>NC_141689.1:1110427119-1111067119 GCF_964263255.1 Lissotriton vulgaris | reverse complement strand
AGTGGGTTACCTCCAAGGGGGAAGGGGAAGCACTGGCATTCCAGCCATTTGCCGAGAGGTTGACTAGTCAATCTACATTAAGGGAGGATAGTCAGTGGCCCGGCCACCCTTCACGGAGGCACAACACCCCATCACTCCCTTCAACCTTGATGCCCGTCCGAGCCGGACTCAGGAAAAAAAGTAATGCCCCCGACAACACCCGCTAAACCACTCTTCATCACCTGATGTGATACCTACCTCTCCAATATGAGAGCCAAGGCCTGAACTATCATCGACTATAATTATACAACGTAAGCAGGTTCAGCATTCAGAGGCACTCCAACACTATGTACAAGTTGGAGCGGATCTTAAATTGCTCTAGCAATCTTTGGCTGAAGTAACCAGGAAGGTCACAGAACGTACTACACAGGTGGTCGAGCTTCAGCTGTTAGTCGCAGGTGCAGAGGAGGTAGGAACAGCCTCATTCAGGAAAATGATAGATCATGAGAGTCAGCTGGCAAGCTAAGATTAAGGACCTGGAGAATCGTCAACATCGCAATAACTTGAGAGTCTTTAGAATATCTAAATGAAGGGAAGGGGATGATTCACACCAGTTTATTGTCAGGCTGTTCATGAGGGTGTTCTCAGACCTGGCCGATAGGGATATGGACTCTCAAATTCAGTATGCACATCGTCTCCCACTAACTAGGAGTTCTACCAATACTAATCAAGCATATTCTCTCCTAATCCTGATATTTGTGAGTAACATTTTACTGGGGTAGGTGATCTCCTTGAAAGCCAGACCTACTACACCTGTTGCTATCAACTCAATGTCAGTCTTTGTTCGATCAGTTCTCTGCAAACTTACAATGGATCGGTGGTGGAAGCTGCGTAGTATGAGTGATCCACTGAAATAAGTCGGGCACAGGTTTTTCTTCACAAACGTGCCATATTTAAGATTATTAGGGATGGGCAGACCCAATTCTGCTATACTGAGTTAGATACTGCACAGGTTCTTAAGCAATGGTGGGGGTTAACCCACCATTTGAATCTGAACACCATTACTATTCCCAGTTTCAACCCTATCCTGGATTTTGTGCTTGAATGTTGTGTATTTAATTGTTGCCACTGCTCTCACTATTTTCTTTGTTGATTGTGGGCACAGAGGCACAGGGGGATGGAGGTGGGAGGGGTACCGAGTTGAGAATTCACAGTAATGTCCTTCCAACTGACAGCTCAAGGGAGGGATTTCTTTCTCTAGATATGAGAGGTGAGTTATTTCCGGGGTGGGTTGGGCATTCTGCAACCAAAATGTTTCTGCTTGTTCGTGGACTCTATGTTGGAAGGGGGTTTGGCTTTGTGGCTAAATGGGTAAAAAATTGTCTCAATGTTCATACAGTTTTAGTTTTGTTATCAGCTAGCTCTGACACTTGCACACTGTTGGATTATGGACACAGGATGGTTATGCTGTATAACAACGATTTGCTATGATGGATGTGTTGAAAATTATGTGTTGGAATGTTGATGCCCTTAATTGCTCTCTTAAGCGACAATTAGAACAGGAAGAGATAGCTCTATGTAAGCCACAATCACTCTGCTCATCTAGCATATAAAGATCCTTTGCTACTGAAACAATTTGACTTTAATACACCCATTAGTACTTCCCAGTCTGTTTCTATCCTGGGGGTTGGCATTTTGTCGGCTAAGCATGCTGAGGTTAAGGTTCTTAAAACTGATGCTGTTCCAAGGGGAGGCCGACGAATGCTCAGTTTTTTAAGTACAGCTGACAATATGTCTTGTGTGCAGTAAATGGACAAATTCTGACGATTCAGGGCTGTTTGATCACCTATGTTTAGTATTGTTTGACCGGGCAGGGGATCTAATATTGCTGGGCAATTTCAATTACATAATGGATTATGGGATAGACACTACTAATTGCTTTGCTCATCAGCATATATACAAGACAAGGGCATCTATCCTAGAAATCACCAGATTGCGCCATTTAATTGATGTATGGAGGGCTCTCTACCACATTAGATCAGGGTATACTTTTTATTCCTCTCCTCATAAGCAATATTCTAGGATCGATATGATCTTTGCTGGGCCATGGCTTGCTCAAGGGGTGGAAATGGGTGTCTATCCAAGGATTACTTCTGAACACAATCTAGTACTGCTCACGCTCTCTGCAGTTGCTGTCAGGAGGGAAAGCCATAATTTCAAGTTTCTTCATCATATCATCTCCAATCCAGCCTATCAAACCTGTTTGTTCAGGCTTCTCAGGGAGTTTCTAATGGTCAACACTGAAACAGCCTCTCTGTCGGCTGTGTTAAATGCTGTGAAGGTGTTTGTACGCTGAGTCACTCGGCAGTTCATTCTTAATAAAAATAAGCTAGAACAGGAGGAGATAATTATGCTGCACCAACAAATAAGGGAACCAGAGCTCCTGAATGTTCAAGCAATTTTAGCCAGAGACCCGGGAGAAATGGCTCTTTACATAGAGTTAGCAGCAAGCCGGTGTCTTTTAGATTGAGGATTTAGGGAAAAGGTTGCCGCAAACTATCAGAAGAATAAAGCACTTCAATATGAGGATGGGGAGAATGTTGGCCCATCATATTTCAGAGAAAAGATCAAGGTGCGTTATTCAAGGTATTAAAGGCAATGATGGAGGTCTGCACACAAGCCAGCAGGCTATCACAGAGTAATCCACTCTTTTCTAACAGGATCTTTATAGCCAGCCTCAATCAGTCAATCTGCCTTAACTGCGGGAATACCAGCAGGGTTGCTGTGTACTGTGTTTGGAGGATAGCCAGGTGTTGGCTTTGCAAAAAGACATTTTATTGTCTGAAATGATGGTCTCTATTAAGGCTTTGTCATTGGAAAGGCGGCCAGTGAGGACACTATTCTGCTTGAATTCTATAAAGAATTCATTGCTATTCTTTTACCGGAACTTACCAATATTGCTGTCTTTTAAAAAAAAAGACAAGCCACCCGAGGATAGGGGTTGTATAGCTTATTTCCCTGATTAATTGCGATGCAAAAATGTTCATCAAAATATTAGCTTCCTGGGTGGCCCCTTCAATTCAGGACTTGGTCTCATCGCAACATCATGGTTTTATGCCAGCCAAGGAGACTAGTATTCACATAAATATGGCAATTGCTGTATTTGATGTTGCCAAAAGAATGGCTAAAAGGGTTGGCATGATCTTATTAGACGCAGAGAAGGCCTTTGCTGGGTCATTTGGGACTGTTTGTGGGCAACAATGGGGTTCCTCTGCATTGTTAGAAGATTTCAATTCAATTCATGAAGCTTTATTCGGTGCATGTGTATGACCATAAAAGCACAAAACAGAATATAACGTCCATTAAAAGCACACATACATTTCCTAATTCATAAGCTAATTCTACAATTAATATTAACAATCAAAATGCATTAAAAACACATGCTTTTCGTGGAATTGATGCATTGGTTTAAAAACGTTGCAGTATAAAAACAGATGTCTGCCGATTGCAAGTTAAAAATTAAAGTCATAGCATGTTTAACTGTACATGCACCATATTTGACAAACATGGGTTTCGAAAAAGTAAAACAAAAATTCCTGTACAGTTTACAAAACAGCAGAAAGTGCAAAGTGCTCTGAATGGATACACCATCACACATACATGGCCCGATTGGATGTTTCTTGATATTTGGGTGGGCCACTAAATAATGTGCCATACCAAATCTAAGTCTGGTTAGCACAAATTCATGTGAATGCCTAGTTACCATGGTTAAATACGGAGGAAAACCTTCCACTGAGCTATATCTGTTGTAAAACATGACAGTGGACATAGATCCAGTGGCAAAAGCCTGCTTCCTCTCCGCATATGCCAAGAATATACTTTTAATTTCAGCTTTGGGACTCATTGATGCTGCACTGGGATCAATTAAAATGTTCAAGTTAAAAATGTCTGAAAAACAGGCAACAACATATTTAACCCAAGGTATCTCTCGATATTTATCCAATTGTAAACAGTCCTCAATAATTGATCTGTTAAAGGACTTCTCATCCTTCAGCCAAATTGACCGCCAAATCATCAATGGCCTAAGGGATAACAGATCAGTTAAATAATTGGTGGCTAGTTCTCGATGACTCAATTCGGTTGGAGCTGAAATGGGCAAAAATAGGAGCTTTTTTAGAAATAAATTTCCCTTCAGCTGTAAATTATAGACGTAGCTGTGGTCCCATACTCCTGCCCCATACAGCGCTATAGTAACAAATCTAGCCTGGTAAATCTTGAGCATATCCCTTGTACGGCGATCCCCAACCTTCGCAGCAAATCTATAGATACCATGGGCATTCTTTGCCATTTTGTTCCGAATGTTGTTAAATTCATTAGTCCATTTCCTGTCTTTAGAGAAGGTAATACCTAGGTAACAAAATTTGTCAACCTGCTGCACCTTTTCACTGTCTATAAAAAAGCCATTTGACAATTTACTTTTGGCCCCACATAATGTGTGTTTTCCCTTTATTAATTACTAATTTTCTGTCTTTAACAAAGGAAGAAAAACTGGCCATTAATCGCTGTAATCCCACAGGGGTTCTGGAGAGTAAAACAGCGTCATCGGCGTATAATAACACCGGTACCGGGACACCTTTAATCTAGGGGGCGTCTGCGTTAACCCTTTTTTAAAATAGCATCAATACCATTAATAAATAAGATAAATAGGAGTGGGCCAGTACGCAGCCCTGCCTAATTCCTCTTTTAACACTGAATTTTGGGGTGCATTCTCCTTTAGTTCCAAAGCGCACACTAGTTTGCAGTTTCTCGTACAGCCTAGCGAGAAAGAAAATTATACCATCGGGTGCCCCTAACTTCAACAAGGTTGGCCATAAGACAGAATGGTCTACCATGTTGAATGCACAACTCAGGTCTGCAAAGCAGAGGTACAGGGAGCCAGGTTTCGCTTCTGTATATTTCCTGATCAGTAAATCAAGATTGATGCACTGATCGAGTGTACCCCGACCCTTCCTGAATCCATACTGGCTGTCAGTCAGAATGCCATCCTGCTCGATCCATTCCTCTAATCTCACCAGCATGACTCTACTCATGATCTTAACTGAGGAGTCAAGGAGAGAAATGGGGCGATAATTTTCTGCGTCAGACCTACTTCCCTTTTTGTAAATGGGCACTATAATCGATTCTCCCCAGGTTGCAGGGGCCTCAGTACACATGGCTGCATTAAAAACGGTAGTCAAAAGAGGTCCCCAAACCTCTGGTGCAGCTTTATAAACGTCTATAGGCACCCCATCCGGGCCCTGGGCTTTCCCTCCCTTGCTAGCACGTATGCCTCATTCAACCTCGCTAACCGAAATATCCAGCGGCAAACAGCCCATCTATTGGGACTGGCATCTATAATTCTATTAGAATTGAAAATATTAGAAAAATGGGCTATCCAACCATCACTCGAGACGTTATAGGATAATTCGGGTTTCTTTTCATCCTTAAGGAAAGAAGAATTATCCGTGGCCCAGAATAAGGTGCAATTTGGTTGCTCTGCTGCTTGGTTAAGGGAATCCCAGGCCTGTTGCTGCAGTTCACTCTTCCTCTGTTTGAGCACACATTTATATTCCAATCTCAAATTAATATTTACATTTTTATCCCTAGGGTTTTTTGCTAATGCCTGCTTGAGATCAGTTATTGCAGCGGTGCAGTAATGGTCAAACCATCCTGGTCCGTTCCTACGTTTCCCACTACTACGTCCAGTGAACTTAGCGTCAATAGCTTTATTGATTCCATTAAAAGAGGATAAAACCTTCTTGTGATCAGATCTGTTTTCCAAAATAGAGACAATGCCCAGCAGGCTCTCCTTAATTATGGAGCTAATTAATTCTTGGGCCTTTTCCCCTGCCCATCTAAGCCTTACTCCATTGGTCCTGGGTGGTTCTATATTAGTGATTGTACTCCCTACACTGACTGCGCTACCTGCCCCAAAAGTAGTGTCCAGAATGATACAATTATGGTCACTTAATAAAGTTACATCAACTCTAGGGGAGCACAGCAAGAGATGATGTTGGAGGAGACAATCACATGGTCAATTACAGAGCTAGTATGCCAGTTTTTAAAGGTAGGAATAAGTAAACCATGTACATCTTTACAACACTCCAGTATTTCCATGTCTTAACAGCCCATGAGCTTATTCAATGCTACCCCATAGCTGTTGTGCCCGAAATGCAGTACATCCCACCCGGCATTATTAGTGAGCCCACAAACCTTTAGTGATGACAGTTTACATAGTTGTAATGGCTGGATTTTCTGAGTAGGTGGGATCAGCCCCCAGGGGCCCCTCCAACCCAGCCAGAACGTACTCACCTTCCCTCCTCAGGACCACCTATCCAGGCACCTGGTACCTACCTGAGGATGGGGAACTCGCAATATACAAGCTCATATTATTAAAAACACCACTAAATCTATAGGGATACTAAGAATACTCACTGATTACAAGGGATATCCTTACCCTACACCACACTTATTCACATCAGTTGGTCTCGCGGCCACCCTGACCCAGACCGTTCTAACCTAGGGCAGATATGACACACAATCCGGTGCGTCTACACACGGGCCTGCAGAACCCAATGCTCCCTTTTCCAAACTGTTCGCAATCCTGCGAAACTACACGTTAGTTCGACCTCCTAACGCTCTCACTTATTCAAGCCACAATCCAGTGGGTATCCACACTGATCTCATATTCAGTGCTCTCACTAACGCCGCATATCAACGACGACCACATTCCTATGAACACCTATACATATATATATATATATATGGGGAAGTCTCTTCACTAAGGGTCTGCTACTACAATAATATTATGGGATGGTGTACTAACTTAGTCCCTTGGTTGCAAGTCTCCTCTCTCCCTCACTATTACTTACCTGATCAGGGGTAGCATCTGTTCAAACAGTAATACCTACCAGGAGTGATTAACTTCACTGTATGGGGATAAAGATATACACACTATGTGACTGAGTTATTTCTTGATTTAAGCGCTCCTACCCCCCCTTTTTGATCCATCAGTGGCTCAACAGCAACTGGCTTGAAGCCAGGATAACTTTATCATAAAAGAACTCATGCACACTAATTCACTAATTAATGGGGTCATTTATTATTAGTACAATATAAACCTTTACACAGATCTGACAAAGACTATAGGTAGAACACACCGCTTGAAAGAGAAGGATTAAACATAACAGGAACACTCCGCTGAAAGGGAAAAGATTAGACATAAAGTGTAAGTGTAACTAATGTGATGAAAACAATATCACCTGATTAGTGTGAAGTCTTGTTCTAGCTGTCATCTGGGTTCCTCTCTCGTCTGTGCCTTGTCTCATCTCAGACTCTCTCTCTCTCCTGCACTCTTGGGTACACCTCTGCGCTGATCGCTCTGTCTCTGGACTCCTCTCCCCCACACGGACTGTCTCCACCTTCTATCTTCGATCTTAATGGTTCCTGCCGCTCTGATCACCGTTCATTCCACTAGCTTATTCACTCTGTCTCTGCGCCAATGTCCAATTAACTCCATCTGCTCCCATAGGTTAGTCCACGATCTCTCCTCCGTCTCTTCTAAAAGGCATTACTTCAGACTCCAGCTATTCACACCTCCTCCTGATAAGCAACTGCTTCTGACTGCTTCCTTCAGTTCCAGCTCACTATTCAACTCAGCTCTTCTCCAGCTTGAACCCTCTCTGCTTGACTCCCTCTGCTCGACTCTCTGGCTGACTGACCCTCTGCTTGACTCACTGACTCCGCCTCTGCACTTCACAAATATAGAATGCTGTTTCCTCATGGAAAGTTCCAGCCATCAGCCTGCCGCCCACCAGGTCTCTGCATCACCTCGCATCAAGGACACACACCCAGCCGGCCGGCCTTTTGTTGTGTCTTCTACACAGAGAATAATACAGCCTACCGATAAGGGCTGGCCCAGACCGGTTCTCTCCAAGTGAAAAACAGCCTTAACTATAAACTTTGCCTTTGCCCTGAAAAGCCTCTCAGCTTCATCAAGATGGAGTCCCTCTAGCTCTAGGCCTGTAGGCCTGAAAGGGGTGAAATGCTCCTTAGCTCTGTCAGAATACCTACATAAACCATACCAATGTGTCTAATATGTCAAAGCCAATAGGCAATAGACAGGTTAAAGTCAAGAATAAAGGCATATTAAGCAGCTATCCTCTTCTAGATCTGGAAAAAGGGCTTAAAAGGGCCAACACAGGCTATGAATACCTATACTAGATGCGAGCAAGATTAATGATCTATATCACTGCTAAATAAAGCCAAAAACTCTGCCATTACATTGCACCCCTAGATCCTTATCTTGCGAGCATCAGTAAACAACAACAACCATCTAAACAAACATCAACATAATCTATCCAACATAGGCTAAAAATACCTATCCTAGATGTGAGCAAGATTAAGATCTATATCACTGCTAAATATCTCTGCCATCCACCCTTAGATCCTTATCTTGCGAACATCTTATAAACAATAAAATCTAGATAAACAAACATCAACACAATCTATCAACAAATCAAAACCTAAAAAACTCCCTAAAAACAATGACAACTCAAGGAAATTCCACCTGAAACTCAATTGTAGGCAATAGAAACCTAACAACCAACTGAAAACAAATCAAAGCACCCTTGACTTGAATGCCGAAACATATCTGAGAGTGGATCTGATAACAACAGAAACTAACCAAAGCATCCTCAAACTAAATGTGCCTCAACTTCTAATGATAACTGGTGAAATCTAGTGATGTAGGGACTTATGTGTTGAATGAAAACAGCAAGGGGCCTAAATGGGGCCTACTTCGGACAACTTAAGCCTAAATGAGGCCTACCTACTATTGTCAACTTAAGAACTAAATGTGTTTCAACTCCTAATGAGAAAACAACAAAGGGACCAAATGAGCCCTACGTACTATAGGCAACTTAGGCTAATGATGACTCATGAAACTATTGGTGTAGGGGCTAGTTTGTGAGATGAAAATAACAATGGGCCTAAATGAGGCCTACCTACTTTAGTTAACCTAAGCTAACATTTTGGTAAAATCTGAGAAGTAAACATGATAAACTGTGTCAAGGTTTGGGCAAACATTAATACATAATCATACTAAAAGACACACCACCCAGAACAATCCAAATTTTAAGGTAACCACCCTTTGATCAATCAAGGTGAAAATGTAAGAACAGTTAAAAAAAAAAAAAAAAAAAAAAACAACAACCCCATTTCTACAAGATAGCTGGTGTAACATCAAGCTTTTAAATCACACTGTGGAACACATGTGCGCACCACCATTCAAAAAAAAAAAAATCCTTCATTGGCAAAAACTGTTTTGAAGAAAACAGAAAAACTATAATAGGTGACATGTTTTTTGCTTTAAAAGTGGGGCCTGCTTGTCCAAGGGATCATTCATCAAATCCTTTTAAAATTCTGTAACAAATAAAACAAGGTTGTGGGTTTTATTTTTTTTTTTTAAAGTGGGGCCTGCTCGTAGTGATGTCTATAAAAAATGCAGGCCAAGTAATTATGTCCAAATTCTTCAGTGTAGGCCACCACCCTGCATCCTCGGTATCCGGACACTTCCTCCAATGCGGCCATCCATCACCCTTCCGGTCTGGTCTGGTCTGGTTCCATCATCCAAAAACAATAAACTAAAATAAAAACATGAAAGTAAAAAGCTAAAACAAAAAAAAAAGTGGAAGGGGGAGGGACCCACGCACAACCACAACTTCAGCAATCCTAGGAACAAGAGAACAAGTATCATTATTCTTGCAAAATAAAATTTTCCATTTAAAAAGCACCCCGGGTGCCTTTCATTATTGAAAAGAAAATATCCTAATTAATTAAAAACATTCAAAATTTAACTTTTAATAACATTAGCAGGGCCTAACATACCCTAATCCTTACTAAGCCAGCCCCTCCCTTCAGAGCAGGAGCCATGCTACAGTGGGAAGCTAATATGAAACACTGCCATATGATGAGCCTCTCTAAGCCAGCCCCTCCCTTAAATAAACAAGCCATCCGCGGAAGAAAATTGGATTGTAGCCAATCATAACGAACAGGGACGTGATCGAAACTTGCAGAGCAAAGGGAAAAAAAACTCGTCTGCACAAACCAGCTGGTCTGCCAAGGTCGAAAAACAAATTTCTCATGCCTGATCTGTGCTAACCAACGAAAGCTAGCATTTTTAAAAAAAAAACAATTCTGTTACAGTGTACTGCCAATTAAAAAAGCTCCAGTTTTTAAAAAGACTTTTGTCCAACTAATTCAGCTAAAGGCAAGACACCTAAAATATGGGCACTTATTTAGAAAGGGGCAACTACCTTTTGCACACAAGATTATACATTCTGCATTTGGGAAAAAAAAACGAATTAACATGGTCCATTTGTCAGCTGCTGAAAAGAGAAATAATTTGTAAAACAACATAAAATGCAGATACATTTCAACATTGTATTTAATTTAAGGTTTTGCTGACACATTTATAAAAGCATACATTTTAATTTACATTTGGGAAAATAATAATGTTACATTTTAACATTTTTTTCTTTCAAAGGCACATGGTTGCCTTCCACTAATTAAAAGCACATGTTACCATGCACTGTCGGGCAAGATTGATTATCCTCAACCTATCATTATTGCAACCAGCACATTCCTGTCTAGATGGAAACCCCTCACAGAAATAATTAATGAAAACAGCTCCGTAGCGTGCACTCTAACGGGCCATCTTTTTAACATTTCACTCATTTTAAAAAAAAAACACAGCTCTCTCCGTAATCCGACTGGTTGATTTATAACCACATCAGTTCCAAGGCAAACCCACACAAATTCGTAGACGCATTTCAAAAAAAATGTGAAATGAACAGAACCCTTTGCAAAGCATAAGATGTTACCTTTCCGTCAAGAAACTGACAAAACACATAGGCAGACCAAGGAATCAAAAAAAAAGTCAAAATCAAATCATCAAATAATCCTTAAAATAATCCACTGACTTTTATAGTCAGGTCAGATAACCATGCATGTTGACAGCATGTAAAAAATAAAGACTGCCATCTCAATTCAAGATATTAACCCTTTGGCAGCTCAAGCAGAATCATTTCCCAACGATTGCAGATACATGGGAAAATCATGATCACATTTCTTCACGTTTACAGATGACACGTACACATATTTTCAAAAACGTTATCCCCAAGCACCCGAGAGAGATCCAGCTCCCTCCTGCCAAACGTAATGATAACATGCCCTGTCCAAGCCATGACCACATGGCGCTATTCACAAGCCATATTTACAAGACAAGCCTTTCACAAACAACATTTCCAAGGCGCAATGCACAAGGAACACAGCAGATCAACATGAGAACATGCACCTCACAAGCCACAATAATATGGCGCTATTCACAAGTCATATTTACAAGGAGCTATATTCAAAGAACTCCACAAATCATAGAACAATGAACACATTTCACATTGCACAGCATAAGCAGATGCAGCAAGCAATTTAATGGGCAATTTAAAAGCATTTTTTACACACATTTATACAATTGGACCATCACATAGATGTAACTGGCTTCCTCATGTAATGCCATCCTTCAACTCTGACAGTTTGAACACCAAGATGAAAACCATTCCTTCCACCCTCAATAAACCAAATGCCATGATGTAATGCAATCTCCTCACGCTGCAACTGTTCAAGCCCATAGATCTAACAGGCTACATAAACTGCAACATTACGCCAGATGGAACCAGCGTTCAGGGCACTCCCTCAGAACACATGGGAAACAATCTAAGCACATGGCCAGGCACACAGGCTTCGTAAGATGACGACTACACCAGATGTAATGGCTGGATTTTCTGAGTAGGTGGGATCAGCCCCCAGGGGCCCCTCCAACCCAGCCAGAACGTACTCACCTTCCCTCCTCAGGACCACCTATCCAGGCACCTGGTACCTACCTGAGGATGGGGAACTCGCAATATACAAGCTCATATTATTAAAAACACCACTAAATCTATAGGGATACTAAGAATACTCACTGATTACTAGGGATATCCATACCCTACACCACACTTATTCACATCAGTTGGTCTCGCGGCCACCCTGACCCAGACCGTTCTACCCTAGGGCAGATATGACACACAATCCGGTGCGTCTACACACGGGCCTGCAGAACCCAATGCTCCCTTTTCCAAACTGTTCGCAATCCTGCGAAACTACACGTTAGTTCGACCTCCTAACGCTCTCACTTATTCAAGCCACAATCCAGTGGGTATCCACACTGATCTCATATTCAGTGCTCTCACTAACGCCGCATATCAACGACGACCACATTCCTATGAACACCTATACATATATATATATATATGGGGAAGTCTCTTCACTAAGGGTCTGCTACTACAATAATATTATGGGATGGTGTACTAACTTAGTCCCTTGGTTGCAAGTCTCCTCTCTCCCTCACTATTACTTACCTGATCAGGGGTAGCATCTGTTCAAACAGTAATACCTACCAGGAGTGATTAACTTCACTGTATGGGGATAAAGATATACACACTATGTGACTGAGTTATTTCTTGATTTAAGCGCTCCTACCCCCCCTTTTTGATCCATCAGTGGCTCAACAGCAACTGGCTTGAAGCCAGGATAACTTTATCATAAAAGAACTCATGCACACTAATTCACTAATTAATGGGGTCATTTATTATTAGTACAATATAAACCTTTACACAGATCTGACAAAGACTATAGGTAGAACACACCGCTTGAAAGAGAAGGATTAAACATAACAGGAACACTCCGCTGAAAGGGAAAAGATTAGACATAAAGTGTAAGTGTAACTAATGTGATGAAAACAATATCACCTGATTAGTGTGAAGTCTTGTTCTAGCTGTCATCTGGGTTCCTCTCTCGTCTGTGCCTTGGCTCATCTCAGACTCTCTCTCTCTCCTGCACTCTTGGGTACACCTCTGCGCGGATCGCTCTGTCTCTGGACTCCTCTCCCCCACACGGACTGTCTCCACCTTCTATCTTCGATCTTAATGGTTCCTGCCGCTCTGATCACCGTTCATTCCACTAGCTTATTCACTCTGTCTCTGCGCCAATGTCCAATTAACTCCATCTGCTCCCATAGGTTAGTCCACGATCTCTCCTCCGTCTCTTCTAAAAGGCATTACTTCAGACTCCAGCTATTCACACCTCCTCCTGATAAGCAACTGCTTCTGACTGCTTCCTTCAGTTCCAGCTCACTATTCAACTCAGCTCTTCTCCAGCTTGAACCCTCTCTGCTTGACTCCCTCTGCTCGACTCTCTGGCTGACTGACCCTCTGCTTGACTCACTGACTCCGCCTCTGCACTTCACAAATATAGAATGCTGTTTCCTCATGGAAAGTTCCAGCCATCAGCCTGCCGCCCACCAGGTCTCTGCATCACCTCGCATCAAGGACACACACCCAGCCGGCCGGCCTTTTGTTGTGTCTTCTACACAGAGAATAATACAGCCTACCGATAAGGGCTGGCCCAGACCGGTTCTCTCCAAGTGAAAAACAGCCTTAACTATAAACTTTGCCTTTGCCCTGAAAAGCCTCTCAGCTTCATCAAGATGGAGTCCCTCTAGCTCTAGGCCTGTAGGCCTGAAAGGGGTGAAATGCTCCTTAGCTCTGTCAGAATACCTACATAAACCATACCAATGTGTCTAATATGTCAAAGCCAATAGGCAATAGACAGGTTAAAGTCAAGAATAAAGGCATATTAAGCAGCTATCCTCTTCTAGATCTGGAAAAAGGGCTTAAAAGGGCCAACACAGGCTATGAATACCTATACTAGATGCGAGCAAGATTAATGATCTATATCACTGCTAAATAAAGCCAAAAACTCTGCCATTACAATAGTGTAGTGTTAAAAGCCCCTACCCAAATAAAATCAAAAACAACATTCACTCCTGAACATAAATCTTCAATGGCGCTGGCCAAATCTATTACTACGTTGGCCCTAGTGCCATCAAAAATGTTATTATAATAGTTAATCAATAAAATGTTACGATCTTTGTCCTCAGTGAGCCAAAGTATCTGCACAAGATCGCCCACTGGTATATACTTTTTAACAACGATTGGGCGAAGAATTGATACAAGTGTCAAAAGACCACCTTTGGCTCTACCTGGTCCCACACCCAACGCCAGTATGTTATAGGAGGCATATCCCTCATAACTGACATCATCTCTGCACCATGTTTCCTGGAAACATAAGATGTCATGGGCGTCAATAAAATTTGACCATCCCAAATCCCTCTCCTTAGATTTCAGACCTGCCACATTCCAACTGACAATTATAATACCTTTACCTCTTGTACCAACCCTGTCAAACATCAAACGGATATTTTGTCCCGCACTCTCATTCTGGGGTTGGAAGATTTATTAAGTTGCTAAAGTCTCTTTACAGGAACCCTATGGCTGAATTAGTCTGTAGTGGGAATCGCTCGCCATCAATCAGAGTTTTTAGGGGCATCTGACAGGGGTGCCTGCGCTCTCCTCTCCTATTCACACTGTATATTGAGCCTTACATGACGTCTCTCTTACTTAATCAAGGGAAACAACCAGTGATGTCTAATGGGTTTGAGTTTAAAGTTGCAGTCTGTGCTGATGATGGGGCCATTTTTATGTCTGACCCACTTGCTAACATTGGTCTAGTCTAAAGTGAGGCCAATAGGTTCAAGAACATTTCTGGATCTGAATTAAACTTAACCAAAACGTGTGTATTGCTCAATTTTCAGCTGATAAGTTCAATACCGGGGGCAGTAGTAACAGCAACTTATCTAGAAGTCAGGCTTGATAGCATCTACAAATGTAAATAAAAATCTCTTTTGCAGTCATTTCACTGCTAAACTACGTTCATGGATCGACATACCATCAGTATATTAGGTCGCTGTAACATTATTCGAATGAATGTTTTGCCTAAATTTTGACATCTATTTCTAGCCATCCCAATTCGGGTACCAGGTTCCTTTTTCAAGCACCTTGAGGGTAAAATTGGTAGTTTTATATGGGGCTATCGACGAGCCAGGCGTCCCATTCACTTCCTAAAACTGCAACATAATCAGTGGGGGTTTTAGCTTCCTGACTTCAAGCTTTAGTTTTGGGCTGCTTTTTCTGGCCATATACAAAATCTGCTTACTGGGCCCGACTAGATTTGTTAATTTGAGGTTATTAACTGGCTTTGGGGCCAGAAGCTACGTTTTTCTTGCTAAGACTCTCCGACCCAAATTACTACACATGGGTCAGGTTCAAGTTTATTAATGATATTGGGCCAGATGTAGGAGCCCAAAAACCGGTCGGTAACGCCCGAATTTGGCCGTTACCTACCGGTATTTGGTGATTGGGATGTAGGGGCATCATTTTGATTCGGTACATTTACCGACTCTGTAAAATACCGATTCGGTAAAACCCAGATGTAGGTGGGACTCTTCTGAGTCCCAAAGGCCTTACAGATTCGGTATTTTACCACCCAATCCAATTGGGTGGTAAAATACCGAATCCTGGTGTGCATTCACATGTGTGCATGCACACCTGTGCAATGTGACACACAGACATGCCCTTAGGGCATGTCTGTGTGCCACATGGCACACAAGTCCGGAATTGGGGTGCTAGAGGGTGTCAAAGCGACACCCCATGCACCCTTGCAGGATTCAGTATTTACCGATTCGGTAAATACCAAATTGGTATTGCCCATTGATTCCTATGGGCTTCATGGCCCATAGGAATCAATAGGCAATACCGATTCGTTATTTACCGAATCGGTAAATACCGAATCCTACCGATTCGGTAATTCTCTATTTGGAATTACCTACATCTCCCCCTTCATATTTACCGACTCTTAAATACCGAATCGGTAAAATTCGGTATTTAAGAGTCGGTAAATATGATTTACCTACATCTGGCCCATTATCTGCATTTGGAGGGAAATCAGCTTTAATTACTCCTTACCTGCTCTGCACAGATATACACCACTTTGGGGAAACCCAGTGTTTCCCTTTATTTTCCATGACGCTGTTGGCACGGAGTGAGCAAGTCATGGGTCACGACGGTAGGACAACAATGATAGTAATGGGTTCTGTTCGTTTGTCTCCCTCCGGACTTCCTATGATCTTCCACATCAATTTTTCTTTAAATACCTACAGTTGGGAGATAACTTTCTTCGTGGGAGTAAGGAACAGATAACCCTAGAAGATTCTGATATTGTCACTTACTTATGTAGGGCACCTGGTAAGGCATCAATTGGTGCTTTATATCAGATTTTTGGAACCTATAATACCGATGATAGCTCACTGCTGGCTTCCAAATAAAGTAGGGTGCGTAGTTCAGAGATGTATCCAGATGAAATCATGGGTGCTCTACAGAATACTGATTGTTCAGTTAACTCTGTAAGTTTAAAGTTACAGAAGTTTAAGACCATTTGCATGCTGTATTAAACTCCTGAAAGGATCTCAAAATGGTCCCTAAGCCAGTGTTCTCATTCGACTTGTTGCCCCATGTGTGGTGCCTCCACAGCAGAGATAGTGCACATGTTTGCTACTTGCTCAGGAATTCTGGGCAGACGTGGTTCAACATCAATATCATATGTGGGATTCAACTTCCAATTATCTGTTAGGGAGATCATGCTGGCCTACACAATTGAGAGCAACCCCATCTACAGGTAATTGATGTCTATTATAATTACTACTGCTCAGTTGTGGATTGCGAAGGCGTGGATATCCCCTCTCCCCCAAACATAATTGAGGGGTGGGCACTTATCTGCCAAATATTTACATTTTAGATAGTTATATCAAAAGCAAGAGGCCCTAAAGCAGTTAAGGGTTTTCAGAGAATCTGGGCTTGCGCTAACAGGGACTAACTGTTTGTATTAATGACTGGATGGGCTACTATCCCTATTGCTGCTTTCTTCTGTCTATATGCTGTTTATTAGCTCTGTAGTATTTGGTCAATATTTTGTTATTTACTGTCTCTGGCTGGTGTTGGTTGGCAATTACGTCTGCAACAATGTTTTATGACCATGACTGACTCTACATAAAAAAACGAAAATTTGAATAAACATTTTTTGGGGAACACTCCCGGCCCCTAATTCTGGATACTATCCGCACTCTGAAACAGTTAGATACATAATTAGGCAAACTGATGTGCGCCTATGATGTGTGGCTCTACACAAGCATCTCAAAGGCACAACACTAAAATCGAAGTACTTCAAATGATGATCTACTGGGAAATCTGGGTAGAAAATGGCATCAACTTTGTGGGTAACCTGGGCTCACGCGATAATGCTATACCCTTCTCCTTTCTGCGCAAAAGTTTTTCTCTTCCTGACATAGGATTTTATAACTTTCTTAAACTGAAAAGAACGCTTAGAAGATTAGTCCACCCACAATGTCCTGACACTCCAGAGCTGTCTAAGTAAGAGGTGGAGCACACATATCTGTTCCACACATTGTGATTCCATTACAGAAACCTCATGGCAAAAGGTCTGTCATTCCCCCTTCCTGGCCAGAACCATCCTGGCTTTACCAATATATTGGACCCTGCCCAAACTTCACAATGTTGGTCTGATTCAGAACGACTTGGGCTCCTTGAAACACACGCTTTACTTTTGTAAACTTGTTAAATGATTTTGGGTGAGAATACAAAACATGATTCAGGAAATCTTTTAACTAACCTGTATGGATGATTTTCTGACAATAGCTTTGGGAGTTTTTACTCACTCAGTAGAGGTCAAGTTAGGAGTCCTAACTTGACTACTACTAAATGCCTTCTGTAAATACCAAACATAGTAAGTTTAGGATTTTATCTCAGATTAGTTCTGTGAACTGGCACCCTAGAAAGAAACAAAAAAAAAACAAAGATTAACAAAGATGACGTTTTAGTTAGGTATAGTCTGAGTATCTTATTGAAAATTGTAAGAAAAACTCACAGAAATACTGAAATTCACCAGTTATATTTAACTTAAAAAATATAACTTGTGCCCTTGCCATTCACTGCGTATCACCTCACATATGACATCAATCATAACATGTTCAATGACATAATTGATAACATCACTACTGACATCTAAAATGGAATAATTGATGACAACACTGTGAATGGTGATGGCACGAGTTATAGTTTCTTTCCTGGGTGGCCCAGAGGCCTATATTGGTTGAGTTGTTTGAAATCTTCTTTCGTGACATTGTGGGCTGTATAACAAGCAGACCCAGAAGGGTCTGCCACAGTCGTTAAAGAATTATGTATTACCAGACAAATATCTGGGTAGTTCACTGCCCCTGTAGAACATTAGATAGATCAAGGCAATTGATGTTAAAACCATAGGACCTTTTGGACCAAGCTAGCTTCACCTTAGATGGCCCGTAGGAGGACTGCTTGAATCAAGTCTCTTTCGTTGATATGTGTTGTCTTCAGGAAACCTTAGCCCACACTCCTCAGGTGGATGAGAGTTATCAAACACATCCAAGAGCAAACAATCACAGTAGGAGGTATAGAATTGGCTTAAAAATCTAGGTTAAAAAAGATTTGACCTTTGTTGCGAAAACAATCCTTTTGAATAACAATTTAAATCCTGTATGTTAGATTCTTTGAGAAATGAAGCTATGTTTTTGAAATTTTGAATTTGTCTATTTTCCCCTTTGAAGGCCTAGCAGGTGATGGGCATAGAAAATACCTAAGACTAATTGTGTTCACTAGAGAAAAAAATGCTACTGGTAGGGAGAAAAATGCATTTATCATTTGGGGCTTTACATCTAACTGATGACTTTTTAGTTCAGCTGAAATCTCAGTTATGGCATCTGATTTGGGAAGTAGCAGTTAAAGGATGCTTTCCCCTATAATACAAAATATTTTATAAGGTATTATGTAGCTACACTTTTAGTCTACCACAGCATGTGCCGCTTTAAAGGACAGGCCCCATCTGATTCCTTATAAATGTGTCCCCATTCATCATTCACTCCATGTGCCATCGCTGGTCCTCATTCCCATCCTCCCACAGGGGGTCTTTGTTTTGTAATCTACACACAATGCTGCTGCTGTGCAACCACTTCTGAGTATGTCTGAGGAACTTGCATGCTGTGCCACATCTTCTGCATCTTCTTTAGCTGCTCACATCTTTCCCTTCCAGCCAGCATGCAAGTTGTATTCGGTACTTCTATTGCCTCACCATCTTTTGCTTGCTTCCTCTCTGAGTACTTAACAAGACAGAAGGGCAAATCCAGGTGTGAGGCCTTAGATAATGCCAGCTTGAGCGTTAAAAGACTTTCTGGGTTTGAAGCTTGGGTCAGTGGACATTACTTAAGCTCTGCTTAATTCCACAGCAGTCCACATTACATTTCTTCCTTACTCTTTTTCTACTTTGGAGGAAGCAGACTTTTGGCACCATGAAATGGCTATTGCATATATTCACAGATTTTGAATAAAATCTCCTATAATGGACACATGATAATGGACACTTGAAATGAAGTTAAAAATATAATTAAATATAACTTATATTTATATAGGCAGGTCATTGTTTATTAAACAAGATCAATTTGCAAAGCTCATGCTTTAAGATCTGACTATTGCTTGCTTTGATAGGCCAATCTTTCTCGCCTCTTCTTGTGGGTCCCCCTAGTACTTCCCGCTCCTGTGGGTGATGCCTCAGATTCTCTGGGTAGACTCTAAGGGCCAGATGTAGGAGACCAAATACCGGTCGGTAACGGCCGGTTTCGGCCGTTACCGACCGGTATTTTGGCTTTGTAATGTAGGGGGCCTTTGATTTACAGAATCGGTAAATTTACCGATTCATCGGTAAAATACTGAATCGGTAAATTTACAGATTCTGTAAATCAATATGTAGGTGGCACAGTAAACAGTGCCACAGGCCCTTAAGAATTCGTTATTTACCACCCAATACTATTGGGTGGTAAATAACGAATTCCTGTGTACATGCACATCTGTGCATGTACACCTGTGTCATGTGGAACACATTCCTGCCCTAAGGGCATGTATGTGTGTCACATGGCACATAAGCCAGAAACAGGGGTGCAACAGGGTGTCAAAGTGACACCCTTTCCCCCTTGGCAATTCTGTATTTTTACCAAATCAGTAATTACCGAATCGGTATTTGCCATTGATTTCTATGGGCTTCAAGGCCCATAGGAATCAATGGCAAATACCGATTCGGTAATTACCTATTCGATAAATACCGAATCCTACCAAATCAGTATTTGTTACTGAATAATTACCTACATCAGATTTACCGATTCATGAATACCGAATTGTTCGGTGTTTATGAATCGGTAAATCTGATTTACCTACATCTAGCCCTATGTCCCTAGATCCACTACTCTGGTATTTATGTTAACACTGTTAAGGGTTGTTCCTTCTTTTCTTCAGTGTGGACTCCATTGACCTACTTCTGCGGTGTCTATTGTTATCTTCATATAGTGCCCACTCCTCTTCTAGATGGACGCTCGGATGTCTATGGTTTTCCATGGGTTGTGCAATCTTCGTCTGTAGTGTATCACGCAGTTAGACTGCTACACTGCTTATGGTTGGCACGCAGCAGTGCCACGTCCTCTCAGAACTGTTTTAATATGCTTGCATCTCAATTCAGAGAGAAAAACCAATTCATTTATAAGAAAAAATCGTTGCACTCACTGATTTAGCTGATGTTCTTCAAGTAATGATTCTGTTTTTAGCACCCTCACAGCTATTCCAGAAAGGAACGTTCATTCTCTTCTGTTGTTACTAAAGCCTGGCACCCCAGATGATATGTGCCTGTTTGCAGTACTGAAACCTCTGGCCTCTAGGGTGGTCATACCTTACACTAATCTGATCAATACCATTTACTCCATCTAAGTTGCATCAGAGAGTTAAAAGAGGGCATTTGTTATGCCCTTCTTAGGCTAGCATAGAATCCAGCTAAGGACCAATATCTTTATTGTTAGCGTCATCAAATATCAGTGAAAAATGTTTGACCAATTTCCTGTGCAATCCTTTAGAACCTGATTACAAGTTGTGCCGTACTAGTGGGGTGGTTATCTGCATACAACATTTATGTTACCATTTGGGAAAATGCACCACTATCCTATTACGAGTTGAACCACAGGGTATCGGACATTACCAAGTGGAACTGTAAAACCACATGAAAGTCCAAGTTATTTGGTTTTTAATGCATAGATTTACCGCATTAAGCAGGTGGTAAAATGATATGGGGACTTTTTGTGGGGTGGGGTCGAGAGGATGTGTAGGTAGCAGGGAGGAAGGGACAGGTAAAGTCAGGTAGGCGCAACACTGAATGCTACCCCCTGACAAAAATACAAATAAAAATCAGCGGGCAAGATTTGGCTGCTCTTGTAGGCAAAGCCTCATGCGATTTTGCAGAGTAGAGTTACCACCTAGCAAAATTAGGTCCCATATTTAAACATACAGGAGAGAAGCAGGTGTAGGGACACTGGTCCATTCAAGATCAGGTAGAGTGGAATTCCAACCCATAAATCCACTCTGTCGAACTGATAATCGGAACCTAAGAGAACACAAACATTTTTGATTCCTCTCAGCTAGGTGTTCATCCTGGGATGTTGATGAAGATTACTTTGGCCACCGAGCTGGATTGCCTAAAACTAAGCTGGGATGTTGTTGTACTGGTTTGTCATATTTCATTAAAAGAAAATTGCCACGCGTGATATGGTGGCCTAAACGATCATAGTCCATCTGATGATACAGTGGGGCTTCATAGACCGGCCTTGTCCTGATTTTCATCTTTCCTCACTGCCTGACACCAGTATTTTACATTCCCACCTTTGCAATCCAGTCAGTTTGTAATCTCTTGTATTTACCTCAGGGTTCTGTTTTCCTTTTTATTTTACATGTATCACCAGCTACTAGTGGTATGGTGTCAGCTTTCCACGCTTATTTAATCCAACATGTGAAATTTGGCCATGCTTCGTTTGAGCTTGCACAGACCTCCTGCTCTTGCTTCTCCCATATTCTGGTGATGAGAAACATCATATTGACTGTATTTGTCAGCACAATGAAGGTGCCTACTTTGGGCAAGCTCGCCGTGGACCCCTGCATTATTGTCCAGTTAGACTGGCACTCCCTCTTCTCATTTTCTCAAATTCAAGAAGCATGAGATGGCCGGAAAAGATCTTACACTTCATTCCAAAAAAGTTGGGGAGCAGCCAGTCTGTTCAGGATAGACTAGGCCAATACATGCTCCATGGAACTTCTGAACAGTCTCATTTACAGGTTTCATCTGATCAAAAATATGTCATTCAATAGGGTAGCCGAGTGCTGCACATTTGAGCAGGTCTACCTTACATGGGCTGCCTGTTTTAAGGTGTTTTTTGTGTCTCATCATTCCTCTAATGAGCAAGGACCCATGCGATTCCATGCTGGACTCTTCAGACATACTCTTGTTCACTCTTCCAAGTCAGACTTGTGTCATTTACTCTTTTTATACCCTAGCTTTAGCCGTAGCTTTATCCAATCTAGAGTAAGAGTTCATTTTGTGATGCTGGCTTCTCAACTCTGGAATACCCTGCCAATTACAAATCAAATCAAGAGCTTCATTTCATTTCAGAGGGTGGGGAACTCTTATCCTTTCTGTTACTGATTTCCCTTAATACAGTGACCATGTTTCTGAAGTACTAATGCCAAGAAGCCTTTGTGTGTTATTGCTTTACAATTACTTTCAATCCGTCAATTATCAATCCATTTCGTGTTTATAATAAACGTTATTGCATTCTATTATTAAACAAATAACAGCTAGTATATTAGCATTCACATGCCTGTACCCAACACCCTTCTGGTTCCCCATCAATCAATCCATTTCTATGTAGATGTCTTTGGTCATCCTTGGATTGTGCCATCTGAGCTTCTAGGAGGAAACCATACATTCCCTACTGAAGTCTCTATAGCTATCCATGGGATCTGCTATCTCTAGTTCAAGGTGGACTTTGTGGAGGCCCATTCCTCATATCAACATAATATGGTGACTCAATGTGTAAAGTTGATACGCTAATTATGGCAGGTAGAGTCGCACAGGAGTCTATTGTTCACACATTTCTGTGCTACACCCCATCCTTGACAGCAACTGCAAAGCTCACCACAACAAGTTCAGAGGACACCTCCGAGGCTCACTTCTGATACCAAAATCCTTCCACTATATAAGCACCACTCTTCTTACCATGCATAACAAGCAGAGTAGCTATTTAAGTAGCTATTTAACTTTATGGGATGCGTTGGAGGCTGTCTCCTTCTCCTTCCTCGCGGCCAAAGCATGGAACGCCCTTCCGCTCCACCTCAGACAGACAACATTGCTCCCCATCTTCGCAAGAAACCTCAAAACCTGGCTCTTCGACAGACCCCCTCCTTGATGGAATGGAACCTGCACCCCCCCACAACCCCCCACTCCTAGCTCCTTGAGACCCTTACGGGTGAGTAGTTGCGCTTTAACAAACTCCTGATTGATTGATTGATTGATCTCGAGGGGTATGGCATGTGCTGTGCAAATGTCAGTACAGTATTATGCAGTACATACGTTCTACTTTTGAATCTAACTTAGACCAGTTATCTCTGTGTTACCAACAACAATCCAGAAATTCTCATAGGGTTTTAGTGAATGATTGCTATTTATTCTAATTTATACTGACAATAAAAAACATCGACAACATAGTGTTATGTTATATTACATATGTGTTTCAGCTATTGTATTGTGCATTTCTATTACTTGTTTGGTATTGGAGTACTTTAAAAATGTAAGTGTTGTTATGTATTCCTCTGGGAATCTCCCCAACTTGAGTCACTGTGATCTGGTGTAGAAAAACTTGGTTAATGAAAATGAAAATCTGCTTGTCCAATGTAAGGTTAAATCATTGTTCATATTGGTTAATTTGAAGAATAAAGTACGTCCAATCCTGTCATGTTCTTGTAGTGTACCACGGTCTAGATTTACCAACAATTTATTGCAGATTTGCATCACAAAAGTGACACAAACTGGTGCAAAGTGTTGTTGTTGTATATACTTTCTGGCATAAAATTAGTTATGCACTTAAAAGTAGCCCTAAAGTAACATACAGTAACGCCAGGTTTATTTGCTTAAAGAGGGAATACCACAGGTTGCACATGGACATTCCATGCAACCATCTGTGGTTTTTGCTGCAAACCCCTATCTACTAAAATAGTTTGCATAAAAATGTATATGTCCTCTAGACAAGTGTAATGTGTGGGAAAAGGTTTGTTTTCTCAAAACGTTTCTAAGTTTGCATGTGTGCTGTAATGTGCAGCACACATAAAAACGTAGAAAACTCTGAAAACTTTTTAAACTTAGCTAACCATTTTATTTTGTAATGGAAGGGCACTCTTCCAGGGCAAAACCTATGCTTAACATCACACAAACACCCTTGCACAATAGTGCACTATATGAGAGAGAGCGGCAGTGGCATATCTTGGTGGATACAGTGCTTTTCTGCCATCTTCCTTTCACTCAGTACAGCATGGCATCTTTGATTGTTGCACTGTTTTGCATGTAAAATTAGTAAATTTGTCCCAAACTATAAGGATACATGTTTCAAAAGGCTTTACAATTTATTTTGTTGAACTCGAGTACGATTGTCCATTTCCCAGCATCATGTGATTGGTGGGCTAAGCAGCATTGTTAGCAAAACACATACATTGGTTTTAATACAATGCTTGCAGTTGCTGTTGTGGTATGTTTTAGATTACTTATTGTTAATGGTCCTAAGATATCTATTGTTGTGAGGCTAGGGATGTACGGTTTATATGGCAACGTTTTTCCAACTATGTGGCTTTAATGCAATGTTTTCTGAATGAAGATACATGGAGGTATGTTTAACTTAGTCTGCTGAAGTAGAGTAGGCTATAAGCCTTTCTAGACAGGTTACACTGAGATGCACTGTTGGAAGGTAAGTGCTGTTGAGAGTTTGTTGATAGGAAATAATATGCCATATCGAACCTGTGTTGTATGTATGTGGGAAGGTCTATTGTGTTTTGTTTACCACTTGCATTGAATTTCTTGGTGTTGGGTATCATTGTGAGCATCATGATAGCACGTTATGTGCCCTTTCAGTGCAGTGTTAGACGTGTGTTGATTTCTAACATGATTTGTCGGTTGATTTGTTGGCCTATTGGAATAATTGTAATAATTCAAATTATGCAAGTATTACTTTGCATAGAAATTATCAGATAGCATTCATCTAGGTAATACATTAGATATAAAAATAGTAACCAATAGTAGCCTCTAAGATTGACATGACAGTATAACAAGTATGGTTTGAGGGTGCGCAATGTTCCAGCCCTGTTTGTGGAAATCCGTAGGTTCCTGGAGCTGTGGTCACACATTGCGAACAGCTGCTCCAGGGACTGGATGCTTCTCATAATAGAAACGGCAAAGGAAATCATGTCAGTCCTGAACCAAGAGATTCTAGCCTTAGAAGAAGCTACTGCGAGACTTGAGAAAGTCAATGCGGATATGCAAGATGTTGAGACCTACCCTATGAACAAAAAGATAGAAAAATTAAGGAAGGACATCAGATGGTGTACTCAAGAAAAGGCATACCCATATCTCCAAACAATTTACTATCAAGAGTGGAATCAAGGTTCTGGTCAGAGTCAGGGATATTAAGCAAACAACTATAGAAGGAGAATTAATAATTTCTCTGATACCTACTCATCAGATTCAGATAATGAGAACTTTCAAGATATAGGTTGGAATCGTTATGACCCGCCGCAATACAGGGGAGGACAAACAGGCCAACTATCATTCTGGGGTCAGTCTCCTTTTTTACCAAAGGGCCAGTACAGAGGAAGGAACAGGAGATGGGCACCAGACAGAGGGTATTCTTTACAGATGGCCCCACCGCATCAACAGCCCTACCTGAAGACCCTGAACCAACAGTATTGGTGGTAAGGGTGTCCTCGTCTAAGGTTGAGGTTTTAGACAAAGATGTATTACCTATCTTCAACCTCTCCCCCGCAAACTTGAGTTTAGATGAACGTTCCGTTCTTAGCCGGAGCCTTTCATTTGTCCCGTGCACTCCTCCGAATGTCTTCAAACTACATGAGGACCTTTTCTCCTGTTTTCAAAAAGTGAGATTAACATTTTTTTTTCTTGGTCGCCCTATTAATCAAAATGTGGAAAATCTTTCTCATTGTAAACCTCAGTCGAAATTTACACCAACCTTGGATATGGTGGGACCTGAGGTGAAGATATTTGAACAGAATGTTATCAGAGAGATTGCCCATATTGTTAAATCTTCCCAGGATGTTTGTGGTAATTTATCACAGGATGAGAATTTGGCATTAAAAAACATCCAACAGAATAAAGATCTGATTGTAAAACCCTGTGATAGGGGTGATGGGATAGTCGTATTGAAACAGTCAGATTATAATGACAACATGTTGGCTATCCCAGAACATTATA
The DNA here is from genome assembly GCF_964263255.1 of Lissotriton vulgaris. Classification (NCBI taxonomy): domain Eukaryota; kingdom Metazoa; phylum Chordata; class Amphibia; order Caudata; family Salamandridae; genus Lissotriton; species Lissotriton vulgaris. The sequence goes on along the minus strand of NC_141689.1, from coordinate 1,111,040,665 downwards.
AAATATCAACCCTAGAGAATTAACAAAGTTGAGAACCACAATTGATAAAATGACTGGAAGAGCATTAGACCTGGGATATAACTTCCAAGAAGATTTCAATTTCCTCAATAAATCATGTCCTAAAATGCCAGCCCATTATGGGCTACCAAAACCCCCCAAGGATATTGAAGATCCCCCTATGCGTCCCATTATCTCAACTATTGGGTCTAGTACTGAGCCATTGTCCAAGTTTGTTGATGCTTATTTGTGCCCTCTGACACAGAACTATGCCTCATACATTTGTGATACGGGTGATGTCAAAAGCAAGATTGAGGGTACGCCGTGCAATCAACACACTGAGATCCTTGTAACGCTTGACTTTGAGGCTTTATATACTAACATCCCGCAATGTCAAGCGTTACAAGCGGTCGCCTCGCTGTTGCAGAGGTCGCCAGGGGAAAGACCTGATGGCTTCATACTCGAGTCCTTAGAGATAGGGCTTAAAAACAACTATTTTGATTTTAATGGCACCACTTACCAACAAACTAAGGGGACTAGCATGGGAGCATCTTGTGCTCCCAGCGTAGCAAAAACCTACATGGGCGAGTGGGAAATTAAGAATGTGTTTAATGAGGTGGCTCCATTTTATGACCAGGTCAGTTTGTGGAGATGCTTCATTGATGACAACTTTTTTGTCTGGAAGGGAGACAGTGATTTGTTACAAGACTATATATTGTGGGTGAATGCGAGCGATAATAACTTGAAGTTCACTCCGAATAGTAGTTCCATCAGCGTAGAATTTTTGGACATTTTAATATCAGGTGTAAATGGTTCCCTTGAGGTGAACTTGTTCAGGAAGCCTTCAGCAAAAAACACCATATTGCAGTATCAGAGTTTCCACCTGACCTGTCCAAAAGACTCCATTTCTTTCGAGAATATTTGAGAGTAAGACAGAACTGTACGAATATGGTGGATTTTCATATACATGGTGACACCCTAAGGACACGCTTACTGGCTAGAGGGTATCCTCGGAGATTAGTACGACACGTATACAAAAGGGCTAAATACTACAACCGTGATGCCTTGTTAGAAGGAACACGTTGCACGCCCCAAGGTCGAGTTGTATGTGTTGTCAACCACTCTGCCTTGAATTTTAAAATCCAAAAATATAATTCAAAAGAATTAGAAAATTCTGAACAGCGATGAGAACGAGACACAATTGGAACAGCCTTTAGTAGCTTATTGCAGGAATCGGAATTTGCGTGATCTATTGGTCCATACGAGAGCAATTGTGAATAATACCTTACGCCAGACCTCGATCACGGGATTACTAGTAATATTAGGCAACCATAAGTGTGGGACTTGCCTCGCCTGTGAGGCTGCGATTGTCACAGAATCATTGTGTTACCATGGTCGTAAGATTACTCTGCGGGATCTTACCAGTTGTAGAAGCCAAAACATAGTGTATCTGCTTTTGTGTCCGTGTGGACTAGTATACATTGGTGGGACTGCGCAAGAGTTTTGCGTATGCTTTAGCGAACATAAATCAGCAATACGCACAAAGAAGACTACAGCCCCACTTGTCCAACACTGTTTGGATAAAAGTCACTCTGAGAGTGACATCAGATGGTGTGTTTTGGAAAAAATTAAAAGCAAGGCTGAATTTCCCATTGATATCATCTGCAAAAAGGGGGAAACATTTTGGATCTCTACTATGGACAGTGTTAAACATGGTCTTAATGAAGATATCCAGTGGCATGTTACTCAATCTTGGTAATTTGCCTGGTGGCACTACCATAAAAGATCAGGGGAATAGGTGAGGCCTGCAGGCATTTCTTTGGCATATTAGAGCCCTAGTTTTCTGCCATGAATAGGAGGTTGGACCGTCAGTTCCTCTTTGGGCAACATACATTTTTCTAGTAGCCTATTATTCTATTACAAGGCTTTATGATTGGAGAAAGTCTACATCTTTGTGAGACATCTTGCTCTTTAGTAGATCTCCTAGTTTAACTTGGATGCAGGGAGCTATTTAAAAAGAGGGGTCAAAGAGATGCATCAGAATATTACGGTTTTTCGTTTGCATGTAGCTTATTTTTTAAACATTCTGGGCTTGTATGCAGATGGTGGTAGTGCATGAGGTTTTTAAGTCCATTTTCGATTGAGTCAGGAATGTTGTTGCTTCCATTGCTGTACAAATATAGCTGTACTATCTTAAGATGGCAGCTCTATTGAGTCCACATCTGGTGCAGATTCCCCTTTTAAATATTAACCGAGAATTTGTTAGTTCATCCTCTATGTTGACTGCGTTTTGCAATCTATGTACTTCTCAAAGATAGCGGCACCATTTTGAAGATGTTGTCCTTCCATTTTGTTGACTGGCTTCCTCAGGTGTAGGCTATCCCTTTGTGCGCTCGATTCTTGGCGGTTGGCTGAGCGATTTAAATTCGACCGACATTTAGTGTGTTGGCGACCGGGTCGACTAGAGGGTGTGTGCATTCGCGTGAACGGGCAAAGTTCATATTGAAGGTGAGGAGTTGGTTAGTTAATTCTAACCGTTAGATAGCTCGATGGTCTTTTTGAAAAATACCAGCATAATGGGAGTTATGTGGGTTAACAATCATTTGGGTCATCTTTTAGCAAGACGCTATACGCATCTCCACTAGACGAATCTCCTCTATAGGGGAGGACTACAAAGAGGTGTGCACAAAAGGTATCGGGGAGGGGTCTTTCTGAAGCTGGCGTCATGTAAACTATTAGGAGGACAATGGATTTTTTCAACTTGTTTGCAGTCACAGCTTACCTTTGCTGCTAAGGAAACTTCGTTTTTGCATTTACTTGGAGAAATAGGAGATGCTACGGTGAACAACTATTCCGCTTTTAAAAAAAAGGTATTACTGTTGTAAAGGCTTTTTTTTGTATATTAAAGCATGTTGAGTAGAAGAAATTTCGTACTCATAAATTTGAGATAGGTGAGGGAACTGTCCCACATTTATAATGATGGCATATATTTTCTCTGATTTTCCTATGGTTACACCGTATAGCGATTGTTAGAGAACCTTTGTGCCCTAAGTACACTAATAGGAGGAGTCATCATTCATTGCAATTTCGTCCTCAGAAAGGTATCTTTGCTGTGTATATTTCAGCTAACACAGCTACCACATTGTGTGGTTTGTTCCCATTGGAGTATGGATGGGCATGGTTATGAGAACTTTTTGCTTTTTTTACTCTGTCCTTACAGGATAGCAGTGCATGATATTGGGGCAATCTTCACTAGAAATAGTATCATACTGTCCTCAGTCGTCTCAGGTAAGAAGGAGCATCTAAACCTGGCAGCCATCCTTCTGGTGGTACAGGGTTTATACCGAGTTGGGATTTGAAGATAGGTGACCATTTTGATTTATTGTTGGTCTGTATTTTTTAACAGCATACTGAATATTTGGATAATTGAAACAGCCAAGTTCACCAAAATATATGACAGTGGAAATATTTCACTAGTAAGTATTCATAGTAGAATAGGTGTTTTGTTGTTGGACTCTTGACCTCTGGATAGTCGGTCACCCTTGAAAAGTGCTCTCTGTGCTTATGCTTGTCTTTTTTTCTCACAGAAATTGGTGGTGGTGAAGGGTGTTGTTTAGATTGTATGTAAAACTCATTAATAGCCCTGAGTAAGTAGGGGTGATATGAGTTTGTTGTCACGTGGTTTTGGGGATCATTCTAGTATGACTGACAAAAAGTATTATCTGATGTAAAATGTCAAAGCAATAGTAATTATCATGAATTTCTGGGTTTTTGAGTAATATGGTCCAATCTACTTATAAATTGTACCAATTCATATTTTGAATGTGGGCTATTTTCCTCATTGTCTCTGTACCTTTTCAGGTTTTGTTTCCCCCTCCGGGTTGAGCAGCCTTTTATGGTTCTATATCTGGCAGGCCCTGAGGAAGGTGGCATCTCATTGTTCTGAAGCCACCGAATTGCGTCGACCATTGCCTTTTAGATCTTGCTTTTTGCAGTTGTTGCTTTTGGTCAGCCAGACTACTATGTCATTCTGTATTTGTCTACCCTGATATATGTAATAGTGTGGAGGCTGTTTTGGAGGTGTAAGAGTATATTATGAATGAGAGTGTGTGATTTTGTTTTTTGTCTCTATCTGGGGATATTCTTTATTTATTGTCCTATTGTATTTTTCACTGATATGTGGCTATACAATTGTCTGAAGTATAATGTGTGGAGTTGTTTTTATACAGCAAAAATAAAAAAAACAGAATCATGATGAAAACATTTTTGATAAAAGAAATGAAATAAAATAATATATTTTTGTTAACTGTCTGAGTACTTTGTTATCAAGGGATTCTTAGCTCACGCTTTGTATTTGTGCCAAATCAAGTGAAAAGGAATATCGGTTGAGAGGGAGACTTTCTTCTTGTAGTATAACAAGTATGACAACATAATCAATAAGACAGATTGTGATAAAATATTGCTATTTATTGGAGGAGGAAGAGGCGCTAAAGAATTCTCGGAGGCACCCTTAACTCACACATGAGAAACTACTGTTGCAACGGAAAACTTGTTAAAAATATTTATAATATGTGTGTATTCTCCTTACTACTTGCTACTCTAACTGTACAGGACCCATTACGATTAGACCATCTGCAGTGCTTCCATTTATTACAGAGGCAATGATGCTCTGATCAGACTTTCTCCACCAATAGGAGGGGTGACAATTAGGGTGAGAAAACTCCACGTTAGCTGTCCAATGAGGACCATAAATTGACAGTCAACTCACAAATGAGAGATCAAATTTAGGTGCACCACCCTTAAAACCATGCTGTAGAAATAAAGGATAGCACCAGGAAGACACAAATTCCAAAAGAAGTTAAGTCAAGTTAGGATTATGCAGACCAAAAGCTCAGCAACAGCAATGATAAAACAAAATAAATAACAACTGATGTTCTGTTAAAGCTTGATGATTCTCCCTACAACACTTTAAGTCATTAGGAAACAGCACAGTTTAAATGGATGAATCAAGAGAACCCGATAATAGAATCACACAGCTAATTTATTAATTTGGTTAGTGTATTAAAGATTCCAAATGAATTGCGAATAGTAATTTCTTGAGAGGTTCATTTCAGAATTGCTCAATATTAAGTACAAGTTCAGCTTGTATATCAAAGTCATACATTTAAGCAGACTTTCTTGGATGGTTATAATCAGAATCAACTACAGAGCGTCCTACCACCATTAAGGCAGAAGGATAGTTTGTTGTCTAACAACTACGAAAATGGGGAAAGGGTCCAGATTTAAAGTACATTCAGTGCGAGTCCATTAGCATAAACAAAGAAATAAAGGAATGAAAAATAGGAAATGCTTCAGAAAAGAAGGTTCAGTCCATCAGCTACCAACTGTTGCATCAACCAGGTAGTCCAAAATCAAAAGATAGTTAAAAAACATGTCAGCCTAGTATCCGGGTCTCGAGTAGGAAAAGTCAGAATGGCGTTGCCCCTCCTTTGGGATTTCATCTTTTATAAAGTTTTAAGATCATCCTAGTGAGGTGGCATCACACCACCATGAAAAGACTATCGCATGTCCATATTTGTGAAGTGCCCCCTAGGACACTTGCAACAATAAGAAGTTTTCCCATGCTAGTCATGAGAAACAAGAGATTTGATTTGAAAGTACACATGGGCCTAAAATTAGTGGAAAATAAATACAAAGTTGCTATCCTGCTACCACAGGAATATTTCCCTGTGAACATTGAAGAAACCTTCAGGAATGTTGGGGTTCAGGAATGTCGGGGTGTCATTTCATTAGTAAAAAATGAGCAATCGTATTTAGTCAGGAAAAAGGTCAGCACTATAAAAAAGCTTTTTGAAAAGGCCTTTAAGCTAACATCACATGTTTAAATGAAATGAGCTCTAACCCAACATCAAATATAACAAAATTCAATTCAATTCACATAAAGAATTTATAGAACTTTCACAAATCATTATTACGTGATAATAGCTAACAATAGAAAACCGTACTATCACACTTTTTCACAATATTCATATCACAAAATTCATTTTTATATTTTCGTAAACTATAGTAGCGCTAGTATTACCATGCACAGTTTCAAGCTTGTACTTCACCTCTACATATTTATGCACAGACTTTCCTAACTGGTGCATTCTCAGCAGAAAGCATTTGAAACATTAGGCCAAATCACTTCACATCAAAATTCCATCAGTATACCTTAATAAGCAACATGTGCATTAGAGATGTATTAGTGCAACTTCATATATATGTATTAGTATTGTCTTGAATATATGTTTTCTTCATCTCAAGTCTTAAAGTGTGATTTTACGGTGCTTCTACGACACTTGTCTCAGTTTCATGTTTCACTGTGTCTAACATATGTAAAGTGTACTTTTATTTATGAATGTGTCTTGTTGTATGATTTTTATAAATCATGCTACATCACTACAAAGTTTGAATGACCATATTACAAGGAATTTCTTGAATACTTCTAGGCAACCTAAGTGTGATTCTTGTGGAAATTACACTTTTTCATGCTGCAATTGCTCATTGTGTCCTCTAGGAATCAATAACCTTAGAGACTGGTTGCTCACTCACGTGATTAATATAGTGAGATAAAGGAGTATGTGCAATTTTCAGTGATTGATCAAAATGTTAAAGGAAAAATATCTCGTGGCCAAAATACCTTTGTAAGAATACTGAGGAGAAGAATATTGTGAAGGTAGGTTTATATGGTTAAGCAAAGTTTTGCTATGCTTGACTCCGCATATACATAACTTGATGATATATTTATTGTCAAGGTGGGCAGATATGGAGTTAAGAATAGTAAATTTGTTCTTTGTTATTTGCACATACATTCTCAATATTCTTGTCCTCAATATTTTTGCTGCAATATTTCAGCCATAAAATATTTCTGACTTCAATAATCTGTCAGACAACCCAATTTTCTGCCAATATTGGCTTCAGTATGTTAGTAGCATTATTAGTAAAGTCCAATTACTGTAGTTCAGATTATATCAGAGCCATCAAACATGCTGATTTCAAATACTCTGCTGCATCCCACATTGAAGAGATGCACAAGAGATATCTTGGGGCCAGATGTAGGACCATTCCGTTTTGGGGGTGGCAAATTGTGTTGTTTTGCGACTCCCAATTTGCTCAAAGTTTGTCGCTGCATAGTGCGATCATTTTTACTGCATAGCAATATATTTTTCACTTTCAACAAAGCTAGCCAAGAAGAAAAATGTGACTCTAAGTTGACCTTTTGCAGAGCTTTTCCATGTATAATGGCATTGATGACGGGAAGATATAGGCCATTATCCACGTAGCTTATATGTTAAGAGAGCTTCTCACTTTCTTATTAGAACTTTGAGCAAGACAATATAGAGGCATTTCATTAAATGCTGCAGGTTTCAATTCAAAATATACCTGATTTTTTGGGTGGTGAAGCAAAGTGGTAGGTGGTGGGCAGGGGGGCACCTTCATGTAATTTGCAGGGGGTCACCTCAAGCATCGTTATGCCACTGGAGTCTGTGTAAGTAGGAAAAAAACGTGTTTGCTTTTATAATGCATTTGTAAATTAAATAACTTTGAATGACTTTGAACATGGCAAAATTCTTAATCTTTTGGGACTAGAAGATTAGTGATTGAATAACTTAACAATTGTGTGTGGAAAATTCCTTTTTCACAAAATAATATGCTGCATCACTACACTTTTGCCTGAGGAAAGAGCTGATGATGGTTTAAAATGTTTTTAACGTGTTCAGATCATAATTTATTCCTATTAATTGAATATAGTTTATTCCTAGACCTATGGGAGTAGATGTTGTCATCTGAAAGATGAGGTTGAAGGGTACTATAATCAATTACTTAAGGACCTTCAAGGTTGGTGGATATGCCCATTAGTTTAGGATGGATAAAGGATTTGTTTCATGGTGGCAAATGCCATTGGATACTGTGAAAGCCAACTTTATGCCACCTAGGTTTTGTTGTTTGTGTGTGGCGAGTTCTCTCTAATGTCTCCCACTCAATGTTAATATATGATGCATTATGGTAGGACAATCACTGTTTTGCAAAAATCTAAAACAGTGGTTATTCAGATCAGGCTTATTCTGAGACTTCTTAGCTCTGCTGTGCTCTTGATCTTGAGGAGTTAGCCCTTCAGTGCTGGAACTCTTCATCTGAAGTAACCATTTACTCTATATATTGTATTATTATTATTATTATTATTATTGTGGTGGGAATGTTTGGGGTGTTTTGTCTAATGCATTCTGTTGCTTGTTAATTTCTGGCACATCATGGTGACGATTACTGTTGTGAGAAGGGTGATGGTCCGCTCATTATAAGACATATGTGCTCTTTGTTGAACACGTGTGAAGTGGTCGGTCTAATGTGTTCTGTTCGCTGTTTTGGGTTATGTTGTACTTTACTGAACAGTGACATTGCATTTGTTGGCTTTGCCTGGTTATTAAAGGTGCTCCTACCAATGTGTTCTGCTGGTGCATGTGTAGTGCTTTTTAGTGCTGGGTATTGTTGGGGACAATCTGGCAACCAACTCAAAAACATATTTGTGCAGTACCGGTTGTGTTTGGAGTTTGTATTGTTGCAACTTTATTTTTCCATAAAAGAAATCAAAGCAGTGAGAAATGGTAATACATAGAATCATGGAAAATACATCCTTTTGTTTTGTCAAAGAACTAATAGAGTACAAGGGAGCATGACCTGCCATGAGACAAAGCACTGTTTGAGAAGCATGTATCTCTATATCTAGATACAGTATTGTGTTGTTTATTTTTAAGGCAAGCTTTTGAAAAAAAACGGTGTTAACATTTTACTTCCTTGCAGTGTTTCAACAGAAGACCACCACCAAATTGCAAGCAGATGACAAAGATGTGTACTCACTTCGACAGCCAGGTACTGTAGAATATGCTAAATGTAATAAAAATAACCATACATGTATCTATTCATTAACTGATATATAAATGCATACTATTTTCAAGAACTTAAGATGTTTGCCACAACGCTCAGTACATCAATTTTAGCTAGCAAATATTAGTCGTAGCTGTAAATGTATGTAATGTGGCAGCAGATATATGTTGGTGGTGATATATTTTTGATAGAGTTTTATGTAGCGCAAACTAGACCCAAGATGCGTATCAGAGGGCTTTACAAGAGCACCAGTTTCGTTACAGAAGGACACATTCATTTTTGTTAGGCACGGGAGATAAAGTGATTTTCCCAGAATTACAGGATGTTGAGCATCGTTGCCGAGACTCAAACCCGGTCCCTAGCTTCCAGGTTGATTGCCCTAGCTGTAAGGCTACCTCCTCTCCCCAAAATATATATATATATATATATATATATATATATATATATATATATATATATATATATATATATATATATATATATATATATATATATATATATATATACATTCACTGAAAAAACCATAGGTTATAGACCATATATAGTTAGGAATTAGAATTTACAACACCTTGAAAATTCACTGAAAAAACCATGGGTTATAGACCATATATAGTTAGGAATTAGAATTTACAACACCTTGAAAATTCACTGAAAAAACCATGGGTTATAGACCATATATAGTTAGGAATTAGCATTTACAAAACCTTATTTTACTCACGCAAAACCATTGAAATTCCATATATAGTTAGTTGCACTAACTATATATCGCGCACCCGCAATCTACTGCTGATGATGTCACATATTACATCATTCATGACATGGTCAGTGACATCACTGATGACATCCTGGTCCAACCATCACATATAACTGTGCCAGGAGACGGCGTGGGGTGCACTGGAAGGGAGAGGCGGCGCGAACGAGCCTCCCCCACCTCCCCAGGTGGAGGTTTCTCAGCTACACCCCAGCGCTTCACTCGGCCACCTGAGTTGCGCCCGCTCCTGCGGCACAGGGCCTCGCTCGGCCAGCTGAATTGTTATTACAGCGTCTCACCCGCCATCCGGATGAATTGCACCCACTCTTGCGGTACAGCGACAGGCGGCTGCCACGGAACTCAGGAAATGGCGGTCGGCTCCACAGACTTGGGCCTGGCCTGCAAGGATGGCTCTGGGCAACCCTGGAACTCGGACGCTTGACTGCTAGGGCATGGGCCCCATTCCCAAAAGCGTCCCCTCAGCCTTGAAGATTCTACAAGAGTCACCGGGGCCACCGACTCCCGCAGACTTCCGGTGGGGAGCGACTGCCATGATTGCTCGCGGAATGGCCACGACGTAGCCACGGAATACTCTCATGCTGACGCCAGCTTCAGTCTGAAACATCCAGAAACACTGTAGACTACCAATTCGATCAGTTCCGGTGGAGCCCCAACGTGACCCGGTAGAGAAGAACTTGCCCTCCCCTCTTTGACTGATGGTTCTTGTTGCCTGTCCCTTCTGTCATATGACGCGCCGCGTTAGCGCACTCGGAAGTGCTCCGGTGCGCGAGGCGCGAAGTGCAGCTTCCCGGAAGCGATCCGGGGCGCGGCGCGGAGCGCGTAACGTAAGCATAACAAGTCATGTGACTTGTTAATAAAACTTTTAATTGGTTCATCTCACTTTTGGGTTCCTAATGATGTAAGGCTAGGTCATGTGACCTAAAAATAACACTTTTCATTGGTTGAGAACTATTTTTTGTCCCAAATGATGAAAACCCCTCCTTGTTTCCTCACTCTGACTTTCATCTTTGTGAGAGGAAGACCTTTTTTCATCGCTTAGCAATAGCAAGTGTTGTAGCTTCAGCTGGTGCATCCCCACCACCACCACCACCTCCTAGGAAGAAAGTACCACCTCCTCAGGTGGTGGTTGAGCAAGAGGTGCCCCCCCCCCACACCTTCTTGTTGCCTGATTCGGCCAGCTCAATCGATCGAGCATGAGACTCTGTTGTGATCTGAAGAACCGCTGCCTGCGGTGCCTCACTGAGCCGCTTGACGGAGGCCCCCAAGGGGCGGTGTGGTGGCGCAGACTGGGAGGGGGCGCTTGGTTGCGACCACTCTTGCAGCCTACGACATGGAGAGGCCGGGGCGTTGACTAGGCGGGGCCTCCAGCCGCAACCACAGCGCCAACGATTGCTGCTGACGGAGGGGAGCTTTGCCGGTGAGAGCCACTGATCTGAAGAACGGCTGCCTGCGGTGCCTCCCTGAACAGCTTGACGGAGGCCCCCCAGGGGCAGTGTGGTGGCGCGGACTGGGAGGGGGCGCTTAGCTCCTGCCCCCTCCCCAAGTCTCTCTCGGCCAGCTGAGTTGCGCCTGCTCTTGCTATTACAGCGTCTCACCCGCCATCCAGCTCAATTTCACCCACTCTTGCGGTACAGCGACTCTTCCATTCTGGACCTTGTCCCACAATCCGTTTGACCTGAAGACACGTCCTGCGGTGCCCTCGCAATGCGGCCTGGTCCCTGAATGTGTGCAGGGGGACGGTATTTCTCGCTCGGCCAGCAGAGTTGCGCCCACTCTTGCGGCCTACGACATGGAGAGGCCGGGGCGTTCACTAGGCGGGGCCTCTGGCCGCAACCACAGCGCCAACGATCGCTGCTAACGGAGGGGAGCCTTGCCGGTGAGAGCCACTGATCTGAAGAACCGCTGCCTGCGGTGCCTCCCTGAACCGCTTGACGGAGGCCCCCGAGGGGCGGTGTGGTAGCGCGGACTGGGAGGGGGCGCTTGGCCCTGCCCCCTCCCCAAGTCTTGTTGCCCTGGTGTGGCCTGAGATCGCCCCCGACATAGGCGGCCGGCTCCCGGGGTCCGGCGGAACTTTTTGCCTTTTGGTGACTCTTCCATTCTGGACCTTGTCCCACAATCCGTTTGATCTGAAGACACGTCCTGCGGCCTGGTCCCTGAATGTGTGCAAGGGGACGGTATTGATTGGATCAAGATGGCGGCTTCACACAAAGCTGACTCAAGTGTTGCTGCTGATGCTATGCAGACAAAAACTGGTTTTCAGTTTGTACATTCTTCAGGATTTTTCCACCCAAGGCTGGTTGAGAGTTTGTAGAACAATGGCTTCAGATTTTCAACATACTACTCTTCAACATTCTTCATAAATGTAATTCTGGTCCTGCCGCTACTTATTGGAGACATTAAACTATACTCTGGCCTGCCTGGCCTCGACCAAAATGGCGCCAGTATGGGAGCGACTTGCAACTCCTTATGACGTTCTAGTTACTTAGCCTTGATGTTATGGGGGATGTATGCGGTCTTTGTGCACATGGCGGGCGGGGAAGGGTACTGACTGGGAATACGGACAACCCTATTGATGTCAATTTTTCATTATTGATTATTGTATTAATAAAGCTTCGAAGTAATGTAACCCATGATACTCGCCCATGGTGTGCGTATGGACGATTTTATTGTAACTGATCCTGTTATACTTTCAATTAAAAAATCAACCTTCACTGAACCTACAACCGTTTATCACTTTTAGTTTTTTCATTATTGATTATTGTATTAATAAAGCTTCGAAGTAATGTTACCCATGATACTCGCCCATGGTGTGCGTATGGACGATTTTATTGTAACTGATCCTGTTATACTTTCAATTAAAAAACAACATTCACTGATCCTGCAACCGTTTGTCATGTTTAGTTTTTTCAATTAAATGACTCGCTTGTTACATACTCCTATACCCCTGGCTTTTGAAAGACACCATCTTGTAGAATAAAGGGCTGCGTCAAGGGTGGTATTGCCCAGAATGTCTTGTTTTCTAGTGCTCGTAATAACGAAGCCAAAACTGCCGAAAGGGATTCTGGTCCTGCCGCTACTTATTGGAGACATTAAACTATACTCTGGACCTGCCTGGCCTCGACCAAAATGGCGCCAGTATGGGAGCGACTTGCATCTCCTTATGACGTTCTAGTTACTTAGCCTTGACGTTATGGGGATGTATGCGGTCTTTGTGCACATGGCGGGCGGGGAAGGGTACTGACTGGGAATACGGACAACCCTATTGATGTCGATTTTTCATTATTGATTATTGTATTAATAAAGCTTCGAAGTAATGTAACCCATGATACTCGCCCATGGTGTGCGTATGGACGATTTTATTGTAACTGATCCTGTTATACTTTCAATTAAAAAATCAACCTTCACTGATCCTACAACCGTTTGTCACGTTTAGTTTTTTCAATTAAATGGCTCGCTTGTTACATACTCCTATACCCCTGGCTTTTGAAAGACACCATCTTGAGGAATAAAGAGCTGCGTCAAGGGTGGTATTGCCCAGAATGTCTTGTTTTCTAGTGCTCGTAATGACGAAGCCAGAACTGCCGAAAGGGATTCTGGTCCTGCCGCTACTTATTGGAGACATTGAACTATACTCTGAACCTGCCTGGCCTCGACCAAAATTGCGCCAGTATGGGAGCGACTTGCAACTCCTTATGACGTTTTAGTTACTTAGCCTTGACGTTATGGGGGATGTATGCTGTCTTTGTGCACATGGCGGGCGGGGAAGGGTACTGACTGTGAATACAGACAACCCTATTGATGTTGATTTTTCATTATTGATTATTGTATTAATAAAGCTTCAAAATAATGTTACCCATGATACTCGCCCATGGTGTGCGTATGGACGATTTTATTGTAACTGATCCTGTTATACTTTCAATTACAAAATTAACCTTCACTGATCCTGCAACCGTTTGTCACGTTTAGTTTTTTCAATTAAATGGCTCGCTTGTTACATACTCGTACACCCCTGGCTTTTGACCCTTTCCTACGCGCGGTCTGTACTACCGCCCTCGGGCGATCTATGTAATGAACAGACTACCATTGCCGAAACACAAGGGAATGCATCTCAGAGCGATAAGTCAAATACGTGGTAGATAAAAACATTTTCGTATTTATGCACGCTGATGTGCTTTGAACGATGCCACCCCCCCTCCTCATCATTTAGATTACCACCGCCCATTGCACAAAAGAGTACCGGGCGCTCTCCACGCAAATAAAACGTTTTTTTTTTTTTTGCCCCGCGGGGCCCTTTTAAAGCCTCCACATCAAACCTAGGGGGTCAGGAAGGATCTACTATGCCCCCTTATGGTCTTTTCCCCCTTCGTTTTGGCCTCCTCTTGTCTTTCGATCCTACCGAGAGACAAGATGGCGGCCGCTCCGGACTGTTTAGAATGTTGACAGACACCGGAGAGCCAATCAGCTTCGCTTCGCGAAGTTTCGTTTTGCGTCAAGTACGCGAACCGGAGCGCTACCCGGAGCGCTGTCACAGATATATATATTTTTTTGAACGTTAATTTATCAAAATCCACTGGAGCACATATATTGAGACCTAGCAAAGGCATATCGGGCTAACAGTCCCTACAATTTTGCCAAGTTTCATGCAAATCCATTCAGCCGTACGAGCTAAAAGTGAGGCCAACCGCCCTATGGAAATTAACATGGGAAAAACGCGTTTTGGGACCGCCCTTTTTTCTCGGCCCCCCCTTGACGAACACCCCCCCAAATTTTCAGGGGCTGCTCAGAAACAAAATGTGCCATTTTCCTGAAAATTTCAGCCAATTCCGTCCACAAACGCCAAAGTTATTAGACATAGAATATTCAAAAATCCCATAGAGAAAAAATCCTAACTATATATACCTACTGGCGACCGCCAGTAGGTAATATATATATATATATATATATATATATATATAGATATAGATATAGATATAGATATAGATATAGATATAGATATATATTCACTGAAAAAAACGTAGGTTTTACACACGTTATAGTTAGGAAGTAGCATTTACAAAATCTTTGAAATTCACTGAAAAAAACGTAGGCTTCACACATGTTATAGTTAGCTGGACATTTCACTCATATAAAACCATTGAAATGTCCCCGTTATAGTTAGTTCAGCTAACTATAACTTGCGCGCCCGCAATGCACTGCTGATGACATCACATATTACATCACTCATGACATGGTCAGTGACATCACTCATGACATCACTGATGGCATCTCAAATGACATCACTGATGACATCACTGATGACATCATCCTTGTGGAAGAGTGGCAGACTACAAAGAGGTAAATATCTACTAAAAATTGGTACTTTCTCCTAACTATATAAAGCAAAGGGGCGTAGTCTCACCAGCTGCAAAATGGCCGCACTTTAAGTGGGAAGTGGGCTCTGCCTGCTGAGAACAAAATCCGCTACAATTCTGGCAAAATAGAACATTTACCTGTAATTCAGCACGAGCGCTGAACAGCTGTGGAGGTCTGGAACCACATGAGCTGTTTCTAGCCAATCTAGACTGCCGCTGCCCCTGGACAGACTCTTACAGCCTGTTCGACTGCCTGAGCCACCTGGGCCACGAGGCGTGAACCGATAGTGCTGCCAAAAGTAACGTGGAGTTTGGGAGATATCAGCGGGCTTGGGGCCGCTGACTTGCCCTGCCCGGCTGGCCTGCCAGCTGCCCCGGTATCTGGGCTGCCCGTGCCCCCTTCCAAGTGGTGGACTGCTGGAGGAACATTGTCATGAAAAGAAGCGTGTAGGTGCAGGGTGTTGTGAGGCCCGGGCTGTGCTGGGGTGTGGCCGGGGGACGCTGCACCTGCGGTCAGAGGGCCCTGCACTGAAACCGTCCCTGCGGGCATTGAAGGTCCGCTGGATCCGGAGAGGTCAGGTGAGGAGGTGTTACCCAGTGAGGGGGTATGAAGCAACATTTTACGGACACCGACGCAAGATTGACCTTTCTCTCCCTCTCCTTCCCATTGGCGGCATTGCGTGTTACATGGCCACCCTGGTTTGGTGCCGGAAATGGTGATCCTTCCCTCTGTCGCTGGCCACCTGCCTCTAGAATACTCAGCCAAAAGGGAAGTGGGAAGTGCCCGTGAGGCGGGGTGATGGAGATTGGGGGGCAGCTACACGAGACCTGGCAAAAAGTGATCACTGGCAGCTTACAGGATCTCCATCATTGAGGACCAGCCGGACCACTTGCTGAGGGGTGGAAACCCCCATGGCTCCCTGAAACTTGCACTGCCTGAGAGACTGTGTGACTCTGAGTGGTGAGGCTATGCTCCAGCTGACATCTCTGGAAACCACTCGCTAGGCGGCGACCTACGCGCTGGCTGACAACCCAACTCAAACATGGGGAAAACGGACTGCAAACAGCCGAAATTTTCATTTGAGGGCAAGCGGATGGGCTGTGCTGCCGAGCTGCAGACGCAGGTGGAGGAGCCGCCAACACAGACCCCAGAATCAAGCGATAATGAGGGAGACATCCGCTCCATCTTACCAGACGTCATGACATGTATGAGGTCGATAGATGCTAATATTGATACCCTCATTGCTCGCCTGGTAAAGGTGAACGAAAAGGTTGAGGAGCATGACAATAGAATCACTCAACTGGAAGATGCACTTGCCATTGATGGTCAAAAGATGTTAAAAATGAATAAAGTGCTAGAATTCATATGTGCTAAAAAACGAGGACTTGGAATCGCGTTCCAGACAGAACGACATTCGAATTAATGGTATCCCGGAGTCAATAGCGATTTAAGAAATGGAGGACTACCTTGAATCCTTGCTACCCGAACTGTTTAGGCCGGCACTGTCGACGATGTTTATTGACAAGAGAGCACATGGCTAGCTGGGCCTTTGCCCGCCGCCGGCGAGGCCGGTAATACCTCGCCTGTTGAACTACCATGGCAGGGACACAATTCTACGCTAGGGAGATGGGATAGGTTAAACACCAAGGCAACGTCCTGTCAATTTACCCAGACTTTACTCCAACAGTCCAGGCCACAAGGAGAGAATTTCTACCATCCAAGCACCTACTCCAACAGTTAGAGATTCCCTACGCTCTGCTCCAACCGGCCAAAATCTGCATCTCAAGCGGGGACAAACCTCAGTTTTTCACTGACCCGACGGCTGCACTCACATATGGGAAACAACTTAGCAATGAAAAAAGTGGTCCCCTGCTGGGTCTGTCAGACGAGAGGATGGGAGGCAAGTGACAATGATTAAAGTAAAGTCCCGCGAGGTAGACACAGCAACGAAATGCAATAGGAACTAGGGACAGAACAGGCAAAACGCATGGTGCTGTAGCTGAGCCGACCGAAGAAGGGGTGACAAATAAGTGACTATGTCACTAGTGCCTTATACACACTATCCTATGAACACACAGCCACCTCACCGTCTAGGTCGGGGGTGTCCGCCTGGTGCGACCAAGCCCTCATGGGATAATTCTCTTGCCAAAGGCATTGTTTTTTCAGTTAGGGTCATTTAATGAGGGGTGGTAAACACCTCAACCTGTTTGAGGGGTTGGAGTGGTTGGGGAAGTTGGTAATGGGAGGGGGGGTTTGCAGCACAATGTTCTTCGAGCTGCACATATAAAAACAGTGCAACAGCCCAAGGACAGGAGGGATGCATGTTGGGGAATGTTTCGGAAATGTCTTCATGTTTTGTTGAGACTGTTACTTTGAGCCCATTCATACAAGACACTAAAATTAACACTTCAGATAAACGAGATCGTCCAACTTCCCTGTCCCACAGCATGGCTCGCTGCGAAAAGACAAGACTGCTCGATTCCAGCTAACACAGCGACAGTGACATACTTAACCTGGAACGTACAGGGCCTAAACAATTATAGGAAAGCTAGGTTGATGCACAAGAACTTACCACGACATGGAGTAGACATGTACTTTCTCCAGGACACATACCTGACCACAGGAAATACTGCCCATCTCAAGTCCAGGTGGTGTGGTGCGGTGCAAATTACTCTTTTATTTACTCGAACTATGCATGAGGTATGCCCATTTTGCTTAAAAGGAGCCTGTCTACACTCGATCATTGATAGGGAAGGTCGGTATGTCATACTGATGTGCGAACTGTATATGCAAAAACTAATCCCGGTTGCCGCCTATGGCCTTAATATAGACTATCCAGACTTTTTCTTCAACATTTGGCGACAAGTCACAGAATGTCACCCGTAACCCATAGTGCGGGGGGTCTTTAATGTAGCATTGTGGGAGAACCTTGATCATTCCAGTGATAAGCAACAACTCCTGCTTTCAGCGGAATTCCTCAACACACTCATTGCTGACAATGCCCTCACAGATATATGGCGCCACACATATGATTCGCAGCGCGAAGGTAAATGATTTTCCTTCGTACAAACCTCATGGTCCCGTATCGATTATTGGCTGGTTAAGAAAGATGTCCTCACGTGGGCTGTGGAGGTAGCGCACATGGCACGTACACTTAACGACCATTCACCTGTCCGGCTGTCGATGCGGATTCCGCAATCATTTCCCATGATGTTTTAGTGGAGACTGCCCACGCGAGCTCTGCGCGGCGAGGTGTTTATGACAGAAATTTAACTGGCTGTTACAGAGATATTTGAGTTGAATGAGAAATCCGTCTCCTCACCTTCCACACTGTGGGAAGCCTTTAAGGTGAAAATTAGGGGAACTTGTATTGCTAAGCAGGCTGGAGTTTTGTAGGCGTTAAGGAGTTCCCTGAAGAAGTTGGAGTCGGAAATACGAATCTTGGAAGAGGTATACAGCCATGACCCACGATTGGAGACCCTGGCTGATATTCAAGCCAAATTAACAGAATATCAGGAAGAGTCTGACAAGGAGGTAAACTATATGGGACGTTAGGCACAAACGCAATGCTATGGGGATGACAAGCGCCCTGGTAAACCCCCTGCTGGGTTACTGCACAAGCCACATGCCTCGGAGTAGGTGGCTGAGCTGCACGATGGTGAGGGAAGCTTGAACACTTCCACTTCTATCAGTTATGTCCTCCTTCCTTGCCCGGCTATATTCCACGGGGGAGACAAACAACATGGAATCGTTGAAAGGCTATTTAGACTCCATTGAGTTGCTTTGGCTGTCCCTTGCTCAACGCAAATATATGGACACCCCGCTCACCCGAGAAGAAGTGGCACAAGTAATATCAAGCATTCCGGGCAACAAAGCTCCAGGCTCGGATGGCCTAACAGCCGCATTCTATAAAGAATATGCAACATTACTTATCCCCCATCTCATAGAGATGTATCACGAGTCGGTGTCAACAGGCCAGCTTCCCCCTACCCTCCGCGAAGCAATTTTCATCACAATATTAAAGCCAGAAAAAACACCAGAGTCCTGTGATTCCTACAGGCCTCTTTCTCTCATTAACATAGATAATAAAATCTATGCAAAAATTCTTGCTAACTTTCTACAACCCCTAATGCCACTGATAGTGCGACCAGATCAGTCAGGGTTCATACCGGGTAGAGCGGCATCCCAAATCTACGCACCATATAAATGGGCCTCCGAACCGACCCGATATTTAGGAGTGTGGCTGAGCAGAGATCCGGAAGAATTGTGGAGGGTAAACTACGGGAAAGCAATGGAGTGGCTCGAAAAGCATATTCCAATATGGAACAAATTACCGTTATCTATTACAGGATGCATCACTATCATCAAAATGGTCATCCTACCGAAACTTCTTTATCTACCTGTCAATGTTCCGCTACCATTGACTATGCAGTTTTTTAAACACTTATGTTTGAACTTCATTACTCTGATATGGGCAGGTCGCCAACCTGGGCTAGCATTTGAGATTCTCACAATACCCCAGTTGTGGGGAGAGTTAGGGACCCCAGCATCTTCAGTTATTTGCATATTGTGGCCAAGCAAGCTATTTACTGGTATCCACTGGAGGATCTCTGGAAGCATAATATTCCAGCCCTTTCCTCCAGAATCTCTTGTTAATTAAAGCAGCAGACCGCCTGAATAAATCATTCCTGGTACCCCTAGATTTATTTTAAATCACCTGTTAAATCACCTGTTAACGTCTACCAAGCTATTCAGGCCCCACACCCGCACTTCATCCATACGGCTGTTGGAAAAAGATCTCCGCCAAAGAGCCCCTCTTTGAGGTATTGCCCGTTGGGTATTGCACCGCCGACCCAACGAGGAGCAGGCCCAAATGATGAAGCATGACACCTGAAAGGGTGTGTGAGGGCATTAAATCCAACAAAATGGATGTCCAAGGATAATTCCTCTTTACCCTAACAACATCCTTCGCATCTCCGCATCATATACTGTATTGTTTTCCTCCTTCCCTCTCTTTCCAGGAACAGCGCAGCACGTTTTGTATTAATATTTGAGACAGAACAACGCCCCCACTTCGCCCCTGCTAGTTGGTGTTGCGCCGGGCCCCGTGCCTGCCCCCGTGCCTGCCCCTGCCAGTCACACAACTCCCGGGGAAGGTAATTAAAACAGGCTTAAGGGGTGAGTGCGCCTAGCACCTTTGAGGCACCTGAGGTCAACATGTCCCACCAGAAGAGTTGTCATGATTGTGTATAGATATGCATGCTCTGATAAGTCTTGCCATGCCAGGACTCAATACCTCTGGAAGAAATGCTGATGTGTTTTTGTTATGTCTGTAACAATACTCCAAAGTCCTTACGGTATGTACAGATAATGTTTAAATAAAGGATTTATAAAATAAAAAAACCTCTATAAAGCTCTATAAAGTAAGGGTATTTTTGTTTTGTGGAGATGAGCTTATTTTACTGTGCATCAAGTATGTGGCATCAGTTTCTTCTGCATCAAGAAACAGAGGTGGGCAGAAGGATTTACATTTTGTTTAGTATTCGTAAATCTATCGCAAAATGTTGCGATGTGTTTATTCCGCTACCATGGATATTAGCAAAATTGGAGTAATTTTTTCAAAGTCTAAAAAACATATATGCACATATTGTAATTAGTGTGTGTACTCAGTAGTTTACTTATATGATATATAAAGTGATATTTTCATAAGTAATTTCATAGTTCAACACTGTTTTATTCTATTTCCCGTAATGACGAATACATCTGCGTTTGTGAATATCACATGACTATGGAATAAAGGGATTTCATTGAGCATTACACTTTCATTATTCTAGAAAGGACGTCCCTGCCCAGTTTTCTTTTCTTCACACTTCCAGTGCTGTTATTAGAGGTTCTTATTTCGGCACCTTCTCTTTTGTTCTTAAAATTCATTTTGCATTTTTTTAAATGTTCCAAATAAAATGGCATCTGGTGACACAGGAGATCAGCAGCCACACCTTGATGAAGTCAGTCCTTTGGATGAGTAGCCCCAGGTGAAGTGGCAATCCATGGCATCGGAATTTTTTGCCATCCTGTCTGGGGAATAGAAAACTGTGGCAAAGCACATGACATGACAAGACCTCTCTGCATCACGAAGAAACTGACAATTTGAGCGGAGCTCTGCAGGGTGAGCACACAGCACTTTATCAGGAGTCCCTGGAGGTGGGCGGCACGTATATATCCACAGAGCAGGTCCCGCAGCGCGGTAGATCTCTCTGCATCACGAGGAGACTGACAATTTGAGCGGAGCTCTGCAGGGTGAGCACACAGCACTTTATCAGGAGTCCCTGGAGGTGGGCGGCACGTATATATCCACAGAGCAGGTCCCGCAGCGCGGTAGATCTCTCTGCATCACGAGGAGACTGACAATTTGAGCGGAGCCTTGCTGGGTGAGCAAACAGCACTTTATCAGGAGTCCCGGGAGGTGGGCGGCACTTTTAAATCCACAGAGCAGGGCCCACAGCGCGGGAGACCTCTCTGCATCACGAGGAGACTGACAATTTGAGTGGAGTCCTGCCGGGTGAGCTCACAGCACTATATCAGGTGTTCCTGGAGGTGGTCGGTATGTATAAATCCAAAGAGCAGGTCCCGCAGCGCGTAACGAGTGCGAGTCTTGCCCGGGCTCGGCCCGGGCAACAACTGGGCCAAGATGGGCCCATCTTAGCCCGTCATAGGCCAGTAGAGGCTGGGCCACGTCTCTTTGCTGCATTCTGCACTGAGGTATGCCTGAGGACTCTCACCAAGTAGACTCTCTTAATTTATTTCTATTTTTCACAAGAAAGCTAGTCTATGATCTTGGTGGGCCTGTAACTTTGTATAGTTTTGTTGTCTATTTATTTTTAATCTCCAATTGAACATTGAGCCCATCCTGTGGTGTAGTATCTGATGGGGAAAAGGAAAACTCTGAGTGGCCCTAAAAAGTCCTTAAAGGAGGAGGGGTGTCAGTCCCTTCTAAATGACCTTACTGGGGCAATGGGGGCGATAGAGCAACAGATTACTTCAGTGGAGGAGGCCATTAACACAGAAAGATCTGGCGTGGTTTTAGGTCCTTCCACAGGTAATGAGGAATCTAGAACTCCCATCTTTACAACGGCCAGTACTAAATCTCTGAGGAGTGGCTCCATTAATAATGTTAGCGACCTGAATCTCTCAGATAACATTTCTGTTAGTGACTTAGATAGCGATTCTCAGCCCCCAACCAAAACGTTTAAGAAACACTATTAATACCCTCCCCAGCTGCCCAGAGGCTGTTGTAACTGAGAACAGACCGACCCCATGTATAACGTGGAGGAAACAGGAAATTAAGGGCAAGCCTCCACCTGCCCAAAGTAAGGACTTAAGGGTAATGCGATTAATGGCCCTAGATCTAAGCCCCAAAGTGAACTGGCGCTACTAAATAGCAAGTTTGATTCACTAGATCTCTTTCTGAGAGAATATTTAACTAATTTATCTAGCAGAGTGGGCGCTATTGAAGAGCTTTTAGCTAAATTCCCCAATTTCTGATGGCCTTCTAATCTTGAAGTGTATAATGCAGCGCATTGCATGGGCAATCATTCTGATGGTAGCGCCAATAATCTGTCACAGAATGGGGCGACTACTTCTAGTACCCAACCGACAGTATTGGGGCAAATAGGGGGGAGGGATTGTATAAATCTATCCATTATTCCATCCTTACCTCCTGTGATTCATGTAGGTGGTTTCCCCAAGATTATGCCAACTAACGTAGTTAAGAACCCCTCACAACCCCCAAGAGGCCAGAATTAACTGCCCTAAGCTAGGCCACCAATCCTTAAGTCATCAAGGGACCTCTAACTCTTCTATTCCATCTACACTGGCCCCCATCTATAATCATGTAAGTGACCCGCCCACGATAGTCTTGGATCTACCCCCAGCGGTGACCCCCGTACACGGTCATTTTAGTCAATGTTTCAGTTTTATAGGCTGGGGTAGAAGAATTCTGTGAGTCACTCAGGCACAAATCACTATCTTGGTTGGGCTCTAAAATTGGGTCTTTAGATAGTCTTTTTTCAAATTTCAAAATGGTCAGACATGTCAGCTGGTTAGGGAAAGGCCAGACGTTTTTACCAGGGGACTGCGTGATTTTGACCTTCAAATCTCCGTAACTGGTACACCACATTCTTACCAGGGCAGGTACCCACTTTATTTCAAATCACACGATCAATGTGATTCCCCTAGGGTTTTTCTACCAATTACCCCGCCTTAATTGTTCAAACCCTCTTAATGGGGTACAATAATTGAATCCCTCTTCCATGTACAATGTCCCAGTCCATAACCGCTTTGACCTCTTCTCTTGCCTAGATCAGGTACTACCTCAAAGATGCAGCCCTATTTAAAACTGGTTACTTCCGATTATGAAAGATTTTTGCCCACGCGCTTTAGGTTGGGCATCATTCACAGATCACTTAGCTTCCCATTCAGAATTGACTGGTCCAGACAGTTAAATAGATGCCCATGTGATGACTTCTCTGCACAGACGACTATGCATGTTTTATTCTTGTGTAAATTCTATCATGCACAGAGGATAAGATGGATACTCCCGGTGCTCAGATCAATGGTCTGCGACAATGTCGGCCTGCTTTTATAGTCATGCAATCTCTTGTGGAAGAACTTGTAATCTTATCTGTCTCCACGTTTTTAAAGTCATTTTTTTCCTGTAGAAATGCCATCTCTATGTGATCATTTGATTTTAACTGACTGCATATTATAATTATGAGCCCTACACACTGTTGTTTACTCAGTTTTCCCAGTTAATGTACTTCTTTTTAATATGATATTTTTAACTGATTTTTAATGTACTTTTATGTTTATTGTATAAATAGTTGAATAAAGCTTGATTTGAATCTGTTGACAAGACCCTCTCCAGGGGTACGTCAAAAAAATATTCATGTGACACAACAAGTATAATGATTCACCTGAAGGAGTACCATTCCAACCACTTGGTGGGAGCCCAGAGGGAGCGCAGTGCACCATATGTATGAATTTCAGCTGCGAGACCCATTGAACCAGGGGACCCAATACCTACTGAGGTCCAGCAAAATCTTATTAAGAAGTACCCGGGGGTTCCAAAGAATTGGGACATATTGTTTGGACTGCAAAAAAGTACTCGCTGTAGGAGAAGGCATTTCTAGAGGCAGAAAAACGTCGTAAGTGTAATTTGTTTTAACTTTTTTTTGGTTGAATAACACTTGTGTCCCCAGTTTTGAAATTTTTGATTTAAAACATTTTTCAGTTGCAATTTTATATGATTTTAAAAAAAAATCAGTTGCCATTTTATATGTATGTAAAACAACAACAAATACAAAATGTAAAAAAGCAAAAAAAGTCCTGAAAATCACAAAAAAATCAAAGTTTCTTGTTAGAACCACCTTTCTTGGATTAAAAAAAGATAAACTATAATAATTAGGGCCCGATTCACAGAATTAACTTAAGACTAAATCCTAAACTTACTACTATTTGTTATTCACAGAATGCACTTACTACTTTCGGGATTCACAGAGTGAACTTACTACTTTCGGGATTCACAGAATAAACTTACTACTTTCGGTATTCACAGAAAAGATTTAAGACTACTAACTTTATGTCCGCACTCGGGCCGGAAATACCGGCCCGAAGGCGGATTTACGGCTTGGGGGCGGAGCTTACGGCCTGGAGGCAGAGCTTACGGCATGGAGGCAGAGCTTGCGGCCCGGAGGCGGAGCTTACGGCCCCGAGGTGGAGATTTCAGGCATGGCTAAATCCCCACCTCTGTGCCGGAAGCTCCGCCTCCAAGCCACAAGCTCTGCCTCCGGGCCATAAGCTCCGCCCCAAGCCATAAGCTCCGCCTCCGGGCCGGAATTTCCAGCCCGAGTGCGGACGTAAAGTTAGTAGTCTTAAATCTATTCTGTGAATACCGAAAGTAGTAAGTTCATTCTGTGAATCCCGAAAGTAGTAAGTTCACTCTGTGAATCCCGAAAGTAGTAAGTGCATTCTGTGAATACCAAATAGTAGTAAGTTTAGGATTTAGTCTTAAGTTCATTCTGTGAATCGGCCCTACGTGTGTATGTATAAGAAAGAGTATGGGTGAGTGAGTTTCTGGGTTAGGTGAGTGTTGCAGGAGTAAGTAAGTTGATGTGCAAGTGATTGAGTGAGTTGGTGTGTGGGTGAGTGAGTGGGTGTGACAGTGACTATAATGGGTCATGAATGAGTGTGTGACTGTATGGTTAAGTGAGTGGATGTATGAGTAGCTGCATTGGTGAGTGAGTGTGATTGACTGTATGGGTGCGTCAATAGTTGTGTGAGTGGCTGTATGGGTGAATGAGTGGATAAATGACTGGCAGTTTGAGTGATTGAGTGTGTGTGAGTATATGTATGTGTGTGTAATTGGGCATGTGAGTGGCTTTATGGGTTTATGAATGAATGTGTGAGTGTTTGTATAAGTACATGTGTGGGTATGTGAGTGGCTTTAAATGTCATATGAGAGGGTACATGGTTGTATTGGTGAGTGAATGGGTGTGTGAGTGTGTGTATAGGTGAGCGATTGGGTGTAACAGTGGTTACATGGAGAGTGACTGGGTGTGTTAGTGATTGTATGGGTGACTGAGTGGGTGAATGCGTGGCTGTATGGGTGAGTGATGGTGTATCAGTGTCTGTACTGGTGAGGCAGTGTGTGTGAGTGCCCATACGGGTAGTGAGTGACTCTGTCACTAACTGTATGAGAGACCGAATATGTGTGTTAGTAGCTGTATAGGTAAGAGATTGGCTGCGTTAATAACTGTATACGTAAGTGAGTGGTTGTGTTTGTAACTGTATGGGTGACTGATGGTTGTTTCAATGGTTACATGGGAGACTGACTGGGTTTTTTGGTAATTGTATGGGTGACTGAGTGGATGTATGAGTGACTGTATGGGTGAATGAGTGGTCGTGTTATTGCTGTATGGATGTGTAGTGTAGTTCCTATATTCCCAATAGGCTCTGCGCATTGGAATAATATATACTGTAGTTTAGATGTAGGACTGAGGTCGACTAGGTCTCTACCGAATATATTAAACTTAATAGTGAGTGCCAGCTAGCTCAGAGGTCACTAGAAACTTTCTCGAATTCACAAGAAGGGATTAGTTTCTGACAACCACATAAACATGACAACTTTGTTCCCCAAGAATAAGAAATCAAATCTCTAGAGTCGCGGAAACAATAGATAACTATTTTACTCAGTCAATCGTGCATGCTTCGTTTCACCAGAGGTGCTGAGAAAATAGAGAGACGGGCGTTTTCAATAAAAGTATTTATTGAACAGTCTTCTTTCTCAAGCATAAGAAATGTACTGCTACAATCGTAAT
The DNA here is from genome assembly GCF_964263255.1 of Lissotriton vulgaris. Classification (NCBI taxonomy): domain Eukaryota; kingdom Metazoa; phylum Chordata; class Amphibia; order Caudata; family Salamandridae; genus Lissotriton; species Lissotriton vulgaris. The sequence goes on along the minus strand of NC_141689.1, from coordinate 1,111,014,244 downwards.
ACTTGTTATAAAGTACAGGGCATATAATACGAACAGTATTATAAAGTAGTACTGTAAAAGCATGATATGGTTTCTAAGCCATAAAAGTGCATAACATTTATAAAATACATACAGTAATAAATAATGACTAAAAGTACTCAACTGGTGCTTCTAAAATATGCCTACCCCGGTGTACCTAACCTAAGTCTAGTACAAGGGAAGAAGTAAGTGAGGAGTAGCTTAAGTTTAGTAGTTCTCTGCCAGGAATCTATTTCAAGAATTCTCTAAGAGGTCTAATCAGCTCCGAACCTTGGTTTTAGAATGAAGGAGGTCTTGTATCTCTCTCTTAGGACTCGATTTCCCAGATACCCGCAAGGGTAGCCCGGAAACACTAGAGCTGGATTTCTCAGCAGGAGAAAAGACAGAGTCTCTCAGTGCGTCAGCTGGAGGGTCGGCTTCCTTCGGCACTTGTTGCTGCAGGGGGTCGGGCAAGTAGATAGTCAATCTGCTCCAAACCACCGTGTGTTTGTCTGGGCAAACCTAGGCATATTTATACTTTGAAGGCACCGAGTTTGACGCATGATTGGACTTAATAACGTCACTCAAAGGCTAGATTCTCTGAAATCTCCAGGATTTCTTGGAGAACTCAATATTCAAGCAGGGGGAAGTTCCTAGCCGCTGGAGGCGGGTTTTTCCAAGAAATCGGTGTTGATTCTCGGAACTTAGTGGAAGTAGCCATGCCGTATTTGGGCTGTAATGTGGTACAAAAGGGGGTGGTGATGGACGGAGCATCTGAATCAATCAAACACTCACACCCAGTCAAAAGATCTGGGTTTAATCCATCACCGTTCTTTAGCCCACTCTGCCACCCCAGTTCAGACAGTTCTGAGTAAATTGTATTGATCCACTACATATATCTACTAGGTCTTGAATGCCTGAAGAACAATGCATTCCAGTCCTATCACTATGTGAATGTTGCAGCAAACCACACAGTGCACAACATAATCTCTTCTGTGCTTTCTGTTTAATTGCATTTATAAGATGTGGTAAATGAAACAGTACACTGAGAACGCCATCAGGGAAGAAGTTGGCACCAGAAGGGTTTGACAACTTGTAACTGACAATGTCTCCCTCATAGTCCAGTTTTTGCTTCAATGCACCTTCCTTGATCTCCTTCTTTTGAGGAAAAGCTGTTGATTCTTTTGTAAGTTTCTGCTTATCTCATTAATAGGATACTGTCCTAAATGAGGAGAGTGTACATTTCTTAAACACGTGTACTCTCTGATACAACTTGCATCATCACTATTTTTTTATCATCAAAGTCAACCAAAAACAAATCTGACAATGTTCTAACTCTCAAAAACACTACATATGTCATACCTTCTTTAAATACAATACTTTCAAGAATAATAAAGATGCTTCTACACTTAAACCTTGTGATTTATGAATAGTTACAGCATACACTAGAGAGACTGGGAACTGCTGCCGACGGACATATAAGTCTGTCACTAGGAAAAAACGTACAACACTTCGGCCAATCTGCTTCACGCCATCAATCTGATCAAATTTTTTGGCTAAGTATTCAACCTCATCCCTATTAGCAAAATTAATGAAATCAATAACTTTTCCCTTAGCACCATTTAATAATCCTTCCTCAATATTTAAATTACACCGCAAAATTATTCTGCTGTGTTTGCACATGTGTAAACTTTTTTCGAATCCTGGATACAGATTTCGCCAATGAATACAATTTTGCTTGTAGTTTTCCAATTAGCAGTACTGTCACCCCCTGGTGTTCCATTTTGTTGATAGCTGTAATTTCCAAAATGTCTTCTTTCTCCACTTTTAGTAACTGTTCATAAATATTGGAGCACTCTTGAAGTGTAGGCATTAAACTGACTATAGATTTCCCTTCTTCAATGAAATTGAACATTATCTATGCTGCTGTGCTTTTAGAGGATGATAGTTTCTTGACATACTGACTTTAAAAGGTACATTTGCCCTCCTTTGTCAGAACTCCGATTCGAATGTCCTTCAGAATATTTCTGTAATCCACATCAGGTGCTTGACACATAATATTCAGTAGTTCTTTGTATTGGAAGGTTAGCCAAATGTTTACATTGAAAATACTCTCCAAAGAATTCCAAGTTTCATCATGGAGAAGAGTCTCGAAAACAGGCCGTCCTTTGACAGGGTTGTTGGACCTGCCCCTTTTTGCAGGGTTGTTCGCAAAACCTTTTGCCTTCCTTTTGCATTTTTTCTGACCTGTTTTTGTTGGTTTTATGACTTTGGACACTTTACCATTGCTAATCAGTGCTAAAGTGCTTGTGCTCTCTCCTGTAAACATGGTATGATTATTCTACACCTGTTTGGCATATTTAATTTACCTGTAAGTCCCTTGTACAGTGGTATCCTGTATACCCTGGGCCTGTAAAGTAAAAGCTACTAGTGGGCCTGCAGTGCCCCTTACGCCACCGACAGAAGTAGTCTTTCAAACCTGCCTCAGGTGTGTGCCACTGCATGGCCTGCATGCACAGTTTCCTACCACAGTGACTTGGCATTTAAAGTGCTTGCCAAGTCTGAAACTCCCCTTTTATGGCACATAGGTCACCCCTAAGTTAGGCTCTAGGGAGCCATATTGGCAGGGTGCTGTGTAGGTAAAAGGTAGGACATGTCCCTTTGTTGTGTGGCATGTCCTCTCATTGGTTTGCATGGGGAATTCTCTGATATGTGTTTCAGTGGTAATTTCTGATCTGGAAGGAGTACTGTTGCCCTATTTGGTTTGCTTGGAATAGTGGTGATAAAACTATGCCTATTGCTGAAATAGGATTTTTTATTACTAGTTTAGTAATGCCACTTTTAGAAGTGGGCGTTTCTGTGTGTTATGACTCATTGTACTTTGCAGTCTGACTCCAATTAACGTGTGGCTTAGACCGACATGGTCCTGTTTTGTGCATTATCTCTACCTTGTAGTATGTCTGGAGCCAAGGTGGGGATTGAGTAGGGGTGCCGTGCACTTTTAAAGTTTGTATTGAAGTTGCCTCAACATCAAATACATTATGAGTATAAGTAGTGGGGATCTGACCCCATGATTAAAGACATTGCAGGGGACTTGTAACCAGACGCTGGGGGCTCTGCAGAGCCAGACGCTGTTATGCTACAAGGAGGAACTGCCACTGAACACCCTTGTCTGTTGTGATGACCTACAAGGACTCTGTGCGCTGGCTTGCTGCATCTATTCCTGCTTGGTGCCTCCAATGATCTTCAAGGGCCAGGGCTTTGGTGGCCTGCCCTATGCTTTTGAAACCTTAGTGCCCAGTGAGGACTTTATTTGGATTTCTGCTGGGCTGCCAGAAGACAGTGCGTGGTGAGCGATCCTCTACCTCATTTGCGTGGTGGGCATTGCATCAAGCTCCACGAGAAGCGTGTGTGAAGTTCTTTTGACTTTTAAAAACCACCTTGGGTTCTGGCCAGGAATTTCCATTAACTTCATTGTCTCACAGCGAGTTGTTAAGCGATTACTCATGTTACTTTCTTTGACCAGGAGCAGCTTGGGTAGTGTTTAAAACTCAGCCCCCACCTCCTGAAAGTGGACCACAACATGCCATACCATCTAGTGGCACCACCTCTGCCATCAACAGTGGCATTGTTGGCCATCTGAAGCCCCTCCCCAGTGGGGTCCTATACCCAGGACCAGTGAAGGAAGTGAGAGGGTAATGAGGACACCGCTGGCTCAGCTTTGAAGCCGGCGACAAAACAAATCCATACTGATTGGAGGCAGCACTCGTCAGTTTTTGTCCTTCTAGCCACCCAACAAGAACCCACCCAGGGCGGCTCCTCCAGTGATGCTGAAGCCACTCTCCCCATATTGCAGCATACCCGGATTAGAGTATTCTGGGTACTGCCTCCCTAATCAGAATTGGGCGAGAAGTCGTAGGCTGTTCGCCCTAATCCTGTCACCCCGTGCAAGCAGCAACATAGAGAGGAGTATTCTGAGTGCCCTGTGCCCCTCATAGCTGCACCACCACATGGTTGCGGACAGCTGCCTGTGTAAGTCTTGCACTTGGGATCTGCTGTGTGGAGGGTGCAGTTGTTCTTTTGTGGCATTTTGGAGCGAGCTCTTGACGAGGGACCCTGATTAGTAACCTGCCGTATTAAGTGAAAACTACCTGAAAGTGCCATAGACAATCTAGTAGGAGCACAGGTGCTCCATGCCCTATACTTTCCTGATTGATGCATGTGTTTTGTCCCTAAGTCACAAAGCAGGAGTGCAGAATGCTGCACTCTTAGCTTTATGAAGTTATTTAGGGACCCATTTACTTATTATGACCTATGGTGGTCTATGTGTTTTCTCCCTGACCTAACTGCTGCATTTCATGCTCTGATATTGTTATACATATTGTTTATACCCTGCACTGATAGAATAACGAGTATCATTTCAGGCCCTGCATTATATGTACAGTGATCGTGTATGGTGTGTGCAACATATAAGTCTTTACTTCATTGCACTATCTGTGATGTTATGACAATTGCCTAGTTGGAAAAATGATTATTGGTTTATGTTGTTTTGGTCTATGTGTTATTAAAATATAAGAGATGTTTTTATATAATATTGTGTGAAGTCTCTTTTGTGGTGTATTGATTGTGTCACTGGTGTGTGTGTTGCCCAAACACTTTACACTATGCCTCTGGCATAAGCCTGGCTGTTCTGCCAAGCTACCAAGGGGGTGAGCAGAGGTTACCTTGGGTGTGTAACTCCCTTATCCTGACTAGAGTGGTGGGTTCTGCCTAATGTAGGTGCATACCCTAGCCAACCAGAAACCCCATTTCTTACAGAGGTAAGTTGCAGTAGGTCACCGAAGACAATTAAATGCTTTCCTCCAAACAGTATGTCATAGTCTGTTTTTAAAATCGGTTGCATTCTCAAGTGTACAAAGGCAACCATCAGGTTTGAGACCAAGATCACCTCATTGATGATTAAATGCTTCAGTTTCTTCAATACCCTTGACACCTCATGACAAGCTTCATCAGCTAACTTCTGGTATTCCAGTTTATTGTTCTGTTCAATAGGTAGCTAAAGTAGATGATGTAAAGTACTTCCTTTAATGTTGTGTGCAGCTAATCCAGTTGGAGCTGTTACTACACACAATGCATTTGATTCTGTAGTCCTCTGTAGGTAAGTGGTGAGAACTTTAATTAAAAAGCTTTTTCCAATGTCAGCTTGACCACTGTTGTATAATAAAATTTCCTTAAATGATGAACATTTGCATCATTTCAGTTGTCCAAAACTAACTGTTTGAAATCAACAGTTTCCTGTCTCGCTAGTTCCATTGCAGTTTCCACTTCATTCATGGCTACTGCGGCTTTGTTTTCATTATTGACTTGTCTAAGAGGATCTTGACTCCTCTCTCACAACTTTCCTCTATCTCCCAGTACGGCACAGGCTTGTGCCTTACTTCAAACGCCAAATGTTTGTTGTCTAATTGTAACTTATATTTTGAATATTTGTTCTATTTTCTTAATAAATTCTTTGCCCGGCTGGGTATAAGAAAAGTGCATATAGTGTACGATTGTGGTCTATATGACATTGCGTTGAAATAATGTTCTAGGCTTAGGACCTTTGTTTTCTGAAAAAAATACCAAATACAACATAGTCCAGCCAGGAGTCTAACAAATTGTTACCCCTGACCAGAGCCAGGGTAATGAGAATTGTCATGAACGGTGGAACTACACAGCTGATGCACAATATGGTAGACACGCATTCAGTAACTGCATCCATGTCTGGTAGCCAACAAAAAAGACAGTTGTGCATTGAGTCTCAATGCAAAGGCATCAATTTAGAAAGAACCCTATTGTGTCTCAAGATAGTTTCCTTCTTCACAACTCACCATCCAATCACTGCCTATACTCTTCCGCTGATTTTGTGAGTGTTTACTATCCATTTCTATCCTGGAAAGGGATTTACTTTTGCCCTTGGCATAAATAAATGTAATATAGACAAAAGGAGCACTAGGGGGTTAATAGTCACGTTGCCCCCAACTCAGTAATTTATAAACACAAAAAGACCTGACTAGTTCAGAACAGTTATCTTTTTAAAGACACAGGGGGAGTTTCTAAAGACATTAAACTTCCCTCATAGGACAGACTTACTGCTAATCATCTATTAGTCCAACTGTTTAATTAAAAAATTCGCTAATATACCACATTGCATTTCATGTGTCAAAAGAAAATTGAAAACATAAAAGAAAAGTGAAAAGTGAAAAAATGTGTGAAAGGTCAGAAAGTACCTCAAGTAAGCATCACCAAGGGAGCTGCTGGTTAGTACTCACCAGTTTGCCCACGTTATCATCATTGATTACTTTCATGACCATAAAGGTAAAAAATGGAAAAAATATGTGTCCACATTTTTCAGAGGTGAAAAAAACTAAGAAAGAAAACAGTAAAGACGGGTACAGATGCACTGTAAGTGCTGATGTCACTCAGTGCCCACTGGTTCCCAATGTGAAAAAAGAGAAATTCAATTCTCTAAGTAAAATGGGGTACAACACACTTGCGAAAACATACTTTAATTTAGTGCTGTGAGTGTCCTCAGATTAAAAGAATGGCATTTATTTAGCCATTTTCAGAGACTTAAGGCAACATGTTTCGTTGCCAACCAATTTACGGCAACTTCATCAAGGCTGATCGGGAAACCAGTCTTCACCTCACTGGTACATCACACCAAACCTGTGGTTATTGAGGAAATTAAAAGAGAAGAATGTGCTGATCATAAATAAACAAAGCCTTACATTCAAAATGCCCTCAAGAATTAATCTGAGCCAACTCCGTCAAATTGCATATTTACCGAGTGGTTGCTGTCATCCCTCGTACCTGCAAACCACCACTATGAGGGTCCCGCACCTATTGGTAGCGCATCCCACTGATGACTGCGATCGTCAATATCAACCTGTAGGCGCATGCATATTTACAAGTGGCGGGTAAAAAACAGAGTCGCACTGTCCATGCCATGTGTGCACACTCTTCTAACACTTCATAATCAGTCGCCTTATTCACACTCACTCCCCTTGTAATAATTGTTGTAATCTTAAAAATCAATCAATTATATCATGCGCATCCTAATAGCGGCATCTCATAACCAATCACCCTCCATTTTCTCATGTGCCCCTAATGCTGCCTGTCAAAAGGGTAAAAGTGAGCTGTTCTCACATCACCCTGACTGTCCGTTATATCAGTTGACCCCCCAATGCTGCAAAGGTTGTAAAAAAGAGAAGCTCCATGTTCGCTCTCTCACAGCAAACACAAGTGCCCCAGCAATCTGGATCCCTCTTATAGCTTCCGCGGGCAGCCTCAACTTCGTGCTCCGCCCCGATGGTATTCGGTGCACGCCAATATTTTGGCTTTTGAAAAGCAGAGGAAACACGTGACCCGGAAGGGAACACCCGGTGTCCAGCTCCCAAACACGATCTATATCGCAGCTAACCAGCGGCCATTTTGAAATGGTGTCAGGTACAAAGGCTTCTATTGGAATGCAGTCCTCTTATTAAAAACGGGTCATTTAAAAAACTTGGACATGCTTATTAATTTGTGTAACTTATAAAGACATTTTAATGAAGGCCTCGCAGAGACATTTTTTTCTCCTTTTGATATTCATTTCTCAATCTAGTCTGTGCTAGAAACGTCTTAGTGGGGGGATCCATCCTACTGAGAGAGCGCAAACTGACCTAAATGTAGAAATGCGTCATACTTACACGTAGTAAGCACAAGTCATGAAGAGAAATGCCATGAGTGCTGATAGTACCTACAGTTATATTCTGAAATGTGTAGTTAATATAGAGATTTAAATAGAAGTGGAACTAATACAGAAATGTGTGAAACAAAATGATTTAATTAAACGTGATTATTCCTGAATCCATGTTGTGTAGCTGCTAAAATGTAAGCTGGCATACGGAAACGCTGAACGTGGTAGGCCTCAGGGCCAGAGCTAGAAGGGAGGGGGAAGGTGGTTCAATTTCACAACATGGATTGCACTAATGTTTTAGTAATAACAAATAGACTATGATTTATAGATGTGTTTACTGAATAGCGGAATAAGAGTACTAACATGCCATTAATTAAAGAAAAGTCGAATGCTATAATCATTATGAGAAATGTTGTAGGCCTGAAAAGTTTAACGTTGATTTACACATATTAGTCTGGGCCGGGGAATGTTGCAACGCGGTTGGAAGATTATGAGAATTGGGATTTGGCTGCAAATGTCTGTCGGTAAGAGAAAAGGGGGTATTCAATTATAAATAAGTATGAATAGAAGTTTGTTCAAGAGACGGACCAGACATGGAGGAGGGTTCCGGAATGTTTAAGGGGTATCAGCGGGCCGGAGAAGAGTCTGAGAAGCAAGGTCGACTCTAACCACAAGGCCTCATCATGGAAAAAGCCAGAAGCTACACCACGTGAGGGGCGTCTCACGAGGGGCGTCCTAAATGTTGTTGTATTTTTGTATTAGGGACAGCACCCCTGGGTGGAGTTAGAGCAGAAGCCTGAGGACCCTTAAGAGAGCGGATGGGTAGGCAGAGAGGGGTCATGATTGGAGAACTATAGGTTTTCACCAAGAGACTGAGAGTGGGTGACTTCCCTTGGGGGTCATTCACTGCTGACACCTTTGGTTAGGTAGGGACCTGGTTAAGTAGGGATACCATCTAGATCAGGGTAGGGACAGCCTAACCTGTAAATTCCCTCCGGCTGTAAATGACTGAGAGATCTCAATATGTGTCTATGCTAATAGCCTTATTATTTTTAGAATTGGTGCTTGTAGTTTCCGTTGCTCGTCTGAGGGCTTTCAGAGAGCACATGTATGTAGTTGGGCCCGTGTATCTTGTGAATCTCATTTTGAGATGCTTGTACTTGCAACTTATCTTGACTTTATAATAAATCTTTAAAAGCTAGAAGTTGTTTGTGATCCTTTGAAGCGGAGTCCTTTATTGGGTGAACTAACTTGGTAAGAGATGCACTTCCTTCCCTCAATGACAGGCAATAAAGGTTCAGTCGACCAGATCGGGGTTTTAGATCAATAGTGATAAGATATCGATCAAAATCTCGCCCTTCCAGTTGGTAGCTATAGAGGATGGTTGCCTTCTTGAGGAAGGTGATCTAGGCCAGGTTAGATTACCCCAAGGCCCCTAGAGATCGATCGATGATCGGAAGAACCGCCCGCCGAAGAAGGACCGGATGACGTGAGACAGAAAAGCAGCAGTATCGGTCGAGAGTGAGTATAAAGGGTCATGCGTGTTAAGATTGCGGTGTTTTGTATTGTATCTATGTTGTAATGTCTGGCGGAGTTGAATGCCTGTAGAGTGACTGTGGAACAGGTTGTGAGCGCGCACAACCGGTGGAAATCTTAAGTTCAAGGAGAGCTTAAGTGGTTCGGGTGTATCGGACACCCAGAGTAATTGTTAACTAGAGTGAAGGGGGTCATAAGGTACCATTGATCACCCGGAAGACCGAGATAGGGGGAACGTAAGAGTGAGTGCGTGAGTAACGGACGCTGGTCGGAGGTTACTGTGTGTGTGTAAAGAACCTATCAGAGAGACGATAGACATCTCGTCAGTTGTGTTGACAATTACAGATAGACTGTGGACGTACAGTCGAGGGAAGTGACCGCTTGGTCGGAAGTAGTCATTTTTCAGGGTATGAATGGGACGCATGCATGACCGCGAGGAGAGCTGAGAAAGGAGGGGTGCTGCTGCGAAGCGGAGACTAGTGACGTCAGAAAGTGCCGCGCTGGGATTGGCCGGCCGGTGAAAGACCGCACTGCGATAGGCCAGCTAGCAAAGCCGCGCTGGGATTGGCCGGCCGGTGAAAGACCGCGCTGCGATAGGCCAGCTAGCAAAGCCGCGCTAGGATTGGTGGATTGTCATCAGGAAGTAAACAGAGTATTCAAGCTGGAAATTTTGCGCATAATTATGAAGTGTTTTAAATGGTTAAGAGCGCTGTTTAAAAGAGAGCGCAGGGGATCGTATGAAGGGGAAGAAGCCCCGCCGGAGGGTACACCGGCTCGTTATATGGGGTCAAATGTTGGGCTGCACACGATTCTGTGGATCTCAGAGTGGAGTAAGATTACAGATGGAAATGAGGAACTCACGTTCCCGAAGTACGGGACGTTCAGATTAGAGGTGCTACACAGATTAAAAGCAATTATGACCTCTACGAGACCCTTGCCTAGACCAACCCAGTTTGAAGCCCTTAATGCATGGATTAGGGCAGCGCATGAAAAGAACATGAACAGACGGCAAGAAAGAGTGAAACGTTCGGTAAGGGCAGTACAGGATGCCAAGTGGGATGCGGATGCTAAAAGATGGAGGGTGCATAACCTGGAAGTAAATAAATTATATCCAGTGTTAGAGATGCCCGGGAACAAAAGCCCCCTAGAAGAGGATGACGAGAGCGAGACAGAGGACAGCCTGATAAACAGATTATTGACAGACAGGCCACCTCCGTATAACAGAGCAGGGGGAGATGTTGAGAATAGAGAGAAAGGGGGGGGCAATGCAGGAGAGCATGTGCCGCTTCCCAGTCCCGATTGGGATCCCGCTGCAAAGAAAGAACTGTCCCAGGCTAGCCAGGTGCAACAGGTAGTTGGGAGGTTTGTGGTGCAAAGGCCACCAGAGACGGAGTGTGCCACATCCTACGCATTACCCGATGCACTACAGGTACCTGTTACCATAGGTCCTATAGTATCGATATATGACCCAGACAGGGCTAGAGGGGAAGAACGGGTACGGAGGGACAGAGAAAGAGCAGAAATGGCAAGGAGGAATGATACGATCAACTCCCCAAGCCAGTTGCCGATACCAAGGGAGTGGAGCACCCCAGTACACACCGCAGGGGATCTGGGGGACATTAGATGGCCAGAGGATATGAGGGGATCAGGACGGAAATCCTTTCAGGAGTTAAATGAGTACATGAAGAAGTGGGATGAGGCAGTAGAGGCTCACAAGAACATCATGACTGCGGAAGTTGAAAGGGGAAAGCAGGACAGCAGAGCCCGGACTCACTGCGGGGCTGAAGAGAGCAGTCCGGAGTGGGACGGGAGGGAGAAGGACAGTAGGAGAGGCACCCATTGGGCCCGGAGTGGAGGTAGATCAGGCCTGGAAAACGAGGGCCCAGGAAGAGGGGGGGTGTCTCGCCCAATATGTAGTGATGAAGACAGAAGGGCTCGGGAGTACAGAGACAGCTTTAAGTGTATCCACTGCGTGCCAGGCAACAGAGAACAGAATGGGAGTTGCGAGAGGCCGCACCATAGTCCCTGTGACGACGGACATGAGCGCAGCCCAGGGAATGTGGAAAACCAGGAAGGATCGTATCAGATACTGAGTGATACAAGGCCAAGAGAGAATGGCGACCGAAGGGAGAATAGCAGAGAGGCCTATTGTGAAAAGAGAGGAGAGAATGGACAAAGTAAGATAGGGGGTAACAGGCCCGTGTTCCATCACCTTCCAAGATCGGATGGCCGAGCATGGGACCTGGAGAGATGGGAACAAGCGAGAGCACTCCCCATCTCTCCCGAACCCAAACGTAGGGCCCGGAGTTGGGATGGGAGAGAAACCTGTGAACCTCCCTCGAAGGAGTTATTGCGAGCAGAAATAAAAGCCAAAAGACTCGATGTCTCCAGCTTAAAGTCGGATCTGGATGACATGGTAGACGGTACCCTGCCCTTAGAAAGAATGGACATGTATGAGCAGGATGAAATTCTGTTCATGGCAAAGGACGTAACTCGAAAGGCGAGGGCAATCCATGAGAAATTGGTAGAACTAGCAGGCAAATATATGGTGGACCTGTCAAGAACCAAAGCATTACAGGGCAACCACAGGCTACATTACTCAGACCGAGATCTAGATGAGAGGAGAACCATCGGATTGAAAACACACATAAGGGAGCTGATCACTGGAATAAGGACATGGAGGGCCCTAGATAAGTGGGAAGAGAGGTGGTCCAAGAGAGGGACCGTCAGGAGAAGCACACTTGGTATGACACCAGGAGGACAGCAGGGAGTAGAGACATACCCTTTGAGGGAAGTCGCAAATGGGACCTATGTCCACGTCCCTTGGAGTAGGGGGGATTTAGCTGCTTTTACCACCTCTTTCCCCAAACTGCGGGAAAACCCAGTGGAGTGGTATAAGCAAGTTGAGAGATTCGTAAAAATCTCAAAGGTCCTATGGATAGATTTAAACACGCTGTTTGACATCGTAGTGCCAGGGGATTTGTGGACCGCATGCAAGGTTAGCGCTGAGTGGCCCACCATAGAGCCCGAGAGAGATGCTAAGACTAATGGGCCGTCCGAGAGTGTGATGGCAAAGTTCGAGAGAGTACTGACTTGGCTGAAAGATAAAGTGCCAATGCAAGACATAGATTGGGTAAAAATTGACCGAACAAGACAGGAACCCAAAGAGACCGTTCACGAATACTATGAGAGATTGCTGAAGGCGTTTAAGCAGTATAGCGGTCTGGATGTCATGGATCCGAAGGACATAGGGCAATTTGTGTCCAAGTTCGTCTTGGGCCTGAGACCGGATATTAGTTTAATGATACAACAACACTTGATTTGTTGGCAAAATAAACCCCTGGACGAAATACTGAGGTATGCCAGGTACTGCTGTGATGAGATAGACTCCAAGGCTAAGAAACTAAAGGAGAAACTGATGGTGGTACAGATGCAGGCAGCAGGGAAGGGGGGACAGCAGCAACAGCAACCAGGAACAGGTACTGGAGGAAAGAAACAGTACAGTCAGAACAAGGGCAATGAGGAGAACTCCACCTTTAGACCCAGGATAGATATAGCTGCCTTAAAGAAAACAACTAGGTGCCATCAGTGTAACGAGGTGGGGCATTGGAAACGCGAGTGTCCCTATAATGTTGAGATAGGAGACCAAGAGGTAGAAGAGGAAGAGACCCAGAGGGCGCCTACAAGAGGGGTAACGCAATACCAGGGAAAGGTGCTCAAAGGGGGGGGTCCACCTCCCCGAGCTCAGTTCCCGCAGCCACCCAGAGTGGGGACTATGGGTAAGACCTATAGACAGATGCCACTGTTTGTCGGGGGAGAGGAATGCTATTATGTGGACCCACTAACTGGACAGAGGGTAGAAAGAGATGACTGCACCCTCGGGGCAGCTTTGGAGGTAGACCAGAGGGGACCCTATGTTGAGGCTGAAGTGGCAGGGTTCCCTACGACATTTCTAGTGGACACAGGAGCCACTCAATCCACGATCAGGTCAGCCGCAGTGCCAGGCCTGCCCATGTCTGGAGAGACCATACAGGTGGTGGGGGTCGCTAACAGGAGAATGACCAGTCCTCTGACTGAACCCGTGCAGGTGAAAATAGGGAAGTACAGTGATGAGCATCAGTTTGTGGTTTGCGATTCTAGTCCTGTATGTCTGCTAGGAAGAGACCTTTTGTGCAAGTTAAATTGCACCATATACTGCACACCACAGGGCGTGGAGGTATTGACCAATGACGATGATGCTGACTTTAAAGTCGCAAATTCCAGAATATGTGTGGAGTTGTATCCCACTCTGACAGTAGACGAGCTCCCCTGGGATCTGAGAGAGACGGTTGCTCCAGAAGTGTGGGATTTCACTGGGGAAGAGATTGGGTTGGTGAAAGGGGTGGACCCAGTGAAAATTGTGGTAAAACCGCATGCTGAGTTTCCAAGAACACCTCAATATAAATTGACTCCAGAAACGATTGCAGGCATCAAACCCGTGATCGAATCCATGATTAAGCAGGGAATACTGAAGGAAATCGTGGGTAGTCCATGTAACTCCCCGATTATGGGTTTACAGAAACCAAATGGGAAATTCCGGATAGTGCAGGACCTTAGAAAGATTAATAACATAGTCGTTTCGTGTTGTCCAGTGGTACCGAATCCATCAGTGATACTGTTTCAGATACCGTTCCAAGCAGAATGGTTTACTGTAATTGATCTTTGTCAGGCTTTCTTCTCGATCCCTCTGGACGAAGAAAGCCATTTTCTTTTCGCATTTAAGCTGGAAGGTCGCGTCCTAACATGGTGTCGTATTCCTCAGGGGTATACAGAGAGCCCATCGATCTTCAACCAGCTTCTAAAGAAAAATCTTGAAAGTCTAGTACTGCCCCAGAGGTCAGTTCTGGTCCAGTACATAGACGACCTCCTTGTGGCGTCAGAAACAGAGGAAGCTTGCAGGGAAGACTCTATTGCTTTGTTAAATCACCTAGCTGAGAATGGGCATAAGGTGTCCCCGGGAAAATTGCAGTACTGCCTGACAGAGGTGCAGTACTTGGGACACAGGATTGAGAAAGGAAAACGAAAGGTGTCACCAGACAGGATAGAGGCCATCATGAAGATGAATGCGCCTAAAACACAGAGAGAAGTCAGGATGTTCCTAGGAATGGTGGGATATTGCCGACAGTGGATTGCAAACTTTTCACTGAAAGCAAAGCCCTTGCAAAAACTAACGCACAAGGAGGTGAGCGATCCGGTACCATGGGACAAAGACTGTTTGATGGCGTTCCTGCAGCTGAGAGAGGACTTATGTCGTGCTCCGGCTCTGGGAATGCCAGATTACGATAAACCATTCTTGCTTTACTGTTGTGAGAGAGAGGGTTGCGCGCTGTCTGTGTTAGTCCAAATTCATGGGAATGCCCGTAGACCAGTCGCTTATTTCTCGGCTACTTTAGACCCAGTAGCCGCAGCGTTGCCCGGATGTCTCAAATCCGTTGCCGCAACAGGTGTCAGCATTGAGAGGTGTGAAAATATAGTCATGGGGCACCCGTTAGAGGTGCATGTGCCCCACTCTGTTGAATTGTTGATGACCAGGACCAAAACACAGCATCTGACGAACAGCAGGCTCACGCGCTATGAGCAAGTCATTCTTGCTGCAGAGAACGTGACCCTCAGGAGATGCTCTGTTTTAAATCCTGCTACCTTGATGCCACTTCCAAACGATATTGAGGATGATGATGAACGTACAGACCATGACTGCCTCGATGTGACTGAACTATGCACCAAACCAAGACCCGACATCGTAGATGAGCCACTGACTGACCCAGATGAAATTTTCTTTGTCGATGGCTCATGTGTAAGAGACGAAGTTGGGCAGTTGAGAGCAGCTTACGCTGTTTGCACAATTACTGGAGTAGTGGAAGCAGGATGCCTGGAAGGAGTACACTCCGCTCAGGTAGCCGAGATTATTGCCCTGACACGTGCCTGCCTGGCAAGCAATCAAATCCGAGTCACCATATACACTGACAGTCAATATGGTTACGGGGTAGTTCATGATTACGGGCAGTTGTGGTCTCAAAGAGGTTTCATGACCTCTTCAGGCTCTCCCATTCGCAATGGAGAGTTTGTACGCCTGTTGTTAGAGGCGTTGCAATGTCCAGCAGGTATAGCAGTTGTGAAGTGCACCGCACATACCAGAAATATGGACTTCGTGTCACAAGGCAATAGATATGCCGACGAAGTCGCGCGGTATTGCGCAGAAACAGGGTACTCTTTCACAGAGGTGGAAGTGGGTGGAATAAATGTAAGGACTGAGTTAGCCATGATATTAGAAACTGTTGATACATGGGACGAACTAAAAGAAATGCAAGAAAATGCTCCTGATTGTGAAAAAGAAACATGGCAAAAGGCAGGATGTGTGATGGGTGAGGCCCATTTCTGGGTTTCAGCAGATGGCAGAGCAGTGTTGCCCAATGAGATGGTGAGCCCAATGGCCAGACACATACATGGTCCCGTCCACTTAGGAAGAGATGCTATGCTGAGAGTGTTTAGACAGACCTGGTACAACCCTAAGTTTAGAATAGCAGCCGAAGCAGTGTGCCAGCGCTGTGTGACGTGTCAGCAGTTGAATGTAGGGAAAAAGACACCAGTTGCACTGAGCCACATTGGGAGGTCAGGAGGTCCATTCAATCGAATGCAGATAGATTTTATTGAAATGCCAGGGTGCAGCCGCCTCCGTTATATCCTGGTGGTTGTTTGCGTTTTCTCCAGATGGGTTGAGGCATACCCTACACGTAGGTGCGACACCCTCACAGTAGCCAAGTTACTGCTTAGGGAGCTTATCCCGCGCTTCGGGGTGCCGGCCTCTTTGGAATCAGATAGGGGAACGCATTTCAACAGCTCGCTTGTGAAAATGATTTGTGCAGCTTTGAACATAGATCAGAAACTACATTGCAGTTATCGACCAGAGGCTTCAGGAATTGTGGAGCAAATAAATGGCACCATCAAGGCCAGAATTGCAAAGGTGTGTTCATCAACATCCTTGAGTTGGCCTGATGCGTTGCCATTGGTCCTTATGAGCCTCCGTAGTACCCCGGATAGGAGAACTGGTTTGTCTCCTCATGAGGTACTGATGGGAAGAGCAATGAGGTTACCTTCTGTTCCAACTGCTGCACTGATTAGCATCACAGATGATATGATCCTGGACTATTGTAAGGGGCTGTCTGACGCCATTCATTCTGTGTCCCTTCAGGTGCAGGCTGCCGAGGTACCATCGTGCCAGGACCCGTGTCATGACTTGCTTCCTGGGGACTGGGTCCTGGTGAAAAAGCACGTGAGAAGAAGCTGCTTGGATGTTCGTTGGCGTGGGCCCTTTCAGATCATCCTGATCACGAACACGGCAGTGAAAGTGGGAGGCCTGCCCAACTGGATCCACGCGCGCACACGCGGAGAGTACCAGCACCTCTGGAAGACACAGCTCCTCTCTCGGATAGACGTCCAGCTGCGGACCGAGAAGCCATAGAGGGGGCTAGCCAAGCTGTAGAGGTGCCAGCGGAAGCGAGGAACGAGTCTGGCCAAGCTGAGGACGGTCAGTACAGCAGCGAAACAGACGACGCTACTGAAGGAGAAAGTAGCTGGGAGTACGAGTCAGACACTGACAGGTCTGACAGAGAGCGCGAACAGACGAGAAGGAGAAGGAGTAGAAGGGTACGTGGAGAAGCGGATTGGCCGCAGAGAAGAAGCTCTAGTCTGAGGTCAACTCCAGAGAGAACCCTTCCTCCGATATCAGAAGATTCAGACCCGGAAGAAGGTGCTCAGGGCGCTGAAGCACCGGTCTTGAGGAGGTCAAGAAGAGTGCGTGTACCTAGCAGAAGATACTCCACCCCTGAGTGGACATATCTGGCGACAGATGGCTTCGAAACCAGTGACAGGGAGGATCCGAGCGGTGGTGGTGTCCAGTTCTGAGCCCATCATAACAGTAGAGATACGACTGTTAGTACCCGGTGTCGAACAAGAAGGGTCACTGACATTTATGGTTCCCCGACCTCCCCGCCTCAGCAAGTTAAAGCACATGTTTCTCACAGAATTGCAATTTCCCGATTTTGGTACAAAGATATCAGCCCAAGAAGAGCACAATCTTCGTATGGAAATATTGAACTTTGCTGTCGAAGCTGCAGGCGACCGCCTGATAGTAGATGCTTAAAAGACTTTGTAAATAAGCGAGAAGAAAAGAAGATTACCTAGCGCCCAGGAAGCAGAGAATCTTAGGGACCTTCCCTTGAGTTACTGGAGAAGGGCTAGGGTTGTCTGTATTGAACTGTAAAGAACTTTTGCGAAGAAGGTTGTCAGCTTCCAGTTGTGTGGTTCTAAGGACAAAAGGAGTAAGAGAGACTGTAAAGGAACGAAAGGAAAAGAACTTTGTGCCAAGATACAAGGGAGCCATACAGTCTGACGAAATGGAGGCCGGCACCCAGAACCGCAGAGCGAAATGTATAATAGGTACACTAATAGTAGGAGTGATAATATTAATAGCTTTAGTAGTAACAGTCTCTTATGTAAAGGGACGTGAGGAAGAGGCAAAGGTAACTGATGTGAAATTTGTAGAGGCGCTTACACCCACTGTTGCTGGTGAGAAAGGGGAAAACACTCAAGAGAAAGCGTTATTAGCTGCAGAAGCTCGCAGGTTACACGTAGATGAGTCCCAAGGTGACTTTAGGTCAAATGCTTACGCTAAACTATTATATGAATACGTGGATGCCATGGAGGTCAAGGACTGTTACGTCTGCATGCAGTTGCCGGCGTCTGTAGATGAAGGCATTCGATATCATCACCTCCCGCTGACATATGGCATTACATGTAGCTTATTGCTTAGTATATTTTATGGGAGAGATAGTTTTGAATACTATTTCTCCAATTACGATGCAGTGTTACCAGAAGTCCCAAATTATAAACAAATGAATAAATGGGACTACTGGAAGAGTGAAGACAGGCTGGCAAAGTTTTTCATTCCTTGGATTACCTTAGATACTTCACATGCCCGTAGAAATAACCTGACATGCAAGGTGTCAGAAGTCGAGAAAAAGTTCATAGGGCAGGTGGATGATCGAAATAGGAGACAAAAGATTTTGA
Source organism: Lissotriton vulgaris (assembly GCF_964263255.1). NCBI lineage: Eukaryota > Metazoa > Chordata > Amphibia > Caudata > Salamandridae > Lissotriton > Lissotriton vulgaris. The sequence goes on along the minus strand of NC_141689.1, from coordinate 1,110,995,886 downwards.
AAAAATCAGGACAATGGAAAACAGATTGGACCGAGGAAGAAAAGGCACACAAGAGAAAAGGTAGTAGTGGTCCAATAGCTTTAGATAGAACGCAGAGAGGAAAGTTATGTCTTCATAGAGCCAAAACGTATTATGAAAATGTATACGTGGGAGAAGTTAGCTGTGAACATGCTTTCAATTTAGAGTACTATACTAAGGACTTCCTGAAGGGAATGCAAGCGATTCCAAATGTATATTTTGTATGTGGGAGAAATGCCTACGTAAGACAACCTGACAACTGGTATGGATCATGCTACTTGGCAATTATCTTCCCTAAAATATATCATGCCCAAGACTTAGAGATCATCGAGGGCAAGACATCATCGAGGGAAAGGAGAGATGTAGGAGGTGTAGAAATGGTTGGAGATGTCTTTGGAGCTGTGTTCCCTCTTTTGGGATTAATCCTTAATGATGTTAAAATTAGACGACCGGCAACAGTCGTAGACAGGTTGTCTGCCAGCACTGCTCAGTCCTTAATGCTGGTAGAAGGAGAGATGCAATCGATAAGGGCTATGGTTCTTCAGAACCGTCTTGCCTTAGACGTCCTATTAGCAAAAGAGGGCGGAGTCTGTAAGGCTTTGAAGGTCCAGGAATGTTGTACTTACATTCCAGACAATTCGAAGCCCCTTGAGAAAGTTATTAGGAACATAACTGATATTCACAAAGAGATCGAAGACCTGAGCAGAGAAAATGTCTGGGAAAAGGTGGGCCATGGAATAAGTGAAGCTGGAGGTTGGCTCACCACCTTAGGCAAAAGCTTTGTGTGGAAAATACTAAAACCTATCATCATAATATTGATCTGTGGGATCGTGTTGTGGGGATTGGTGAGGGTATTCAAATGGTACAGATCAAGAAGGTCAGAGAGGGCTCGGAGAAAACAGCTGCAGAGATTGGCTGCCATACAAGATAGTCAGTACCGGAGTCTGAGGGCTCTGGAAACACAGAAACGAGTTATGCTAGCAATCACTGCAGTTTGAATGTTAATGATGACCCCGAGAGGTCATCAAAGGGGGGAACTGAGAGAGCGCAAACTGACCTAAATGTAGAAATGCGTCATACTTACACGTAGTAAGCACAAGTCATGAAGAGAAATGCCATGAGTGCTGATAGTACCTACAGTTATATTCTGAAATGTGTAGTTAATATAGAGATTTAAATAGAAGTGGAACTAATACAGAAATGTGTGAAACAAAATGATTTAATTAAACGTGATTATTCCTGAATCCATGTTGTGTAGCTGCTAAAATGTAAGTTGGCATACGGAAACGCTGAACGTGGTAGGCCTCAGGGCCAGAGCTAGAAGGGAGGGGGAAGGTGGTTCAATTTCACAACATGGATTGCACTAATGTTTTAGTAATAACAAATAGACTATGATTTATAGATGTGTTTACTGAATAGCGGAATAAGAGTACTAACATGCCATTAATTAAAGAAAAGTCGAATGCTATAATCATTATGAGAAATGTTGTAGGCCTGAAAAGTTTAACGTTGATTTACACATATTAGTCTGGGCCGGGGAATGTTGCAACGCGGTTGGAAGATTATGAGAATTGGGATTTGGCTGCAAATGTCTGTCGGTAAGAGAAAAGGGGGTATTCAATTATAAATAAGTATGAATAGAAGTTTGTTCAAGAGACGGACCAGACATGGAGGAGGGTTCCGGAATGTTTAAGGGGTATCAGCGGGCCGGAGAAGAGTCTGAGAAGCAAGGTCGACTCTAACCACAAGGCCTCATCATGGAAAAAGCCAGAAGCTACACCACGTGAGGGGCGTCTCACGAGGGGCGTCCTAAATGTTGTTGTATTTTTGTATTAGGGACAGCACCCCTGGGTGGAGTTAGAGCAGAAGCCTGAGGACCCTTAAGAGAGCGGATGGGTAGGCAGAGAGGGGTCATGATTGGAGAACTATAGGTTTTCACCAAGAGACTGAGAGTGGGTGACTTCCCTTGGGGGTCATTCACTGCTGACACCTTTGGTTAGGTAGGGACCTGGTTAAGTAGGGATACCATCTAGATCAGGGTAGGGACAGCCTAACCTGTAAATTCCCTCCGGCTGTAAATGACTGAGAGATCTCAATATGTGTCTATGCTAATAGCCTTATTATTTTTAGAATTGGTGCTTGTAGTTTCCGTTGCTCGTCTGAGGGCTTTCAGAGAGCACATGTATGTAGTTGGGCCCGTGTATCTTGTGAATCTCATTTTGAGATGCTTGTACTTGCAACTTATCTTGACTTTATAATAAATCTTTAAAAGCTAGAAGTTGTTTGTGATCCTTTGAAGCGGAGTCCTTTATTGGGTGAACTAACTTGGTAAGAGATGCACTTCCTTCCCTCAATGACAGGCAATAAAGGTTCAGTCGACCAGATCGGGGTTTTAGATCAATAGTGATAAGATATCGATCAAAATCTCGCCCTTCCACTACCACGCAAACCACCCTGTAGTGTTGGTGTAGGAATCAGGAATCAGACGAAGTGGAAGGTTAAGGTATTTATTCCAAGTTTGGGTTACAAGTATAAGTCAAGGAGGAAAAGAAACCCCACCAGGAGCAGTATGTTACTTGCTCAGCCCAGTTATCAACTGACTCCTAGAGTCCAGTACCTAGCATTCCATGACATCACATGAATGATAACATTCCACAGGATAACTAGACAGGCATAGTAGATATGCCAGACACGACACATCTTCCCCTTTATAAAAGAATCGAAAATGCAAACCCTTTATAATAGAATCGAAAATGCAAAGCATAACCACAACAAGATAAACATAGATTGAACGATGAAGAAAGAATATTGTGAGAAACTATAAAGAAGGAAAATCAAGAATAAGATGAGAAGACAATCAAAAGTATGTAGAATATAATGGAAAGAATAGAAAAGGGAAAAGAAACACAAAAAGACACACATCTTCTCTTTCAAGGACAAAAGAGAATTACGACCTTGAAGTTTCTTTAATCTTAGAAATCCTTTGAGTAGTAAGTAGAAGTTCACCAGAAACGTCGCCAAAATTGTAGTGTTGGAGTAGGAATCAGGAATCAGACGACGTGGAAGGTTAAGGTATTTATTCCAAGTTTGGGTTACAAGTATAAGTCAAGGAGGAAAAGAAACCCCACCAGGAGCAGTATGTTACTTGCTCAGCCCAGTTATCAACTGACTCCTAGAGTCCAGTACCTAGCATTCCATGACATCACATGAATGATAACATTCCACAGGATAACTAGACAGGCATAGTAGATATGCCAGACACGACACACCCTAATAAAAGGGGCCATAATAAGACTGTACATCCAACTTACCGATGTCAAAACTAAGGTTCAGCATACTGATTAATGTCAACATGTTAGAGATTAAACAACGGTGCCTTCAACCAGAGATCAAAAAGGCACATCTACAAGGCTGGAATCATTCAGGCCAATTTTTTCCACCTTCTCAGTAAAAATCCAACATGCCTCTTTTCTTGTCAACATATCATCAATTAATTAATTAAAATTAATTAATGTTTGAGCTTGTAAAGCGCACTGCTACTCATAGGTTTCCTGGCACTGTATAACGCTGGGGAACCCGTCCTGGCTTTCCCTGTGGGATGGTCCCTGCTGGGAGTCCCCAAGGTGGAGCCAGGCATCCCCGGCGTTGATGGGGGCGTTGTGGAGATTAGGCAAGCTAATGCCCAGAGTTGCCGATTGGGACCCCTGATTAGAGTAGGCACCGAAGCGAGAATTATCGGGTCCGCTGACCCAAGTCCACGACCCTGCCGCGTCGGGAATTGAACCCTGGTCCCAGCCGACTTCTGCTCCTGGGTCTGCCGCCTCTAACCAGTGAGCCACACCACTCCACAATGTCATCAATGTCATGTGTGTCACCCACCACCCTCTCAAGCATAATCCATTTCAAATCCTGAAATTGTGTTTTTTTCCGGAAAGTGCTGAACAAGGCGGGTGGTCAATTTCCCCGCTTTAAGAGTGCTCAGGTGCTCTTGTACACGCACCTTCACTTTCTGATGTAAGTCCAATGTAATATAATCCGCATGTACACGCCAACCTGTAAATTACATGTGTAGTATTGCAATTACTAAATTTATTTAGGTACCGCACTCTCCTACTTGTGAGATGGGCACTTTTAGTAACCTCCGTGAGGTCACAAACTGAGCAACAACCACATGGATAGTGTCCCATTGGTAAGCTCGACTCCTTTTTCTGCTAAATCGGATGAGTGTGGGCCAACTTATCTTTTAGGATGGGTGCCCTCCTGAAGGAAAATCTACGGGCGGCATCTTTTTCTCCCGAGTATACAACAATGACAAGTGTTTTCTTATTATCTGCCTAACTTTAGTGGACAGAGGGTCAAAGGTGGTAACTACAGGTAAACACTGTTACTTTTGTTTGATGTTCCTCCCCAGTAGGGCCTCACGAGGTGTGTTCAAGGCACGCTTACGTGCTCTCTTGACCACCCTAGTGGGGTAAGCCCTGTTTTTTAATTTTGGGACCAACTCCTCAGATTCGCCATAAACTTTTCCGTGGATGAACAGTTCCTGCGTTACCTCAAAAACTGTCCCGTAGGAAGGTAGTCACTCAATGTTCTAGGTTGAAAGGAGCGATAATGCAACAGAGAATTCCTGTCAGTGGGCTTTTGGTGGATAGTCGTAGGCCATATATTGTCCACTGCCATTATGTGTACATCCAGATACACCGCAGAGTCCCTAATGATGGTCCAAGTTAACCACAAACAGCTGTCTGCTTCATTCAGCCATGATAAAAATGCTAGTAGCTGGTCCTCTAGTCCAGTCCAAATGCAAAGCACCTCATCAATAAACTTCTTCCAAGAGAAATATTCTCTTGGAAGGGGTTAGAGACATGATGAATCACATTCTCCTTGACTGATCCACATACATCCAGGCCAGATTTGGTGCGAATGTCGCCCCCATAGATGTTCCAGACACTTGGAGGTACAACTGGTTTTTATAACCAAAACAAATCCTTGTAAGGGCCAGTTCTGTACACTGCAGGACAAAAGATTGGTGGGTGTCTTAAACTCACACGAGTGTCCCAAGAGCACGCGCTGCTGCCACCAGCATGAATAAATGTGAGCCATACCGCACAAACAGGGACATGTGTGTTTTCATGAACTTTTAGGGAATTCCTGCTCTAAAAAGCCCACTCTGTCCCTGGGACCAGGTTCTCTTATTTGGTAATCATTGTGTCAATAGATATAAGCCTAATCCCTACTTTTGTGAATTTTAAAAACAGTGATACTGTTCTACAAAACACCATTTTCATTTGTAAGGTACAAGTATGCATAACATTGTCAATCTGACCCTCAGGACTATATTTATCAATCTTTCATGGAGTGCAATGAGGCAAGACAACTTGCTGTGCTACGTAAATGTGGAAGGCAGGAATGCGCCATATTTACCAACATATGGCACATTCCTGCTCTCTCAAACCAAGAATTCAAAAATTCCCCTGGAAATCATATCTGTCTCAATAGTCAATACTCACACTCCTCATGCAAATCAAATCAACAGACACAGCACCATCTACCATTGAAATTTAGAAAATGTAAATGGCTTTAATATATTATCTTTTTCACACAATTAAAAAGTTTCTTCACATTTAAAATATCGCATATAAAAATAACAACATTGAAATTACAACAGTAAAGGTAGCCTGTTTGAGGCTCCGGCAAATCCTTGCAGTTTCTTTATCAAAACTATATGAAAACAAGGAGGTAGGGGACAGAGAAAAACATTTTTGTAACCTCAACTTTTACTTGTTTTTTAGTAAAACAATTATAATTGTTGTACCAATCTTGAGTGAAAAATTATACTGTCATTGGCAATTCCCTAGAAGTGGCCAACATATTATTTGTGACCCTTAAGACTATGTCGTTTTAAGACCCAAGCGTTTATGTAAATAATTTATCACAGCATTTACAAGCACCCCCATGTAATAATCTTGTATTTCATGGTTAAACCTACACAGAGGCAGTAACGTGGCCTTGCGTTTAAGTCACAAAATCATTTTTAACGGTTATATTTGTTCAAGGTAATCATTGTCTACTTCGTGAATAAAATCTTAAGGGAGGCTAAAAGGGTTGTATTGGTTTATATTGCAGTGACGTGTACAAAGTGGTCTATCAAGTAACTAAAACTCATATTTGTGGAAAGAGTGGCCAATACTACATCTATTTGCTTTACCTTATCTCAAGGCAATGGTGACTGAAGTCTTGCTTAAAGTGAAAAAGGGTATGAAAAAACAGAGCCAATTTTGTGTGTGGATGGTTTACAGCTATCAGTTAGTGTAAAATGGTCATCCTCGTAAAGATACCCTAAATATGGTGATTCACCATGCAGAAGTGGCGGACCTTTATTTTACAATAAAATTCTGTATAAGAACTTGTGAAATATGCTCTGCCCAAGTGTTATTGTAGAAGATACATCTGAATAATAGGAAGACACAATATTAATAGATGTGAAAGGTTTCTACAAATGTAACACTTATTGACCTCTGTCTTACAGATCCTAAAGCCATCCAGGATTCGGAAATGATCCCTTTCTGAACTACCTGTTGGTTTTTAGCAAAAGAAATGAGGACTTTAGGTCGGATTAAGGAGTATGTGATGAAGAAAAATCTTTTTATCTGTGTAAAAGGTGTGATATTCAGTGTCGATTTCACTAGCAGAATGCACTCTTCATAGTATTAGTATGGTGTCGGAATTTGTACCAGTGGTTTCTCCTCTGAATGTATCACTTCCAACAGAACCGAAGATTTTTTTGGTCCCACATTTACCTAAATTAGAATCTTTGTATTTTTTTAATTTGCTTTAAGGAAACAAATGTTACCTTCTGCTAGGTAGTTTGCGTATGCCCGCTGTGGGTGGAGACCGCTATAGTAACGATAGGAGACCCCATAATAACTAGGGCTCCTGCTTTTATGGTATTTATTTTTGTAACATTTCTGTCTGTATTTATCCATATTTATTTTTTGGCCATCTTATTGGTATTTATCCATGTTTATTTTGTGTTTTGAGAATATATAGAGTCACAAAATGGTATATTTCCACATTTATTTAACTCTTACACATGCACTTATACGTGGATACCTGTCGCGTTTTAGCAAATAAAGAAGCCACATATAACATAAAACTACACCCACAGTTACATATTAGCATTATATTCCAAATATATGATAACATAATCTGTATTTAGGGTAATCTCATCCTGTTTTTTTAACTCACTATGCTGTCTATCTGCTTTGCCTGGAGTTCATAAAAGACAGCATGGAGAGTCTCTCACAAGAAGCACAATTTTCTGTATTTTTTGGCATTTAAAAATAAATACGGACAGGACGCACATTGTTTTCTGTCTGTATTTATCTGTAAAAATCAGTAAAAACTGGAAACTGGGAGCCTTAATAATAACCCATGAACTAACACCTTAGCCAAGATGGCCGCCACACTCTGCAATAGTCAGACCAGAGCTTTGTGCCGACCTTTTGGCTGGGGACTGGGCCACGTGGCACTGTGAAGCAGGTCAGGCACATGATCCAGAGGAGTCGGCATATGGTGTAGGGAAGGTATTTAACGAGAACCTGCTTAAGCCTTCTGATCAACGGAGGACTGAAAGTGGCACTGGAAGAGGTCTGACCATACCAGGAGCAACAAACTGACAATTAACAATCCCCTCATGGATGATCTTGACAGCTTGGTCACTAACCTTAGTCCTCCTGTGACTGAAATCCCCACAGACACTCCCACTCTACCACTGATAATCTTAACCCTCCCTCACAATCTTCCCCTATGCCCTACACAGTCCCTGTTCCCCCATCCCGACTCCCCCGGGTCTAAGGTAATTTTCAATCCAGAGGTCTCTCTCCCCCTCCCACCTCTGCACACTCCCCTTCCGCTGTTGCACTCCCACATACACAACCTGTCTCCACCACTAATCTCTCTGACATGCCCCAGAACTCTGATACCCTGCCTAGAATTTCTCTCCCTCTTCACCTGGACACCAGTCCCACTTCTCCTCCTCTGAACTCCTCGAATGGGAACATTACTAATCTGGCTCCCTTCGTCCAACCTCTCCCCTCTCCTAATCCCAGGGACCCCACAGGCTCTCCCCTCTCTACCCCTGATAATCTGAACCCTCCCTCACAATCTTCCCCTACCACCTACACAGACCCTGTTACCCCGACCCTTACTTCCCACTTGCCTAACATCATTTCCAATCCAGTGGTCTCTCTTCCCCTTCTTCCACTGCACACTCCCCTTCCGCTGTCGCACATACACAGCCTGCCTCCACTGCTAATCTCTCTGACAATGCCCGGAACTCTGACGTCCTTCCTCACTTGGACACTAGTCCCACTTCTCCTCCTCACAACTCCTCGAATGGGAACATTACTAATCCGGCTCCCTGCGTACAACCTCTCCCCTCTCCTAATCCCAGGGACTCCATCCTATCCCTGACCACTGTTCAATCTCCCTCCATAGACCCAAGTCATTCTCGACCCCTGCCTAAAACCTTAAACTTTTTCAGCTCAATAGCACAGCAACTGAACAGAATGGAGATGAAAATTAACTCCCTTGCGGCTTATTTCCTTCACTTACAACAAGACCTCCTCAACAGGACCGAGCCACTGTGCGCCCTCCACCCGGGTAGTTTTGCCCCTACCCCACTCAATACACCTCCCATGGCCCCACTCAATACACCTCCCATGGCCCCACAGAGCACCCCTCGACCCCCCAGTCCATCAGCGAGTCAGGCACTTAGAACCAACTAGGAAAGCCAGCCCTTTTCGGTACCGAAACCAGATGAGATCAATGACTCTTACCTCGCTTTCCAACCAGAAGTCTGCCACTTTCCACATCCCTGTTATTATCGGCACTAACAGAATCCCTAATACCATCCTCTCGCCTAAACCTCCTGCTCAATACTCCTCTATCCACCTAACTCCCCCATCATCGAGGTTCCCTGTCCTCTCTCTTGCATGCTCCTAAACTGCAGATCAGCAGTACAACACGCCATTGACATTGCTGAAGCTCTACTCGCTGAAGAAATTGACATCGCTTTCCTCACAGAATCCTGGCTCAATGTCCACTCCACCCCCATTCTTGACATTCTCACCCCTCCAGGGTACAACATCATCAGACAAGGCAGGCCGATCAAAACTGGGGGGGGGGGGACTAGCCTTCATTCACAAAGCTAGAAAACAGATTACCAAACTTAAGCATGCAGAATACCTATCGTTTGAATACCTGGGTGTCGAACTCACTACCAAGGGCACCTCACCCATCAAACTCCACACCATCTACCATCCGCCTGGAGAACGTACCCTTTTCTCTGAAGAACTAACAGGCCTAATAACACGGTTCTCCTTGACAGACACCAAAGACGTGTTCCTGGGTGACCTCAATATCCACTGGAACGACCCAGAAGACTTCACTGTCCTGAACCTATCCAACCTACTGGAAATTCATAACCTTAAACAACTCTGCAATAAACCAACTCACATCAAAGGTGCAACACTAGATGCGATCATTACCAACAACAAACTGGTCTCTCTGAGAGCGATTTCTCCCATTGACTGGTCCTACCACCACCTCATTCTGTTCAGGATTGACACACTTATCAGCCGCCAACCCATTTGTATGTCAAACAAAAACTCTTGACTAGAAACATCAAAAAAGTACCTTTATTCGGACTTGAATCCATGATTCATCCCCATCTCCAACTCTATCCCTCATCATGGACGGCTGATGACCTCACTACACACTTTAAATAAAATATGACAGAGGTTTTAGACCAAATAGCTCCACTCAAACTCAAACAACCGAGGCAAACCAAATCTAAACCCTGGTTTAACGTGGAGCTGATTGATGAAAGGCATCAACTCAGACAAACGGAAAGGTCTTGGAGACTAAACACCTCAACCTTACATCTAACGCAACTTAGATCTGCTCGGTGGGCATTCAAAAAACACATTTTCAGTGAAAAGGCGTCTTTTAACCACAGCCAACTAGATCTGGTGAAAAACAGACCAAGAGAACTCTTCAGCTCTGTCAAAAGCCAAACTAACTGCACTCCCTCTCAAGAAATCGAAGCCACCAATGAGCGATGTGAAGAAATTGCCATCTTCTTCACTAATAAAGTCTCTAAAATTAATCAATTCTTCATACAAACCGCTAACCCACATTCCCTCTTAACCTGCTCCCCTTCAACCACCCTTGACCAAGCAGAAAGTTCTGAATAAGGACAATAAGACCTCCCTCCAGCTAAAAAACAATGCACATTGGTCTGACTTTGAGCTAATGTCGGAAAACTAGGTTTTCAAAATAATTTCTAATCTAAAACCTTCCTCCCACACCATGGACCCCCTCCCTTCCACAATTATAAAAGAACTCAACCACACCATTTCCCCTTTGTGGACAAAAATTATCAACGCCTCTCTCACCTCAGGCTGTGTCTCAGACTGCCTTCAACTAGGACAAATCAAACCATTCTCAGATCTATCTCGAACCTCCCATTCCTTGCAAAAACATTGGAGAAATGTGTTCTCCACCAACTCAATAAACACATTGATGAGTTCAACCTCCTCGACGCCTTTCAATCTGGATTCCGGAAAGGCTGCAGCACAGAAACAGCTATACTCAACGTCTCCGATGACATTTACAAGGCCTTAGATGATGGTGATGCCTGCCTACTCATCCTTATTGCCTATCTGCAGCATTCGACACAGTAAATCATCCAGCTCTTCTGGAGACCTTGTCGAAGTGCTCCAACATTAATGGTAGAGTACTAAAATGGTTCACCTCCTTCCTCCAACCTTGCTCGCAAATTAAAATCAACTCCTGTCTCTCAAAGCCAACAATTGTCACACTTGGGGTCCCACAAGGCTCGATCCCCTGCCGTCCCTCTTCAATCTCTTCATGGAGCCCCTCACAATCATCTTGAAAAAAGCTGGAGTGAATTACCACCTTTACGTGGATGACACCCAAATCTATTTCAAAATCAAGTCTCCCAGTGACATCTAACACCTCAATACCACTCTAACCAAGATCCAAACTTGGTCCAACGTTAACCACTTAAATCTCTGCCCAGAAAATACGGAACTAATCCTATTCTCTCCAAAAAGAAACTATTGTCCTAAACTGCCGCTCGTCCTATCCGACTCAGTTAAGTCTCCTGGCATCACCCTAGACAAGAACTTATCAATGGAGGCCCACTTCAAAAACTCTACAAAAAGTGCCCTTTTCTCTCTAAAACCGCTCAAGAAATTGAAAACTTTTCTTCCCCATGATGACCTCAAGACGGTAGTCCAATCCCTAGTTCTCTCTAAAAATCGACTACGGGAACGCCATCCTTACAGGGACTCCAAAAGCTCACCTAGCCCCTCTAAGGGAAGTGCTGAACATGGCTGCGCGACTTGTATCTGGAGTAAAAAGTTTCGAACACATCACTCCAGCTCTCAACTCCCTCAATTGGCTTCCCATGGAAGGAAGATGTATTTACAAGCTGGCCTGCATCACACACAAAACCCTCCACTCTCCGGCCCACAACTACCTAAACAACAAACTGGTAAGAGCAGGTCAATCCAGAACACTGAGAAGCTCCAACTCACTCCTTCTTATTCCGCCGAAAATGAAAAAGAAAACCACCCAATACCGATCGTTTTCTGGCAACGCTCCCAGGATATGGGACGCTCTCCCTGGAGTCCTCAGATGCAACTCCTCCTTCTCCTGTTTCAGAAGGGACTTGAAACCCCATCTCCTTAACAAATACTTTCCTGACTAACGTCAACTAACCTAGACTTCAATATCCAAGTTGACTCCCATTCAATGATAGTTGGTGAACGGACTATGCTAATCATCTTTTTCTTTTTATTGTTCTCTCCCCCTCCGTTGCACTGTTATTTATTTTTCATGCTGTGTTCTTTATCCTTGGCTTGCTTACTTACTGCCAGCCTTCTATGTAATGTAATGTCCTTCTGTTTTTCACAGTGTGTATGTAAAGCGCTCTGATACCTACGGGTCAAGCTAGCGCTAAATAAAACTTTTAAAATAAAACAAATAAAAAAACAGAGCCTGATTTATGACCTGGGGCTAGTAGACTCCGTACACCAAGCTATACATGATTTTATTAATACAGAGTCAAGGGCAGCAAAGACTTTGGGAGACAGGGAATACGAGCAAAAGTTTCCGGAGACAGTCAACCTAGAACGTGTTAATCAGCACATAGGTCTGAGCCCGTTTTTTACTAAACATGGAGCATAGATGAAGGGTACACCACTGAACTAGGAGCAAGGTCTCTCATGTCCAATAGGTTCACATTTCAGAAGGAATACTCTGAGCTTTGGGAGTATGGCAGTAAGCAAATATACCATGATCATAGTTCTTCATTACGTTATTTGCTTACATAGTTCGACTACAGAGCGGTGTTCCACTCCGGCCCCAGGTTGAGAGGAGTTCTAATGGAACTCGGGTAAGAGTGCGTATATATGTAAATATAAACCATTTTTAATCCAAGCTCACTGTGTGATCGCTTTTTTAGAATTATTGTCACGTGGTGCTGGCTGCATATTCAATTGTGAAATGAAGCGGCAGAGGGCCATTGGCCCCATATGGGTACATTACACTTGGTGATTGAACAAGAGAGCGGGATTAGCTGTAGCTATAGTGGTTTGATATTAATGCTGTTTGATGTTGTTTCTTTCATTCCACTAATATATAAAGACGAGTATGTTTACTCTACAGGAACCAAGTAAGACAAAATAATTTTTTTAATGTGAATAATGCTGACTATAGCGTAAGGAGTGGATTTAACGAAGCACTTCTAGAGGGATCAGAATCCTGAGGAAGGCCAGAGACCCAGTAGGGATAAGACGATTGGCTGAAACATGTCGGTAGGAGCAGAAGATGTGTTGGAGTGGTAACTCCTTCTACACACCCGTCAATTATTTTTAATCCTGTCAAGTGGGACCTAGAATAAAATTAGTTTAATGGTTACCACTTAGGCAGTTTTATAATCTTCTTTTTTCTGCATTTTTGGGATCCCTCATTCTGGAGAACTATCTCCTTTACTCTTTCTTTTTATTCTTTCTCTAAAAAATCATTCCACCCTGAGTGTTGGTCTGCACCAGGGTATATGTAGCGGCCCAATGATAAAGAATGCCATTATCTAGTGGGTGAGGGCAGTCTTTGACAAGCCTGTGGGCTTGCTTTCAGACTCTGATTGAGCAAGTGAGATCCACAACCTCTTTTCTGTCCCTTTCTCTCTTTTCTCTCTCTCCCTCTTATGTGGTAATTCTGCTGTCACAAAGGGGGTATTTTCAAGATTACAGGTTGACAGTTCTCTACAGAACTGGGCATAGCTTCTTTTTTTGTGAGTTTAGTTTACACATCACATCATGGGCAGTATCACAAACAATGAGCACTGGAAGTACTAATTTAAGACCGGTTTCTTCCACAGTTTTGGGCTGACTTGACATGCGTGGCATGGCCTTTATATGGGTTCTACAATGCTGCATACAGCACAGGGCTTACTGTATGTTTACATGGTCTGTGAAAGAACTAAAATGCAGGCCAGTTGAGTTCTAATAAAGAGCTGTTGAAATTGGGCATCCAATAGGTTGAGACTGATTGCCATGTTTTTCTAAGCTTCATGTTACTAATCCAGAGAAGTATCAGGTGTATTCTCCGATGCTTTTTTGTAAAAATGGCAACTGAAATGTGGCTAGAAAGAGAGATGGGTTTGCAAGTTCTGCTCAGAAAAGAACTGGAAGATAAGTAGCAGTAAGCTTCCTTGTATTTCCTATATTTTGAACAAGAATTATTGTTCACTGTCCTATATAAAAAACAAGAGCCAAGCATCAGCTCATACCACTTCGGTCTACAGAACACCAGATATCAGAAAGATAAATTAGATACCAGTGTTTTGGAGGGCTTACAAACACACATGGCTCTGTTTCTGGTGGGACGCTGAAAAATGGAGTCCCGACTTGAGGCCTGGTGGCACAGTACAGTACCCATGGAGGCATGACATGACTTGACATATTATCAGAAGTAGACTAATACAATTATGCTGTTAGACCACTATTTATATTTCTGGTAGGGTTTAGAATAATTGATATGAGTTGTCTAACACAATATGATTGGGCTCATCTAACCTTTAATATGTGTTTTACAATTGCAGTGCTATTTTATAATATTTACAATCATTCTAGTACACATGATTTGTAAACACATAGGGCCATATTTATGACCCGGTTTGCATCACTCTTGCACCACGCAATGTGGTCCAAGAGCAACACAAACCTTAAGTAATACCTTTAAAGCCAACCAGAGCCACTGTGTGCGGTATTGAGTGGCTCAAAAACATGGAGTAACACAGCACAGCACAAATCACTGCATTGTATTACTCTTGCAGGGTAGGCATTGCTTGGGTGTTCCAACCCAACTCCCATGATTTAATATGCATTCCCTGATGTACAAGATATTGTTAACCTGTAAATGCGCCAAAAAGATACTCCTCCCGAGGGGAGCCGTAATGAGCAGAAAAATGACTATTTCTCCTCGTTTTTTTCCTCTTTCTACGTATGCTCCATTCTGCAGCACACATAGAAAGACATAAATGCCTATCAGGATTGTTTTTGTGCAGGAGGGTGACCCTTCCTGCACAAAAACAATCCTGCCTGCAACACAGGCACCCTTGCACCACAGTTCAAGGGTGCCTGCATTGGCTCTAGGCAGACAAAACGGTGCAAGGGGGAAGGACAGGAATGCGTCATATTGGATAATTATTGAGCTTTACTGCCCTTTCCTTGGGATGCAGGGCAATGCTGCCCTGCGCCACTAGACTCGTAAATACGACCTTTAGCATATAATAAATCATCATATTGTGTAAAACGTAATTGTGATTACGTACTGATTTTAGGGTTCAGGGAAGGGTCCCATGTTCTACCCTCAGATAAGAGATTCTTTGACAGGTTTTGTTTGACTCCTAATACTCCTGCCTGTACGAGCATAACTCAGTCAGCTTTCTGTCTCTCTGAAAAGGTGACAGTTTCCATTTGAAGCTTAGGGAATCTGTCGGGTGTGATCTAATATTGTGGGGTTAACACAGCAGATTGGCATCTTAAATAGTTTAAATTGCTGCTACCGTGCTATTTACCACCTTAGGTAAACTGTTGCTTGTCAGTGAAACTTTAAATGAATGTGCTGCTTTTGGCCGGGAGTGTAGCATTCTTTGTAGTCTAGATCATAGCTTAATGACACAACACAAAGTAACATAATAACCAAACAAAAATGTAAAAAATTGAAACACAAAAAAGTAAAAACCAAATGTAACACAACAATCACTATAAAATACAACAACAGGATGCAGTAATGCAGCATAGAAGACCAATAGAACAAAAGGGAGCAGAACACATTATGGCCACAGCAAAATGCTATATAACAAATATGCCCAAACATTCTTGTAACACATGACCATCTCCAGAAATCTGCTTTCACAATAAAGTGGTAAATGGTGATTGCACTAAGTACTTCCATATTTACAGCTAAGGACAGATGATAGTGTTAGTCAAAAATGGCATTGCCACTACGCCTATACTTTTGGTGAAATTGCATTACTAAGTTACTGAAGGATTTGAAACTAACTGCACAGGAAGAATGTTTTCTCAATGAACAGAGAGTGATCTTTGGAGAATACAGTGCTGAGGGTGATGCCGCTGACTCTGCTCTTCTTATTTTCTCTCCCACCTGCTTACCTGTAGTCCGACCTCTAAGTGAGACTTATGTGACCCTGGAAAAGCGCGGATCACTGCCGTCAGGGCAGGAGGAGCTTATTCTTCTGCAGGAGAAGGTGAAGCAGGGCCTCATGACTATGGACGAAGCTCTTGAGAAGTTTAAGCAGTGGCAGAATGAGCAGAGTGGCTCGGATCAAACTCAGAAGGTACATTCTTACAGTAAATCACATTTTCTCTACCAATCACTCTGCTTTAATTGATTGCACACAGTAGGATTCTCTTGTACACTTGTTGCACACTGATATAAAAAGCATACTGTAAAAGGGAGCTTACCTCCAGTGATCATATGTAGCAGAAATCCGAAGCTCTAATACCCCCAGTGCCCAGCAATGCACAGTAAATCCCACTATGGTTTTGACGTAGATCTCACATATTATACAGATACAGAATTTTCCATAGGTAACTGGTCATGGCCTATCATGACGGATATATGATGTTACAACGCGGACTGTAACAACGCATACCGTTACAACGCATCTTTTACAACGCGAATACTGTTACAACTCATGTATTTACAACGCATTTTTTTACAACGCAGGTACCTTTACAACGCATACCATTACAACGTAAGTATTGGTAAGTATCTATTAATATTGATATTATAATCGTAAATTAATTTTCAAAAATATAATTTAATGTAATTTAATTTAATTAAATTTCAATTAATTAATTTAATTTAAAATTAATTTTACTTTACTTTTACCCTGTACCCCAGAAACTCAAAACTGACCCTCAACCCCAAAAATAAATTAAAGTAATTTAATTTCAATTAATTAATTTAATTTAAAATTAATTTTAATTTATTTTTACCCTGTACCCCTGTACCCCAAAAACTAAAAACTGACCCTGAACCCTAAAAATACCCCTTTACCCAAAAACTAAAAACTGACCCTGAACCCTAAAAATACCCCTTTACCCAAAAACTGAAAACTGACCCTGAACCCTAAAAATACCCCTTTACCCAAAAACTAAAAACTGACCCTGAACCCTAAAAATACCCCTTTACCCAAAAACTAAAAACTGACCCTAAACCCTAAAAATACCCCTTTACCCAAAAACTGAAAACTGACCCTGAACCCTAAAAATACCTCTTCACCCAAAAACTAAAAACTGACCCTAAACCCTAAAAATACCCCTTTACCCAAAAACTAAAAACTGACCCTAAACCCTAAAAATACCCCTTTACCCAAAAACTAAAAACTGACCCTGAACCCTAAAAATACCCCTTTACCCAAAAACTAAAAACTGACCCTGAACCCTAAAAATACCCCTTTACCCAAAAACTGAAAACTGACCCTGAACCCTAAAAATACCCCTTTACCCTAAAACCCAAAACTGACCCTGAACCCTAAAAATACCCCTTTACCCAAAAACTGAAAACTGACCCTGAACCCTAAAAATACCCCTTTACCCTAAAACCCAAAACTGACCCTGAACCCTAAAAATACCCCTTTACCCAAAAACTGAAAACTGACCCTGAACCCTAAAAATACCCCTTTACCCTAAAACCCAAAACTGACCCTAAACCCTAAAAATACCCCTTTACCCCAAACAGATAACATTTAAAATATAATTATATACTTACCAATACTTACGTTGTAATGGTATGCGTTGTAAAGGTACCTGCGTTGTAAAAAAATGCGTTGTAAAAACATGAGTTGTAACAGTATCTGCGTTGTAATAGATGCGTTGTAACAGTAGTGCGTTGTAAAAAATGCGTTGTAACAGGTGTATACCTATCATGACACATATATGCAGTAGTTATTGTTTTTTTTTTGCAAGTGGGAAGTAGTATCACTTATAGTTCCTTTACAGTGGGTGCAGTTGCACTGTGGAAGACTCCCCTACTTTCTATTGTCTGGTCTCTTCTCCACCTCTAAGGATGGTGTGATCCACATTGTCGGTCCCCACAGGCTTTGGGAATAAAGGATATTGACACTAGTCCTGTTTGCTGGAGCTCTTACTGTTGACAGAACCATGAGACTTCCCTGAACCTTCTGTCCCCCTTTCCTGATATCCAATCACTACCTTCTTCTGTGCTATCAAAGTTAAACTCCCTCATATGCAGTGCTCCCTTACTTTGTAGCCAGAATATTTATTTATGTGGGAGTTTTAAAGTGCACTGTGTGTAACCTTTTTGGTTACTTCAGAGAACACGATGAATAGAAGAGAGTCTTGTGAAAATTACGAAAGCAATGGAGGGGAGAACTGATTCAGTTGGTTGGTGAGTGCCCATAAATGATGTTCAATGATTGAGGCTCCTTGTAGCCACAAAGGCCCGTTGACAGGACATTTGTCAGGAGTTTGCAGGTGATTGGGGTCACATTTTAAGAAAGGGCTAGCGCTATGCATGTCACACACATAGCTACACAACATACATTAATATAGAGATAGAGGTAGACAGGATGAAAAGACATCATCATCATTATCACAACACACAGGGTAAAAACGCTTAAGCTGCATTAGCAGCAAAGGCTTGTAGGATATAATAATACATGACATATTTGGATATTTCAGAACAAGAAAGTCACCAGAGATTTTCTGAGCAGGAGTAAGTATTAAATCAGGCTTAAGAACACTCAAAACATATTCCACAAAGCACTAGCTTGATAAGGAACCCCCCCCCCCACATGCACACTCTTATTTGATGTCTTTTTGCAGGACCAATGTATAATTTGTCACTTGATTGAAGAATCTTACTACATTGGTAAATGCCAATGAAAGTAGTGCTTCAGTCCCAGATTTTTCATTTACTTTTTCATGGTATTGGTGGAGATATTGTTATTGTGTGTTATTGTATTATTGGTGGTGGTACTGGTGATGATGGTGGTATTAGTGTTGGTATTGGAGGTGGTATTGTGCGGGCGATATTGGGGTTAGTATTGGTAGTGATGATGGAGCCGGATTGTTATTGGCTTTGGTGGTGAAGGTTATGGAAAATTGGTGTTGGTTGTATTGTTGTTGGTGGTCACATTGGTGGTAGCCCATCTGTGGTTGTGTTAGTGGCATTGGTATTTTTGATATAGAAAGTACTGATATTGTAGAAACTACTAAAGGTAGTTTTTGTTGTGGACGTATTGTGGTGGTGGTGATATTTGATATTGGTGGTGATGTGCTGTTGAATGTTGTGATATAGCGGCATGGGTGATAGGGGAAACAACCTACACAATAATGCCTTAACGATGTCTTACCTTGACAATGACTCCTGTACAACGAATGTGCCTTTACCATTATTGTCTTTACAATTTTTTTTACCATGGATATGCATTTACCACGCACGACTTTACAACGAAAAAGAAAGTATTTTGCAAGTAAGTGTATCATATAAATAATGTCATGTCACGGGTAATGTAATATGTGAAGTGATAAGAAGTTCATTGCAGGGGCGTAAGTTATATTTAGCTCAGGTAACTATAATTGTTGTAATTCATTGGTTTTGTACGAGTGAAATCTGAGCCTAACTATAATGTCCCTGTAACCTTTGGGTTTTTCAGTGAATTTCTAAGGTCTTTTAAATTCCATTTCCTAACTATAACATCTCTGTAACCTTTGGTTTTTCAGTGAATTTCTAAGGTTTTTCAAATTCCTTTTCTAAAGTGTTATGTCCCTGTAATGTTTAGTTTTTTTTGTTAATTCGTAGGGTTTATTTCTATTACTGGGGGTATATGTACTAAAAGTTGACACCATGTTTGCGTCACAATAGTGACAAACATCAACGCTACCTAAAATCACTTGAAAGTAACTCAAAGCAGGACATACCATTGCTTTGCATTACTTAGCGCAAAGGGGGCATTCCATGGGTGGTACATGGACATTCCCCTGCAACCACCCAAGGCTTTTGACGCAAGACTTACTTAAAAAAGTAGACAGGATTTTGCAGTATAAAACTGTGCCCATTTTAAATAGGCTCTATGGAAGAGAAATGCTTTCATTTCTCCTTGCTTTTCCTACTTAGTATGTGTGATGCACTGTACAGCACACATACAAAGTGAAAAAAGGTTAAAAGTTAATCTAAGCATTGTATTTTGTACTGGAAGGGTATCCTATACGAGACTTACGAGACTTACAGAGACACACTTGCACTATGGTGCAAAGTGTGTCCGTGGAGCAGTGCACGGCAGCACATTTCTGCATAGGCACTAGGGAGAGGGGAAGAGAATGGCAAATTTCTGCAAATATGGCACTCTTCTGTTCTCTCCTTCTCACGCAGCGCAGCATTTGCGGCTGCTGCACTGCGTGATAATCTAGTAAATCTGGGCCCAGGTGTATTTATTTATTTATTTATTGACATTTGTAGAGCGCGGCGAATACCCGTGGGCGTCTCGGCGCTAATTAAGGGATGGATCAGCAACTGGGGTAAAGAAGATATACAAGGCTATTGGTCAAATAACCACGTCTTTAGCTGTTTGCGGAATGTGAACAGGGAGGGACTTGCTCGGATATGTGCAGGAAGGGTGTTCCAGAGTCTAGGGGTGGCAACCAGGAAACGCCTGTCGCCCCAGGTGACTGTTCTAGTGCGAGGCACAGCCAAGAAGTTCTGAATAGAGGAACGAAGAGATCGGGTTGGGACATGGAGAAGATTCTGTTTGAGAAAGTGGGGACCTTGATTATTGAGTGACTTGTAAACAATACACAGCGATTTGAATTTGATACGGCTGCGTATCGGGAGCCAATGGAGATCCCTAATGATGTTTGTGTACTACAATTTATTTCAATTTTTGGTTTAGTTTATTTTTTTACTTCAGTCATTCTTTCTTTTATAGATATAATTTATATATGTTTAAAAACACAAATGTACTTAAATATATAAAGTTTTCATTAATGTAATTCAGCAATTATTTTATTTTTTATTATTTTTTGGGTGCCGCAGTATTTTTGCGGGTCCGAAAACATAGACGGGACAGATATGTACACCCCTGCGTTTTCATTAATGACATCAGTGTGAGCATATTTATAAGTATATATAAACCATTTTATATATGTTTTTTAAAACAATTACCCATTTTATGAGTTTGTAAAACCTGTGAATCTACGCACTGTATTCACAAATTTGCTCGAAACCACACCCAACCTTGTCTTGTGACTGGATGTATGAGTGCTCCACCCATATACGTGGAAAACCACACTCAAAAACAGTCAGTTGTCCAGTGAAGTCTCTATAAGGAGGATTAAGGACCAGTGGTGTTCTGCTTTTACAGAATGGCTGAAGCTACATCTTCAGTGCAGGATGATCACCCACAACCTTATGAGGAAGAAGATACACGCAAAAAAAGTGCGGAGGTATAGGTAGAGGCTAGGTTTATCCTCCTTACTGACATATGACAAACAAAAACCTGCACAAAGGATTAGTGATAGGATACAGCGAGAATCCGCTGCAATCGCTTACTAGAAAAAATACTTTTTTTCTAGAGACATCTCACCCACCAGGGTTACTCCTAAGTAGCATGCTTCATCATTGGGGTTCATCCCAATCCTCTACGCATTGAGGCGTGCTGCGACTTAGTGATTACGAAGGAGCACTTACTTGGTGTGGACTAAGTGACGTAAAGGGTCCCTATGGGGTGCCAGAGGGCTCGACTCTCAGCCCGTTATTGTTTAGCATTTATGTTAATCCATTGGCTGATATTGCGGAGGAGGCGGGGCTGACAATTTTTTCCTATGCTGTCGACACCCAAATAATCTTTTCCCTTTCTGCTAAAGGAGCCTTTGGGATGGATTGAGCAAAATCATGCAGTGGACGCAAGTCAATTCACTTAAGCCTAATGGAGAAAAGACAGGTGCTCATTCTGGGGAAAAATAAAGAACTTTGGGGCCCCCAACACTGGCCTCCTGAATTGGGTTTTACCCCTCAGCCCACTAAACAAGCCCGCAATCTGGGTTTTGTAATTGACGATCAGCTTTCAATGAGGCTTCAAGCCATAAGGTAGCTGCAACTTGTTTTGCCATTCTTAGATGGCTCAAAAAGATTTTATAGATGCTGCGGAATCTACAAAAAGTACTGTCATACAGGCTTTGATTACTTCTCACCTGGATTACGGCAACATACTTTTTCTTGGAGCTAATAAGGAGGTGATTCATAACTTACAAATTGTTCAAAATGCTGCTGCCCGACTGCTCTGCCAAATTCCCAAATTCTCTTCTGTGTCTAGTTCCTTACGCGATCTCCACTGGCTGAAAGTGGAGAATCGCATTAAATTTAAGACCTTAACCTATATGTACAAGATTAAAATGGGTAAGGCTCCCCAATATCTGAGATGTATTACTCAACTGTATGTTCCTCCTCGTTCTCTTCGTTCAGCTAGTCAGACAAAATTTGCGGTCCCTAGATACAGATTATCTAGAGTAGGCGGTTGTTCCTTCTCTTACCTAGGGCCTACTTTATGGAATTATCTTCCTCTGTTTTTAATATATGAACCTAGTTTTGTGCATTTCCGTAGGATGGTGAAGACCTGGCTTTTTAATCAATAGGCCTCCTTCCGTATTTGTTTCTGACCTCTACAGGCGGCGCCGGGAAACCCTTGGGTAGCTGAGTGCCTTATAAAATTGAATAAAAAAAGGGGGAGTGGAAAAGGGCAATTAAAAATACCTAACTAGTGGGCCACTATTTTATTCCCGCCAAATTCAAATCAGGGGTTATTACTGAACAACAAGACCTTATTAAATATGGCCAAGAAGTAGGTGCATTAGTCTGAGGCGACTTTGATGAAGGTTTGACTCCAGGCCCCTAGACCCTGGTTTTGACCATGACGCAATAGCATAGAGATTCCTAAATATGGGATATTTCATTACCAAACCATATGTATACATAGTGCATGAGCATTAAGGGCCCGATGTAGGTAAATCTACATTTACCACTTCATAAATACTGAATCATACCGAATCGGTATTTATGAAGTGGTAAATTAGAGGGGGGGAAATGTAGGTATTTCAGATTCGGTAAATACCGAATCTGTAAGATTCGGTATTTACCGATTCTATAAATACCGATTCGGTATCCCCCATTGCTTCCTATGGGCCTTGAAGCCCATAGGAATCAATGGGCATTACCGAATCGGTTACCGATTCGGTAATTACCGATTTGTGCAAGGGTGCAGGGGGTGTCACTTTGAACTTTGACACCCTCCAGCACCCCAAAAAAAGGCATGCGAGCCATGTGGCACACAGACATGCCCTAAGGGCATGTCTGTCTGTCACATGGCATAGGTGTGCATGCACACATGTGCATGCACACCTGGATTCGGTATTTTAACACCCAATTGGATTGGGTGTTAAAATACCGAATCTGAAGGGCCTGTGGGACTGAAAGTAGTCCCACCTACATCTCAAATTTAAAAAATCGGTAAAATTACCGATTCTGTATTTTTGCGATTCGGTAATTTTACCGAATCGATAAAATACCGAATCGGACAAAAAAAGGTCCCCTACATCTCAGTAGGCCAAATACCGGTCGGAAACGGCCGAAATCGGCCGTTTCCGACCGGTATTTGGTACCTACATCGGGCCCTAAGTATGCATAAGTGTGTCCTTATTATAAGATTGGTTAGGAGTGATACACATGGGGCTGGCCCCTGTGGAGTCCTCATAAAAGCCAATAGGGGAACGGTTCGAAACATGTTGGCTATCTATTACTGAGACAACCAGACTCATTATGGTCTAATTTTTCAGTAATAACGCCTGATTTTAACCTTGCGAACTAGGGGCGGGAATAAAATAGTGGCCCACTAGTCAGGTTTTTTAATTTCCCTTAACTTCACTTAGGGGCTCCATTAGGATGTCGGGCGGATTGCCTCCGCCAGGGTAGCGGTGGCCACCGCCACCCTGGCGGAGGCAATCCGCCCGACATCCTTCCCTGCATTCCCCCCACCATATTACGATGGCGGAGGGGACCGCAGCAGTGGGAAACACCGCCCACCTGTTTTCCGCCCCGTTCGCCTTGCGGCCGGGGCGGAAAAGGGATAACATGGTGGCGGTGTCTATCAGACACCGCCAGCCATATTCGAATAGGCATTTTTCAATGCCTTTCCGTGGCGGCAATGCCGCCACGGAAAGGCATGCGGTGTTCACTCTGGGGGGCCCCTGTGGGCCCCCAGAGTGACGGCCAAAGGGGGGTGGCACACGGGTGGGTACTCCCCTGCATTTGCATAATCGCAGCGGCAGGCACCGCGCGGTGCCTGCCGCTGCGATTATGCAAATGCGTGCATTTGTTTTTAACATTGTGGCGGGCGGTGCAGTGAGGGGTCTCGAGAAATATTTTTTTTTCTAGTAAGCAATTGCAGGGGATTCTCGCTGTATCCTATCAGTAATCCCTTGGGCAGGTTCTCATCGAAGTATTCGAGGACAAAGATACGCCACCCTGAAGAATGGAAAGTGATGTCTGGAAGTACTTTACAAATCCTTTCTGGGGAAAAGAAGGTTAATGCTAAATATGTGCAGTGCAGGATTTGCGGCAAGCAGTTATCCAGTAGGGACTGCAAAGAAGTATTCACAAGGGACAAGTTCTATGTGGAAGCACCTAAAAATATTTTATGAAAGTGTCTACAACAGGATGGTGCGGGAGAGAACAGGTGCAGCAGCACAGTCTACCTCTTCAGCCGCCTTGGGAGAACTATCATCAGCTGCAGTCATTACAATATCAGCTGCCTAGGAAGAATTGAATGACATGGTTGCTCTCTGTGCAAAATGACACATGCTTGTCATTGTAAAAATGTCTTCTGTGGGTGCATTCTTGGACACAGAGAAGAAGCATTACTGTTAGTTTTTTTATGCTTACTGTTTTTTGAACTATGAAACTCATTGCTTCTTTGCATTCCACTACCTTCCCCTTTTTTTAGTACCCTGTTTACGTTTTGTTAGAACCATCATCGGGTCAAACAAAGAGCTAACCCGGTTTCTTTAATGGCTTAGTGATTGTATTGGAGTGAGAGTGGGTGTGTCATTGTGTGCATCAGTATATGCCTGGGTGTGTTATTGGGTGCATTTGTGTTTTGCTGGGTGTGTCAGTGTCTGCTGTGGTGTATTCCTGGGTGTGTCAGTGTCTGCACTAATGAATGCCAGGATGTGTCAGTGTGTGCCTAAGTGTGTTATTGAATGCATTAGTGTTTGGCTGGTTGTGTCAATGTCTGCATTGCTGTATGCCTGGCTGTTTCAGTCCATGCATCTGTGTATGCCTGGGTGTGTCATTGTGTGTGTTAGTGTGCACATGGGTGTCTTATTGCATGCATTATTTTTGGCTGGGTGTTTTAGTGTCTGTATTAGAATGTGGGTGGGTGTGTAACTGCCTGTATCAGTATGTGTATGTGTTTTTCAGAGGCTGCATCAGTGTGAGTCTGGGTCTCTAAGTGGCTGTATCGGTGAGTGCCTGGGTGCATCAGTGCATGACTGGGTATGTGAGTAGCTGTATTGGTGTATTTGTTTGGGTGTGTTGGTGAGTTTATCAGTGTATAACTGGGTGTATGAGTTGCTGTATCAGTGTGTGGCTTGGTGTGTGAATAACTGTATGAGTGGGTGTGTGAATGGCTGTATGTGTGTGAGTCTGTCTTAATAGCATTTTGCATGTTCAAAAGGTGTGCGTTACCGACTGTATGGGAATTTGAGTGGATGTATGAGTATATGTGTGGGTGTATCAGTACCTGTGTAAATGACTCTATAGGTGTGCGAGTTCATGTATGAGTACCTGTAGGGGTGTGTTTGTGCCCATAAGTTGTTACTAATATACATATTTATAACTTTTCAAATACATTTTATCAACACATTACAAAACAATTTAAACCAAACAATCAACAAATAAACATAACATAACTTATTTAACTATTTACAAATTCACTTTTGTGCACAAGTACCTCAGGAAGCACAAAACAAAGTGATGCTTTGAAGCATCTTACAATACCGTCAAGGGAAAAAAGGTTACAGATAAAATATCTGTACTGCTATATTTGCAGGAAGCAGTTATCCAGGGGCACTACAAACATTTTTTACATGGGGCGACTTCCATGTGGAAGCACTTAAAACCAGTTCCAGAAAGGGGTAAAAAGAAATGATGCGGGACAAACTAGGTGCAGCAGGATAGTTCATGTGTACAGCACCCTTGGGAGAACAACCATCTGCTGCAGTCAGTATAATCCCACACACCTCAAAAAATTTAAGTGAGATGCTTACTCATTGTGTGAAATACCACATGCATCTCTCTATAAAAATGTCCTTTATTGGTGCTTTTTCTCTGTTTTATTGTTCTCAGGTTCAATACTCGTACACCAATAGTGATGTACTGTTGAAAGACTCATCAAGGAACAGTGGAGAAAAAACAATCATAAAGATTGTACAAAAAAACTTGCTTTCTAACTGTGCAGAATGTATATGGGATGACCTACATGACTTTTTCACAGAAACAAACTGTAACATTAAAGACATCAAATTTGAGGCACCAGTAGATCTTTGCTCTACTCTATGCATCTGTCAAACTTTTGCAGGTACTTTAATCACATATTTGAAATCATACTGTCCTTCATCTGAAACAATAACAATCCACTTCTTAGAGAAATTACTCTCTTCTTTTCACAAAAAGAGTACTAAGCAAGAGGAGCTTATCAAATTCCTACGCAGTTCTGGGTTTTAGATGCACCTCAATTTGGAATAGATACAGATGAGTCTGTACTTTCTTTCATAGAACAGTATATTACATGTCCCATTCCAAAATACACTGTGGAAAAAAAGGATAAAGCAGCAAGTACTGCAGTTTGAATGACATAGATGTGGAAAGTACACTCATCAGAAATATTTAATTATTTTCTTAGCTCCCCGTTGAACCTTCATGTTTTTCACAGTCTGAAGCTAGTTCCTTCTTTCCAGGTTGCTGTGAAAAAAAAGTATGAAATTGTTAAAAAAGAAACCTTAAAAAACAACTGTACTTTTTACAAACATTTCAAAAGGCCCCACAAAATCCTCCCAGGACTGGTGACACAGTTTCTGACTGCCCCTGTATTTCAACCTGCACCCCTCTGGGGTGAATTCATACTTACTGACAAGGGCATCCTTCATGATGGGATACCTCAACCTCTTCCCCTTCTCTATGGCCAGTAGCAGGCGTCCAGCATGCAATCTAATTCTAGAATAATTTGCACTTTGTTTGCTCTATTCCATCAATATTAAATCTGACCTCCTCTAATGTATGCACTGTCTAAACTTATGTTGAACTAGGTTTAGGAAAGTACATTTGAGCCCCCCAAAAAATATGCAGTTATATTTTAAGTTTAGATACTATTACTTACAATTAAATATACCTTTTTATTGCTATAATTTTAATATTTTGGTAGGCAATATTTTTAGCTGATATCTTTGTACTTTACATTATATGTAATGTCAATATTTTTATTGTTGATATTTTGATAACACTGTTACTGCACCACAATATTTTTTGGTCGATATTCTGACTTACAGCCCGATATACAGCTCACCTGGGTGCCACATTGACACCTCAAAAAACAATAATCTGGGATCTATAGGGTATTTTGATCTAAGGTCTTTCTAAAGGGGTGACCCTTTTTCAAAACCCACAGGGTTGGGAGGGACCATAGGAACTACGGCATTTCAAATTGTGTGAAAAATAAAAAAGACAGACAAACCTTCTAAAGCAAAAAAGTTAGGAGTGCCAACTGCATGTTGCCACAGACTTTTGTACTTGTAGTATGCCCTTTCCAAATTAGACTGACACTGGGAAATACTCTCTAACAGAAGAGTTGAGCTTCCAGGCAAAAACCATCCATATTTTCATAGGAAGGCTTGACCCTGTTCCCCATGGCAGGGTGCAATCGAAGTAGATGACACTCTGGAGCAATTTTGGATTATTCCCTTTCATGGTCATCAGCCTTTTCAAAGGCTTGTGATCCATGTTGATAGTGAAGATTGTCCCAAATAAACAGGGACACAACCTTTTCAACCTCTGCATGATTGTAAAACATTCCTTTTTAAAGACCACCAAATTCTGTTTTCTTAGCATCAATGGCTGGCTAATATAAGCCACAGGGTGTTTTGTTCCATTCTCTATCAGCTGGGTCAAGCTTGCAGCAATTCTATTGCTTTAGGTATCATTCTTCATGATTGACAGCTGGAAGAGGTCTGATGCTTTTAAGTCATGCCTCACTTAGGGGCTGATTTTGATGGCGAGCGGACAAAGTCCTCCCCCCATCGTTGGTGCAAAAGGGACCACCCGCCATAGGTACGGCGGTCCCGCAAAACAAATTAGGATGCGCCCACCACACCGGCGGGCGCATCCTGTATGTTTACATTGCCGCGGGTGGCAGCACCCGCCACAATTTAAAAATACAGGTTTTGCATGTGCATGTACAACGTGGCAGGCACCATGCGTTGCCTGCCACCTCGTACATACACATGCAGGGGGGTACCATAGGTACCCCACGTGCAGCACCCCACCCCCACCCTCCTGGGGGCCCGCAACGGGCCCCCAAGGCACTCTCCACCTGTCTTTTTGCGGCAGAAACTCTGCCGCAATAGTCAGGCATTCTGATACCCATGGCGGTGCCTGCATGGCAACGCCTCTATTAACCCATTGTACCTGGTCCCGCAGGGTGGGTGGAAAAGGCCCGCCTTGTGGGACCACGGCGGACGGTCTTTCCGTCCGCCGTGGTATGTTTCCCATTCCCACCGCCATCCTAATTTGGCGGTGGGAATATTCAGGGTGATGGCGGAAAGTCTGCCACCCCGGGCGGGTGGTCCTCACCGCCAGCCTAGCGGTGGCGGACTTCCCGCCATTGTAATGACCCCATAGAGTCTTGCTCAGTTGGTTGAAAGCATGCAGTCTGCAGTCCCAATGTACCTTTAAAGGCTACTTCCAGACGTCAGTGAGATAGATAATTCTCCAATAAAAAAATGTATAATACTTTCTAAGACCGAATAATGAATCACTGACAGAATGTCGACCTACAAAATATCGACCTCCAGAAATATCGACGCAGGAATATCGAAGGCAAGAATACAGACATCCTATCTTCAACCTGGTAAGTACAAAAACATTGAAACAAAAATATTGATGTTAAAAATATGTGTGAAAGAAAGTAAATAATACTTATAAATAAAATAAACATAGTTACATTTTTTTTAAACTACAGTAATGAAAACGTTGGATAGCGTAGAACTTAAAATGACTATTCCCACTCAAGAAAAAGCAACTGTAGGGAAAGTTTTCGATAGAGTAGAGGTAAAAATTACTATTCCGACTCCAGTGAGTGCAATAGTAGGGAAAGCGTTGGATAGCGTAAAGGTAAAAATTACTATTACAACTCCAGAGAGTGCAACAGTAGGGAAAGGGTTGGATAGCATAGGGGTAAAAATTACTATTTCCACTCCAGAGAGTGCAACAGTAGGGAAAGCGTTGGATAGCATAGGGGTAAAAATTACTATTCCAACTCCAGAGAGTGCAACAGTAGGAAAAGCATTGGATAGCGTAGGGGTAAAAATTACTATTCCCTCTCCAGAGACTGCAACAGCAGGGAAAGTGTTGGATAGCGTAGGGGTAAAAATTACTATTCCCACTCCAGAGAGTGCAACAGTAGGGAAAGCGTTGGATAGGGTAGGAGTAAAAATTACTATTCCAACTCCAGAGAGTGCAACAATAGGGACAGCGTTGGATAGCGTAGGGGTCCCACTCCAGAGAGTGCAACAGTAGGGAAAACATTGGATAGCTTAGGGGTAAAACTTACTATTCCCACTCCAGAGAGAGCTACAGTAGGGAAAGCGTTGGATAGCGTAAGGGTCAAATTACTATTCCAACTCCAGAGAATGCGACAGTAGGGAAAGCGTTGGATAGAGTAGGGGCCCCACTCCAGAGAGTGCAACAGTAGAGAAAACGTTGGATAGCATAGAGGTAAAAATTACTATTCCCTCTTCAGAGACTGCAACAGTAGGGAAAGTGTTGGATAGCGTAGGGGTAAAAATTACTCTTCCAACTCCAGAGAGAGCAACAATAGGGAAAACATTGGATAGCGTAGGGGTAAAAATTACTATTCCCACTCCAGAGAGTGCAACAGTAGGGAAAGCGTTGGATAGGGTAGGAGTAAAAATTACTATTCCAACTCCAGAGAGTGCAACAATAGGGACAGCGTTGGATAGCGTAGGGGTCCCACTCCAGAGAGTGCAATAGTAGGGAAAACATTGGATAGCGTAGGGGTAAAACTTACTATTCCCACTCCAGAGAGTGCTAAAGTAGGGAAAGCGTTGGGTAGCGTAAGGGTCAAAATTACTATTCCAACTCCAGAAAATGCGACAGCAGGGAAAGGGTTGGAAAGCGTAGGGGTCCCACTCCAGAGAGTGCATCAGTAGGGAAAGCGTTGGATAGCGAAGAGGTAAAAATTAATATTCCAACGCCAGAGAATGCAACAGTAGGGGAAACGTTGGATAGCGTAGGGATAAAAATTACTATTCCCACTCTAGAGAGTGCAACAGTAGGGAAAGCGTTGGATAACGTAGGGGTAAAAATTACTATTCCAACTCCAGAGAGTGCAACAGTAGAGAAAGCGTTGGATAGCGTTGGGGAAAAATTACTATTCTCACTCCAGAGAGTGAAACAGTAGGGAAAGCGTTGGATAGCGTAGGGGAAAAATTACTATTCCCACTCCAGTGAGTGAAACAGTAGGGTAAGCGTTGGATAACGTAGGGGTAAAAAATACTATTCCCACTCCAGAGAGTGCAACAGTAGGGAAAGCGTTGGATAGCGTAGGGGTAAAAATTACTATTCCCATTCCAGAGAGTGCAACAGTAGGGAAAGCTTTGGATAGCATAAAGGTAAAATTTACTATTCCCACTCCAGAGAGTGCAACAGTAGGAAAAGCGTTGGATAACGTAGGGAAAAAAATTACTATTCCCACTCCAGAGAGTGCAACAGTAGGGAAAGTGTTGGATAGCGTAGGGGTAAAAGTTACTATTCCTACTCCAGAGAGTGCAACAGTAAGGAAAATGTTGGATAGCGTAGGGGTAAAAATTACTATTCCCACTCCAGAGAGTGCAACAGTAGGGAAAGCGTTGGATAGCGTAGGGGTAAAAATTACTATTCCAGCTCCAGAGAGTGCAACAGTAGGGAAAGCGTTGGATAGTGTAGAGGAAAAATTACTATTCTCACTCCAGAGAGTGCAACAGTAGGGAAAGCGCTGGATAGCGTAAAGGGAAAATGACTATTCCCACTCCAGTGAGCGCAACAGTAGGGTAAGAGTTGGATAGCGTGGGGGTAAAAATGACTATTCCCACTCCGGAGAGTGCAACAGTAGGGAAAGCGTTGGATAGCGTAGGGGTAAAAATTACTATTCCCACTCCAGAGAGTGCAACAGTAGGGAAAGCGTTGGATAGCATAGGGGTAAAAATTACTATTCCAACTCCAGAGAGTGCAACATTAGGAAAAGCGTTGGATAGCATAGGGGTTTCACTCCAGGGAGTGCAACAGTAAGGAAAGCGTTGGATAGCATAGGGGTAAAAATTACTATTCCCTCTCCAGAGACTGCAACAGTAGGGAAAGTCTTGGATAGCGTAGGGGTAAAAATTACTATTCCCACTCCAGAGAGTGCAACAGTAGGGAAAGCGTTGGATAGGGTAGGAGTAAAAATTACTATTCCAACTCCAGAGAGTGCAACAATAGGGACAGCGTTGGATAGTGTAGGGGTCCCACTCCAGAGAGTGCAACAGTAGGAAAAACATTGGATAGCGTAGGGGTAAAACTTACTATTCCCACTCCACAGAGTGCTACAGTAGGGAAAGCGTTGGATAGCGTAAGGGTCAAAAAACTATTCCAACTCCAGAGAATGCGAAAGTAGGGAAAGCGTTGGATAGCGTAGGGGTAAAAATTACTCTTCCAACTCCAGAGAGTGCAACAGTAGGGAAAGCGTTGGGTAGCGTAAGGGTCAAAATTACCATTCCAACTCCAGAAAATGCGACAGTAGGGAAAGCGTTGGAAAGCGTAGGGGTCCCACTCCAGAGAGTGCAACAGTAGGGAAAGCGTTGGATAGCGTAGGGGTAAAAATTACTCATCCCACTGCAGAGAGTGCAAAAGTAGGGAAAGCGTTGGATAGCGTTAGTGTAAAAATTACTATTCCCACTCCAGAGAGTGCAACAGTAGGGACATCGTTGCATAGCGTAGGGAGGAAAATCACTATTTCCACTCCGGAGAGTGCAACAGTAGGGAAAGCATTGGATAGCGAAGAGGTAAAAATTAATATTCCAACGCCAGAGAGTGCAACAGTAGGGGAAACGTTGGATAGCGTAGGGATAAAAATTACTATTCCCACTCTAGAGAGTGCAATAGTAGGGAAAGCATTGGATAGCGTAGGGGTAAAAATTACTATTCCAACTCCAGAGAGTGCAACAGTAGGGAAAACGTTGGATAGCGTAGGGGTACAAAATTACTATTCCCACTCCAGAGAGTGCAACAGTAGGGAAAGCGTTGGATAGCGTAGGGGTAAAAATTACTATTCCAACGCCAGAGAGTGCAACAGTAGAGAAAGCGTTGGATAGCGTTGGGGAAAAATTACTGTTCTCACTCCAGAGAGTGAAACAGTAGGGAAAGCGTTGGATAGCGTAGGGGAAAAATTACATATTCCCACTCCAGTGAGTGCAACAGTAGGGTAAGCATTGGATAAGGTAGGGGTAAAAATTACTATTCCCACTCCAGAGAGTGCAACAGTAGGGAAAGCGTTGGATAGCGTAGGGGTAAAAATTACTATTCCAACTCCAGAGAGTGCAACAGTAGGGAAAGCTTTGGATAGCGTAAAGGTAAAATTTACTATTCCCACTCCAGAAAGTGCAACAGTAGGAAAAGCGTTGGATAACGTAGGGAAAAAAACGTACTATTCCCACTCCAGAGAGTGCAACAGTAGGGAAAGTGTTGGATAGTGTAGGGGTAAAAGTTACTATTCCTACTCCAGAGAGTGCAACAGTAGGGAAAATGTTGGATAGCGTAGGGGTAAAAATTACTATTCCCACTCCAGAGAGTGCAACAGTAGGGAAAGCGTTGGATAGCGTAGGGGTAAAAATTACTATTCCAGCTCCAGAGAGTGGAACAGTAGGGAAAGCGTTGGATAGTGTAGGGGAAAAATTACTATGCTCACTCCAGAGAGTGCACCAGTAGGGAAAGCGCTGGATAGCGTAAAGGAAAAATGACTATTCCCACTCCAGTGAGTGCAACAGTAGGGTAAGTGTTGGATAGCGACGGGGTAAAAATTACTATTCCCACTCCGGAGAGTGCAACAGTGGGGAAAGCGTTGGATAGCTTAGAGGTAAAAATTACTATTCCAACTCCAGAGAGTGCAGCAGTAGGGAAAGCGTTGGGTAGCGTAGGGGTACAAATTACTATTAGTACTACAGGGAATGCAACAGTAGGGAAAGTGTTGGATAGCGTAAAGGAAAAATTACTATTCCCACTCCAGTGAGTGCAACAGTAGGGTAAGCGTTGGATAGCGTGGGGGTAAAAATTACTATTCCCATTCCAGAGAGTGCAACAGTAGGGAAATCGTTGCATAGTGTAGGGAGGAAAATCACTATTTCCACTCCAGAGAGTACAACAGTAGGGAAAGCGTTGGATAGCGAAGAGGTAAAAATTAATATTCCAACTCCAGAGAGTGCAACAGTAGGGAAAATGTTGGATAGCGTAGGGGTAAAAATTACTATTCCCACTCCAGAGAGTGCAACAGTAGGGAAAGCGTTGGATAGTGTAGGGGAAAAATTACTATTCTCACTCCAGAGAGTGCAACAGTAGGGAAAGCGTTGGATAGCGTAAAGGAAAAATTACTATTACCACTCCAGTGAGTGCAACAGTAGGGTGAGCGTTGGATAGCGTGGGGGTAAAAATTACTATTCCCACTCCGGAAAGTGCAACAGTAGGGAAAGCGTTGGATAGCGTAGGGGTAAAAATTACTATTCCCATTCCAGAGAGTGCAACAGTAGGGAAAACGTTGGATAGCGTAGGGGTAAAAATTACTATTCCAACTCCAGAGATTGCAACAGTAGGGAAAGCTTTGGATAGCCTACAGGTAAAATTTACTATTCCCACTCCAGAGAGTGCAACAGTAGGAAAAGCGTTGGATAACGTAGGGAAAAAAATTACTATTCCCACTCCAGAGAGTGCAACAGTAGGGAAAGTGTTGGATAGCGTAGGGGTAAAAGTTACTATTCCTACTCCAGAGAGTGCAACTGTAGGGAAAGCGTTGGGTAGCGTAGGGGTAAAAATTACTATTACTACTACAGAGAGTGCAACAGTAAGGAAAGCGTTGGATAGCGTAAAGGAAAAATTACTATTCCCACTCCAGTGAGTGCAACAGTAGGGTAAGCGTTGGATAGCGTGGGGGTAAAAATTACTATTCCCATTCCAGAGAGTGCAACAGTAGGGAAATCTTTGCATAGCGTAGGGAGGAAAATCACTATTTCCACTCCAGAGAGTGCAACAGTAGGGAAAGCGTTGGATAGCAAAGAGGTAAAAATTAATATTCCAATGCCAGAGAGTGCAACAGTAGGGAAAATGTTGGATAGCGTAGGGGTAAAAATTACTATTCCCACTCTCTGGAGTGGGAATAGTAATTTTTACCCCTACGTAGGGAAAATGTTGGATAGCGTAGGGGTAAAAATTACCCCTACGTAGGAAAAATGTTGGATAGCGTAGGGGTAAAAATTACTATTCCCACTCTAGAGAGTGCAACAGTAGGGAAAGCGTTGGATAGCGTAGGGGTAAAAATTACTATTCCAGCTCCAGAGAGTGCAACAGTAGGCAAAGCGTTGGATAGTGTAGGGGAAAATTACTTTTCTCACTCCAGAGAGTGCAACAGTAGGGAAAGCGTTGGATAGCGAAGAGGTAAAAATTAATATTCCAACGCCAGAGAGTGCAACAGTAGGGAAAATGTTGGATAGCGTAGGGGTAAAAATTACTTTTCCTACTCCAGAGAGTGCAACAGTAGGGAAAATGTTGGATAGCGTAGGGGTAAAAATTACTATTCCCACTCTAGAGAGTGCAACAGTAGGGAAAGCGTTGGATAGCGTAGGGGTAAAAATTACTATTCCAGCTCCAGAGAGTGCAACAGTAGGGAAAGCGTTGGATAGTGTAGGGGAAAACTTACTTTTCTCACTCCAGAGAGTGCAACAGTAGGGAAAACGTTGGATAGCGTAAAGGAAAAATTACTATTCCCACTCCAGTGAGTGCAACAGTAAGGTAAGCGTTGGATAGCGTGGGGGTAAAAATTACTATTCCCACTCCGGAGAGTGCAACAGTAGGGAAAGCGTTGGATAGCGTAGGGGTAAAAATTACTATTCCAACTCCAGAGAGTGCAGCAGTAGGGAAAGCGTTGGGTAGCGTAGGGGTAAAAGTTACTATTCCCACTCCAGAGAGTGCAACAGTAGGGAAAATGTTGGATAGCGTAGGGGTAAAAATTGCTATTCCCACTCCAGAGAGTGCAACAGTAGGGGAAGCGTTGGATAGCGTAGGGGTAAAAATTACTATTCCAGCTCCAGAGAGTGCAACAGTAGGGAAAGCTTTGGATAATACAGGGGAAAAATTACTATTCTCACTCCAGAGAGTGCAACAGTAAGGAAAACGTTGGATAGCGTAAAGGAAAAATTACTATTCCCACTCCAGTGAGTGCAACAGTAGGGTAAGCGTTGGATAGCGTGGGGGTAAACATTACTATTCCCACTCCGGAGAGTGCAACAGTAGGGAAAGCCTTGGATAGCGTAGGGGTAAAAATTACTATTCCAACTCCAGAGAGTGCAGCAGTAGGGAAAGTGCTGGGTAGCGTAGAGGTAAAACTTACTATTACTACTAAAGAGAGTGCAACAGTAGGGAAAGGGTTGGATAGTGAAGAAGTTAAATATAACATACTTATAAATAAGTCTTAAAATTAGGATTTTTTTCAGTTTAGTAGTAGTAAAGTTAGGACTCCTAACTTTAGGACTACTAAATGCCTTCTATGAATACCGAAAGTCTTAAAATTAGGATTTTTCTCAGTTTAGTAGTAGTAAAGTTAGGACTCCTAAACTGAGAAAAATCCTAATTTTAAGACTTTCGGTATTCACAGAAGGCATTTCGGAGTCCTACAGTTTGGACTCATAACTTCTGAGAATACCAAAATGAGTAAGTGCCTTCAGTGAATACCAAAATGAGAAAGTGCCTTCTGTGAATACCAAAATGGTAGTAAGCTTAGGATTTTTTCTTAAGTTAGTTCTGTGAATCGGGCCCAGTATCTTTGGCAACCGCAACACATACAACCTTGGTGTATCCTTTTGTGGAACTCAAGAAGTGTCCAGTGGTTATTTTGAGCCGTTGGATGTCGTTGTGAGTCACCATCACTTATTTTTGAGAACCAGCACTTATTTTTCCTCCTCAGACATTTGCCTAAAGCGAGAGAGGGAAAAACACACAAAAAGGAAAGAAGGAGGAAGAGAAAGACTGAAAATCCATCACAAAGGAGAAAGCAGGTGCCCGTGAGAGTGAGATGACGGGTCAGGGAGTGTCTGACAGCGAACAAAGAGGCCTGGAGTGGATTCAGGGGTATTCACCCTCGGTATTCGACACACTGACTTTTCATAATCACAGCTGTGAGTGTCTAAGCAGCTCTGGGCACCAGCACTTATCTTACAAATAAAGCACTGCCTCTATCTCATAGTGTATGGGACATTCACATTTGTTTGACCCTGAAAGTAAGTCAAACGGTCTTGTCCCTGGAATGTTGTATACTAAGATGCAACGAAATTCCATAGCAACACATTATTTGGGGTCTTACAGTTTCACAATGAAATTTGATGAAAGAAAGTGCCTAACAACAGGGAAGGGTGGCAAGCGTTTAATGGTAGGTTAATCAGAAAAATTGAAGAGCTATCTCCTTCCATAGAGTTGGACATGCAGACTGTTCTCTGTTTATCGGTGCGATTCCATCTGTGCAGCACATCCTGTTGCAATAATGATTTTGCTTGCAATTCCTGCTTATCTAGACTGGTGATTTTATTAAGTTGTATATTCTGTTATGTGTCAGTTTTTATATTCATTTGCATATATGTGGGATTGGATGTCTGTGTTTATTCTATCACTAACAATACAAATAAAATAAGAACAAAATAAAGCAATGTACCTTTTGTTTCCAGACTTGTAGTTTGCTAGAATAGAAGCCAGTAACTGTCAGACGTACGTTAATATTATATGCTGTCACTGCAGAGTGATAGGATAACAGTTACCCACTTTTATTGGTTTCACAAATGCTCATTGTTTTGAAAACATATGTTTTTCTGGCAGTATTGAGTGTCATTGGAGTTTAACAAATGGTGGTACTGTTTCCTTTAATCATAAGATAACTGACATAATGTGCATCTTTTGTTGCTGGCGATCAAAAAACATTGCTGGCGGTTGATTGTGTGTTATGTTCTTCAGAGTAATTGATTTTAGTCTAACTGCTTGTGGACAAGTGCCCACATATTCGATGCTGCCTGTAAAACCGACGGTAACTGGTGTATGCGAGTGATTTTAAAGTCTCCAAGGGGTTTGTACAGATCAGCACACACTGTGGCTATTTCTAGGGGCTGCTTGACTGGGGAAGCATACAGAAATATCGTCTAAAAGAAATGCTCTTTCCTACATTTCATTTACAAAAATATTGCCTCACTGGGGTGTAGATATTCCATTATTAACTCTAATGGGCTGATATTTTTGTAAATGATATTTAGAGCACAATTTTTATGTTGGACGATATTCTGACTATGATATTGTGGCACCATACCGGGACAGCACCTGGAATGGCATCCATGCTTTGTTGAAGGTTTTATGGTTTATCCATTTACTCTCTTTGCACAATGTTTTCCCATCGATTCAGGTAGGGTTTTTTTTCTTTGTCCTGATACTTTTAAAATGTATTTATAGGTTTTATATAGCACTAGCTAGACCCAAATGTGTCAGAGATCTTTACATATAATGTGAGATCATTTGATTGAAGTACATACATGTATACAGACAAAGAAAATAGTTAGGCTGTCAAGACAGTTACAATATGTGGACATCAGAACAGGATAAGTTAATGGAGCAAATTACATAGTAGACCGCTGAAACAATTAGTCGACTGCTGCAATGGGTCTAGTTGGTTTGGAACTTAGCTCAGTTTGTGTACAAGTTGAAGTATTTGTAGAGCAGCTGGTATTTAAGGTCCAGTGTAAAGCAGGAAAAGGAGAGGTTGTAGCGGAGCTCTCCAGGGAGTGAGTTCCAGATCCTAGGTGCATTTCCAGAGAATGAGCGTGTCTGGAAGGATTTCTTTTTCAGTTTGGGAAGTATGAGAAGAAATTAGTTAAGCTTCTCAGAGTCCTGGCTCTTCTTGCTTTCAAAAGTTTGGTATCTAAATAGTTGGGGTTATGTGTGTGAAGGACTTTGTGGGTGATGCAATCTGTCTTGTAGATACATCTTCCTTTGACTTGAAGATAATTGAGGTTCTTGAGGGTCAGTGATATGCACTCAACCTGTTTAAAAGCTGTTAAAAGCTTGGCAACCGTGTTGAAAACTGTTCTTGGGGGCAAGGTGATTTTTATGAGTTCCTGTGAAGATAACGTTGATATAATCCTGGCCTGAAATTGCACTACAGTCTTAAAATTATCAAGGGGAATGAACGGTGTGATTTTCTTGAGATGTTTTAGTGTGTAAAGCGCTCCTTTGGCCGAGTTGTTGGTGTGGTCCTTCATTTACATTTTTTTTGTCCAGGGTGATGCCCAAGCACTTTATGGAGTTGGATCGTGTGAGAGAACAACTTAGAGCAACCAAATTCTTAAATCAATCTTGGATTGGTAGAGGATTGTTTTTAGGGGTGAAATGACAAGTTCAGTTTTGTTGGGGTTCAACTTTAAGTGGTTAATGTTAAGCCAATTTTGCATCTTGGTTAGTGTTGCGTTCAGATGTAGGATGTCACTGGGTGATTTAATTGTGTAGTAGAGTTGGGTGTCATCAGCATATAGGTAATATTTGACCCCTGTTTGGTTCAGGATAACAGTAAGGGGTTCCTTGAAGAGATTGAAAAAGGATGGGGAGAGAATTTAGCTTGGGTTACACTATGTAAAACTAGATCAGGTTTTGCAAGACCGTTGTTGATTTTTATTTGTTGCAAGCGATGTTGCCTGTAAGATGTGAACCTTCTTAGGCCTGTGCCATTGATACCAGTGCGGTTCAGGAGTGTCTCAAGTAATGCTGGGTGATTTAATAGTCAAAAGCCACAGAGCAGTCAAATAGTATTGAGAGGCATGCATCACCTTCATCTAAGGATCTGGGAATGGCATCTTAGAAATTGAGCATATATGTTTCTGTGCTACAGCCTTTCCTGAATCCTGATTGGAATGTGTGGAATGAGGTTGAACCAGTTTATATGTTGAGTTGTAGGACGCACTTCTCCATTGTTTTGGCTAGGAATGGGAGGTTGGTGAGAGGTCTGTGGTTATTGAAATCATTGGAGTCCACCCCTGGTGTTGTGAATATGGGTGTGATTTGGCCTAGTTGGAGGGGCTTACGCACATGGCCTGAGGAGTACCTCAACTAAATAAGTTGTTCAGCTATTTCATTTCTAAAATGTAAATTAAACATAGTATTAAGGGTTAAGACAATTATTTATTTAACCATTTTGCTGTTTGGTTGGTGTGATAAACTCAACATATTACATATTTTCTCTTTGATTGTTTTTCCACTTAGGGCAAGCTAACAAACTTAAGCCAATGTGACCACTGGGGGAACGGTTTGCCTTTATGGGTGCTTCATGTTTGGCAGTGTGGAAGTTCAGTAACAGGTGAAATCACGACTGACCTTTCTCTCACATTTACTATCAGTGGGATCAAAACCATATATACCCAACAACTACAAATGCTGTGTAGTCTATTGATGCTTGTCAAACCTTTCTCACCCTGATTGATTTGGTATGTGGCCACAGAAGAGGCGTCTTTTTATATGTTTTTTGCAGAGTTTCCAAACGTTGCCATTCCCTTTTAGCCTACCTCATGCAAAAGCATAACTTAGGCAAATGCCAACCCACATAAATGAGTTTCCATTGGTCCTCTAAGTGAGGAGATAACAGGCATGTGTAGGATTGTAATTGGTTTGGTTGCCCACATGTGCTTACCTGAATGCACTGCAGGCAGCCGAATTCCGAAGGAAGTCAAGCGGAAAGTGAAGCAGGAATATTTGTAAGGGACTTCTGTCTTTCAACCACTGATGTCAACTCTAAGGCATTGGTAAATGTATGGTAGGCCCCTCAAATCCATTGGATTGTTGGGAAACACAAAGAAAATGCTAAATGCTATGGTCTTGCAAAATTTCCCAGAAAATGACATTATCTACCAGATAAAATTCCTGTTTAATGTTCCTTTTTTCCGTGGGATAGTGCACAGAGCTTTTCTTTGAACTCAAAGGTAGCCAACATATACTGGCAAACAGTGGCAGTTGAGGTCACCGCAATGAAATGTTCAGAACTGGTGGAACACTTTAGTTTTGGAGGGTGAACCCATTGGGTTCATGTGCATCTTTCTTCATATTTACAAGTGAGGGACAGTTGGCACCTCCCCAACTTCAGGGTGCAGGTAAAAAGCTAGTATGTCACGACTATTAATCAGCTAACACCAATTATTGTTATGAACCTGGGAGTGTAGTCACCCGGGTCGGAAGAAGGTCCACATTTGGTCAACCCCATCTCCAGCAGTCTGGTACTCTTCTAGGTCCTTGTTACAGGTAGAGTGCAGTGCTGGGTCAGACCACCCTATCTCAAATGAATCTGCTGTTCACGTTGCAGGCACAAAGTGCCACTGCACTGGGAACAGTGCATTAGTGAATGGATGATGGACTTCTTGAAGCAGCTGGTCTGCCTTTCACTGTGCAGACAGTACCTTGGGCTCCATTTTAAGGGAGCAAGAGAATCCCCTATAGGCGAATGCATTGAGTGACTGCACCCACTTCCAGATGGATGCCTAGGTCAGTATATGGAACCGGTCTTTCTCCCCCTTCCAAATGGCGTCTTTTTGGGGGGGGAGTCACTGACTGTGTGCCACCTCTATGTGGCACACAGTCAGTGTGCCACCCCACTGCCTCTTTGGCTCTCATCCTGGTGCTTTACTCTGGCGTGGGTGAAAAGGCTAAGAATGTTCTCATTTTTATAGGGCAACATCCCCAAGCAAATGAGAGAATGCCACCTTACGATCACTCGGGGCATATTTAGCACCAGCTCAATCTGGATAATAGAATGGGCCATGCAAACGTCTGCGGTCTCTTCTGTAATACCAAAGTGCTGTGAGGGTCGGAAAAGCAGCCATATATGCCTGTTGGCACCCTGGGACTCTTTTGAAAATACAGCAACTTGTTCCACAAACATATAGAACACCTTCCAGTGGGATCAAGATATTGTTCTTATCTGCAGGAAAACATACCATGTCAGATTATTCTGCCACTGACTTCTGGCCCTCAGTGCTGTGCTCATCTATCTGAACATAGAAAGAAGCTGAGGAAGTTTGAGCTTCTTTGTGTCTGAGATAAGGAAAGACACTGGGAACACTCGCTTAGTAAGTATAAGGCACCATTTTTTTAAAAATATTAGATTAGATCTGCGCCAAATAAAGGTCGTCCATGAGCACTGTCACACGATAAACAGCCCGACGTCATAACGACGTGCACTACCAGGTGCATACAGAAGAGCACGAAAGCACCCAATAATGAACGCTGACAGTGACCACAAATTAATTAGCAGGGAGCCAAGTGAAGCACAGGTAGTATGAGATACTAAACTGCCTCCCAGGTCTGCGAGAATGTAGAAGGATTATAAATGAAGACATGAAGACATATTTCTGATGGAGCGTGTGGCATCTCAAACAAACCTAAAACCACTAAACGCATTGTTGGATGGTGTACATTTCTAACGTTCATTTTGATGGCTTTTATAGCCCCATAAATCATGTTATCCCCACATCGGAATGAAATAACACATTTGCCGTCTTGCCAGGCCCTGTTGGTCGAGGACTGCAGGACATTTTCACGCAGTGATCCAATACTCTGCCAATGATATCATCTCGGGTCGAATGTGTTCCTGCAAAATGGATAGAGGAATTCCTGGAGTATTGGAAATGGACTTGGGGTTGACTTGATTCCACACTTCATGTTAGTAAAATCGAAAATGTCGATATAGTTTGGGTATTTTAAACGAACAATGATGGCCAGGGGAACTTTCTATCGCACAATCTTGTGTAGTCCAAAATATTTAGAAAAGCACAAGAACTAGTTTGCAAGTGCCCACCTCAAACTATGATTTGCACCACACAATCACAAATATTTAAACATGAAACAAAAGCTCTGAGAGGCAACATAAACAAACTTTCAAATATTGAAAGCAGAAATGCTGGACAGATGCACATGAGACGAGAGGAAATGCCTGGTAGCTCCTAATGCTGGACTAGCCTGTGGGGCACTCTAGCACTGTCAGATAGGCCAGCTTGAAAGCACCAATGTGTGATCTGTTTTTTTTGTTCCTGCGGGTCATCATAATGGGACAAACAAAAAATAACTGTAAAACAAGGTCCACACACTGTCCCTGTCAAGCAGGCCCATTTGGCAATGCCGGAGTGCGAGAGTGCCCGATAGGCAGTCCAACACTTGTAACTCTGCTTCGAAGGAATTTGAGTATAGAAGTATAGGAAAGATGCATTGTGGACACAGCCATCGAAATGGTTTCTAGTCAGGATCTACCAATACCTGCCACATGCTATGAAGGTTTTGATGTTACTCAGCGTTTACAGAAGTTGCATGTGGTAACTCAGGAAAAAGGCTGAAATTTGCCAATGTACGCACTTGTGAGGAACGTGGATCTACATGCTGTGTAACATTTGAATTTTGGGTTCGGGCACATCTAGATATGTGCCCATCTGACTAACATAACCCATATGAGTGAATCTGAACTTCGAGGCAGAGCACCAGAAAGTGAAGAAACTATTCTCGGCAAAGATTTCAGAGGAGACCATCACTCTAACCCCTGAAGTTCTGAAATTATAGCGAAAATGTATCAGTCTGACATTTGAACAACAATCCAACCACAGAGTTCAAGGAAGGGCCTCACAGAGTGCACCTCTCAGGGGTAGCCATGGCGAACATCTGCACTCAGCGCATTAGGGAAGAAGCTGGAAAATTTGGCAAAGTTTCAGGCTACAAACTGAATGCAGACAAAACTCAGGTACTTACAACTGCTGGGTTCCATAATTCTATTAATGGTTCTTGTGCTACTGTGACTTATCTGGGGGTAAAGATAGCTGAGAAAATTAACCAGATCATTGATCTAAACTATGAGCTCCTTCTAAAAGAAACTATTAAAGTGTTAAAAATTTGGCATAGGCTACCTATAGGCCTGCTGGGCAGGTGTAATCTGCTAAATATGAAAATTTTACCTAAATTCTTATTTTTGTTTCGGTCTATTCCTTTGAAAATCCCTAATGTATTCTTTAAAAAGCTTGAAAGTATTTTTAGTAGTTTTATTTGGGGTTATAAAAAAACCAAGGAGGGCGATCAAGCTGCTTAAAGCTGGATTTGATCAGGGTGGACTCGGCTTTCCAGATCTCAAAGTCTACTTTTGGGCTTATTTTATGGGCCGGTTTCGGAGTTTGCATGGCTTAGAACAAAATGAGTCTGTGTTTGTACTTATGCTAGGAAACCAGAGAGATAAGTTCCTATATAGAATCAGAGATCCAAATTTTTACAAAAGAGTAAAATTTAAGACTATCAAAGATATTACATGTATCTGGAAAGCAATGTCTACTAGGTGTAAGTTATCGAAATTTCATAAAAATGATCCAATAGGGGGGAATCCCGCTTTTCCTGATGTTTTTCAGGATCGAGTAGGTAAATCTTGGGCGACTTATGGAATAGCTAGTCTGGGCGACTTATATAATGACAGAGGGGTTAAATCATTTGAAGATCTACAGTTTACAAACTCCTGGATCACTTTCTGTTCAAATATTTGCAGATTAAAGGCTATCTTGCTTCAAATGTGGAAGCAAAGGAAATCGAGCAATCAGTTATTTGTATGGGGGAAGTCGAAATCCCTTATCGGTTCAATGTACTCTCACTTACATAGTTTTAGACCAGATGGAAGCGAAAAACTAGCGGAACACTGGGCTCAAACATTGGGCATAATGGTTACACCCAGAATGATTTACCAGGTTTTATGCAATACTAGGGATTCGGTTCATTCTGTTAGTTTGCAGCTCCAGCAATTAAGCATCACCTGTATGTTATATTATACCCCGGCAAGAATAGCTAAATGGGCCCAGGGAAACAAGACGGGGGATAAGGTACATTGCCCAAAATGTGGGTTATCTGTGGCTAATTTGAAACATATGTTTATGGAATGTCCAAAATTAAGGGGATACTGGAATAAAATTGAACAAATACTTTACTCCAAATTAGGATTGGATCAACCACTTACGGACCTCGAAATTATGCTGGGATACAAAGATAATGTTCCAGCTGTAGTACGCCTTTTTACAATCTTGATGGCTGTGACTAGGCTGGCTATTGCCAGGGTATGGGTCTCTGGTATACCACCTATGGTAGAAGATTGGTGGGCGATCATTAGGGATACTTATGGTTTAGGGGGAGCCCTAGCAAAGGCGAAAAGCAAAAGCTAGAGGCACTATGGGGACCATTGGTTCTGGACAGAATATTGTAGGTAGATTTGTTAAAAA
The DNA here is from genome assembly GCF_964263255.1 of Lissotriton vulgaris. Lineage (NCBI taxonomy): Eukaryota > Metazoa > Chordata > Amphibia > Caudata > Salamandridae > Lissotriton > Lissotriton vulgaris. The sequence goes on along the minus strand of NC_141689.1, from coordinate 1,110,951,352 downwards.
AATAATAAGATACCTTGCCTAGATTTTTTTTGTGTTCATTACGTTATACTGAGGTTTTCTATTCTGTTCAATGTACCTACATTCTTTCTCATCTTTTTCATTTTGTATATTTTTGTTTAATTGTAATATGATTTATTGTCTGATGCCCAAATTATACTAATTACCAGATTATGTTTATTGTACAAATATGCCCTTTCTGATGATGAGAAAAAATTTGACATCATATTTATAATATTTTACAGTCTTCTTGAGTGCTCCTATACCTAAACTTTTTTAGGGGGCTTCGCGTAGAAAGTCAACAAAATGCACAACATTCAAAACAGTAGCAGAAGGAAACAAATTGTCACGTGAGCTATGCAAAGAAGAAGTGACCAGAGACTGTGGAGTACAAACACTGAAACAGGTTGAAGAGGACCAATAACAGGTCGTGGTTATTTGCAAGTCAGTTATGATTAATTACAGGAAAGGTAGACAAAATGAGTCTGAAGGTACTTACTGAAGGCAAGGCAGGTATATAGGCTGAGTCCTGTTGATGAGGTGTAAGGTGCTTCAGGTAGTAGTCATGACTTCAGTGAAGGATGGCTTCCGGTCGAAAGACGCTCCTTATAGGCCTCACTTTGGAGAAAATTATGCCTTATGAGGCATCTCTCTCTGCTGGGGATGAGTTGTTGAGATGAATCACCTTGTAAGTAAGGCAGCATAGTTTGTTTGGATTATAGCATTTAGCTGTACCCAATGAAGGTAATTGTGGAGTGATGGGGTTCGATTTTCCTGAAATTGGCAAGCCTGGCTGCGGAATGGAGAATGGCCTTGGCCAGTACCAGCGTTCTGGCATCAATACTAGAAGATGAAGGCGCCAAAGGCAAACAGAAAATGCCAGCGAAACCGGTAGCAATTGAATGCACTTCCTGTAAGAAAGGATTCGTGCATGCCATTGAAATAGAAGAAGACGAAAAATCTTCCAGTGGAGGAATCCTTTCAGGCAATTAATGTCAGTAACGTGCTCTCAAGGATACCCTATCGCTATAACTCGAATTGTCAGTTGAATCCATCCATCCATTTTGAGATGGTCAACAGGTGTTAAAATGATAGAATGAGGCCTGGCTTCTCACAGCATGCTTTGCTGTGTATTTTGTAAATGTAAATGTATAGGCATTTATATAGCGCACTACTTACCCGTAGGGTCCCAAGGCGCTTCGACCGCTGCGAAACCCTTCCTGGCTTCCCTGAGAGATGGTCCCTTAATGGGTATCTCCAGGGTGAGACCAGGCATCCCCGGCGGTCTGGTGGGGCCGTTAGTGAAGATGAGGCAAGCTAATGCCCAGAGTTGCCGAGTGTGATCGCTGATCAGAGTGGGCACCGAGGCGAGAGAATTATCGAGTCCGCTGACCCTGGTCCAGAAACCTGCCGCGCCGGGAATCGAACCCTGGTCCCGGGCCGTCCTCTGCTCTCGGGTCTGCCGCCTCTAACCAGTGAGCCACACTACTTCACTTTCCGTTTGTTTCTCCCGGTGTTCATGTGTATGAATTCCATGTTCATGCTTCTTTAATTCACGGGCTCGGCATTATCAGGTAGTAGGACAGACAGACAATGGCAGCAAGTTAGGTTTACAAATGCCTACCCTTGGGCCTTGCTTTAATATGAGAGTGGGTTCCTTGGGTGCAAGGGTTCCCTGGAATGACTGTGTGCAGGCTCTCCATACATGCTGCAGAGGCCCAGGTCTTTTTGTGCCTCTCCATTGAGGAAGAGACAGCAGGAGTCATAATGATGGTTGCAATCATGCCTGCTTTTGAATGGTGGTACTCAGTTATCTTGCTTATTGGCATCCATTTGCACCGCCTTTTCTTGGGCCAATCACCCAGTAGCAGAATGTGCTGCTTTTATGTGCCATGTCCAGACAGAAACGAGTGTCTACCCTTTTGGTGTCTCTAGTTTAACACCCACGTGCTTCATCTGCAAAAAAAAATCTTTGCAGATAAGGGCCAATTCCAACACTGATGGTGCCCACATGTACACTTGCGCTACCCATTGCCTGCAGGGACTCTTGTTTCCCAATATACACTGGTCTGACTCGTTTCACATGCCCTATTGTGCAATGTTCTCACTCTGGGGAAGTCTGGGTATGGTTGTTAAACAATACAGTGTTTTGTTAATGTTAATGTTAATGTTAATGTTAGCCATACTTTTAGAGCGCACGGCTACCCCAAGGGGTGTCCCGGCGCTTTAGCAAAGAGGCCCCTAGAAACAGAAAAACCAAAAGGTAAACAAACTGCAGAAACGCGGGTTACTAGGTGAAGAGCAGAGTCTTCAGCTCCTTCCTGAAGGCCAAGAGATTATTTACTTTCCGGAGGGAAAGAGGGAGTGCATTCCACAGGCAAGCTGTAACGTGTTGGAAGGAGCGACCTCCCATCCTCACACGTTTGGCCACAGGAACCTCCATTTTGGCCAGATCCGCAGACCGCAGAGACCTCCGTGGCACATAGAAGGCAGTACGCTTCCTCAGGTAGAAAGGGCCGGTCGCATGGAGAGATTTAAACGCCAATGTAAGGAGTTTAAATTTAATTCTCTCCGCGATTGGTAGCCAGTGAAGCCTGGCTAGGAGCGCTGAGGCTCTTGCTCTCCTCGGCAGACCATAGATGGCTCTGGCCGCCGAATTCTGTACGACCTGCAACCTAGATAACAGATATTTAGGAAGGCCCACGAAGAGCGCATTGGCATAGTCCAGGCGTGATCCCACCAACGCCTGAACTATATTCATGCGGTACTGCAGAGAAAGCAGGGGCAGAAATTTTCTAAGCATCTTGAGGATGCTGAAGCATTTCCCGGCAAGTCCCAGGATGTGGGGACGAAAAGACAGATCATCGTCAAACACCACTCCGAGATTTTTTACCTGAGCTGATGGTGTCTCAGGGGGGAACATGTCCTGGGGCCACCACGATTTCCAGTCCGGGTCTGGGGCACAGCCAAAGAAGAGCAGCTCAGACTTGTCTGAGTTGCATTTCAGGCTGTGCTGCTGAAACCACGCAAAGACTGCGCTCAGACAGTCCTTAATTCTGCCGCCGTTGAAGACCTCTCCCTTCCTGCAGGTGAACAAAAGCTGGGTGTCATCAGCGTATGAGATGACCCGGGCCCCGAACGCCTCCGCTACCTCCGCTAGAGGGGCCATATATATGTTGAAAATGGTGGGGCTCAAGATAGATCCTTGAGGCACCCCCACCTCCAGCGCAGGCATTTCGGCCGAGAACGGCGGAGCCCAGATCACCTGTCGGCGGTCGGCAAGAAAGGATTGAAACCAGTCCAGCACCGTCCCACGCAGACCAATCTCCCTGAGTCTTGAGAGAAGGCCTGCGTGTGGGACGGTGTCGAACGCCGCCGAAAGGTCCAACATGACCAACATCGCTCGTCCCCCATGATCGAGTGTCTCCCTGATGGTGTCCGTGACTTCTACCAGAGCGGTCTCCGTGCTGTAATTTGCACGAAAGCCGGACTGGGAGTCATGCAGCAGATTGTTGTTTTCAATAAAGGTGGAAAGAGTAAGCTGAACATGTTTTTCCAACACCTTCGCCAAAGCAGGGAGGAGGGAGATCGGACGATAGTTAGCCCATTGCAGGGGGTCTAACAGAGGCTTCTTGATCAACGGCAGGATGAGTGCATGTTTCCACTGTCGTGGGACCACCCCCGAGCTCAGTGAGAGATTCAGCAGGGGGTTCAGCAAGCTGTTCAACGCTGAAGCCAGCCTGCCCAGGCATTTCGCCGGACAGGCGTCCAGTGGCGAGCCAGATTTCAGCCGTGATAGCAGCTCCAGCGAAGTTTCGCAGGACAGCTGAGGAAAAACAGATAAAGTGGGCCCAGAGTCATCCCGACAGGGGTCTAAAATGGCGTCAGCCATACGGGAGTCCACAGATGGAAAAGTGGCCTGAATCTTTAGGATTTTGGTCACAAAAAAGTCGGCCAACTGTTTAATCCATTCCTCCGTATGTGAATGAACAGGGGTGGCTACAACTGGGTTCACAAACTCCTTCACAATTCTAAAGAGTTCTCGACTGATATTATCGGCTTTATCGATTCTCTGTTCAAGATAGCTCTTCTTTGCTAAGGCAATCTGTTTGTAGTACGCCTTTATCGCGTCTCTGTATTTCGTTTTCTCCACCGGCTCATAATTGCGCCGCCAGCGCCTTTCCAACTTCTTACATTCTTGACGCATTATGCGTAGAGTGGAGGAAAACCAAGGGGCAGAGTTAAGATCAGGGGCTGTTTTAGCAGCCCTCAGAGGGGCCAGCTCCTCGAATCTTGCCTGCATCCAGTTCTGGACCAGGATTAAATCGGCTTCCAGAGCCCCGGTCAGTTGACACGGGTATTGGCCAAGAGCATCGGAGAGCATTTCAGCTGTTACAAGATGGAAAGCTCTGGACTGCCGAGACCCTACCTTAAGAGCCCTTTGGCTAGATTTAGAATCAAGAATTAAGGCAAAGTTTAGCAGATAATGATCTGACCAAAGGACCGGGATTGGAGGGGACGCCTCAATAGGCATAGAGGAAAATATAACATCCAACGTGTGGCCTTTCACATGAGTGGGGCTGTGGATAAAAGGGGCTAATCCCAACATCGCCGTGATATCACGAAGCTTGCCAGCATCAGCGTCAGTAAGACAATCCATATGAATGTTTAGGTCGCCTAGTAGCATGCAATGCGCAGAGCGCATGCATGGTACAGAAAGGGCCGACTGCAGATCCTCAAAAAAGGACCCAATAGGACCAGGAGGTCTGTAGAGGAGAATGCCGGTACAGGTCTGAGACGCAGATACGTGGAGCGTAAAACCTAAGGCTTCACAGCCGGCAATGTTATCCACCGCAAAGGAGGAACAAACAAAAGCCTTGTCCACTATCAGAGCTACCCCGCCACCTCTTCCCTCCGTTCTATCCCTCCTTAAGATGGTGTAGTTCGGCGGAACAGCACAGGCAATGTCAGGTTCCGAACCCACTCCCAACCAAGTCTCAGTTAAAAATAAACAAGAGATCTTGGACTGCGTGAGATGATCCCAAATATCTAAGGAGTGACGAGGGAGGGACCTGGTGTTAAGCAACGCGCAGTGGCAATGTTGGGGAGGGGTAGGATGAGCACAGGTAGATGGTCCTGTGGAGTGCCAGTTGCACACAGGGCAACCTTTGCCTAAGCGGCGGCCGCCAGGGAATAGGACCGGACAGGCCGAGCAAGAGGGGCGCAAAGCATACAAAGTTTGTCTCCCTCTACCTGCATTATTACACTTCCAAAACCCTGACAAGTCCTACCTGACACACTGTGCCTGACACTTTCTATGCCTCCTTGCAAAAACAACAGGTGATGGACCGAATGAGGATCAATGTCATACATTCAACCCAGTCAAAAGATCTGGGTCCTAATCCATCGTTTTTTTGCACTCCACACCACCCTGGGTTAGACAATGGCGATATGCAAATCAGCTCTGACCCTGTGCCCCATGGGAACAGTCCAGTCCGAACTACAAAAGCCATGTCCTTCCCAGAACGGAATCAAGCATCCGAGGACCAGACCGGTTTCGAGGTAACACCTCTCATCAGCCCGGCTAGCTTGACTCCAGTGGTGTGGAGTGCCTGGGACCCACGTCTGGGCATCCCCAGTACACTTATAGCGGAATTGCAAAAACAACAGGTGATGGACCAAATGAGGATCAATGTCACACATTCAACCCAGTCAAAAGATCTGGGTCCTAATCCATCGTTTTTTTGCACTCCACACCACCCTGGGTTAGACAATGGCGATATGCAAATCAGCTCTGACCATGTGCCCCATGGGAACAGTCCAGTCCGAACTACAAAAGCCATGTCCTTCCCAGAACGGAATCAAGCATCCGAGGACCGGACCGGTTTCGAGGTAACACCTCTCATCAGCCCGGCTAGCTTGACTCCAGTGGTGTGGAGTGCCTGGGACCCACGTCTGGGCATCCCCAGTACACTTATAGCGGAATTGCAAAAACAACACGTGATGGAGTTCGGACTGGACTGTTCCCATGGGGCACAGGGTCAGAGCTGATTTGCATATCGTCATTGTCTAACCCAGGGTGGTGTGGAGTGCAAAAAAACGATGGATTAGGACCCAGATCTTTTGACTGGGGGAATGTGTGACATTGATCCACATTCGGTCCATCACTTGTTGTTTTTGCACTTTCTATGCCTCCGGCACGGCTAGTGCTGACTCGTATTATTGACATTCAATTCTTCATGTAGGTCAAAGGCTAAGTGGTCCTGCTACTGCGTTGACCAACTCAAAGCCCTGGGTATACTGGGGACTCAGACATTCAAGAGGGATGAGAGGCAAGCTCGCATAAGCATACATGCCACCAGACATGATTGTGGTGGGAGATTTCCGATTTTTGAAGCAAAAATGGCTTTATTTTAGCTGTAACCTGCCTAAAATTGCCGAGCCTCAATACAAGCCAATGAGAGAATTACACTCCCTCCTGACTTCTTTTTCAAAATGTCCCACTTCCTCATTTGGAAATGTTGGCATGTATGCATAGGGTAATATCGGTAGAAGTGTAATACTTGCAAAGGAGTATCAGGAATACAGGCACAGCAGATGCAAGAGCGACCCTCTGTATCTGCAAGTATTATATGCATTAACACAAACGATGGTAGTGATCAAAATACAAAATAGTGGACAGAGCACTCACTCGTCTATTTCATGCTCATTTATTTTAATCTGCTTGTGACCCACATCTTGCAACTTCTCAGAACCTATGTGCGCGGGCATCTGGAAATGGATCTCCTGAAGTACAGGGCCATTTTAATTTGACAACTCCTGCCTTGGATCATTTTCTATAACATCCAACCATCAGGATTATTGGGGCAGCGCTGGCCTCTGTGAAACTGCATCAAAAGTGGGCTCCATCATCCCAGACCTGGTCTTTCTGGATATGATGGCAGTTCAGAGTTTCCAGCACCTATACTCCTGACTTGATCCAAGTGTACCTCGATCTCACCATGCAATTGCAGCCACAGGATATGGCCGGACATTACCTCCTCGTCCATCTTTCTGTCCTATTTCTTATGAATGAGCAGTTTGCCTGCTCCACAGAAACTGTCACCTTGCTGAGGTCAAAATACTTCCCCCCAATATGGCGCTGCCTACCCAGCATGCAAAGAGGAAGCGTGTCACTAGGACATCCTGAGAATACCAAAGAAACTCATAAGAAAGAAAAACAATCACTAGAAACCAGGGAAGGAGAGACAGGTTAAGGAATGGAACGCGAAGACCAGGACTCGGAGTAATGAAGATTACTATTAAGTAACCAGGCAGTACATCCTAGGCCGAATCCTGTGGCCTGGGATGTAAAGTCCATATGCACATTTAGCTTGCAGAAGCATATTTACGTTGGCATGTGTCACTACACCAAACACCCCCAATACATAAATAAAGATAGTGGTGCTATTTAAAAGACACAAAGGGGCAGATTTACCATTTTTTTATGCAACACAACAACGCAACCAAATTTGGTGCATTGTTTTGCACACTGGTAAAAACACAGCTCGAAGCCATATCTACTAAAATTGGTCTGCTGCTGCTTTAATCCCCCAGGTGGCGCTCTAAAAGTCTTCCTTGCATGATGCATAACCTCTCACACATCAGTGTGCATTGTTTAGCATAGAATTTGTAGTGAAACCATACTCTTCCAGTACAAATTCCTATGTCTGGACAAACATAGAAGAAGCCCATGCACTGGATGTGTGCTGGGACCCTCAGCACAATCCACTTCTTGTTAGCAGCTGCTTCAAAGAGGTTTTAATTTTTTTATGCAAAGCCCCGTCTGGCTATCTCAGTAGATCCGGCTTTGTGTCAAAAACTATGGGTGTTTGCACTGTAACGCCACTTGAAGCAAAGCAGCGCAAGTCACTTTTGTGCTGAAAAAAAGGACACAGTTCCAGCCCAAAGTACCTTTTGCACTGGAAAGTAAATATCAATGCAATGCTTTGCGGCGCTTTGTGTGACTTTACTCCAATTTGCACCTGCACAAAGTGCTTGTAAATCTAGCCTTAAATACTTAACCCCTCCCACGCTCATGACGAGCTCAGCTCGTCATGAGCCACGGTTCTCGTGTGCTCATTACGAGCGGAGCTCGTCATGACCGTTAGAACGCTCACACGTGGAGCTAATTCCCCTGCTGTGCTGGGCGTTCTAAGGAACGGGCGTGGTCATGACGAGCTCAGCTCGTCATGAGCACACGAGAACCGTGGCTCATGATAAGCTCAGCTCGTCATGAGCAAGGGGGCGCTGTGCGCGCCCCTCCCCCCCCAGCACAGCAGGGGAATCGGCCCCACAGTGAAGGGGTTAAAGCAAGAGTTCAGAATGTGCTGGATTCATCTAATCAGAAAGGCTTTAAAGTAACACATTGGGACTGCAATTCATGTTGGCATGTTCAATAATGTGTTATTTGTATCGAACTGTACGTTACCTGCCCTTCCTGGTTGTTCAAAACGAAATGGGATCATGTCCTTGAGAATACAGCACAACTCACTGCAGGTTGGTGGTAGTGCAAACCTGATTAATGATATAAGTAAAGGTAAGTATTGGTCCAGGGCTTCTGTTTAAGCTTAGTATTGCCCCTTTTCACTGAAGCCTGCCCATGTGTGAGAACTTCAGTCACTAGGAGTTTAAAAGAGCAGAGGGAGCGGAGAGGCAGTCTCTCCTAAACTCACCCTTAACAACAGTGGACTATCAGCGAGACATGGAGAAAGTGGATAAAGTATGAGCTATTAACCAACATAAAAAAAGACTGGTGCACAAAGAGAAGTTGTTAGCAGCAATGGTGAGCATGCTACCTAAAGCATGTCTGCCATGTTGATGCTTGGCTCAGGAGGCCTGTGAACCAGGGCGTTGCATTCTAGTGAGTGTGTGTGTACAAGTTGATGTAAAATCAGTAGTCTGTACATTCAACATACCGTATCCTTTTATTTTACTAAGTGACATTCAAATCCAAGTGAACCTTTGAGACCCTGCCTTGGAAGCAAACAAAAGCAGGGATTTTCGAGAGTGCATCTTGTAGTCAGTAGACCTGCTGTCTCAACTTCTAGAACCTAATCAGATCGACACACAAACAGGAGTATTTGACACACGCCTCTGTTGCCAGCAGATTGCCACCTGCAATCGCCGAAACTTGTAGCCACTAAGGAAGGCCCAGATTTACTAACCTTTTCCAAGCAGCAAGGCAGCAAGGCAACTTGCTGCACTGCGTTGCATTAAAGGGAGTGAGGAGAAATGCACCATATCTGGTAAGATCTGGTGCACTTCTGCTCCCTTTCAGTGCTGATGCCAAATGAAATGTAGCGCGTGCAACAAAATTCGTTTTATTTATTTATATGTTTACTTACCTCTAATTGGCCGTAATCCGTAGTTTACTACCCCAACCCGCCCCTCCCCACATCAGCACCCGGAAGCACTCCCACCACTGGCCGCTACTGTCGGGAACTCTATTATAACAAGTATTTAGGTAGGCAGTCTGTTAACCGCATGCGCGCTAGCGGGTTTTCCCGCTGTGCGCTGAAATTTAAAAATCGCGGGTAACATGACAAATCCAGCTTGTCATGCGCGCAGCGCAGGTAACGCCCATGACGAGCTGGCTTTGTCACCAGCATCGAAGGGGTTAATAAGAAGGATTGGTGGGGAAACACACACATTTTGCTGCTTGATTTTTCAAAACAGATGTATATAAATAGAACCCTTCATCGAAGGGTTTGTGAGAAATGGAACAAACATTAGTGGCAACATAAAAGTCAGCAGTTGACTAGTGGGCAAATATCATTTTGATTGTTGTAGGAACTATTCATGTCCAAACAGCAAGTTTTATATCCTGCTCAGGAACACAGTAGTCAGAGATTATTGCGCCAATCTGGTGAATTCTTGGAGCCATATTACGCTAAAGGCGCATTTTCATTGTTTGCACTGCAAAGGTGAACCCAGTGCAAACAATGAAAATGCAGCATATTACCATGAATTAGCTGTCCTGATGGTAGTCGCAAACTCGCGCTGCCCTGGGGGCAGCACATGTCTGTGAATAACAGAACAGCTGCTTTAAAGCTGCTCCGTGTTTTCACAGTGCCGACATCTGTAATACGGTGCAGGCGCAGAGGCAAAAGGATACCCTCATTTGCATGGGGCACACCCATGCAAATGAGGGAGAGCCCCCCGGATGATAGTGCGTGTAGTCAGTGACTGCACTCACCTGCAAGGGGATGTCTGCGGGCCAATAGGACCCCAATGACCCCTCTAGAGGGCTTCTTTCAATGGGCGCTGGCGTACTGTCAGTTCACCTCCTGAGAGCTTCTTTGCCTCTGTGCCGGCGTCTGTAATATTGTGCGGGCAGAGAGGCAAAGGGAATGCCCTCATTTGCATGGGGCACCCCCCATGCAAATGAGGGAACACCCCCTAAAAATAGGGCTGGTGCTTCATGTGTGCCAGCACTAACGGTATTACAGAAGGGGACGCACAAACATCTGCAGCCCCTTCTGTTATACCAAAGTGCGGAGGGGGGGGGCGCACAAAGCGGGCAAAAATGCCAGTTGTGCCTCCAGGTACTCTCTGTAATATGGCCCCTGGAGTACAATGAACCAACACTTGCAGTTTACAGAAGAAAAATGTTTCCACCATTAAAATGTTTAACACTATCAAAGGCTATAAATTAAGGGTACCTACAGAACACAAACTACAAAGCAACAGAGTGCCTTATAGAGCTGGGCGGTACCAGGGAAGAGCTTGTCAGTTAGATGTATATAAGGGATTCAAAAGAACAGAGTCATTCCCACGAAAGGTTCATGGAGGAGGGGGCTTATGGGCAGGGAGGGCTCCTCAGATGTTGTCCACCATTCTGCGCAGTGTCCACACGGATATGGAGCTGCTTAGAGAGGTAAGTCTTCAGGCCCTTCTTGAAGAGCCAGTGAGAGCAAGACAAAACAGCCCAGAAATAGGGACAGTCTTTGTAGCTGTAGCATTTAGCAGTGTATGAGTGTAAATAGACCCCCTACACTCTTTTTGGTAATTCTGATGCACCGCACTCTGTGCGCTCCACCACAGCTGTTCCACTCGATCTGTTGATAAACAGAAGACTTTGATTGCAAATGACGTCAATCCAGGATTTTTAACAAAAATATTTTCACAGAAAACGTAAGGCGGAATTTGTTGTTTACTAATAAACTCCATCCTGACAGCTGTTCAGCGGCAAGATGTTTGTGTTCTTCAAACACGGGAGGATTAAGGGTTTGAAAAGTAAATTCCATTCTCGCGTGTCATGAATACCCAGCTACTCAAATGTTAAAAAACAGAAAGAAAGAGTGATTAACCCAGAGGAGGAAAACATTGGTTTATACTTTGCTCAGGATGTCACTTAATTCAGACACCAACTAAATCTACTCTCTCTTTCTACACTGATTAAAGGAAATAATCTAATTTGCATGCATGGCATGCTGGTGATGCTGCTCACTTTCTCTGGTATTCCAGATATCTGGCTGTGACAAAAACATTGCAAGGTGGATGTCCATGCACATACTATTACTTTTCTTTCTTTTTTTGCAAAAACAGGCTTGGCTATGGGGAGAATTCTCACTGACTTTTGTAACAAACAAAAATGGCGGTCTGTGACCTCAAGTCGTACCTACCCCACTAGACCGCGCTGGACATCTATCATGGCTGACTCCACCAGTGTCCCTACTCACTGATGGTGAAGAGGCAGCTGTAACAGGGTCTCCCCTCACCGCTGCTCGTGGACACCACATCTTGGCACACTAAAACAATGAACACCCAACATGGCTGCCAATGACTACAAGTCAAACAGTGCACTCTAGACAGGGAAGGGCATCTATCATGGCTGACTCCACCAGTGTCCCTACTCACTGATGGTGAAGAGGCAGCTGTAACAGGGTCTCCCCTCACCGCTGCTCGAGGACACCACATCTTGGCACACTAAAACAATGAACACCCAACATGGCTGCCAATGACTACAAGTCAAACAGTGCACTCTAGACAGGGAAGGGCATCTATCATGGCTGACTCCACCAGTGTCCCTACACACTGATGGTGAAGATGCGGTTGTGTCGGGGTCTCCCCTCACAGCTGCTCGAGGACGCCACTGCTTGGCACACTAAACGATGAACACCCAACATGGCTGTCAGCGACTACAAGTCAAACCGTGCACCCTAGACAGGAAAGGACATCTATCATGGCTGATCCACCAGTGTCACTATTCATTAATGATGAAGATGCGGTTGTATCAAGGTCACCCCTCACTGCTGCTCGAGGATGCCACTGCTTGGCACAATAAAACGATGAACACCCAACATGGCTGCCAGTGACTACAAGTCAAACCGTGCACCCTAGACAGGGAAGACATCTATCATGGCTACCTCCACCAGTGTCCCTACTCATTGATGGGGAAGATGCAGCTGTAACAGGGTCTCCCTTCATCGCCGCTCTAGGACGCCACTGCTTGGCACACTAAAACGATGAATACCTGGAGGGCTGGACTGGGAACAGCAACCAGCCCTAGCAGAATGTTGCTCGACCAGCCCTGGAAGCTGGGTGGGGAATGCTAGCAAGAAGCACCGCTCCTGCTTTTGTTACAGGGGGGCGATCTTGCAGCTCTGCTGCAAAACCGGCCCCCAGTGATAAAACCGCTCTCCACAGGCACAAAACCGGCCCCCACCCATCTGGCTCACCCTGAACACCAAACATTGCTGTCAGTGACTACAAGTCGAACTTTTCAGCGTAGGCCATGATGGACATCTATCATGGCCAACTCCAGCAATCGTCCCTCTTCACATATGGCGATGATACCAATATAACAGTGTTTCCCCTCACCACTGCTCGAGAACTCTGCTGCTTAACACACGAAAACAATGAGCACCCAACAACGGCTGTCAGTGATATATAAAACTAGCAAAAATAAAATGCTTTTTTTCTGCCTGCCACCCATGCTGGAAAATCACCCTCCAAGTTTTAAGGACAATTCATTACTCTTTGATGGCAGAAAGAGACACCCATATAGTGGCTCAATAGCACAGTGTTAAACTGGAAAATGTGCAATAAATCCCAGCTTGATTCCTTGGCTAAATTTTGACATCCGAGCCAAGTACTTTATATTACTGAGCCTCCTTTTTGTTCATTATTACATGTAAGAACACCTTCAAATCAGGGTGTGCGCTGTACAATAAAAACTATCCTTGTTTGTTTAATAGCCTGTAATGTCGCTCTACCAATAATAAGAATCTAGGCCACATATAGGGTAAATTTTTTTTGTAAACATATTTTATTGATTTTCAATCCGCATACAATTTAAAATAGCATCCATTACACCTCGAGTCGTCCAAATATGTCTACAACGTTGCTATGACCTCTAACATGGCACTTTTAAATTTTGAAGGCCCCTCATCTTATTCTAACATGATCTTTGTTTCATGATTTACATGCCAAATAGTTCAAGGCTCGGCTCATAAACCAGCTCTTAGAGCCAGAGTCAATCCTTGGCTAAACTCTCCCTTAGCTCTCCCTCTTAATCTGTTGGCTCACACTACTCTGGAGGCCAGTTCCCAAACTGACTGTACACTGTATCACTGGTTAGGGTGAAAACTGAAGGCCTGATGTCGGATAGATGGGATCCGCATAGAGGGATTAGCAAGCGCCTATCCTTTCTTTTTCCCGTAGAATTACAAGGGAATTTGCCGCTAATGCAATACAGTTGATGGGGTTCACATATTTGTTGATGTTGTATGTGCATGCTCTATTCCTCTATGCAAAAAACCGGGTTGTTGCTGTACCTTTCATGTTCCTGCTAATGAAAGAAAATCGAAAAATTGAGTATTGCCAGGCTTAATAATTACCTAGAGCAAGTCTTGCTTGTTCCTGTTAGCTGCTAATATGGTGAAGAGTCCAGGGGAAGCTGGCACTGAGCTCAGTCACTGAAGAAGGTGGTTGTTAGTAGTCAGAAGGTAAGCAAGCCACGCCAAACCAGGAGGGTTGGCTTCAGCTTGCCTTGTCATTTTGCGTGCTGCTCGGTACTGGACCGGCTGGGCCTGCCGGCCTCACATTAATGCAGAAGTGTGATTGAGTCTGTATATCACTCTAGTATCCGTGTGTTAGAGCATACCCCAGGGTATCTGAAAAACAAGCGCTGAGTATTCCTTAGTTTCTGTCAACTATTAGAGTATTGTTGATTTTCCAGGTGGGGCCTATATTCCTAATGGGGAGATTGCCCTAGGTATATATAATGGTTCTCCCCAGGTTGTTATATTTTGTGCCAATGTCAGATACATGATCAAGTCAGAATTCCGATTGGGTTTTATGGAATGGTTGGGCAGCACGAGCCGCGGTCTAGGGTTCCTATGCTGAAACACTACTATTTTGTGGCCTAAATCCAACATGTTACTAGCTGGAGTACCAATGAGAATGGCACAAAAGGGCATCACTGAATCAAGCTCTGGCATCCAGTTCAATTAACTATTTTGACAGTGGAGAGGCTAGGCTTACCGTCACTGATTGCAACGAGAATACGTCGAATCTGGATAACAGTCATGTTGAAATGGATACTTTTATGTCAGGGGTCTCCAAGTGTTTCTGTAATAAAAGCTACTTGTGTTCAGTCGAAATCATCCCGAGCTACTAATATTAATAGAGTCGTAAAAGTGATCACATCATACACGATTATATTAATGGCTACCCCATGAAGGATTACCACAAGTGAACACCCTCAGTTCATCAGGCATGGTTGCCAGCTGTAATGTAAAAAAAGCCTTTTCTAATTTGGAGTGCCTTTACATTGAAATACATAAAAGTCACATCTACAAAGCCCCTGGAACCAACTGTTACTATTAACATTCTTCCCAATGTAAGATTATTTATCACCCACATATCAGCTTTTAATATATTTTGGAAGTTCAGCCATTTTTCTATAAAAAAACAGCTGATGAGTTTTGAAAATACACACATTTTCATCTCGAATACATACTTTTCAATTTTGGTATACATATATTTAGTTAAGCAAAAACGTCTAATTTTGTAGGTTTCCTACCCACCAGAGAGTTACTTTCAGGTAGCTCGAGAGCTACTAGTAGTTCACAAGTGCTAGCACGAGAAATAAGGATGGTGTTTGCCCCACGCAAACTTGGAGGAAACTCTAGTCTTCGTAATGTCCACAGGGATGGACCTTTAACGCGAATTGAGGCTAAAATCAATCATAAATCCGGCAATATATCAATGACGGTGGAACAGAATTTGCCCCACAGGAATTACAGAGAAGAATCATTTTGCAAACCATGAAGGTTTATAAACAAATTAGTTAGGTTACAATCTCAATTCGAATCAATTGAATTATACATCAATACTCACTGGAATACAGCATATGTGAATACAATACAGGCAAGTCCATTAGTGAATACAAGAACAATTTATTAAAAGACAGAAAATACAAATGTTAATAATGTCTGTTCCCCGAAGGGAATCTCCCTAATCCTAATCTAAGGTTATGGGTGAATTGGGGAAATTCAGAAGTAGCAGGGGCCAGTAAACATCAGCTGAAAATAGAACCACATAAAGGTTTCAATCAATAAAAAGAGAAAATGACTTGCTCTTGAAAGTAGTTCAACAAACATAAATATAGGAGCATCGGGTCTCAAGAAAGGGGAAAAAGACGTCTGCCCGCAAAGGTGGACGGGGCAAGTCTCCCAAACTAAAGCGAAAGCATACAATTAAATGATGAAATTCAAGAGAAGGTAAATCTCCCACAGTTCATACCATTAAGGAGCCATTAAAAAATCAGCTTCCCCGAAGTACTTATTGTCTGCTTCCTTCTCACAGATAATACAATGCCAGATTCTTTCATCATAGTAGCTTTCACAATATCTTACAAAGGAGTATCCTCCTCTTCCTCCCACGCCACAAAGATGTTGAGAATCACCATCCAACAAATGAATTGCAACAAGAATGGCCTTCACACAACAAGCTAACAGAAAGTCATTTTTAATGAGAACACCGTGACTCTGGTGCCTGAAAGATAATTACATTTATGCACACAGTGCAAAAAATACAACATTTACTTTTATAAGGTGGTTGAGCACCAAGGCCCACTCCTGTCAATGTTAAGATGCATATATCCCAGCTATAGCTAAATCAGAAATATACAACTCACTTGTTTAGCTAAATCTAAATGTAAAATAAAGTGTGCACACATATAAGTAATCGTTAAGCATGTGGCAAGTTAACATATTAAGCGCAAATACATGATGATGGCATTGAACCACCACAAGCTAATTCTGGAAAAGCCCATTTTATGTCATGGTATCTTTATTGATAAGCGTAGTAAAACATTGTTTTTTTCAACATATGTAAATGTATGGCATTTGCATTGTACTTACTGGCCAAAATCCATTGGTAGCAGTGAACACAGAAAAGGTCCAGGAGTGTTCCACAAAACACTGATGGTGACGCCACAGAAGAAGAGGATTTAAGGATCGGGGGCTGGGATTTAAGACTGTGAAAGAAATTCAGAGGGCACAGGTACAAAAGTTCTGACAAACTAGTGGCGTTCATTGTTTCACACATGTAAAGTACTCCCTGGCCTATCAAATGCTCTTACTTTGAGAACATTATTTGAATGGATCCTTCGTATTGGGTACTTTATTTGTATGCACTTAAAATGAAATATGGCGGGCGTGGCTACGAGCATCAAGATGGCGGTCGCACTCTGGACCCCTCCGTCATCCACTAGTTTCTCTGCTCAATCCAGGACGTCCAGAGTCAGTGAGGTACTCCTCTAACCACTTGTGATCAGCTATGGATCACCTGGTGACCTGGTTCCGGCATGTCTGTACTCTCCTGGTCCTGGTGTCTGCAAAATGGCGGCTCATCTGTAAGGGTGAAAAGACTGCTAGTTGGAATCTCTTGGGTGCCTACAGACCTAAGGCTGGAAGATCCTTATGAGAGGAGTGGACCCTAGTGAATCCGCTGTGCACAGCGGAGTCGCCGGGGTGGCAGCTTCGGAGTGCGGTCTTGTACTCTGGTGTGGGCCACCCTGGGAGTGAAAGTGGCCATGGGCTGCCTGGCCCACGGGGGAGCGTGGTAGGCAGTGGTGAGTGTGTGCTGGGGACCCTCAGCTGAAGAAGACCTGTTGGGGTGGCAGACTCAGCGGGAAGTGAGCTGCCCTGGTACAAGGCGAAAGACCCTGTGATTGATGTGAGTACAACGCTCTGGGGACTGCAGTAGAGAGTGTTCTCCGAGGAGCCTACGTTGGAGAAGACAAGTTAGGGAAGAGCAGAGCCGCCTGATCTACTGAAGTGCGGCAGAATGGAGAAATTCTGTACCCCACATCGCAGGATGTGTCTGCGTCTTCCGGGCTTTGGGAAAACCCCCATGTCAGACTGCCTTGAAAGACAACGCAGAAGGAGATAGTGGCAGAGGAGTGGAGCATAGCGGATTTGAGAGACTTTGATCCCCATACTACAGGTTAGTGTCTGCGCCTGCCGGGCCCTGAAAACGTCTCACTCGTCAGCTGTGGGCGGAAAGGGTGGCAGAGATGGGGTGTCTGGCTTCTCCCCCACTGGTTCTTCTGGCCTATGAGAGAAGTGCAAGATGAGGAGCGGAAGGGGAAGGCTGCCGATCAGGCCTTACATGTGACAGGGGCCCAATAGTACTCTTTCAAGCTGTGAGCTCTGTGGTTACGGCTCTCCCCTAGATACAAACTCAGCCCAGAAGTGAGACAGATGCTGATAAATTACCGCTAGCCCCACAGAGAGAGGAAGGAGATAGAGTTCAGAGGCAATGATCCATGCTCCACAATCTGGTAGATAGCCATCTCAGATCGGTACGTCACCACATGGCACGGAGAGGCATAGAAGACCCAGAGTAGCCCTTGCAGACAGAGGTGTGAGAGATTCAGGTGTGTGTGCCTGCTGTCTATCCCTTGAAAGGATTCCTCAGCGCTTTTTGGGGGGAGACAAGACCTCATTCCAACTACACTGACCGGGTCCACTTAGGCAGTGTTTTTTATTTCTTTGACAAATGTACAACACGTTGCAAATATTTACAACTGTCTCCCCTATCTTAGAAATACATGGGGTAGAGAGTACACAGTAACCATGCCAAATTAAAAAAGCCTCAATCCCTTACCAGACAGTCGTGATAAATGGACAACACACAACAATGTGTCTGTGTGAAAAAATGTGAGAAAGCGAGATGACCCCTCACGGGCGAACCACCAACGGGGAACCTGGTAGGTACTCACTAGTGTTGCCCTGTTCTCATCATCGTTAAAGTCAGAATCTGCTACAAGGGACTTGTTTGAGGAAGGTTGGAAATCTAATGAGTTGTACTTATGTATCACACTCAACGGTATCCACAGGATGACTGACTTAATTCAACATAGCAAATGTATTAGTGGAAGGAGGGAATACATAGAGCACAAAATTGTGTTTGAAAAAATTTTTTACTTCAACAAAAGACGGGAGATCAATACAGACAAATAAATTGGTGCAAGAGGTCATGAACAGAGATACGTTATATTTGCTCTGCAGTTCACAACTAAACACATCAACTCCAAATGATAAATTACACAACCTAAATTAATTAATAAAAAATGGTTGTGAATTGGTGACAAAGCAACTGTGAAGGAGATGATGGAAGGTCGACGTTTCGGTCTAAAGGGCAGACGTCTAATAGACCATCATCAGGACGATGTTTTTCTATGCAGAAGAAAACTCCCTTGAATTTTCATCCGAATGCCAAAAAAACTCAGGGACAGCAATGGCGTGGAGCAAGAAGTCAACCACAGGGCATTTGCAGGGATATGTGGAGATAAAACCACTATGGTCAGCAGTGTTCCAAAATATTTAAAAATCGAGTAGATAGCATTCGGATGTTTTCAAAAGAATAGTCAGACGGCAAAACAGAATCCTCGTCAGTGCGTCGGAAGCATATCCCTGCAAATGCCCTGTGGTTGACTTCTTGCTCCACGCCATTGCTGTCCCTGAGTTTTTTTGGCATTCGGATGAAAATTCAAGGGAGTTTTCTTCTGCATAGAAAAACATCGTCCTGATGATGGTCTATTAGACGTCTGCCCTTTAGACCGAAACGTCGACCTTCCATCATCTCCTTCACAGTTGCTTTGTCACCAATTCACAACCATTTTTTATTAATTAATTTAGGTTGTGTAATTTATCATTTGGAGTTGATGTGTTTAGTTGTGAACTGCAGAGCAAATATAACGTATCTCTGTTCATGACCTCTTGCACCAATTTATTTGTCTGTATTGATCTCCCGTCTTTTGTTGTTTTTTTTTTTTTGAATATTTTTATTGAAAGCTTTTCCCCCTTTTCTCCCCAAAGACATGAGCAGGGCACAATAGCCTTCAATATAACACAGCACAAAATCATATATACATATATACACTAGAAATTTTATACAAAGAGTAGTGGAAGGGAAAAAATATATATCATGTCAAATCATACATACATTAACCGGAGATGAATCATATACACAGTAGGAGTATGCACTACAATGCGTTGTGTACTTGATTACCCCCCTCAAAAAAGAAAAATGATTTAAATCAATAATCGATCAATGATCAGGACCTTGCTTCCAACGAATGAGGGGCTCCCATATTTGCAGACCAAGTTTCTTGCCTTTTCTCCCCTTCCTCGCATAGATTGCTGATTCTAACTTTTGTGTAGATAATAGCTTGCCCAGCCATTGATGGTATGTAGGCGGGTTAGGCTCTAACCACTCCGTGGCCACTAGCAATCTAAAAATGGCCATAGCTACAAATACGAAGTTTACATTATTCACGTGGGCCTCAGGGTCAACTCCTAATAGTATCACCGCTGGATTTAATTCTATTGTGGTTGACAATGCGTTCTGGAAGAATCTCTCGATCTCCCTTTTTGTACTATCTAGGTGTGGGCAGAGCGAAAAGATATGTATTAGGTCCGCCCCCGGACTGCCACATCTAAAGCAAGTGGTTCCCGATATACCCCCCCATTGAGCAATTTTCCCAGGCGTGTAGTACAAATGGAATAAGGTTTTATAATGTTGAGCCTGTAAAGATGAAGCACACAATAGTTTTCTTCCCATCTCTAATGACTCTGAAAAGATATCGCTATTTATATCCAGATCTGCAGACCACCTATTGACCCATTTCTCCATATCGTCTTTCTTTAATTTTATCATCTCAGAATAAAATCTCTTTATAGTGCAGTCGGAGCCTGTTTCTGTAATATCCATTAATACATTTCTATCGAACCCCGAAGTCCCTCCTCTCTTATTTATTAAACAACTCCTAATTTGGAGATATTTAAAGAAATGTTTTGTATCTAAGGCGTAGCGAGCCTGTAGTTCTACAAATTGCAAAATACCTTGGGGACCCTGAATATCTCCAATCTTCCTTATCCCCCGCCTCTTCCAATCTTGGAATACAGCTCCCGAGAAGACCACGCTAGATAGGGAGGGGTTATTTTTGAACCTAGTGTAAAAATTATATTTTCCAATTCCTATCTTTTTCGAAATTCCCTTCCAAACATTATAAGCAGCAATTATGGTCTTAAACCTTGTTCTCTTGTAATAACTTTCCTCATTAAATCTCAAAAAAATATTTTCCACGTTTTGACCCAAAACCAAACCATGGATAACAAGTGAACCAACAGTATCCCATCCATCCACCTCAGCCCCCCCAACCAAACCCAACATGTTTTGGAATGCAGCAGCCCAATAATATACTTTTAAATCTGGCAAAGACCAACCCCCGCGCTCCCGCGGAAGCGACATATATCTCAGTGCCCTCCTAGTCTTTCCTTTAGCCCATATAAAGCGATTGACCATTTGCTCAATTATCTTAAACCACTTATTTTCGAATAGGAGTGGGATTGCCCTGAATATGTACAAAAATTTTGGCAGTATCATCATTTTAATAATATTGACCCGGCCTACTAGTGATAGATGTAGATTTTCATAGCGGTCCAAATCCTTCTTCGTTTTTCGTATTATTGGAGCAATATTATTTTCTACCAAATTATTTAAGTCGGCTGTTATATTTATTCCGAGATAGGTCCCTGCCTGGACCACACGATTATCGTCACATATAGTCACTGGGTTTTTAATAATCTGGGTCTTGGATGTATTTAAGGCGTACCCCGATATCCGACCAAATCTACGGGCCTCTTCTTCTATAAAAACGGTTGCCTCCGTGGGGTTTGGTGTTATCACCGCCACGTCATCAGCATAGGCCAATATTTTACAAGGTCCCAACAATGTTGGCATTGGAGCTATCTCTAGACAGAGATCTAACTTACGGATCAGGGGGTCCATATACATAGCGAATAATAGTGGGGAGCATGGGCACCACTGCCGTGTACCCCTTTTAATTAAAAATTGCCCTGTAGTGCCCCCGTTGACTCTTAAGGCCGCGACCGGTTCATTATATAAAGTTTGTAGTGCTTTTATAAACCCGCCCCTAAATCCAGATCTTGCTAAAGTACACCACAGATAGTCCCAGGAGACCCGGTCAAACGCTTTCTCTGCGTCCAGAAGCATTACTGCCATTGGGTCTCCTGTGACCTCGGCGGCATCAAACAGTGTAACTACTTTCCTAGTGTGGTGGGTCGTACCTCTACCGGGAATGAAGCCATGCTGATTAGGGCAAACTAAGGCACTTATTACCTCTGCGAATCTCATTGCCAAAGTTTTTGAGTATATTTTAGTGTCATTGTTCATTAATGTAATGGGGCGGTATGACCCAGGCTCGTCGTGTGGCTTGCCTTTTTTCAGAATTAAAACAATGTCGGCCCCCCCCCAAGACTTTGGTATAGACTGACCGGTCTGGGCAGATTGGATCACTCTTGTTAGTTCTTGAGACAACACTCCCCAGAAAGTTTTATAGAATTCTAGAGGTATCTGATCGGGACCAGCAGCCTTTCCTGAAGGAAGTTTACCCATGGCTTCCTTGATCTCTTCCGCATCCATCTGAGTTTCTAGTCTATCTGCTTCCTCATCCGTGATCCTCTCAGTTGGTATATTCTCCAGATAATCCCTGATCTCTTCCTTACTGCAGGGGTATTGAAAATCATATAGGGTTTGATAGAATTTCCTAAATACTTCCCTGATCTTTTCCGGGTTTTTTTGCAGATTCCCATTCCCATCTCTAATCTCCCTAACAGTCCCTGCGGCTGCTATCTGCCTGGTACGCATAGCGAGTACATGCCCAACTTTTTCATTGTATTCATAGCACTTCTCCCCACGAGTTGTATAGATTACTGCCGCCTTTTTTGCCAGTTCATCTTCAGCTTCGCTTTTAGCTTTTATTAGATCTACTATATGCTGTTCAAGTGGTTCCCCTCTAATAACCCCATTATTAAGCTGTTCCTCTAATTCTAAGACGGCTCTCTCTAACTCTCTTTGTCGAAGCCCTTCCATTTTACGTTTGTGAATGCTATAACTACATGTTTGTCCCCGGACACCCGCCTTAAAGGCATCCCAAATAACCCCCACCGATGCACTTCCTTTATTATACTCGAAAAACTCGGTGATCCATTTTGACATATGTGAAACATAATCCTCTTCTATAAGAAGTCTTCTTTCAAAGGTCCATACCCGGTTAGGTCTTATTCTTCCCTTTAACTTTATTGTCAAAATTACTGGGTTGTGATCACTTAGGATTCTTGGGAGCCTATCGATATTAACTAGTGGTATCAAACTGTTAGAAATCAAAAAGTAATCGAGTCTGACACAGACTTGATGTGGCGCCGAGTAGTATGTGTACCCTTTCTGTTCTGATCTAATTGTCCCCCAAGCATCATTCAGGTTGTTACTGAGCATGAGATCTGCGAGGGCCTTATATACTCTTTTCTTGCGGCCTTTGTAGCCCCTATTTTGCCCGATTCCTAAGCCGTCTGCCCCATTAATATTCAAGTCTCCCCCTATAATAACCTGCGGGGGCCAGGCAGCCAGCTCAGAATCCAGGAACTGTAATACCTCCGGATCATCCTGGGTAGATCCGTAAACTGACACCATTGTTGTCCAAACACCGTCTATCTCTATCTCTACCATGGCCCATCTTCCCCATTTGTCCTCCAGTTTTCTCCCTATTATCAAGTTCTTACTCCTTGACAAGATAGCGACTCCTCTATTTTTCGCACCTTGTTTGGAACTGACTATTAGATGAAAACCCAGCTGATTCAGACAATACTCCTGCGTACTCATTATGTGTGTCTCTTGTAAAAAAATAAAATCCACATTCATCTGGCGTAGTCGAATTCCTATCTTACACCTTTTATGGACATCATTTAGGCCGCATACATTCCAGGTTACTAACCTAAGTGTCATCTCTGATTTTTCCAGAACCATCAACTGTCTGTTCGCTTGTACTCATTATTTCCCGTCTTTTGTTGAAGTAAAAAAAATTTTCAAACACAATTTTGTGCTCTATGTATTCCCTCCTTCCACTAATACATTTGCTATGTTGAATTAAGTCAGTCATCCTGTGGATACCCTTGAGTGTGATACATAAGTACAACTCATTAGATTTCCAACCTTCCTCAAACAAGTCCCTTGTAGCAGATTCTGACTTTAACTATACAGTGCCCAAGCCTACAAGGGTTTATTGGGTTTCCCCTGCCTTGAACTGTTCTCATCATCGGCAGTCATCAAGCTTTTAAATGAAATGAGTCCACCAAACATAGATGTGTATGTGAAATTAAAGTGCAGTGGAAAGAATAAGTGTAAAACACATACAAAACAGACAGTGTAATACAAAACAATAGGTAAACTGCACGTATATGAAACCTTTATTCTATTCCTTTGTGCATCCTATCTAATTAAAAAGCTGGGAGTGGCTATTACTTATATAACCACACACCACACGCCAACATGTTTCATTGCCTTGTATACTAACGGCAATTTCTTCAGGGCATTAATTGTTTAGCCACTGCATCGATGCTGGACACACCATTCTTCACGACCCCACAAGGCCAAGGTGACTCCTACCGGCCGTGAGGTACGAATTAAAAACGTAGAAAACAACCCCTCATGTGAGTTGTCCCGAGTCTCCTGTCGTTTTTTAACAATATTGGGAGACCCCACCGGCGTTAACTCAGCCGGCAATGAAACATGTTGGCGTGTGGTGTGTGGTTATATAAGTAATAGCCACTCCCAGCTTTTGCGTCACTTTTGTGACGCAGCGGCGGCGCAAATCCTGCGCCATGGTGTGGGGTACTTACAACGTGACGCATCTGGGAGATGCGTCACGTTGTAAAGCCCTGCGCCACATGTAGGCGTTCCTGCGCAGGGGGGGGTTCCGGCGCAGGAACGCCTCCTAAAAGTGGCTGAGTGAAATCTACAAGATTTCACTCAGTCACTTTTGGGCCCATGCTTCGTCAAAACCCTGTGCCTGCTTGAAGCAGGCGTAAGGATTGACGCAGCTTTACCTAGACAGGGCCCATTGCGGAGCTGTGGGGCACAATAACTGGTGCATCCCTGTTGATATGCAGGGATGCACCAGTTATTGTAAATATGCCCCATAGTTCCCCCCTCACCAAGCCCAATGGCGCAGGGGCCTTGACTGGTGTGCCACACAGGAACAACCAGTGTACGAAGCCTGGGGATGTCCAGCCACATACAAGACAGTGTGGGTCAAATGACTGGGACTAATAGAGTCATAACTGGGGGGGGGAGATGGGAGGGGTTGCTTCTCAAATGGCATCACCACAGTACGAACTATGAAAACCATTAAACTCTGGGTCATCTGGAGTGTGATGATTTGGGTGCGCAATGCTTGGCAGCAATTCTCTTCGGGGAGATATTGTCTGTTGAATTGCTATGTTTGTTTAAAAAAACAATAAAATTGAATTAAAAAAAAACCGAAGTGAAATATATCCAAACTAAAAGAGTAAATCGTTGTGCAGGAGCTCTTTAGCCCACCTATTTGAAACAAGTCTAGCCAGGGTCCCAGAATATGACTCTATATAGCTATGAGTTTAATTTACGTATATTGAATTAAATTGGAGAGCATTTGCATTTGTTAGTCATTCTGATTTTAGGACGTACCTAAAGGTATCTTTTAGCTGTCTATTTTCAAAAGGCCTCTTCACGACCATATCAAAAACTTACAGTACGCTTAGAGCCAGCCCACTTCTCACCCTTGGTTTTCTTGTTGCTATTGTTTGCTGGCTTCTTATTGACGGATTTTCCTTCTTTTCCTTGTGTTGTCCCTTCATTGGAGCACAGCCTCTTTGTAATTTGTTTCATTGGTTGACTTGTTTCCTTTCACTGCTCACCTTCATGGAATTACTTTTTTTCTTTCAGCACTCCAGGAGAGTACATGTGCTTGCTTCCTCTCTCCCTTGTGTGCTGCTCCCCATCAAATGACCCCCCTGCATCTTGTGCTCTGTGTTACTTCCTTCCAACCACATCATCTCGTCCATTGCTTCACCCAATCCCATCATTTTTTTAAATTATATTTTTAATTCCCAACCCCACCTCCCTTAACCTCCTCCATAGATGCTCTTCCACTCTACGCTGCTCCCCATATTATTTTCTATACAGCACACTTCTCTATTACTCCCCATGCCTGCTGTTTCAGTACCCAAACTTTTTTTTCATTTACAATTTTTTAAGGGACTTTTGCCGCCAAGTACCTCTGTATGCAAAAATAACTTTCACACATTTCAATCATTTTTTTATTTACAGCTATTAGCAGCTTTTACCATCTTGAAATGGTAAATAAAAAAATTACAATGGAGGCTGTGTCATGTGTGTACACATGTATGTGTGATAGCACATGTGCGCTCATATGTCATTATGCTTGACCTGTGTAGCAGGTCCCAGTCCCAGCTCTCCCTTTGCTGCTGCATGCTCTTGCTCCTATCTATCCTTGCTTTTTCCACCGTTTTTGAGGGCCTTCTCCTTGCTTTTCTCTAATTTTCACTGATTCTCCTTGCTTCTGCCCCTCCTTTTTAGGTTTCGCCTGGCGAACAGCTGCGCAAGCAGCGTTTCACGCAGGCGAAAACTTTTGTTTACCAGTATGGACAAAAGTCCCGCCTCTCTGTTTCATTGGCTAGCTCCATAAATGGAGGCTAGCCATTGGAAGAGAGAGGCGTCCGTCATTCTGCAAGGCGACTCATGGGCGTTCCTGAGATTTTTTCTCATCCAGCCCCTTTGTTGCCGTCATTGCGGCGGTGGGCGGTTCCTATTTTTTTGGGGGGGGGGAAGGTTTGTTTTGGTCATTGCAGGCCGACCGCCGCCGGAAGAAGTCCAGGTGAGTGCTGTTTCTTGCTGTTTCCGCCCCCCCCCTCCCGCTGTCCGTGCCTTTCCCGCCCCCCCTCCTGCTGTCCGTGCCTTTCCCGCCCCCCTCCCGCTGTCCTTGCCTTTCCCGTCTGCCTCCCGCTGTCCGTGCCTTTCCTTGTTTAAAATTCATTGGCATGCAACTAGTCCTCGTATTTTGTGCAGTGTTAGTTTTTAGGCAAACGGAAATACTGGCGCAGTGACTACTATGTTTAGCAGGGCCTCCATTACCGTGCCTTTCACCTGCACTGCAGTCTGGACTATGAAGACGCTGATGGCTGCAGCGGGCTTCTTTGTAGCACAGATTAATGGACCAGACTTTAATGTTCTAACAACAGGCTTTCAATATCTGGGGAAAGTGTATTTTCGAGACTCCCTGCCAGAGCCAAGGGCTCCCGTAATACATTCTATAGCATGCCTAAGTTAGTGCACACGCGTTTCTTGTGTCCGCGTGCTCAGTGCAGGTTGTGTGGGACTGAAAGACGAGGTTGAAATATGGACCACCGGCGGTCACCCGAGTATTTGTGCCCTGCTCAGTGACGAATGGCTGGTTTCTCTGCAGGAAAGGAATGTGTCTGTGACTTGTCACCTGAAAGCTGTCTCCTGCCTGGGTCATCGCTTCGCTGTTGTGTCTTTTAGAACCGCATGTGGCGCAAGACCCGCTCTAAGAAGCCCGGCAGTCTGTGTGTCGGCGCAGACCCCAATCGGAACTGGGATGCCGGATTCGGAGGTAGAAGCTGGTGCAGTCTTTTTTTGATGTGGTAGTTTTACATATAGTGTTACTCTGGGGCATCATCCCATGAACAAACAATTACGTAGACCGCATTAAATGCGCCCCTCCATTGATCTTCCAACATCTCTTCCTTCATTCCTATGCCCGACCCATCCTTTCTGTCGTTCTTTCCTTCTTGCCTCCTTCTTTATCCCTCACCCACACCATTGCATCCTTTATTACTTCCCCTTTACCTTCTTTAGTTCCCTAATGCCTCACCACCACCTTTCCTCCATTTTACTTGCTTCCTTCCTCTCCTACATGTTATCTTATGTTACGTTAGCTAATATTTGTAAACGGCTACTCCCAGGAGTGTCCCGGCGCTGAGAAACAAAGACCACATAACATCAACCAAAAGCATTTCATTGCAGCAAGCTCAAAGCAGGAAGAACCATGTTTTTATACTCCTCCTAAAAGTAAGGAGGTCCGGGATCTGTCGGAGAGAGAAGGGTAAGCTATTCCACAGCCGAGAAGCCAATGCTTGGAAATATCTACCCCCTACCCGAGAGAGCCGGACCTTCGGAGCTGGAATTTCTAGCAAAGTGCAACATGTGCAACTTTTAGCAGCGAGTTCAGCGTAGAACATGCAGTGTTTTCCAAGTTACATCTCTTCCATCCTCCCTCTGCCTCTATCCTGCGATACTCACCACCTTTCCTTTCTTCCCCGCTCTCTCTTAACCTGTGGCCAGGCCCCCTTCCTGTGGGCAGCCCACCACATGCCCCCTCTTCAGCGTCCTTCCTGCAGTACAAGGCGGGTACAGTTGTTTTTGAGGCTGTGCCAGCTGTCTCTAAAGGCCTGGCATAGGAGCACCCAGCTTAGGCCCCAGAGATCCGCATTCTTGCAGCCTCTCAGGTTGTACCCAGAAGATATTTGCCATCCCTTGAGTCACCAGCGGATGGTGGGGTCAGGTACAGACGTGAGTAATGCTTTCTTCAGAAACCCTGCCTCTTTCAAAAGTTCTCAAAGGTCGCTTCTTTCGTTTATCTTCTGTTCGCTGCACAGTGCAGGACATTTGTCCGGCTTGCCACGTCCTCTGTGTCTGACCCGGTGGGTCACCCCTCACCTTCGCTACACAGCCGCTACACCAGTGTGACCCAGTGGCGTGTTTGTACCGAGAAGGTTTTGGTGCTCTTTGATCTGCCGTGGTTATGTCACACTGCTTCATGCTGGTCATTGTGTTACTTGAGTGGGAACGGTGCTATTACGTACGTGGACGCACCCTATTGTAGTTATTTTATTCCCACTCGAGGTCCTCACAGTAAGGCTGTTCAATAGAGTGTATGTAGTGTGAGGAGATGGCTCTTCTATCGACCTCACATCACTTCAGGTGGGCACTCATTGTAAGAGCAGCCTCATTTTACAGGTGGTTGGCGCTTTACTTCGTTTGCGTGTCATATTTTATGTGTTGTCTCTTTTTTGCATGTCTTGTTCTTTTTGTTGAAATTATTTTGCCTTTTATTCTATCTTATTTTAGAAGCAGTTGGCGTGTACTATTTATATTGCCTTTTTCGTGTCTGTTGTTTGTCTTGTTTCCAGCGTGTTTTTAATATTGCTGCTTTTACAGTTCTGTTTGTTTTGCTTTACATGTTGGTGTTTCTTGTACTGGTTGTTGCTGTGTCTTGACGTTCTCTTTGTTGTGTGTGTTTTGGCTTTGCACCCTCCCGAATGGTGCTGTTCTCTTTGCTTTCTGTTTAGGGTTTATCTGTATTACAGAGCTGGCAAGTTGTTTCCTTCCTGCAGAAACACCTCACCTGCTAATAATGGGTCAGGACTAAAAGTGAAATGATAGGTCTGCAGTTGTGTGCAACATTTCCTGCCATTCCGTTTCCCACCCATGTTTTAAAGAGTTTTATTGCTGTGCCTATGAGTTGTGCCTCTCTGCTATTTCTAGGATTCTGTTTGTTGGAGACTAGTCACTTGTAGGGCGTGGGAGTTCTATGGCTTCATTCACAAACCATATCTCACACCGAAGTTTAACATTTGTGGGCTCAAACACTATTTGCGAGGGTACATTCTGAGTGCTGACTCATAGGAACAGTATTTGCTGAATTTAGCTCCAGAAAGTGCATTTGTGAATGAACAGGTAAACACTGATTATCTCACACATTTTTGGATATTGTCTGAGGGGTGGGTGCTTTAAAAAGGGCCTACTCCACACGTCTTACCTAACCCTAACCCCACAGCGGTATAGAGACAAAATATCGACTCCAAAATATCGACTGGACATAATATCGAGTTTTAAATATAGACTGGACATAATATCGACTGGACATAATATCGACTACAAAAATATCGTTTTTCAGGTAAGTGAAGTAATATCGACTGTATAAAATATAGATAGCAAAAATATCGATTTTTTAATAATATATAATATTTTATAGTGTATTTGTATGTAATAATATGTGTGAATAGTGTGTATTAATGTTATAAAATATTTTATTACATGAATTTTGTTTTGATAATAATTGCGTAATGTAATTCTGTAGCGGGTTGTGGGTTTATAGGGGAATAGGGTGGGAAGTAATTTAATAATAATTAATTAATTAATATATGTTTGTTAATATTTATAATTAATAATTAATTGATAATTAATTAATATTAATTAGTTAATTAATTAATATAATTTTGAATATATTTTGTATTAGTAAATAATTGTTAATTAATTAATTGTAATTAGTTAATTACATTAATTAGAGTACATTTTTTATATATATAATTTTGTGTTATTTTTAAGTAATTAATTTTGAAAAAATAATATTAATTATTAAAATAATTACACCTAATGTTCTAATATATTTACTTTATTGTTATTGTTAATTAATAATTAATTGGTAATTAAATAATATTGATAAATTTTGGGTAAAGGAGCATTTTTAGGGTTCAGGGTCAGTTTTCAGTTCATGGGTAAAGGGGTATTTTTAGGGTTCAGGGTCAGTTTTCAGTTCATGGGTAAAGGGGTATTTTTAGGGTTCAGGGTCAGTTTTCAGTTCATGGGTAAAGGGGTATTTTTAGGGTTCAGGGTCAGTTTTCAGGTCATGGGTAAAGGGGTATTTTTAGGGTTCAGGGTCAGTTTTCAGTTCATGGGTAAAGGGGTATTTTTAGGGTTCAGGGTCAGTTTTCAGGTCATGGGTAAAGGGGTATTTTTAGTGTTCAGGGTCAGTTTTCAGGTCATGGGTAAAGGGGTATTTTTAGGGTTCAGGGTCAGTTTTCAGGTCATGGGTAAAGGGGTATTTTTAGGGTTCAGGGTCAGTTTTGGGTTTTTGGGTAAAGGGGTATTTTTAGGGTTCAGGGTCAGTTTTGGGTTTTTGGGTAAAGGGGTATTTTTAGGGTTCAGGGTCAACAAATAAGATTTTAAAAAATTATTTTTATTATTTTCATTTATTATTTTATTATTATAATTTAATTTAAGTCGTTTTAAGTATATTTTAGTAATTAAAATTTAATATTAATTTAATTTAACACTGTTTTTAATAAAGTCGATATTTTTTACATCTATATTTTTGTTAACGATATTTTGTACTCGATATTTTTGTACTTACCTGTTTGTAGATACAAACTCGATATTTTGACTGTCGATATTTTGTCCACGATATTTTGGCAAGTCGATATTTTGTCAGTCGATATTATTTCAGTGATCCCCCCACAGCGTTTGAGACACACCCACCCTGTCAGTTAGGCTAGTGCAGGTTCCTGGGTACCAATGCTCATAGAAGGTATTCTGGGAGTTGTTTTCGTTTGAGTGGCAGGCCGGATGCCAATCGTTTGTTCAGAATAGCCAAGCACTGGAAACATGGCTGTACTTGCTTACCTGCCCCCTGGCTGTGCTTGCTTCCCTGCCCCCTGGCTGTGCTTGCTTCCCTGCCCCATGACTGGGCTTGCTTCCCTGCCCCCTGGCTGTGCTTGCTTCCCTGCCCCCTGGCTGTGCTTGCTTCCCTGCCCCCTGGCTGTGCTTGCTCCCCTGCCACCTGGCTGTGCTTGCTTCCCTGCCACCTGGCTGTGCTTGCTCCCCTGCCACCTGGCTGTGCTTGCTTCCCTGCCACCTGGCTGTGCTTGCTTCCCTGCCACCTGGCTGTGCTTGCTTCCCTGCCACTTGGCTGTGCTTGCTCCCCTGCCCCCTCGCTGTGCTTGCTTCCCTGCCCCCTCGCTGTGCTTGCTTCCCTGCCCCCTCGCTGTGCTTGCTTCCCTGCCCCCTCGTGTGCCTGCTTCCCTGCCCCCTTGCTGTGCTTGCTTCCCTGCCCCCTCGCTGTGCTTGCTCTCCTGAGTGTGTGTGTGGCTTTGGGTGGGTGTGTGTGGCTCTGGGTGGGTGTGTGTGGCTCTGGGTGGGTGTGTGTGGCTGTGCAGTGGCGTCACTAGGGGGGTGCGGGGGGTGCGGACCGCACCGGGTGTCACCCCATCTGGGGGTGACACCAATCTAGTTAGTTAGCCTGGCCACTAGCTGTTGAAGCGCACACCACCCCGCGCCACGCACTGTGCACCGCACCTCACCTGACCAGAGATCATGTATGTGAATGATCGTCACTGGTGGTGCGATGCGGATGCGCGCGGCGTGGCGTACACACAAGCTGGCACTGAATTGAGTGAGTGCAGAGACGAGAACAACTGCACATCGTCAGTAGTACCCACTGGGGGGGTCAGTTCCAACTGAAAGGTAGAGGCTTGGCTGGCTGCAGAGCGCACTGGTTTGCGGGCGGCAGGTGCACCGGAATCATGTGCTCGGCTGGCTGGCACAGGCAGCACTAGTCAGAGCGCACCTTCAGTCTGTTACAGTGGGGCTCAAATTATATCATCTATGTTCTGTCCCCTGCCAGTAAATAATGTTTGCCGACCCGGAGGGCCGGTCGAGGGATGGTGCTGGAGCCTGTGTCTGACGGGAGTACAGGCAGAGTGAGGCTGCTGCTCATCGCAGCTGGACAGGTCTCTGCAGTACTAATGGGCCCCTTTTCGGTCTTGGTATGCAGACTCAAGCCTTAAAAAAATGGAGTAAAGTCAAGACAACACCCTCAGAGAATCAAAGAGCAGCAGGACCACTAATGTCAGTCATGCACAACAATTAAAAGTGCGGTCGTGACCAGTAAAAAACAGACCGGAGCAGGTGCCTCTGTGGAAGGAAGGTAGGCCCAAGAGAAGCGGGGAGTACAGAGGGTTGCTGGGATTTTTGGAACAGTTGAACTTACCCTGCGCAAGCTAAGGCTGAGTAAGAGCAGGTGCGTAGCCCTGTTTGCCAAAACATTTTCATTTTTCATAACGGATATTTAAAGGCAAGGTGACATTTTTCACAACTGTGTGAAAATGGCGCTTCATCTGTATTTGCAATTTGTAAAATGAATCCAAATTAACGTTTTCAGATCAAAACAAACAGTGCAACCTGGTGAGAGAGAGATGAGAGGGCTAGAGAGAGCGCATGAGAGAGGAGAGGGATAAAAAGAGGCAGAGACAGGAGAGGGATAAAAAAAGACAGGAGAGGGATAAAAGGATAGAGAGAGTGTGCAAGAGGGGGGATGTATAAAGACAGGAGAGGGCTAGAGAGTGAGTGTGAGAGAGGAGAGGGATAAAACTAGACAGCGAGAGGAGGGGGATAAAAGGATAGAGAGGAGAGGGATAGAGAGAGAGTGTGCGAGAGGGGGAGAGGGATAAAAAGAGACAGGAGAGGGATAAAAGGATAGAGAGAGTGTGCAAGAGGGGGGATGGATAAAGACAGGAGAGGGCTAGAGAGCGAGTGTGAGAGAGGAGAGGGATAAAACTAGACAGCGAGAGGAGGGGGATAAAAGGATAGAGAGGAGAGGGATAGAGAGAGAGTGTGCGAGAGGGGGAGAGGGATAAAAAGAGACAGGAGAGGGATAAAAGGATAGAGAGGAGAGGCATAAAAGGATAGAGAGGAGAGGGATAGAGAGAGAGCGTGCGAGAGGGGGAGAGGGATAAAAAGAGACAGGAGAGGGATAAAAGGATAGAGAGGAGAGGCATAAAAGGATAGAGAGGAGAGGGATAGAGAGAGAGCGTGCGAGAGGGGGAGAGGGATAAAAAGAGACAGGAGAGGGATAAAAGGATAGAGAGGAGAGGGATAGAGAGAGTGAGCATGCGAGAGAGGGATAATGACAGGAGAGGGATAGAGAGCGAGCGCTTGAGAGAGAGGAGAGGGATAAAAAGAGACAGAGGAGAGGGATAAAAAGAGACAGGAGAGGGATAAAAGGATTGGAGAGGGATGAAAGGATAGAGAGGAGAGGGAAAGAGAGAGATCATGCGAGGGGAGAGGGGAATAAAGACAGAGCAGAGGTCTAGAGAGTGAGCGCGTGAGAGAGGAGAGGGATAAAAGGATAGAGAGGCGAGGGATAGCGAGAGAGAGTGTGCGAGAGGGAAGAGGAATAAAAAGAGGAGAAGGATAAAGAGAGAGGAGAGGAATAAAGAAAGAGCGATAAAGAGAGGGAGAGAGCGAGGGGCAGGGATAAAGACAGAAGGCGGATAGAGAGCGTGTGAGAGAGAGAGGAGAAGGATAAAAAGAGAGAGAGAGGAGAGGGATAGATAGAGCGAGAGCATCGTGGTCACACACAGAGGAAAGCTTGCATTGTGAGATATAGTTGCCGTAGTAGTTTATTCAAAAGTTTATTCAAAAGACTGACGTGTTTCAATTGGAAGCAGGCAGAGGGTGAGATGGTGCAGGCAGGGGGTGAGATGGTGCAGGTGGAGGGGAGATGGTGCAGGCAGAGGGGACATGGTGCAGGCAGAGGGTGAGATGGTCCATCCGGTAAGTTGTGAGGGGGTGACACCATGAGTTACCCGCACCGGGTGACACCAGCCCTAGTGACGCCACTGTGGCTGTGTGTATGTGTGTGTGTGTGGCTGTGTGTGTGTGTGTATGTGTGTGTGGCTCTGTGTGTGGCTCTCTATGTGTGTGGCTCTCTCTGTGTGTGGCTCTCTCTGTGTGTGGTTCTGTGTGTGTGGGTCTGTGTGTGTGGGTGGGTCTGTGTGTTTTTGTGTGGCATTTGCCAGAGATTAAACTATTGGCATTGTAAATGACAATGCCATTTATTTATCTGTTTTCAAAACCAACACATAAATACAAATTTTGTCATTTACAATGCCAATAGCTCAAACTTTTCAAAAGGCGAAACCATTGCATTGTAAATGTTTGTTTTTAGTACCTTTTTCCTGTTTTTGCCTCATTTTCACAGCTTTCTTCTTGTTTCCCCCCCATTTTTCGAGTGCCTCTCTTTGCTTTTCCTTCATTATCACTGCCTTCTCCTTGCTTTTTCCCATTTTTTGAGAACCTTCTCCTTGATTTTTCCTTTTTTAACTGCTTTGTCCTTGCTTTATTCCGTGTTTTCGGTGCCTTCTCCTTGCTTTCCCCTCATTTTCTCTGCCATCTCCTTGCATTTTCCTCAGTTTTTTAATGCCTGCTCCCCGCTTTTCCTTAATTTTCACTGCTTTCTTCTTGCTTTTCCCCCATTTTGTGAGAGCCTTATCCTTCTTTTCCCCTTGTTTTCACTGCTTTCTCCTTTCTTTTTCCCTTGTTTTTTTAGTGCCTTCTCCTTTTTTTCTTCATTTTCACTGCTTTCTCCTTGTTTTTCCCCCCCGTTTTTTAAATGTCTTCTCGCTGTTTTTTCCTTCATTTTCACTACTTTCTCCTCGCTTTTTCCCCCATCTTTTGAAAGGCTTCTCCTTGTCCCTTGTTTTCACACCTTTCGTCTTGCATTTCCCCCATTATTTGAGTTCCTCCTCTTCCTTTTCCCTCGTTTTCCTGCCTTTCTCTTGTTTTTCCCTCAATGTCGCTCCCGCCTCCCTCCCATTTTATCCTGCCTCGCCCCATCCATTGTCTCCCAGCACCCCTCCCTCTTCCCAGGACTTCCCCCCCTTTCTATTTCCCCCATTTTTTTAGTGCCTTGTCCTTGATTTTCCTGAGTTTCACTGCTTTCACCTTGTTTCTTACTCATTGCCACTCCTGCCTGCTGCCCGTTTTTCCCGCCTCCCGCCTAGCCCCGCTCACTGCATTCCAGTGCCCCTTTTTCTCCCAGGACCTACTTAATACAGTCTGCTGCGTTATCCAATTGAAGAGGGCCCCGGCCCAGGTCTCCCCGTGCTGCTGCATCGCTCTTGCTCCTGCCTTCTCCTTGCCTTTCTCTCCCATTTTTAAGTGCCTTCTTCTGTCTTCTCCCTCATTTTCACGGCTTTCTCAATGCTTTTTCCCATGTTTTGTGAGTACCTTTTCCTTGGGTTTCCCTCATTTTCACTGCTTTCTTTTATCTTCATATCAAATAGTAGTTCTGTATGCTGAATGAAAAATCAAGAGGTAGAAGGGAAGTGGCAAGAAAACAACGTAAATACTATTGTTAACAAAATTCCAACTAAACATGCTGACCCAATTCAGAAAGGCATAGTTACACTTCCTATAGTAACTTTACAACAATTTGGTATTTACAAACTATGAGTGTAATTTTACTACTACTAATTTTGCTAGTAGTAAAAGTTTTACATTTGCTGTAGTAACTTTTCTACTGTTGGGAATTCAAAACTACAAGTGGATTTTTACTACTAGTTGTATTATTAGTAGTAAAATTATACTCAAAGGGCCATATTTAGGAGCCCCTTGCGTTGCTGTTGCATGACTTCTTTTGATGCAACTGTGACACAAAACAAAATATCATAATTATGAGACCACACAAAGTCACTTTGCATGGCTTTGAAAGGTCTCATCGATAAGGAGTAAGGCAAGGCAGCACAAATCGCTGTCTTGCCTAACTCTGTGCTAGGAAAGCACTCCATGGGCATTGCAGTGGGAGTTCCAATGCAACATCCATGGATTTTGACACATCCCTTGATTTACAAGATCATGTAATCCTGGGGATGTGCAAAAACCATCGTTCTTTCCTCTTTCTATGAGTACTGCATTCTACAGCACAGCATAGAAAGAGGAAAAAGCCTCCCAGGTTTGTTTTTGTGCAGGAAAGTGCAGCTTCCTGCACAAAAACAATACTGCATGCAGGGCCGGCTTTAGCGCTGGTTGCGCCCAGTGAGACAATCTTATTTGGCGCACCCCTATGACTTCCTCCTCAGATTTCCTCACTACCACCAAGGCAAAAGTGCCATGCATCTCTCCATAGCCCCTCTTTGAAATATATTTCAATAGTTTTAAAGTGCTTGTAAAGGCTGGCTTTCCTACCTCTCTCTCTCTGCAGGAACATTAATCAAAAGAGCTATCACAAAATTTTTATTGCTACTTGGAAGCTAGGCGCACAAGGAACTCTACAGCAGCTGCCTTTAAATTGTACGTTATTGATGAACACTGGGCCCCCCCTTAGGTCAGTGCCCCGCTTTCAGGTCAGCACCCAGTGCGGCTGCACCGGCATACAAAGCAGGCACCCTTGCACCATTGGCACTAGGCTGCCGAAATGGCACCAGCGCAAGAGGAAAGGACAGGAATGCGCCGTATACCATCAATACGGTGCATTCCTGCCCTTTCACTTTGACACAAGGCAGCGCAGCAAGGTGACTTGCTGCTCTGCCCTGCGGCAAGTCCCCATAACTAGACCCCTAACTTTGTGAATACCAAAGAGTAGTTGTTACTACAGCAAGTGCAAACTTACACAAAAGTGTAAGTTTATCTTTCTGAATCAAGCTCATTATCTTGAAAGTTATAATCTTATTGTTTAATTGTTTAATTTAGGGCAGAATTCTTTACACTTTGAAACAGAGTAGTAAACAAACCAGGAAAAAAATAACGTTGGAACATATAAAAAGCAGTGAAAAAAGACTTTGAGGTAACTGCAAAAATCCTTTCAGTTCTAGGTGGAAATGAGGCTAGAATCATTGAAGAGCCAGCACTTGATTGAGGTTCAGGGAGAAATTTGTCTGGTTGTTTACTAAGGTATGCACAGGCACTAGCGCAGCTCTAAGCACCAATAGACTTTATAATGATAGGTCGGTCAAAGTAATGCTTTGCGTGACATGACAGCCTTAGTAAATAACAGTCACGGCCGGCATGACTTGTGGGCGGCGGGGGGACATGCGGGGAGGGGGTCGTATGGGAAGGGTGGGGTGTCTGGTTAATTTAAATTAAAAAAAAAACCCTCAAACTTACCTTTGCCTCTGGTCCCGAGTCGCGTCTCCTTCTCTCTGCTCCTCGCAGGATGCATGCAGCCTCCCTCTCCTCCCCTAAGCCAATCACAATGCTGCAATGGTAGCATTGTGATTGGCTGGGACGCCGACCCCACAGGCATCTACGGGGAGGCTGTTTTCTCCATGCAGGCTGCATGCAGCCTACATGGAGAAAAGTGGGAGTGTGCATGACTGGTTGGGTCAGCTCTGGGGCCGACCAAACAGTCAGCACCCACAACAGTGTGCAAGTCACTCCTCCCCTGCCTGGAGCAGGAACGCCCACCCAAACGCCCCCAACCAAACCCTGCCTTCTGCTTTTTTGCAGTGCGAGAAGAAGAAACATAATATGGTATTCATAATACCATTTTATGTTTCTGCTTCTCGCAATTGGAGAAAGCAGTGGGACGACACCCTTCCCCCCATGTGGAAGAGCCGCCCCTGGTAAATAACCTCCTTGAAGTTATTCCCAGATGTCATGATCAGTGGCATAACGAAACTTGAGGGCCTCCCTGCAAAGTGCATGCAGGGGACCTCCGACGATCCAGTTCCAGTTCTGAGCTCTCAGGCCAGGGACCTGCCAGTGCCAGATGGGGCCCCCCGGAGCTTGTGTCCCATCCCCGCATCTCAGTGGGCTGCGGGGGTGTTTGTCACGCAACTGGAAATGATGCTACAAAATGAACATTTTCACTTTCCACGTTGAGAACAGATGCATGTTGTGCTAAAGAGCTGAGGAGGCCAGATGTGTGACCATTGAATTTTGCGACTCGTAAATTGTGACAATTTGTCACAATTTGTGAGTTCAATGTACAATCTACAATGTTCAAAATTCAATGTACAACAGCGTCTCAGACACTTTGCGATTGGCTGGCACTCCCAGGGATGGTGGCATGCTGGGGTCAGAACACCACCATGTCTGGGACTGCTGTGTCAATAAAAGTTATTTTTTTAATGCAGCCCTTTTTCCTTAAAGGAGAATGGGATGCATTTAAAGAAGAAAAATAAACTTTTCAGTTTCATTTTTTAAGGGCAGGTAGTGGTCCCTGGGACCACTGCCTGCTCTTAAAAAATATTTGTCCATCCATCCACAAAGGGAAAGGGGTCCCCTGGGGACACCTTCCCATTTACGAGCGCTTTACCACCCTTGTGAGAAGGGTGGTACACTGCAAAACAATCATACATTTGGTAAAGACTCACTATTAGGAAGGGACGCCCTTGGCAGTCACTTGGAGTCGCTAATAGGTTTGCAACTCGCAAACTAGGGTTAGAACATTGGGCTGACGGGGGCATGGCTTGGACGGCAATGTGGAAAGTTTCCTGAGTCCGGAGCTCCGCCGAGAACCGGGGAGCAAGCAAATAAATAGCGAGTTATTAGCACCTAAGAAGAGAGAGAAATACCCCCAACCACGTCAGGGAGGATCACAGAAGGAGAAAGCACAAAACTACAAGGAAAACCATTGACCCGCCCAGCTGAGAGGAAGAAGCCAGATCAAGATGGCCAAACACTGAGGAGCTGGTGGCGATGACTAAGGCACACACACAGAAGCTACGGGCTGAGAATTCTCCAAGGTCAGTGCAGCAGGTCCTCAAGGCGACCCCGTCCGCATCGACTGCAATAGCCAGGAAGAGACCCCCTTTGTAGAAGAGAGCGCCCATTGTCGCTGCAGCAACACAGAAGCAAGAGTGAAAGCGAAAGCGGCACAGGGGAGGGCGCCATCTTAGCTGCGCTGTGCTCCCGGTAGCTTCATCGCGAAACAGACAGGAGCTGATCTGGGGACAAGATACGGCAAGCCTGATAGGGACCGGGCCAGGCATAGCAGACATAGCGGAAAGACCGGTGACAACACTCCCAAAAAGTATGGGTCGCAAAGAAAGAAAAACTAATGCGGGTTCCTGATCCGAAACCAAAACTTCCTCAAGGAGGCCGCCATCTTAGCGCCACCAGATTAGCGGTGCCAAAAGGAATCCAAAGGGAGTGAATAGACGGCTTAGCAACAATCTGAGAAGAGCCACAAACGGAAACCCAACAAAAAAGGACGCACAGAGGGCTAGACCCCTGAACCAGCTGACACCAGGAAGATGGGGCGGAACAAAAAAAACCCCAAAAAACGCAGAGATCGGGTGGAAGGTGAAAAATAAAAGGAAATCGCAAGGTGGGGGGGCTGCCATTTTTTAAGGAGGACTACAGCAGACTGAGGTCTGGCCAGATCGCCCTCTCAGCACCCACTCAGCAGCAGCAGGCTACCCCAAAAGGTAATGATCCTCAGCTGAGCCCTCAGAGAAACGCGAGAATGCGAGAAACGCTGTCAAGGGAAACAAGACAAGGGTGCAGTCAAAAGGTCAGTGAGGGGAAAAGAAGGGGAAAAGAAGGCATAGACCGCAAAGAGTACAGGAGCGGGGAAAAGGGGCCCAAACAAAACAAAACAGCACAAAATGTGCTGTGACTGAGTATCAACCCACAATCAGACAGTGGGGGTGGAGCAAAAATAGATCAGCAAAGCCCCAAACCTGGGTTGTGAAATCAGTCGCACTCTTCCTGAGGGCGCAACAGTCAAGATAGCGCACAGTCAGACATCGGGAATCATATCCGCAGAGCAAGCAGAACAGCCCACAACCTACAAGAAAATCACGAGCTGGACTGCCAACAGACATCTTGTTGCGAAGGTATGACCTCCTGTGGAGAAGTGGCAGTGTCAAAAGCGGCGAGTGTAAAGGCTGTTCAAAAGAAGATCCACACCATAGCGGCCCCAAACCTAGGGGTTGGTACAAGGCGGGGGGGGCAGCAACGCGGCAGAGCAAAACCGCACTAAGACTGTCAGCATGAGCGAATTTTGCGGATCTCGCGTTCGCGAATTTAGCGGATTTGCGGATTCGCAATCCGCAAAATCCGCGAATTCCCGCGAATTTGCGGATTTTTTTTTTTTGTGTTCGCCCGTGTTTCTGCCAGTTCGCGAGGGTTTTGTACACTTTCGCAAATTGCGAACTTACCTGTCGGGTCGCAAGTTTCGCGTACTTGTTGTTTCTACGTGTCCAGCCTGTTTGGGACACTCTTCTTCATCACTGCCACTCTCTGTCACCACTGCCACTCTCTGACTACTCATGCCACCCTCTGGCCCACCCATGCCACCCTCTGTTTCATCACCACACCCTCTGGTTGTCCAGTGTACATTATTTTCGGCAAAGCAAAGCACACCTTCCCTGCCTCAAGTGACCTGAATTAATTTGGGGCTGATTAATGTGTCACAGAATATTTTTTTAGCTGGCACCTGCTTCCTTAGTGCGCCCTGATTAGTGATCTTTTGCACTTGCTAAGTGCTTTCATTGTTGCAAAATTAGTTACAACACCTGCCCTGCCCCAACTGACAATAATGAATTAGGGGCTGATTAATGGATTTTAACTTCCAGCCTGGCTCCTGCTTGTCTCCCTTAGCTGTAATTCAGGACCTTTGTGGCATATGTGTAACTATTCTGAGGTTCAGAGCAGGGTCACATAATAGTTTCAACTGGCAACTGAACTCTGGAGGGGCCCCTCAGGAAGCACTACAGGAAATGGCTACTAATGATGAGCCTGAACTTTTGAACCTGGTAAGTAGTTACTTTCAGTTTTGCTAGGATCGTATTTCTGCAATTTTGCACTTATTCGCGGGGCGCGAACTCACGCGAACTCACGCGAACAGTGCGAGCAGTGCGAGCAAAATCCGCTGCTCGCGGATTTGCGGATTTTGCGGGAGATTCGCAAATCTCGCGGATTGCGGATTTCCCGAAAATCCGCAAAATCCGCGAGCGGAACGGATTTTCCGCCCACCCCTAACTAAGAGCAATTCAGAAAACAGAAGAGTCACAAAACGAGCTATTACCAACCCACAGTCACCAGCTTATAGTACGGAAGGGTGAAAGGAGGTTCAGACTACAGCAAGAGAAGCGAGGCATACCAACCAGGGCCGGGAGCGAGGGGAAAATTACCCAACAATCAAAGAAAAACAGAGCGGACTCACTAACAGACTCCCCAATCAAACACAAACCAGACATCAATAGTACACTAGACACAAAACTGAAAAAACTGGCAGAGGTCCACGACCTGGCTAAGTCTACAAAACAAACTACGGACGCAATCCAATTGGAACTGGCTGCTGTCAGAATAGACATACATGCAGCTAACAACCGGCTGGCAGAGGTTGAGCAGAGGGTTAGTGACATAGAGGATGGAGGCAAACAGACAAATAAAGCGATCATAGCGCTAAACAAGACAACGGCATCACTCCTAAGACACACAGCGGAACTAGATGATCGCAACTGGAAGGGGAACATAAGGATCCTAGGAGTCCCAGAAGGTGAGGAGGACAAAACTGGCTTCTGCATGGCCATTATACAAGACCTAATTACTAAGATCCCGAACATCAAATTTGACAATCCCTTTGAGCTAGACAAGGCATACAGAGTGCCGGCCTTCAAATCCACAAGCAGAGCGGGACCAAGGCTGATAATATGTAAGCCGCTCCGATCACACCCCTCAGAAGCAATCTTTGGAGTTGCAAGAAAAAGTCAAAACATGCAGTGGAACGGCCATAAGATAATCCTCACACAGGGCTATTCAAAACCTACTGTTGACACAAGAAAAGGATTCCTCACCCAGAGGGACAAACTAAGGAAGGAGAACATCATGTTCTAATGTGTAGGTCCCACAAGATTTAGAATCAACTTTAAAGGAAGAAGACCCGGCAGAGCTGTCAATGTACTTACAGGGTCCACCGCAACAGGAAATGGAAACTACACAAGTTGGCTCGGGTAAGAGAAGAGCTTCACCGGAACTAAGGGTGGAATAACAGGAGAGGCTACCAACAAGGAAACACTCAGTATGCACAGAGACCGAAAATAAAGCTACCTCAAAGAAGAAACAATGACCTCAGAGCAAATTATCAACAGCTACCTCAGAGACATTGGACAGCACCTACCTCACCTCACTGTATAGCTCCTACCTCAAGACAATGGAGACTACCTCAGGAACAAAGGAAAGCTAAAGTGTACCTACCTAAGATCTCCCACAGACAGCGCAAGCCGTCATGTGCACACTGTGTATGCTGAGCAATAGAAGACTCTGACCAGGAATGACTAGAAACAAGCCAGATAAATGGAACGGAACAGATGATGGGGAACAATACTAGGCCGACAGCATATCCTTTCTTTTTGGACTTTGGGGTTGGGCTGGTTAAGAAGGGAACAGAGGGGGAGTGGGTAAACAAAAAAAGACGAAAGGGAAGGGGGCAGGAGGGACAACATCGGGTCACAGGGCATAGAGTCTCCCAGGTGGCGGACAGTGGACCTTGCCATCGCACGCCTGGAACATGACGTTTGAGATCAGGGAGGGTTGGGAGGGAGGGGTGGGGGAGGGGGATGGAGTGTCTGTCGTGTCTGTTTAGTTTGTCTTGTCTGTCTTGTTTGTCTTGTTGGTTCAGCCAGTCTTTTCCTTACACCGTAATTCTTTCCACTGTCCACCTTTCCTTATACGGTAGAGATACATTCCAACACACAAATAGAGGCAGATATCAGGGGGATGCAAGGGAAAATCACAGGGGAGGGTATAGTGACCACCCATCAGCTAGGCGGGTTTCACAAAAAGAGGATAGGGATGAGAGCGCAGAAAAGGGTGATCAGCGAACTGAACTACCACTGCAGCATATGTCCCATAGCAACACGCCCTCATTGGCATCTAGCTTAAAGATAGCCTCACTAAACGTCAAGGGCCTAAACCACCCAGTCAAGAGGAAAAAGATTCTAGATTACTTAGCAAAGACCAAAGGTGACGTCTTCCTACTGCAGGAAACCTTGGAAGATACTGATCGGCTCAAGGCAAGGTGGATTGGCCAGGTGGCCTGTTCGCCTGCAGTAGGGAAAAAGTGAGGTGTAATCACCTGACTAAACGAACTCGAAACTAACGCTAGAGAGTTAACAGTCAGACGACACAGGGAGGATTCTATTAACAAAACTGAAAAGAGGCGAGGAATCCATACATCTACTGAACATTTATGGCCCGAATGTAGATGACACAGAATTCTGGGAAGGGGCCACAAGAAGACTAGAGGCAATCCCTCAAAACGACCTAACAGTCATCGCAGGTGACTTCAATTTAGTGCTAGACCACACACTCGACAGACAATCAAAGTGCCATAAACTCCCTCCCAACGCCTACAACACACTAAAGAACCTATGCGCCATATTTAACCAAAAGGACCCCTGGAAAGTACAGCACCCCGCCGTAAGGGACTACACCTTCTATTCTAGCCCACACAACTCATATAGCTGGATCGATTATAAACTAATCACAGGCATGCACAGGCATGCACACACACTTAACAGAACA
Source organism: Lissotriton vulgaris (assembly GCF_964263255.1). Lineage (NCBI taxonomy): Eukaryota > Metazoa > Chordata > Amphibia > Caudata > Salamandridae > Lissotriton > Lissotriton vulgaris. Next base: position 1,110,907,822 of record NC_141689.1, on the reverse strand, counting down.
CACAGAAATCGCGACCAGAACGGTCTCAGACCACTCGTGTATCAGCCTGCAGCTGAATGGTCGTCATAACGAGGATCCCCCACGTAGATGGAGATTCAACAATGACGTCTTGTCAGATAAGGCGAATACAAACAAGATAGCGGAAGCAATAAAAGACTACATAAGCCACAATGATACGCCAGACAGGGACACCATGATCCTGTGGGATGCGCTCAAAGCAACTATCAGGGGCACACTAATTCGAATCAAGGCCAGAATGACCAGAGAAAACAACCTCCATTTGGCCCAACTAGAAGATGACATACAAAAACTAGAGAGGTCTCACATAACTAACACAGGCAGTAGCGGGACCTTAGCAGAGCTCACAAAGAAAAAATAAGAGTACAACAAAATCCTTAGTAAAAGGGCCGGTCTTTGGGTGAGCAAACATAAGGCAATTAACCTATGTGAGGCTAACAGAGCAGGGAAGATTCTAGCCTCATATCTTAAGCACAAACAAAGACAGCACACCATCTCCTCACTGTCCGACCCACATAACATCGCGCACACTAGTCACAAACTGATACTAACAATATTTAAAGACTTTTACTTGGATCTATACAAAAGCGACCAAAAGCTAGACCAGGAGGGGTGCACAGCCTACCTGGACAGACTAAACCTACCACAAATAACGAACGAACAAGCCCAAGTACTCGGAACACAAATTAGCCCATCAGAAATAGAAAGGGCGGTGAAGTCCCTCAAAGACAAGAAGGTGCCGGGACCTGATGGGTACACAGCCTCTTTCAGCAAGACAGTCCTCACAGAGCTGCTCCCTACCTTAAAAAAAGTGTTTAATTACTGCGAAAGTACAGGGACGGTCTCAGAATCCATGGCAGAAGCAAACATAATCGTAATACCGAAGGAAGGCAAAGACACACAGCAGCCTCAAAATTACAGGCCCGTCTCACTAATAAATGTAGATTGCAAAATCTACGCCAAGATCCTATCCTCAATGCTGAGCACGGTACTCCCAAACCTGATCAGCAACGCTCAGGTAGGATTCCTCAAGACGCGCATGTCACACAATAATACCAGACTTCTATGCCACATACTAGAAAGTGTCTCCAAGTTGGAGGTACCGGCAGTGACGATCACTCTAGATGAAGAGAAAGCTTTCAACAGGGTTTCTTGGCACTTCCTCAAGCAATGTATGCGGAAATACAACCTGGGGGAAGAGTACACGCGGAAAGTAATGGCCCTATACGAAAACCCCAAAGCCCAAATAGTAGTCAATGGGACGGTCTCTGAACCATTTTTCTCACAGTGAGGAACAAGACAGGGCTGCCCCCTGTCCCCCCTCGCTGATCTACTTGCCCTAGAACCACTGATTAGGGATATTGGGTACAACGAGGAGATGAAGGTGGTCAACATTAACGGGGTCACAGTCAAACTTGCCGCATATGCGGACGACATCCTCATAGTCACAGAAAGCCCAGAACCCTCCATCACAGCCCTCATAGAGACGATAGGGAAGTACTCAAGGCACGCAGAGTACAAGCTGAACAAGGACAAGTCGGAAGGTAAACCGCTAAACTTCCACACCACTAAAGACATGTTGGGTAACTCAGGGCTAGCCTGGCAAACTGGTTACATTAAATACCTGGGCATACATTTCAGCAAAGACCTCAAATCGACACTTGACCAGAATGAAAGGCTACTTCTACAAAAGGTAAAGACATACTGGAGGGCTGGTCTCCAAAATTCCTTACATGGTGGGAGAGGGTGGAGACGATAAAAATGATGATCACCCCTATGGTAAACTATCTGTCAAATATGCTCCCACTCATACTATCTGAAGAGTTCCACCGCAAACTGGACAAAATGTTAAACAATTTCCTTTGGTGAGGAAAAAGGGCGAGAATAGGCCTCAAAAGACAAAGGCTAAACAAGAATCTGGGGGGCCTAAACATAGCAGATTTCAAAACATTGCAAACTGCCTTCCTTGCAAAACAGGAAGCCTACTGGGTCATACCTCCACAAGAGTACACACCAGTATGGCTCAGCATAGAGAGAGCCATACTAGACAACGTAGAACCAATTGCGCTCCTTACAGCTAAAAAGCACCCACATGTAATAAACCCGATATTCAGAAACACTAAAAATAGACCAAGAAATGGAACATTGCGTGAGAAACTCAAGGTGGGAGTCCCTGTGGGCGAACACAAAGATAAAATACAGGGGTAAACCTCTCTCGATAGATACATGGAAAAGGCTAGGTACCTCATACCCGGCGTAGCTGGAGGAAGGCGATAACCCTTCCCCTTTCAGTAGTCTTAAATCAAAACACAATCTCCCAGAAATAGAACTGTACAACTTTCTCAAAATCAAAACAGCCCTGTCCAAAGCGAATCTTTCAAAGCACAAACCATCAATCATACAGTACCTGACAAGTATCAACAGAGTAGACCACCAGGTATCACACTTGTATAGACTACTACAACCTAGCGCCTCCAAACTCAATGACAAAATGATCAATTACTGTGAAGAGCAGCTCGGCACACCGCTCAACGAGAAAGAACATCCCTACCTCTGGGCCTCCCCCACACAAAACTTAATCTCCCCAACCTTGGCGCATACAAAATTCTGGCTACCACATAAAACATACTGGACCCGGCCCGTCTGGCATCCCTGGGGCTGAGGGAGAATGACCTCTGCTGGAATTGCGACAAGGATAAGGGGGGCCTGGCACACCTTATCTACCACTGCCCCAAGGTCAAAAAATTCTGGGAACAGATCTTCACCCTCATTAGCAAAACCCTGGGGTGCACCCTAAAAGCTGACTTTGCCACCTTTGCCACGGCTTTCATGACAACAGACCTACACTCACAGCAAGACAGAGAGCTGCTGGATCTCTTGCTAACAGCGGCAGTCAAGATTGCACTCACGAACTGGAAAGACACAGCTAAGGCACCTTTCAAGGGGTGGCTCAACTGGGTTACTTTCCTAAGGGGCACAGACAACATCGCCTTACAAAATCACCATGGAGACAACCCAACAGGGGGACGTGGCAGTCATTAGACAAACTGCTATACCCATACGAGCCCCCATGAATAAGGAATACCATCCTAAAAGAGGGATTTGTCCCCTCATGCACATTGTGATGGGAACCCTGGCATCTAGAACACTAACCTCCTTTTGCCTCTGCTATATATCTCACTTCATTATTCTTCAGCCCTTCCCCCTCTGCCCTTCTCACAATCCTCTCTTCCCCCAAGGACATTGGTTTAGGGGGGCAGTCAAGTGGTAATACAGTATAAATGCACCACCTGCTTTACAACCAAGAGGGACTACAACCCCCTTATAAGATGGCGAGATGTTTATATGTTAATTGTTCATGTCTATGGAAATATGGAATATGGGAGAGGGGGCAGTCAAGTATATATAATGTATAAATGTACCACCGGCCACGAGGCACTGCAATCCCCTGTACCGTAACCAATATGGCAAGATACTTATATGTTTATATGTTAATTGTTTATGTGTATGGAAATATGGTAATATGGGAAAGGGGGACAGTCAAGTATAAATAATGTATAAAGGCCACAATGCACCGCAATCCCCTGTACCGTAATGCACGATGACTATATGTTTTATGTGTATGTCCCTGTGTTGTAAAAACAATAAAAACTCATTGAAATAAAAAAAAGACATTGGGCTGACCTATTTTGTTGTCGCAAAGGGGCTAAAATCCCCTTTGCTACCGCAAATAACGGTCGTACATTTGGCCCTTTATACAGGCCATCCATGTCAGTTTCATTTGTACAATATGTATATATGTAGCTGATATTTTCAAAACACAAAGCTAGCCGAAAGGCAGCAGAGCACTGTACAGTGTACAAGGCAAAGATGTAAGTCATTGTGTGTTTGGAGTCATAGCTGGTTTCTAAGTGTGGAAGTGGACTGTTATTGCATCACGATGTATTAATCTCTAAAGAGGTGCTTCTTCGGATCACTACTAAATTTGAGGAGGCGTGGGGAAGTCTGGGTGGATATGATAATGTTCTACCTGATACTGGGTACATAAATGGAGAAAGCATGCTGCTTTGGTTTTTCTTTTTTGCATTTCTTTGTCTTGAGTCTAATGCTGTGCTGGCTGTGGGTGTGCCGAGAGGCACTGCAGGTGGTAAGTATGTCAGTCAGATGGTCATCATCTGCCCCTGGCCTAGACAGCTTCACGGGCAAATTTTATAAGGCCTTTAGGGATCTGCTGGTACCACACCTATTGGAGGTATATACGGGAGCCCTGGGAAGCCAGGTTTTGCTGCCCACTCTGCGCGATGCAGTGGTAATACTCCTCCCCAAACCGGACAAAGATCCCCTGCTCTGTGGCGCATATAAACCACTTTCCCTCCTGAACCTAGATTACAAAATCTTTGCCAAAGTTCTTGCTAATCGTTTATCTCTCTTAATGGAATCCATAATATCCCCGGCGCAATCCGGTTTTATCCCATCATTCTACTGCTTTTCATCTTAGAACCTTATTTGCTATCCTCCACAGGATTAATCAGGATCTGCCAGCTGCTGCGATTTTGTTGGACATGGAGAAAGCCTTCGACTCTCTCAGGTGGCCTTTCTTTCTGTCTCTCATGCAAAGAATGGGTATGCCGACTGGCTTTGTGGCCACCACAGCATTATTATACAGCCAACCCACTGCTAGGCCCAGACTGAATGGTAGTCTGTTGGCTCCTTTTTCCTTGTAAAGAGGCACAAGGCAGGGCTGCCCACTTTCACCCTTATTATGTATTCTAGCTATGGACCCCTTGATTCAGCATTTTCAAGAAAACACCTGCACAGAGGCCTACAATTTAATATGGGCCCATTATTGGTATCGTTATATGCAGATGATACAATTCTATATGTTCGTAACCCCCATATTAATTTAGAACCACTAATTCGGGAAATTCTTAGGTTTGGCGCGTATTCCGGTCTAGGCATCAACGGGCACAAATCTGTGATCTTCCCCCTCACCACCAGCACAGAAAAATGGGACGTGGAATTCCCACTGGAGTGGTGCTCAGATTTAGTCAAATTTTTGAGCATACACATATAGCTCGACTTGGACCAGATCATTCGACAAAACTATGGACCGGCGGTACAATCGTTGGAGGCACAGATAAATGGCTCAAATTTCCACTCTCCACGGCTGGTAGGGTTGCCCTGATAAAGATGATTGTGCTTCCTAAGTTCCTTTATTTATTTCATAACATCCCGCTCCCTCTCACCAACAGGTTTTTTTTGACTCTTCGATCTCATCTGGTAAGATTGGTTTAGGGTGATAAAAGGGCCCGGGTTTGCTGGCAAGTTATGACATTACCTTGCGACAGGAGGGATATGGGGTATCTGATCTACAGTTGAATTATTTAGTTGCCCAGTGCTGTTACGCTCAGACGTGGCACCACCCGGATGCAAGAATTCCCTATCTAAGACCGGAATCCAATCTAGTCCTCCCGGAAACATTAGTGGCCATTTTGCCTAAAGGCCTGCCCAGAGACCCTAATGACATCCAAACTGTATCCACCACCAGCTGGGCCTGGGAGAAGCTGAGACGGATCACTAATATGCCTTCCCTCTATGCATCCTCTCTTCTGCTCCCGAATGCCAGATGGTTACCAATTACAGGAGAAAAAATCATCCAACACACTTGCACTAAAGTTAACATCGTCAAGATGGGTGACCTATTTCCAGAGGGCCATGTGTTCGAGACTGATAACGTGATCCAATTCCCAGATGCCACGTTCATGGATAAGTTCATTTTATCATGCATTTGTTCAGTGTTACGTGCTACTTTTCCTGATTTTCCTCTCGAACCACCGTCCTTCCCCCACTCACAATAGTGATAGACAGCGCTAAGGGAGTACACCTTATCTCCAAGCTCTGCAAGATCTGTGCTGACATTATCCCTCATAATTATGCCAAGATATGTAGAGAGTGGGAAACAGACCCAGGGAACCCAATAACTTATGGACGGCATGCTGCGCACTGACGAAGAATGTTTCACTTAATAGCCACCACAAATTGATCCATTTAAAATTTCTACACAGAACGTACGCTACATAGGCCAGAATTCATAGAACAGATCCCTACAGACCACATATTTGCCCTAGATGCACGGCCTCATACCCAGATTTTGCCCACCTGGCCTGGACATGCCCACGCATCCACACATATTGGGTAGAAATACATAGGATTATCAGCAGTATGGTCAATTTGACGATAAACCCCCTGCCCGAGATTGCCTTCTAGGCTACGTGGTCCAGTTGCACCTGAAACTTCGTAAAGTTGTAGCCATGAGTTTGTTATTAGCCAAAAGAGAAGTTGCCATTCACTGGGGTGGCTGGTCGGCCCCCACGATAAAGGGATGACTTAACAGCTTGGCGTCATGCTCCACAAGAAGTGAAATTTATGCGAGCACTATTCCTCCCACCTCTAAGACATTTGGAGTCCTTTCCGAACGTATCTGGAGACACAGCAACAAGACCCACCCATACTACAGGAACCGGGCATTGTTCCCACTGGTGTGGGATAGAGAACTCCTATTCAGCACATAAGTCATATTTCACACTTTTTTGGTCTACTACTGCACAGCACGCATATTATCACAACTGTAAAACACCACCATATTGAGCAACAATGGATTGAATGGGGCAACTGCACGTAATCAGAGATTTGTCAATGTGTAGTTGGAAAGGAGATTTGTACATTTCCCTTAAACATAAATGTGATAAGAGCGTGGCCAACTGAAAACTGTAAAACAACACTGCCATTTAAGTACAATGACTCCTCTCCAACGAATGTATTGTATTGATCACTATCAAACTGCAAAATAAAGTTATTAAAAAAAAGTATGTCAGTCAGATAGGTACAGATACCTATTGTGATGACTTTTTAGATTATGCAGCTGGTTTTGAAGATGGTGCAGTCTGGCAATGGTAGTCAGTGGGATTTTTTCAGCATATGGGCGATGTATTCATAGTCCTTTAGGGCATGAAGAAGCATGCTGCTGGGTGTAGGATGCCCTTAAGTGGGGCCAATATGGAATGTGTGAAGCTGTAGAGCAGGGCATTTCCATCATCCAGATGGCGGACTATGAGGGCTTGAATGACAGTTTTGTAGTTACTTTCATTGTGGAATGGCTTTACTTTCTTTAATAGAGAAAGCCGGTTCCAAGCTATCTTAGTTTTCTTGACTTAGTCTTCCACGATGGTATGAGCAGTGTGAATCCAAGAGACTTGGCATACAGTAAAAGTTTAGATTCAGATACATTCATGTCCATACCACTGACCAAGGTTTGGATTAGTTGTCTTTTCCTGTTCTTGGCTAGCAGCCGAAATCTGTTTTATCAGGTTAATCTGGTGTCTGGGTGCTAAACATTGAGTTCTCAATCTGGTGCTAGTAGTGTTTTGTGGCACAGTAAACCTAGGACCCAGGTCAGTAATACCCATGGCGTCATTTACATGCCATCAGTGCATCTTCAGTGCTAAGAATAGCGTCCATATATTAAAAATACAGTCGTCATAGAGAACGTCTTTGCTTGTTAGACTTATCTGGGCTCTACATTTGGGCCTACTGAGTCACACAATCAGAGCACTCTCATTTATTTGACATCAAATTCTAAGTCAGTTCCATCTGTCAGAGGCTAGTGGGGAGACTGTGGTCTCAAATTGTCCTTGCGTCCCTGAGGCCTCTTCTAAACCCAATCCAAATTACTTGATCACTAATGTGTGTAACAGTACTATTCTGAGTCCCATCGACCCTTATTCCTCTAATTGCACCCGACCGTTTACTGTAAATGAGACTCCCCAGCCAGTGTATCAAGAGAGGCATTTGCAAACACTGAGTCCAATACGTTGTCCCTCATTTCTTGGAATGTGGCCGGGTTCAGGTCCAAGCTAGCATTGCCCGACTATATCTCTCTTATGGAAGAGTACTAAGTTTGTTTACGTCAAGAGACATGGTCTCTGGAACCAATCCATATGCCTGGCTATCTCAATGTTTATACTTCTGCAATTCCTAGACAGAGAGGTGGATCCTCTGGTGGGCTAGTTATGTGGGTTAGAGTCTTGCTTAACTGTCAAATATGGCAACTCAATATCGATTAGCCTGATATTCTTGCTATGGAGCTTAACAGCAGGACCAAGCCCAAGATAGTCACTATCAAATTTACATTAGAGGGGCTAGAGGAGGTGTGGTATTGCGCACCCTCCAAGTTTTGGAAAGTTACTTTGAACAGTGCCGTGCCTAACAGCATCATATTTTGGCAGGTGATTTCAATACCACATTTGTGTCTCTCAATAATGATTATATTCACTGAACAAAAGGTGAGGATGTGTCTTGGGCCGTCCCCCTCTTAGATATTCTGCCAATCCACAGATGGTCACAATTAGCTCTTCATCTGAAGGCCCTAACAATTCAGTTTGGGCATAGGGCTACCAATGGCCGAGCACAATCTAATCTTGTAGGGGCTCATACATTTAACAAGCCTCATCACAAAAGCAGAATCAAATATTTGTTATTCTATTTAAGGTTATGGTCGTCTGTAATTGATTTGTACGTACTAGAAAGGATGGAAAGTGATCATAACCCTCTTTCTTTGTTCATGCAGGCTTTTTGTGCTATTATCTCTCCCGCTCATGGTTCGACCTCTCTAACCAGGGGTATCACACACTAACCTCTGGCAAGCACCACTTAAAGTGGAGCCAAGTGGAAGACCGCCCAGGTATTTTACCAACCTTAAGCACCGATCTCAAAAAAGCTATGGCAAAAATTGAGGGTGGCCATCTTGTTGCCCCTAACCAATTGATTTTTATGCACACAGCCTTTTTTGACCATATTTTAGCATACTTTACTGTTCCTGAATCTCTCAAAAAAAGCTGAACCCCAAAGATATGCCCGCGATTCAACAAAGAATGATGTGAGCTCAAGTGCTCCTCAGCTAGAGCTATCAAAACTAAGGATATGCCCTGCATCACTCTGGACAGGAAAGCCTACAAGTTGGCTATTACTCATGCTAAAAAAGAACTGGGCCAAGCAGAGGTGGAGGGCTCTCACGGATGCGAGTGCAGACAGAGACCTTACTCGATTTTGGCAACTTGTTTCCCGTGGTGGTACCTCATTTGCAATGGAACCTACAAATAATGTTGCTCCTTCTGTCTGAGTCAATTATTTTAATAGTTTATACTCCAGAATACCGTTAAGTGCCTCCAATGTCACCAATCTGGCTCTACCTTGCTCTGTTCCTCCCACACCTTTGTTTGACATCTCTGATGTTGTTCAATATCTATCAGCCGTTACTAGGGAAAGGGCGGCAGGGACAGATGCTATCGCACCTGACTTTTTTTGATTTGGAGATTTGGCCCTGCTTTATTTTACCCATTGCTAATTCTATTAATGCAGGGGCTCCCATTCTTGAGTCTTGGAAAGGTGCTACTATTACCCATCCACAAACAAGAGACAGGGCTCAACCAAACAGTTATAGACCTATTAGTCACATTGACTGCCTTCAAAAAGTCTTGAGTTGCTTTGTGCTTTCCAAAATCCAGGACCAGATTCTTGAGAAAGACATCCTAAGCCCCTTTCAAGTGGGCTTTCAGATTAAATTCTCCACCATCGATCAGGCCTTATGCTTTGTATTGATCTACTGCAGAAGTGTTATTATTGGCAAGAGTAACCTTTACGTTCATTTGTCGACCTCAGATCCATTTTTTATTTGGTCCCACGTCCTACCCTCTGGCAGTCTCTTATTGACATGAAAATACCCTATAACATCTTGTCATTGGTGATACGTCTCTTTGAGGGCAACTTTGCACGCATTAGGGTAGGGAAAAAGAGTAATTTGATTGCTAGGATTCCAGTTCTCAGAGGGGTTCGCCAGGGCCTCATACTGGCTCCCACACTCTTTACGTTATACATCAACAAAATAGTCTCTTTTTCTCAAGTTAAAATGGACGCTCCCTCACCCTTCTCTTATTTGCCGACACATTGCTGATGTCCAAAACCTCAAGCAGGTTACAGAAACTTTGGACTCATTTTGATTCATTCTGTCTTGCTCGTGGTCTGGAGATCAACATTACTAAAACAAAACTGATGTAGTTTGACCCTCAAAAATCCTCAAAAAGAGCATCATCTTAGGCGGATACCTCTTGAGATGGTGGATTCTTTCACTTATTTGGGCATCACATTTACTGGCTGCATGTCTTGGAAATCCCTTGATAACAAAGCAGCCCTAAAGCTCAAACAGATTTAGGGGGCATTACTTAAAGAATACTCTGCCTCCTACACTAAACCCATTCCAACAGCGCTCCAATTGTGTGAGGCCAAGGCATTGGGATCAGACTTTTATGGGGCAGAGCTGTGGGGTATTTCGAACATCGAGGTGTTTACCAGAACAAGAAATCAATTCCTGCGACACCTTTCCTTTCTCCCCCAGCACCCCCTTGTATCCACTCTTTCTGGACATGGAAGTTAGAGGGTTAGCAGACAATGGTTGGTTATGGGCTCTTTTGTATTGGCGGTGCCTATGGACCACCCCAGAACTTACCCATTATGTTACAACTCTAAAGGATGTAATGGAAGCTGACCAATTGTCTAAAGTCCCCTGGCTCATGAACATCAAAGAGTTGCTTTCTGCTCTTAATTTGTTTTAATTGTGGGTACATCCAGCTGCTACCGGCTTCCCGTCTAAGAACTCACCAAAGCAGCTGTACTGGGCAGTTACATCAGCCAATGTCTACAGTAAGGCTGCTCCAAGTAAGCTGTCCGGCGATGTTCTTAATTTAAAGTCTTTTTGTGGTTATGAGTCATCCTGGGATCAGATGGCGGTCTCCAAGGATAGGAAGCTATACTTCCAGTTCTGAATGAGTGCTCTCCCACTGAGTGCCTTCACCTCAAAAAGGACTTCCGGGGGCACTGATATTTGGCCTGCCTGTATTCCCCAGTAGAGAGTGTCTCGCGTGTCCTGTTTGCTTGCTCAGCTTATGCCTGTCCCTGTAAAACATGGCTAGCTCCTACCTGCAGGTTTTTTGGCGTACACAGTCACTCCGCACTCTTCGCATTTTGACGACGGACTGTAGTCTAACCTATGCCATTCCAGTAGCCAAGTTCTGGGGTGACGTATGGATACTTTGAAGAAAGGTACTCCAGCTTTCTTAAGACTATGCTGGCTTCTGTGTCATACCCCTGTTCTTATATTCCGCATGTCAGCATTACCAATGGCCCTCTCTGTATTTTATTTTTAATATGTATGTGCTAGGTGATATTTTATTGTTCTAGTAAATCAATTTTGGCGTCCATTTTATACAAATTGTGAACTTTCCTTATGCTGAATTGTACTGTTTAACTCTTTTATTATGCAGTCCCATTTGAATTTTAACTTTTATGTCCTTGGTGGCCAAAATAAAGTTCTTTTAACTAAACTCAAATACTATTCAATTCTGAGAGTCTATGATTTAAAACATTGTGGCACTGTACATTAAAAGCACCGTCCTGGTTTGAACTTTACTGATGAAAGCATAGTCCCGGATTTACCACAGCATTGTGCAGAAACTGAGGTGGAGCAAATCGGTGTCTCTGAGATAAAGTAGTTTAGTGCCAACAGGTGACGCTCGTACAGCTTCAAGATCATTTTATGCCATGAAGTGCCAAACTCCCAATAACTTATACAAAAGGTGAGGACCAGGGCAATTACCCCTTGGATGTGATACAATGCTTCATCAACTTATATTGACTGACCTGGTTTTGTGTCAAAACCTTAGGTCAAGTGACACCAAGCATAAACAAGTAGACAAATGATGCACAGTGTGATATAGCTCCATATATAACTTGTGATTTCCGCGTACTTGTACGTCTTATGTTGTTTACAGGGCCGGACTGCCGGTAGCGGGCACTGGGCGTTTTCCCGGTGGGCCGGCTGGGTGGGGGCCGTTTTTTGAGTGGTGGGGTCGTTTTTGTTACTAGGTCTGGTTTTGCAGGAGTGCTGCAATATGGGTCAACAGTAACAAAAGCAGCAGCAGTGCTTCTCACTAGCACCCGTCCGTCCCCTACACCCACCCGGGGCCGGTCCAATTAAATTGCCAGGGCTGGTTTGCGTTCCCAGTCTGGCTCTGGTTGCTTACTTTTGTGTGGGTGTCCATGTATGAGACTTTATGCTGCTAAGTGTACTTCGAGCACAAGTCCCACAATATACGAAGCTGGCTCACATTTACACCACTGCGAGAGGCTGAGCGTCCCACAAAAAAGGCTTTTATTGCAGGTCCACTGCAAATGACGTAATGAACATGCAACTCTGTAAATATGTTGCTTCACACTTTTTGCATTCTATGTGTAAATCCGCTGCCCTACGGCAAAAGAAAGGGGCAGAAATGCACCTTACCTATCACACATGGTGAATTCCTGTCTTCTTTTACTGCGCTGGAGCCCATTTGGCTGCCATGTGCCAAAGTAGGCACCCTTGCACCATGGTGCAAGGGTGTGTGCATTGTAGGGATGATTGTTTTTGTGCAGGAAGGAGCACCTTCCTGCACAAAAACAATTGGAGGCAATTTCCTCTTTTATGTGTGCTGCTGAATGCAAGGAAAAATCGAGGAGAAATAGTTATTTCTCGTTGTTTTGCCTCCCTTGGGGAGGCATAGGCTTTTGACACATTCCCAGATTTACAGCTTGTTGTTCGTGGACATGTGTTGAATGAAATCAGTGTTACTTGGAAGCGCCCAACGTAATGCCCATGGCATGCCTCCCCATTGTAGTGTGAGGCAATGCAGAGACTCCCTTGATATCTAAAAGGGCATGAAAATCCATGCAGACTGGCTTTGAGTGGCCTTGTAGATATGGTAAGCCCTGTGCGCAACCGGAACTTCACAAAAAGTGACATTCCGGCAGTGCACAGGGCTTGTAAGTGAGCCCCATAGTGTTCAATACCAACAAATTACGAATGTGTCACTGCATAATAGATTGGTAGTATAACCAGACTCTAATCTGATTCATAATAAAATATAAGGAAGAATCTGTTGATATGTAATGGTGGAAATATTAGGAACAATATTTGAATGGACTCGAAAGGGTCTATTTTAAGCCATATCACACACTATAATGATTTTTTAGGCACACATCCCTCAAGGATGTGATCAAAGTTAAATGCACCGCTCCATAAGCAAATTTAAGATGCAACGTTTGCTGTTTTATGAGGGTGATTTTGGGAAAGAAATTCAAGTTCTTTCACTGCTTCATTTTGGTCACTTAAAAAAGGCAACGGTTTAATTTATTCTGTGACCCCTCATCTACAGACCCCCATGACCACGCTCACACTTCAGCGAGGCCATCGCAGACTTCCTCACCCTCACCTCCCCCAACTACATCCTCCTAGGAGATCTCAATTTCCACCTGGAGAACGATCAGGACAACAACACCACCGCCCTACTAGACAACCTCGCCAACCTCGGATTCGAGTGACTGGTCAACACCCCCACCCATTACACTGGCCACACGCTCGACCCTCTCTTCTCCTCCAGCAACCACATCTCCATCAGCCACACCACTGAGCTCCACTGGACCGACCACAGCTGCGTACACTTCAACTTCAGGAAAACAACGACCCACCACCGACACCAACAAACCCCCCGAAGGTGCTGGAGCAAGATCACCACCGACCAACTCACCACCTCCTTGCGCCTAAACCATCCCACCAACACCACGACACCCAAACGAAGGAGCCTGCAACCTCACACAGTGGATCACCGACTGCGCCGATACCCTCGCTCCACTGAAAAACGCTCCCAGCAACCTCAACAGCAAGAAAGCCGCGTGGTTCACCAACGATCTCAATGACTCCAAGAAATCCTGCCGTGACCTCGAGAAAGCCTGGCGAAACAACCAGTCAATGGACAACATGACAGCCCTCAAGAACGCCACCCGCAAACACCACCAGCTGATCCGCACCACCAAAAGGTCATCCTTCAGAGAACTACTGGACAACAACACCACCAAAAGCAAGGAACTCTTCAATGTAGTGAAAGAGCTCTCCAACCCCAACGCCAGCAACAACGACATCACGCCTTCTCAAGACCTCTGCAACTCTCCGGCCACCTTTTTTCACCGTAAGATCGTCGACATACACGACAGCTTCGGCGATCAGAACACGTACCCCACCATCGAACCTACACCCCCCACCACCACCATGTGCGCCTGGACTCAGTTTAGCACGGAAGATACCACCCACACGATGAACACCATCCACTCGGGCTCCCCAGCCGATCCCTGCCCACACCACATCTTCAACAAAGCCGACTCCATCATCGCACCCAAACTTCGGGACATCATCAACAACTCCTTCATATCTGCCACCTTTCCGGAGAGCTGGAAGCACGCAGAGATCAGCGCCCTCCTGAAGAAACCCAACGCAGACCCCTCAGACCTCAAGAACTTCTGCCCCATCTCGCTCCTCCCCTTCCCTGCAAAAGTCATCGAGAAAACCATCAACAAACAGCTGACAGCCTTCCTGGAGACGAACGGCTCCCTCGACCCATCGCAGTCCGGATTCCGAGCGAACCACAGCACCGAGACCTCCCTCATCGCGGCCACCAACGACATCCGGACCCTGCTGGACAATGGAGAAACCGCCGCCCTCATCCTGCTCGACCTTTTGGATGCGTTCGACACGGTCTGCCAACGCACCCTGACAACCTGCCTCCGCCACGCCGGGATCCAAGGAAAGGCCCTGAAATGGATCACCTCCTTCCTCTCCGACAGAACCCAAAGAGTCCGTCTCCCGCCCTTCCTCGCAGAAGCCACCAAGATCATCTGCGGCGTACCTCAAGGCTCCTCGCTCAGCCCCACCCTCATCAACGTCTACATGAGCCCCCTCGCAGCCATCGCACGCAAGCACAACCTCAACATCCTCTCCTATGCCGACAATACCCAACTGGTCCTCTCCCTCACCAACTACCCCACCTCCGCCAGAGCCAGCTTCCAGGACGGAATGAAAGACATCCCAGACTGTATGAAGCTCAGCCGCTTGAAACTGATCTCAGACAAGACGGAAGTCCTCCTCCTCGGCCCATCCATCTTGTTTTGCCAATAACTTCGGCACCGCTTGACGGATCTTCACAAATTTTTCAAAACAACTTCCCCTTTTTGGGTCAGCTGCTGTGTTGAAAGTTTTGGGATGATCCATCAAGCGGGTGCCCAAATAAAAGTGGGGGTCCCAACCACGTTTTCCCAATGGTATATCTATTGGGATTTTTCATTTTTTTAACTCAACTACAGCCCAAACCGCTTAATGAAATTACCCCAAATTTGGGATAAAGCTAGATGTTGGTCCAGAAAGCATGCCTTTTGTGATTTGATGTAAATCCATTGAGTAGTTGCAGAGATATTCAAGTTTAAAAAATATAGATATCTGAGGATGCGAGTCCTTGTAGTGGACTTGCGGATCCTACTGAAATTTGAGTGACTGCCAATACTTTAACTGGGAAGTGTTGCCAGCCATCTTGGGACTCGGCTTAAAGCTGATCCCACACAAAAGTAAAAAAAGAAAGAAAAGGGGGGGGGGAGGGGGCAGGCTAGAAATACCCTGATCCCCCAGATATGGTGGGGGCTTCTACAGGGACTCCGCCAGGAGTTTAAAATATTTTCTTTTATAAATTGCCTCAAATTTGAGGGTATTCCTGCGGATCTGTGTCATTTTTTTTAAAAACCCATGCAGACACCTGTGCATCTTTTATAAGAAGCCACTGGGTGGGCCAAATCCCAGGAGCATGTTTTTCAATTATGAGGTGGGTGCCAATGCAGGTCCCTCCACGGACCGTCACCTCCCTGGGGCTATTTATTAAACAAGTGCAGGTAGACCCGTTTGGCCTCCCTGTAGCCCCAGGGACTGCTACCTTCCTAGGGTAATGCAGAGGGGGCCTCATGGACCCCCCGCCCCGGGTACGACCATCTCCCTGTGCCTTTAAATTTTTTTAGATGGGGGGCCTCACGGACCACCCCAGGCCCAGGGGACCACCACTTATCCAATGCCAAACATATTTTTTAGGAATGGGAGGGGGTGCCGCAAGGATCCCCTCTTGAGGCATACTCGGTCCTGAGGACTGCCAGCTCCCCGGGGCAGGCCCTTAATCAAGGAAGAAGGGAGGCCCAGAGCCACCCTACTGGAGCCATACATGGCCCTGGGGACTGCCAACCCCAAAGGCCAGCTCCTGCTATGTCTGGGGTGCCCATCCCCATGATTTAGCTGTTTGCTATGGCATGGCGGGAGCTTAACCACTTTCGCTAAGCCATAACAATCTGTGCTCACTTTCAGCAGGCTAAAAAGCGAGCTCAATTGCTTTGACAGAGAGGGAGCTGCATGTTAGCAGCTTCCGGGGTCTTGAGGCTCCTCCTGTGGTCCCAGTGATGAGTGGGTGCCATGGAGGCACCCACTTTAAATGGCCAGGCCCCGGGGGATTGGGGTTCCTTGGGCCTGAATCAGCCCAGGAAGGGGGCCCCTCAGGCTCCCCCTCCCCCAGCATTCATTTTCATTTTTTTTTTAAAGCCTGGGTTGTTGGGATCGAGCCCCTGGTGCTAAAATCGACCAGAGGATGGGGGACGCACAGCCCCTTCCCGCTATAAGATTACAAAAAATAAGTGTTCAGGCCCGGGAAGTGGGCTGCTCCAACCCCCTCCTTTAAATTTTTTTAATGAAAAGAAAAAATGGGCAGGCCCTGGGAGATGCATTTTTCCAGGGCCAAAATCAGGCCAGGATGGGAGCTGCGCAGCCGCACTCTCTCATTCAAAATAGCCTGGCCCTGGGGGATGTTGTCTCCGGGGCCAACATCATTCAAGGAAGGGGAGCCACGTAGCCCACATCCCATTATAAACAAAAAAAGAAATGAACCGGTAAATCATCAGAAGCCCCGTCCCCTTTGTACACCACTCTTCAAGCCGCCACCTGGAACACAACTGGTTGAGGGATGACGTCCCCTTGGCTCCAGCGAGTCCTTGGAGGCCAAGAACCCCTCCTGTTACCTCCAGAAAGTCCCACACAGCAGGACTGCTGAGAGGTTAGTGGCGGCCACACACCCTTTCCCCACAACTCTACAAATTCACCTCCTAGTTCCTTGCTGGTTAGGGGATTACGTCTCCTGGCTCCAGGGGGCCCTCAGGGACCCACAGGCCCGCCTGTTACCTCCAGTAAATCCCACACAGCAGGATTGCTGAGTTGCTGAGAGGTCTTCGTGGGCCAAGCCCCCTTTCTCCACCACTCTGAGAATTCGCCTCCTGACACACTGCTGGTTAGGGGATGAAGTCCCTTGGGTTCCAGAGGGTCTTTAGGGACCCACAGGCCCTCCTATAACCTCCAGTAAGTCCCACATAGAGGGATTGTTGAGAGGTCTTCTTGAGCCATGCTCCCTTTCTCCACCACTCTGCAAACGCGCCTCCTGGCACACTGCTGGTTGGGGATGAAGTCCTCTTGGATGCTGAGGTTTCTTGGGACCCGGAAGCCCTCCTGTTACCTCCAGGATTCCTGAGAGATGATCATAGGCCTCCTCCCTTTCTCCACCACTCTGCAAATGCGACTACTAGTTAGAAAACCTTGAAATTCACTTAAAAAACCAAAGGTTACAGGGACGTTATAGTTTAGGAAATAGAATTTGAAAAACGTAAGAAATTCACTTAAACACAAAGGTTACAGGGTTGCTATAGTAAGGCAAATAGAATTAAAAAACTTTGAGATTCACTGAAAAAAACAAAGGTTACAGGGACGTATAGTTAGGCTCAGATTTTACAAAACCAGTGCAATTCTGCAGTTATAGTTTCCTGAGCTAACTGTAACTTAATGCACTGCTTATGACCTAACATATTACATCACTCATGACATGGTCAGTGACATCACTGATGACAGCACTGATGACATCTCAAATGACATCACTCATGACATAATCAACAGAGCTACCCACACCCCATACAGCCTCCTATACCCCCACTCACACACCCACACAACAACTCACATATCCATTCACAGACCCATAACAGTACTCGCCCAGCCACTCACTTCTCCATAGAGGTACTCACTCTTACAGCCACTTACACAATCATACACTCACCCCTAGAGACACTTATACAACCAGTCACTCACCCATACAGCCAATCACAGCCACACATGCACCTATACAGCTACTCACTCACCCATACAGCCTCTCAACATAGCCATTCACTTACCCATACAAGCATAAACACACTCACTCACACAACCACACAACCACTTACATACCCATTCACATATCCATACAAGCACTCACACATCCACTCACTCACCCATTCAGGTAGACACTCAGGGGTATATACCCCTATCTCCATCACGGCATAACTTTTTCAGATGTTGTGGTGGTGATAGGAGCTTCACCTTATTTAGAAGGCAGCATTAAGCCACTTAATGTGGCTTGACGCTGCCTTGCAAATAAAACCAAAAAAACAAACAAGCTGCCAGTACTGATGGAAATTTTAAACCTCTGACTGAAAGGTGCAAGGATATCCAGTCGTTTGTTTTGCTGCCAGCAAAACAAACAACTGCACCAATGGCGGTTTGTGAATTCAGGCACTAGAGAATCGAGCCGATGAAAGCCTTGAATTATATTACGGCGAGGGGAGGCGGATCCATTTATAACTCCGCGATAAAACACCTGATTTAGCAGGTGCCCGCGCATCGGCGCATTGAGGGATTTGGTGAAACGTGAGACACGTATAATCCTCAGCTGATACATTGTGGAGGGAAATCACACTAAGAGTAAAAAAGATTAAGGAAGTCCACGGCGGTGGCTTTTGCTTTAGATTGTGGTTTTTTGGTCCTGATGAGAACCCCTACAGTGGTTGGGGTTTGAAACGCGTAGACCTTTTGTATTGCCACTACCAAACAATTGTTTTCATGTATTGATTAAGACATGTGGTGCACACTGAGGAATTGTAAAAAATGGGCCTGTCAAAATTGTTTTGATTCTGCATGTAATCTCTGTGCACATTTAAAAACAATCCAAGCAAGACTTTGTTTGGACAGTGGTATGGCCTTGTGTGAAAATTTTGATTGGCCTACAAGGACTTTGTGGTGTGTAAGGAGTGTGATGATTGTTTGACTGTAGTAGGAACGTTTGTGATTGTATGTTTGAACAACAGGGTTGTGAATATTTGAAAAGAATAGTGTGTATAAGGTATTTATTTGTTTTGTATTACATGTATGTATATATCCCCTATATGTTTCTCAAATGAAAAGTTTTGAATACTGAAAATTAAGGCTATTGATAAGCTCATGGGTGCTTGGCTTGGCTATCCTTGCACCTTTCATTCAGTGGTTTAAAATTTCCATCAGTACTGGCAGCTTTTTTGGTTTTTTGGTTTAGTGGACTCAGCCTTACTGATTAGAGTCAGGCCCTTTGTTGTTATATAGCCTTGTAAATAAGGCACCCTTTCATGCTACACTTAGCGTGAAAGGGGAGGGCAATAGGTGTTCCACCGCAACACCCATTGATATGACGCTGCCCCCTATTTACAAGGATGGCATAAAAAGGAAGCAGCACCAAAATTAAGACCAGGGAAAACCTGGTCTTAGACAGGCGAAATGAGGAGAAATGCTTTATTTCTCCTTGTTTATGCTGTTCCATGTATGCTGTGTTGTGCATCACACATCTAAACAGCAAAACCCCATTAATTGCTTATGTGCAGGAAGGCGTCCCTTCCTGTACATAAACAATCATTGAGAAAAATTACGTTTTGTAGCTTCTCCTTGTGCTGCATTAAGCAGCACACATAGAAGTTACCAAGTGCCATTACTGATTGCTTATGTGCAGGAAGGAAAACCTTCCAGCACATAAACAATCATTCCCATGCAAAGCAGACTGTAGTGTAGTTCCTATATTCCCAATAGGCTCTGCGCATTGGAATAATATATCCTATAGATGTGACGTAGGAGTTGTGTCTACTAGGTCTCTATCGAATATACTAGACTTAATTGTGAGTGCCAGCTAGCTCAGAGGTCACTAGAAACTTTCTTGAGTTCACAAGAAGGGGTTAGTTTCTGACAACCGCATAAACATGACAACTTTGTTTCCCCAAGAATAAACTGATCTTCAGAGTTGTGGAAACAATAGATAGATATTTTACTCAATCAATCATGCTTGCTTCGTTTCACCAGAGGTGCAGAGAAATACAGAGACAGGCGTTTTCAATAAAAGGTATTTATTGAACAGTCTTCTTTTTCATGCAGAAGAAATGAACTGCTACAATCGTAACACTGGCTGCAAAGTATAATGCATACAGCAAAAAGAGTATTATGAAATAATACTGTAAAAGCATGGTATGGTTTCTAAGCCATAAAATACATAGAATACATACATGAATACATAAAGACTAAAAGTACTCAACTGGTGCTTCTAAAATATGCCTAGTCTAGTACAAGGGAAGAAGTAAGTGAGGTGTAGCATAAATCTAGTATTATTTTTTTCCAAGAATCTATCCAAGATTTCTCTTAGGGTCTAATCAGCTCCGTACCTTGGTTTAGAATGAAGGAGGTCTGGTATCTCTCTGACTCAGGACTCGATTTCCCAACAACCCGCAGGGGTAGCTTGGAAGCACTGGAGCTGGATTTTTCAGCAAGAGAACAGACAGCGTCTCTCTCAGAGCGTCTGCTGGAGGGTCAGCTTCCTTCGGCACTTGCAGTAGCAGGGCGCATCGGGCAAGTAGATAGTCGAACTGCTCCAAACCACCGGGTGTTTGCTACGGCAAGTGTGGGCATATTTATACCTTGAAGGTACCGAGTTTGACATAAAGGTGGACATAATATCGTCATCAAAGAGTCTCAGGGGGGGCGTGGCTTAGCAAGCCACAATGGCGGCTGTGTCCTGCTGAGGCTCCGCGATCGGGCTAGCATCCTGCCCAGTACCCGAGATCGCCGGGAGCCCCAGCTTACCGAAAAAGCACCTGGGACTCCCCCGCGCACTGGGGCGCCCTTTAGACGAACTTCGAAGGTTGCTGGTGTACGACACGGACTGACTCGTCTATTGCCAGAGCCGAGCGCCGCAACTCAAAATGGCGGGCGCGGCTCCATCCTGCGGGCACGTACTCCGCCGGGAGCCGACCCGGTACCCGACGACCCCGGAGGACGGGACCAGCGGACACCTACG
This sequence comes from Lissotriton vulgaris, assembly GCF_964263255.1. Lineage (NCBI taxonomy): Eukaryota > Metazoa > Chordata > Amphibia > Caudata > Salamandridae > Lissotriton > Lissotriton vulgaris. The sequence continues at coordinate 1,110,886,640 of NC_141689.1, read as the reverse complement.
AAGGGTCCCGAAGCAACAGCGGGACCGACCCCCAGGAGTGCGCACCGAACGGCGCCCTCTCTCATTACAGCACCCCGGCGCGCAAGATGGCGGCCGCCGCACCGGGGCTCCGCTGCACCGACACTGTTGCTCCACCAGGAGCCTGATCGATCTCCGGCATCGGCCGACCTACCACCGCGAGGTGCGGAGGGCCGGCGGACGTGCTGCCAGTGCGGTGGTGTGCCATTCAGTGGCCCGCAGCCTACCATCGAGGGCGGTGAGTGCCCATCTCTTCCCCCCCTCCCCCAAGGATCTCGGCCCCGGCGGCCCCCCTACCACCTCGGGGCTCCGTGTGAGGACGCAGCTCACGCCGCCGGCTGACCCGGGGGTCCAGGGCGCTCCCACTGGCTTGAGCCGCTCGGCGGACCCGAGTGCCTGACCCCAAGATGGCGCCCACAGAGGCCTAGACTCCGAGAACGGCACGAACCTCGCCATAGGAGCAGGAGTGCCCCCCCTGAACTCGGGACACTGCCGGTGGACGTTCGCTGCCCCGGAATCCCCTCGGATTCACACTGCCTGACCTCTGGCCCTCCCGGTCGGTATTGACACTGTACCACACACCGGGGGGGCCCGCAAGGCCTCCTGACGCCGGGACTACCGGCCCCCGGTGGCCGCGGACCGCCTCTGACGCCCTGAACTGGTGGAAGCTTCCTGAGACGGGGGGGAGCCGCCCCGGACCTGGGAGGGACAGGAGAGACCGGCTGACACTGAACTGCCCCTGACCCAGCTGCGTCGGCCTGCTATTCCCGGAGTGCACGGAGGCCCAGTGACCCACTTGACAGCACCTATGGGGAAACCAAAGGCCTCGCAGGTGACGGCTGTCCCTGAAACGGCCGTTGAGAAGATGCCACACTCCAGGACGTGGACGCAAGCCAATGCGTCACAAACTGACCCTACGCTGACGGCAAAATTGGACCAGGTGTTGGCGGCGATCGAAATGTCTCGCCTTTCAATGGAAGAGAGATTGGGAGTCCTGACGACGGACATTAGCTTGATCCGCGATGAACATCGTAAGCTGGCGGACAGGGTGAAGGAAGGTGAACAAACCGTGACCGAGTTACAACCCGTGGTGAAGATGCAAGAGGAAGACATGAGAGAGGTCCTACGCCGCGTGGCGGCCCTAGAGGAACGCACAGTGGACTTAGAAGGACGCTCGAGACGATGTAACATCCGCGTCCTGGGCCTGCGGGAGGGGATTGAAAATTCAGATCCTCTGACCTATATGGAATCCTGGACTAGATCGTTCACCCCGGAGAGTGCGCGATCGCCGTACTTCTCCATCGAAAGGGCCCACAGAGTCCCGGCCCGGGCACCCAAACCCGGCCTCCCTCCACGAACCATGCTAGCTAAATTCCTGCATTTCCGAGACCGAGATGCGGTGCTCCGTGCGGCCCGGACAGCGGGTCCCCTGCAGGTGGAAGATCAGCATGTCATGGTGTTTCCAGACTACGCCCGGGAGGTCCAGCAGCGGCGATCCACATTTCTGGAAGTCAAAAGGCGCCTTCGTGCTAACGATCTTCAATACTCCTTGCTGTTCCCGGCCCGCCTTAAAGTGCTGCACAATGGGAAAGCCCTCTTCTTCACTACGGCGGCGGAAGCACAAGATTGGACTGAATTCCACTGCCCACTGATCCCTAAACCCGGACCCCAGAGGACACGCAACAACGACTCCAGACGATCTAGAAGACGGGGTGCGAGCCGTGCCCGATCTGGCCGCCCCAAAAGCCAGGCGTCCTCCCCCACGGGTTCACCCGACCTCACGCAAATCATGCAAGAGCGACGAGACGCCCTACGAGCGGTGACCGAACTGCACACGTCACCCCCAGCATCGGACCTGGAGGGTCAACCGGTACCTGTTCACCCCAGAGAAAGACCGAGACAGCGATGGAACGATGTCGGGATTTGGCCCAATCTCTTCCCCCCTCCTGGCGGCACCTACACTGGACGCTACCCTGGCCAGCCAACCTAACACCTCTTCATGAACAATGAACTATCAATTACTGTATCCTTCTAATGGTTGCCCACTGTATTGCGCGACGTCTAGGAGCCTAGACTGCTTTGCCTGATTATTGTATGCGCTACCGAGCGATGAACACTTCTCCTACAAGAGCCCGACCCGCGCACAGGCCCAGCAGTGACACATGCTGCCACCCCCGCAGTTACCTGTTGTATTTCTCCCCTAGTGGGACACTAGTTTGGATATGCCACCTCCGGTGATATATCCTCAGTATTGGGACTGTTGCCCACCCAAGGTTCTACTTGTTGTTAATCCCCTTAGTCCCTCCCCTACGATTGTGGAAGCTTGGCGCGCAGAAATTCATGTGACACATACACACTGGCGGCCCTCGGGTACTGTAGGGGGGCCCTCACCCTTACCACGACACCCCAAGAATGGCAGTCCCACGCTCAGACATTAATGTCCTTACGTTGAACGTACGAGGCCTACACACGCCCAGCAAACGATATTCTGTTTACTCCTACATTAGACGCATGTCAGCCAATATTGCACTTCTACAGGAGACACACATAAACGCTACCGAACTCACTCGCCTGCAGTCCAAATGGCGAGGGACCTTCTGTGCCACACAATACTCAGCGTTTGCACGCGGCGCGTTAGTCTGGGTCAGGCCGGGTACTCCCTTCCGGGTGCTCCGACGAGTGGTAGACAAAGAGGGCAGGTATGCGCTTCTGGAGGGAATACTGGACGGGCAGGGAATACTCCTTGGCAGCATTTACGCCCCTAACACAGACCAGGATAAATTCTGGGATCACCTCACGGGCATTCTGGCCCAGTTCACTAGAGTCCCATGGGTACTGGGAGGTGACTTTAACTGCACACTGGACCCCACCCTGGACCGCTCACATCCTCCCCCCGCACATTCCCCGGCCCCCCGGCAGGCAGAGCTCTTTAGGACATGGGTCACACATTGGGCGCTCACTGACGCATGGCGACACCTACACCCACTGGCTCGCATTTACTCCTTCCACTCGATCCCGGACAACCTCCGGGTCCGCCTGGACCGCTTCCTCTGTTCTGCACCAATTCTCCCTAAGATCACGTCTACAGACTACCTAGGCCGGATCCTTTCGGATCATGACGCTCACATTACACGTCTAACCTGGCGCCCCCCCACCCACCGGTCCCCACCTGGCGCCTCCCTAGGGATTGCCTGACCGACCCAGTATTCAGAGACACACACAAAACCAGCATACAGGACTACTTCACACATAACGCAAACACAGCGTCGTCGGTACTGGTGGAGTGGGACGCATTTAAGGTGGTGGCTAGGGGAGAATGCATTAAACAGGTGGTGGGAGTTCGCCGCACCTTGGAGCGGACACTCCTAACCTCGGAGCGGGCTCTGGCCGCACTCACTAAACGGCCTGATGACTCGGAGGAGCACGCTGTACTCACGGCCGAGCCTAAGACGGAATACCAGGCCGCCTGCGCTGACCTCCGGAAATAAAATTTTAGGGCTTACGCCTCTAGAGTGCATAAGGACAGGGACAAAGCTGGAGTGCTACTGGCTTGGATGGCAAGGCAGGACACCGAAATCAAGCCAATCACGGATATTATCAACCCGGACGGTGAGCTGGTACGTTCACAGGCCGAGATTCTCCTGGCGTTCCAGCGTCATTATACACAAGTGTACGGGACCCCGACCCAGTACTCCCCGTCTTCTGTAGACAATTTTTTAGACCCTCTGACATTACGCACAATATCGGACGTCGACAGGCGCTCCCTCGACGCCAAGATTGTCCCGTCTGACATCACCCAGGCGATACGGGCCATGTCTCGTAATAAAGCGCCGGGGTTGGACGGCTTCCCCCTAGAATACTACTCGACATTCTCCCCCCTAGTGGTCCCCCGTCTGTCACGGATGTTCGGGGCGTCTCTTCATCTAGGTAGGTTACCCCAGTCACTGCGGGAGTCCGTGATCGTCACCTTTCCCAAACCCCACAGAGATCCACTTCACATGGGGTCGTATCGCCCCATCACGCTCCTGTCGGCCGACTGTAAGATCCTGGGGAAAATCCTGGCGGATCGTTATGCGCAGATCATTCGCCCATTGGTCCACCCCGACAAATGCGGCTTTGTGCCAGGGAGCAACACCTCCCAGAATCTCCGCCGAGTCTTCCATGTTCAGGATCAGGTACGTGACCGATTTCCTTGCGCCGCCTGCCTCATTATGGACCTGGAAAAGGCGTTCGACACCCTCACCTGGCCCTATCTCTTTTCTGTCCTGCGGCGACTCAATATCGGCCCGACGCTCATGGCGTACACGCGCCTCCTGTATACCGATCTCACCACTCGGGTTCGTATCGGGAGACGCATATCACCAGCATTCGGAGTTCGGCGGGGCACAAGACAGGGGTGCCCCCTGTCACCTCTTTTATTCGCGCTGGCAGTCGAGCCGCTGGCGATTCGGCTGCGCCTGGAGGGTGTGGACTGGGGCATCCCTCTCGCGGATGACACACATTGCGTATCCATGTACGCGGACGATCTCCTCATATACGTCCGAGACATCGAAACGGACCTGGCCCCCATAGGGGCGACGTTGGCGGACTTTGCAGACGCCTCGGGCCTACAGGTGAACTGGGACAAGTCCACAGTCTACCCCTTACACCCGAGCCTGCCCCCCCGGGAAGTCGAGCTCGGACCGCATAAACTCTCGTGGTCCGCGGAGGCTCCCCGGTACCTCGGTGTCCGCTTGTACCATTCTCCAGCAGCCATGTTTGAGGGTAATCACCGCGCAGTGCTTGCTAGTCTGGCCCCGACTGTCGCCATCTGGAATAAACTCCCACTGGCCCCGATAGGACGGATAGCCCTAGCTAAAATGGTGATGCTTCCCCGACTCCTTTACCACTTCACAAATTTGCCGGTTATACCACCCAGGTCCTTCTTCCGCGATGTCGACTCCCTCCTAGGGACCCTTATCTGGGGCGAAGGCTGCCACAGGGTCGCCCTGAAAACCCTCCAACTTCCCACGGCGCAGGGAGGACTCGGAGCTCCATCCTTCGAGGCATATTTCCTCGCGGCACAACTCCAATGGCTATCTTACTGGACGGCGGACCGTTACCCTCAGGAGACTGTCACCTCGACCGTCAGAATCGCAACCCCGGAACTCACCCGTCTCCTCCTCCCGGGCACCAAGCCACGGCCCACATACCCCCTTCAAGTGGCGATAGCGCGCCGGTGCATGATGCGGATCCACCGGTTGTCCCCCAGTAGACCTCCGCCGTACTCCACGCTACTACCACTGATAGGCAGCCCCAGGCAGGACTCCTACTTCACCGCTCCACTGTTCACCGAATGGTCACTCTGTGGCATCACGGATCTGGAATCGCTCTTCGAGGAAGGCCAGCTAAAATCGCTTGACCGCCTGGTCGCTGAATACGGACTCTCCCCGGGCCAATTCCTCAGATATAGACAGCTGCTCGATGGATACCGGCCCCATTTTAATCTCTGCACTGGCGAGCCAGACACGCATCCAGTAATACATACAATCCTACATATGGGGGTGGGACGCCACTTAATCACCTGGCTATATAAATCCATCCGGGAACTCTCACACGCTCCCCTTACGACTTTGAGAGCTACATGGGAGGAGGACATAGATCGCGCACTACACGACTCTGAATGGACTAAAGCACTTGAGGCCCCAAAACGCGTCTCTAGGAACGCCCGCTTCAAGAACATCCAATACTATATCCTACACAGGGCATACCTCACCCCAGCGCGATTGCAGAAGTTCTATCCCTCAACACCATTCCTATGCCCCAGATGCTGCTCCCCAACGGCAGATTTTCGGCACATGTTCTGGAGTTGCCCCAACCTTCATCCCTTTTGGCGGGCGGTACACGACACTCTGGCGGAACTTACAGGTCTCACTACACTAGTCACCTGGGAGTCCAGCGCACTAGGCATCTTTCATGTTCCTAAGCGAGACCCGGTGCACAGACGATTCGTGTCCTTAGCACTCCTGTTGGCAAACAGATGTATAGCCATGCGCTGGCGATCCCCGGAGGGTCCCTCCGCTGCGGCATGGACGGGCGCGGTCGGTAAATGGGCGGCGGCGGAAGAGGATGCCCTTAGAGAGGAAGAAGCCAGGGGTGCGCGTAAAATTCCCATATCCATGGAATGGGCCATGCTCCTCCACAGCTTCCGGCAGTCCACACATGCAGAAGACCCACCTACTCCTCCCCCCCCCCGCCCGAGAGAACCAGTAGCCTCTACCTGGTATCAACCATCCCGAGACCGTCTCCCAGTACCCCCTACATCCTGATCAAATTCTCATATGTCATGCCGCCCACCTCGATACCCGCATACACGGGGTGTATCCACTCCCTGCCCATTCCTCTTCCCCCCCCTCTCTTGGAGCGCAGATCAACTGGCTCCGTGGCCCTCCCCTGACGCCCGTCACCAGTATCCCCCTGCTTAGACCCTGCTAGCGCCCACACGCTTCTCTCCCACAGTTTTGTCACCCCCGTTCTCTGGTGCCACCACTATCTGGACAGTACAGACCTCGATCCTACGCTCTCGAGGCGGGATCCTACATACCTGCTATTATCCATCGCCCTATTGGCGATGCAGATTCACTGTCTTCCGGCCTGCGGATGTATTTGTACGATCTACACTGATTATTCGAGGAAATGTATATTTGCACCAGTTGTATAAAAACAAGAAAAAGTTGCACACTTGTAAGCATGAGCGAATTTTGCGGATCTCGCGTTCGCGAATTTTGCGGATTTGCGGATTCGCAATCCGCAAAATCCGCGAATTCCCGTGAATTTGCGGATTTTTTTTTTTTGTGTTCGCCCGTGTTTCTGCCAGTTCGCGAGGGTTTTGTACACTTTCGCAAATTGCGAACTTACCTGTCGGGTCGCAAGTTTCGCGAACTTGTTGTTTCTACGTGTCCAGCCTGTTTGGGACACTCTTCTTCATCACTGCCACTCTCTGTCACCACTGCCACTCTCTGACTACTCATGCCACCCTCTGGCCCACCCATGCCACCCTCTGTTTCATCACCACACCCTCTGGTTGTCCAGTGTACATTATTTTCGGCAAAGCAAAGCACACCTTCCCTGCCTCAAGTGACCTGAATTAATTTGGGGCTGATTAATGTGTCACAGAATATTTTTTTAGCTGGCACCTGCTTCCTTAGTGCGCCCTGATTAGTGATCTTTTGCACTTGCTAAGTGCTTTCATTGTTGCAAAATTAGTTACAACACCTGCCCTGCCCCAACTGACAATAATGAATTAGGGGCTGATTAATGGATTTTAACTTCCAGCCTGGCTCCTGCTTGTCTCCCTTAGCTGTAATTCAGGACCTTTGTGGCATATGTGTAACTATTCTGAGGTTCAGAGCAGGGTCACATAATAGTTTCAACTGGCAACTGAACTCTGGAGGGGCCCCTCAGGAAGCACTACAGGAAATGGCTACTAATGATGAGCCTGAACTTTTGAACCTGGTAAGTAGTTACTTTCAGTTTTGCTAAAATCGTATTTCTGCAATTTTGCACTTATTCGCGGGGCGCGAACTCACGCGAACTCACGCGAACAGTGCGAGCAGTGCGAGCAAAATCCGCTGCTCGCGGATTTGCGGATTTTGCGGGAGATTCGCAAATCTCGCGGATTGCGGATTTCCCGAAAATCCGCAAAATCCGCGAGCGGAACGGATTTTCCGCCCATGCCTACACACTTGGCTGTTCGGGGCTGAATGTTGAGGCCACGTCAGCAGATCATTTACACTGTACCTGTATACTTTGATGCAACAATAAAACAAATTTCAACAAAAAAAAAAAATCAAAGAGTCTCAGGGCCCGATGTAGGTAAAATTGATTTACCGATTTTCAATTACCGAATTTTACCGATTCGGTAATTGAAAATCGGTAAATCAATGTGGTGGACATGTAGGTATTTCCAGATGTGTAAATACCGAATCTGTCACATTCGGTATTTACCGATTCTGTAAATACAGAATCGGTATTTCCCATTGATTCCTATGGGCTTCAAAGCCCATAGGAATCAATGGGAAATACCGATTCTGTATTTACAGAATCGGTAAATGCCGATTTTTGCAAGGGTGCAGGGGGTGTCACTTTGACACCCTCTGGCACCCCACAAATAGGCATGTGCGCCATTTGGCACACAGACATGCCCTAAGGGCATGTCTGTCTGTCACATGGCTAGGTGTGCATGCACACATGTGCATGCACACCTGAAATCTGTATTTTACCACACAATAGGATTGTGTGGTAAAATACCAATTTTGTAGGGCCTTTGGGACTCAGAAGAGTCCCACCTACATCTGAGATTTACTGAATCGGTAAAAATACCGATTCAGTATTTTACAGAATCTGTAACTTTACCGATTCGGTAAAGTTACCGATTCTGTAAAAATGTGCCCCTACATGCCAAATCTTGTATACCGGTCGGTAACGGCCGAAAATACCGATTTTCGGCCGTTACCGACCGACCTACATCTGGCCCTCAGTTCTTTGAAAACTCCATGAGTTTTTTGGACAAGTCAGTTTTCGAGCAAGAGGAAGTCCCTAGCTGCTGAAGCCGAGTTTTCCAAGAAATCGTTGTAGATTTTCAGAACTAGTGGAAGTAGCCCTGCCTTTATTTGGACTGCATGAGCTATGTCTAAGTATGGTTATGATTCTTATGCCTATATAAGGATATGGTGATTTATACGTATATGAGGGCATGAATCAGGAAGATTACAATAGGGTTCTAAAATGTTATACAACAGGACACCCTTGCACTATCGTGCAGGGGGTTCCTGTGTTGGCGCTAGGCAGCTAAATTAACACCAGCGCAAGGGAAAACGCAGGGCTGGACTATATTCTTGTAAATATGGTGTGGCATGTGTTTCAGAAGTGGCGGAGCGTGGCGTTAAGCCAAGGTAATGTATTGCAATGTGACTGGCAGTATGGGTGAGTGACTGGTTGTATAAGTGTCTGTAGGAGTGAGTGAGTGGTTGTGTAAGTGGCTGTAGGAGTGAGTAAGTGGGGGTGTGTGAGTATCTTTATGTAGGAGTGGGTGTCTGAGTACTGGTATGGGGCAATGAATGGGTATGTGAGTAGTTGTGTGGATGTGTGAGTGAACGTACAAGAAGTTGTATGGGTGAGTGGTTTTGTGGATGATGTCATCAATGTCATCAGTGATGTCATCAGTGTGGTCACCAGCCATGCCCCTGAGGGATGTAATATGTGATGTTATAAGCAGTGCATGGTGGGGGCATAAGTTATAGTTAGCTCCTAACTATAACTGTTGAATTTCACTGATTTTGTACAAGTGAAATCTGAGCCTATATATAATGTCCTTATAATGTCCTTGTAACCTTTATTTTTTTGTCAGTATATATATATATATATATATATATATATATATATATATATATATATATATATATATATATATATTACCTACTGGCGGTCGCCAGTAGGTATATATAGTTAGGATTTTTTCTCTGTGGGACTTTTGAAAATTCTATGTCTAATAACTTTGGCGTTTGTGGACGGAATCGGCTGAAATCTTCAGGAAAATGGCACATTTTGTTGCTGAGCAGCCCCTGAAAATTTGGGGGGGTTTCGTCAAGGGGGGGCCGAGAAAAAAGGGGGGTCCCAAAACGCGTTTTTCCCATTCATTTTTCCATAGGGCGGTTGGCCTCACTTTTAGCTCGAACGGCTGAATGGATTTGCACGAAACTTGGCAAAATTGTAGGGACTGTTAGCCCGATGTGCCTTTGCTAGGTCTCAATATATGTGCTCCAGTGGATTTTGAGAAATTAACGTTTTAAAAAACAGATATATCTGTGACAGCGTCCCGGGTAGCGCTCCGGTTCGCGTACTTTTCGCGTAACTGAACTTTGCGAAGCGAAGCTGATTGGCTCTCCGGTGTCTGTCAACATTCTAAACAGTCCGGAACGGCCGCCATCTTGTCTCTCGGTAGGATCGAGAGACAAGAGGAGGAGAAAAACGAAGGGGGAATTTAATGAAAGGGGGCAAGGTAGACCCCTCTTGACCCCCTAGGAATGATGTTGGGGTTATTAAAGGGTCCCGTGTGGCAAATAAAAAAAAATTGATTTTTCGCGGTAGAAGCGCTTCCCGGTTCGCGAACCGGGTCGCGAACCGGTAGCGAAACGGGAATTCGCCATTTTGTGTTTCGTTTTAATTAAATTACAAGATGGAGGAAATGCGTATAAGGGGGTACGGGAGACGTATCCTGACCCCCTATGTTTTCTGAGGGTGGCTGAGGATGCTCATATATGCTCATATATGTTGATACATGTCTTCCAGCGGCTGCGCGTGAGCGGATTTTTTTTTTGCTGCGTGACGTCTGTTAACGTTTGATTCGAAGGAAATCAGGAAGTGTTGACCACCATTTTGTCACTGCGAGTAAATACATTGTTAAAAATAATTGTTATAAATTAATCCGTATTGATAAACATTGTCTGCGCCATCTTGCCTTTTTTCCAATGCCACACTTTTCTCGTGCACGGCAACCATTTTAGATGCCTTGACCAGACTCACTCTCTGCACGCCGCCGATCCTCAGCATGGCTCCCCACCCTCGCAAGCATCTCCCCCACGCACTGGTCACCCCCGCTCTCTCTCTCATGCATGGGCCATAAACCTCCCCCCATCTGCGCTGCTCTTCCCTCAGAATCACACCCTGTGCCCGCCCGACACCTCCCTTTCACCCTATTCACTACCGCTCCCTCTGACACTCCTCTTCCTCTGTGTCCGATTGTCCAGGCCGGTCCCAGGCTATCACCTAGCCCTGTGGATGTAGTTTATGGCCCCAACTATAAAGAATCACCCCTCTTCAAAGGAGTTACAGTAGATCAAGGCCCCCACCCCATAAGATCCGTCACACCACACGCGTTCCTACTATCTGATAACGATCCTGTATTGTGATTGGGGAGGGGATTCTCACTGTAAGGGTGTGTGGGACCGAGCCTGAAGCGGAAGATTCCAGGGATGCCTTTTTGTACATCAAAGTCTTCACAAATATGTGTCACATTAAAAATATATAGCACTCCAACAAAGTAGTAGGATTATAACACTTTAATAACTTATAAATATATACAACGCTCCAACAAAGTAAACACGTTAAAAAAAACATTTTAAACAACTATTTACATGGCAGCCTGCTGCAATATCCATCTCCAAGCATTCACCGTCCGCTTGATACTGTCCTTGCCCCTCCTTCCCCGGAGTAGCAACAATGGGCTGCTTTGGTCTGTCTTTTAGTCGGCTTTGGGTTATAAAAAGCCTACATAATCCGTCGGCCTGTGAGGTGGCGTCAGTAGCGGACCGTTGTGCAAATAGGCCGAAGGCAGCACAACGCGCCGAGATCCGGACGGCACCCAGGTGGTGTCCAGCAAGTTGCCGCACTGGTCTGGCCATCCTACAATGCTGCGCCGAAAAACGGCGTGGGCGCCCCGGGGGGGGGGGGGGGGGGGAAGGCGGCACGAACGGGCCTCCCCCGCCTCCCCAGGTGGAGGCTCCTCAGCTGCAGTGGGCGCCCCTTGGCGTTTCAGTCGCCATCCAGCTGAATTGCGCCCGCTCTTGCGGCACAGCGCCTCATCCGCCATTCAGCTGAGTTGCGCCCGCTCTTGTGGCTACAGCGTCTCGCCCACCATCCAGTTGAATTGCGCCCACTCTTGCGGTGCAGCGATAGGCGGCTGCCACAGGACTCTCAAAATGGCGGCCGGCTCTTCGGATTTGGGCCTGGTCCACTAAAATGGCCCTGGGACACATTTGAACTCTGACATTTGCCTGCTAGGGCTTGGGCCCCATTCCCGAAAGCGTCCCCTCAGCCTTGAAGATTCTACAAAAGTCATCGGGGCCCCCGACTCCCGCAGGCTTCCGGTGGGGAGCGGCTGCCATGATTGCTTGCGGAATGGCCACGACGGAGCCACGAGATGGTGGTGCTCTCATGCTGACGCCAGCTTCAGTCTGAAACACCCAGAAACACTGTAGACTACCAATTCGATGACTTCCGGTGGAGCCCCAACGTGACCCAGTAGGGAAGAACTTGCCCTCCCCTCTTTTGACTGATTGCTCTTGTTGCCTGTCCCCTCTGTTGTCATCTAACGGAACCTTTTTGAACTGCCGAGTGAGAAAAAAAAAGGTGGGGCTTTCCTCATTTTGGAAAAAAAAATGTTCCAATCCAATGAAAAGTGTTATTTTTAGGTCATATGATCAAGCCTTCCATCATTAGGAAACCAAAAGTAAAATGAACCAATGAAAAGTTTTATAAACAAGTCACATGACCTGTTATGCGACTTTGGGCTATAAAAAGCCTACAAAATCCGTTGGCCTGTGAGGCGGCGTCAGTAGCGGACCGTTGTGCGAATAGGCCGAAGGCAGCACAACGCGCCGAGATCCGGATGGCACCGAGGTGGTGTCCAGCAAGTTGCCGCACTGGTGTGGCCATCCTACAATGCTGCGCCGAAAGACGGCGTGGGGTGCCTGGGGGGGGGGGGCGCGAACGGGCCTCTCCCGCCTCCCCAGGTGGAGGCACCTCAGCTGCAGTGGGGCGCCCCTTGGCGTTTCACTCGCTATCCAGCTGAGTTGCGCCCGCACTTGCGGCTACAGTAGGCCGAAGGCAGCACAACGCGCCGAGATCCGGATGGCACCGAGGTGGTGTCCAGCAAGTTTCTGCACTGGTCTGGCCATCCTACAATGCTGCGCCGAAAGACGGCGTGGGGTGCCCCGGGGGGGGGGAGGCGGCGCGAACGGGCCTCTCCCGCCTCCCCAGGCGGAGGCTCCTCAGCTGCAGTGGGGCGCCCCTTGGCGTTTCACTCGCTATCCAGCTGAGTTGCGCCCGCACTTGCGGCTACAGTGCCTCACCCGCCATCCAGCTGAGTCCCGCCCGCTCTTGCGGCACAGTGCCTCACCCGCCATCCAGCTGAGTTCCGCCCGCTCTTGCGGCACAGTGCCTCACCCTCCATCCAGCTGAGTTCTGCCCGCTCTTGCGGCACAGTGCCTCACCCACCATCCAGCTGAATTGCGCCCGCTCTTGCGGCACAGTGCCTCACCCGCCATCCAGCTGAGTTGCGCCCGCTCTTGCGACTACAGCGTCTCGCCCACCATCCAGCTGAATTGCGCCCACTCTTGCGGTGCAGCGATACGCGGCTGCAACAGGACTCTCAAAATGGCGGCCGGCTCTTTGGATTTGGGCCTGGTCCACTAAAATGGCCCTGGGACACCTTGGAACTCGGACGCTTGCCTGCTAGGGTATGGGCCCCATTCCCGAAAGCGTCCCCTCTTTTGACTGATGGTTCTTGTTGCCTATCTCTTCTGTTGTCATTTAACGGAACCTTTTTTGACTGCCGAAAGGGGTTCTGGTCCGACCGCTGGTTTGTGGAGACATTTTGACTATATCCTGGACCTGCCCGGCCTCGCCCAAAATGGCGCCGGTATAAATGGGGCTCGTAACTCCTTGTTGTGTACTGGTTGCCCAGCCTTGATATCACGAGATACGTATGCAGTTTTGAAGCACATGGCGGGCGGGGACAAGTACTGATTGAACATTTGGACATCCCTATTGATATTAAGTTCTGATGTGTTATTGATTACTGTACTATTGAAAGTTCGAATTAACGTCACCCATGGTACTTGCCCGCAAATGTATATCTAGATAATTTTATTGTAACTGGCCCTGTCGTACTTTAATTATAAAATATACGTCCACCGATTCCGCAACTGTTAGACACCTTAGTTCTTGCAACCTAATGGCCCACCCGTTACGTTCTTCTACAGTGTAAATGTCCCCTCATCATATACGATTACAGTTTGCTCCGTGGCCGGCCCACGTGGTTATAGGCCCGTATTTGTATACTGACATTTTCACAATAAAGGTTTTTAAAACAAAACATGGTAGTAGTACCTAGATTGGTAAAGTTTTGAATAATAGCCACTGTTTTCGAATCAGTAAAAGGCAAGTGAAATAAAGCAGCCCGATTACATGACGGTTAAAAGGTATAATACGCAGGAAAGCAGTAAAGATAAATGGTCAAGGGCTGTTGTTTTTTCCACTCCTGCAACATAAAGTGATCGATAAGAATCAGATATTCATGCCTATCAGCGACTAAGACAGCAGGTCGAGCCTCTTTTGTTCAACGGCTCCCTCATGGGACGAAGAAACGCCCTTTTTCTCGAAATAGGAATATTTTACTTGCAGGACAGTTGTAAATTTCCCGGGAAAATACATTAGCCTGGAACATTGTTAGTGATAAACTGTAAATGCATCTGGGTCCTTTGCTTTACAAGTCAGAGTGAGAAAAAAAAAGGTGGGGCTTTCATCATTTGGGAAAACAAATGTTCTAAACCAATGAAAAGTGTTATTTTTAGGTCATATGACAAAGCCTTCCTTCATTAGAAAAACAAAAGTAAAATGAACCAATGAAAAGTTTTATTAACAAGTCACATGACCTGTTATGCTTACGTTACGCGCTGCAGGCCGCGCCCTGGATCGCTTCCGGGAAGCTGCGCCTCACGCACCGGAGCCCTTCCGGGTGCGCTAACGCGGCGCGTCATATGACGCATTACACGACAACGCAGGTCCAGAATATAGTCAAAATGTCTCCACCAACCAGCGGTCGGAACAGAACTCTTTCAGCAGTCCAAAAAGTTCTGTTAGATGACAACAGAAGGGACAGGCAACAAGAACCTTCAGTCAAAGAGGGGAGGGCAAGTTCTTCTCTACCGGGTCACATTGGGGCTCCACCGGAACTGATCGAATTGGTAGTCTACAGTGTTTCTGGATGTTTCAGATTGAAGCTGGCGTCAGCATGAGAGCACCCCGTGGCTACGTCGTGGCCATTCCGCGAGCAATCATGGCAGTCGCCCCCCACCGGAAGTCTGCGGGAGTCGGGGGTCCCGGTGACTGTTGTAGAATCTTCAAGGCTGAGGGGACTCTTTTGGGAATGGGGCCCATGCCCTAGCAGTCAAGCGTCCGAGTTCCACGGTTGCCCAGTGCCATCCTTGCAGGCCAGGCCCAAGTCTGTGGAGCCGACCGCCATTTCGTGAGCTCCGTAGCAGCCGCCTGTCGCTGTACCGCAAGATTGGGTGCAATTCCGTTGAATGGCGGGTGAGATGTTGTAATAGCAAGAGCAGGCGCAATTCAGCTGGCCAAGCGAGGCACTGTGTCGCAAGAGTGGGCGCAAGTCAGCTGGTCGAGTGAAGCGCTGGGGTGTAGCTGAGAAACCTCCACCTGGGGAGGTGGGGGAGGCTCGTTCGCGCCGCCTCTCCCTTCTAGTGCACCCCACGCCGTCTCCTGGCGCAGGTATATGTGATGGTCGGACCAGGGCACCGCAGGACGTGTCTTCAGGTCAAACGGATTGTGGGACAAGGTGTGGAGCAGGCGCAATTTAGCTGGCCGAGGGAGGCACTGTTCCGGAAGAGCAGGCGCAAGTCAGCTGGTTGCGTGAAGCGCTGGGGTGTAGCTGAGAAACCTCCACCTGGGGAGGTGGGGGAGGCTCGTTCGCGCCGCCTCTCCCTTCTAGTGCACCCCACGCCGTCTCCTGGCGCAGGAATATGTGATGGTCGGACTAGGGCACTGCAGGAAGTGTCTTCAGGTCAAACGGATTGTGGGACAAGGTCCAGAATGGAAGAGTCACTAAAAGGCAAAAAGTTCTGCCTGACCCCGGGAGCCGGCCGCCTATGTCGGGGGCGATCTTAGGCCACATCAGGGCAACAAGACTTGAGGAGGGGGTAGGAGAAATCCCGGGAATGGCGGCATGCATTTGGATCGATGTTGCAGCAGGCTGCCATGTAAATAGTTATTTAATATAACGTTTTACCCTGTTACTTTGCTGGTGTGTTGTATATATTTATAATATTTGCATAGGGTTTGTCGTTATTTTGGGCGGGGTGGGCGGCGGAGCCGAGCTGTCTTGCAGCCATCATGGTGTCGAGCTAAGTTCCTCTCACTAGTTTCGTATTTCTTATGAGGGGTTGTTCCTAATGTTTCTATTTTAGCGAGGTCAAAAAGAGATCCCATTAGTGGCCTACTGATTTTGCTTGATTTCTTTTGTTTTTTTAACGATTTTTCACTATCTGCAAAGACTAAACAGAGTATTGCGACTCTGTGCTTCTTTATAAATAGAGAATGAACCAAAGAGAACCAATTCCAAAACAGTAAATGCTTGGATAACAATCAATCAAATGGAGAGGGAAGCAGGCACGACGGATTACAACGGGGGCAAAGGCCTGCCTTACCTACCCTTCACTATCTGCAAAGAGAGAATACTCCTAAAAGAAAAGAGGGGGGGCAGCGTTCAAAGCACATCAGCGTGCATAAACACGAATTATTTTTTACCTACCACGTACTTGACATTTTAAAGCTTTTGATATTTGCTATTAAAAAACCATTGAAATTCACTGAAAAAACCGTAGGTTATAGACCATATATAGTTAGGAATTAGCATTTACAAAACCTTGAAAATTCAATGAAAAAACCATGGGTTATAGACCATATATAGTTAGGAATTAGCATTTACAAAACCTTATTTTACTCACACAAAACCATTGAAATTTCATATATAGTTAGTTCCACTAACTATATATCGCGCACCCGCAATCCACTGCTGATCATGTCACATATTACATCATTCATGACATGGTCGGTGACATCACTGATGACATCACTGATGACATCTCAAATGACATCACTGATGACATCACTGATGACATCTCAAATGACATCACTGATGACAACATCGAGTGACTGTATGTTTCTGTAAAGCTAAAATATGTCTTACATATTGAAGAATGAGTGGATGTATAAGTGTCTGGATGAAGGATTTAGTAGATTCATGACTGACTGTATGAGTGAGTGATTAAATGTGTCTCACTGAGTGCATGGGTTAGTGACTAAACTGTCTTAATTTGTGCATCATTATGTCTGTTGTTCTGTAAACTGCTGCATGTGTTGATCAGTAGCTATATGAGTAACTATATGGGTTATTGATTGGTTGCCCAAGTATTTGTATGGGAGACCGAGTGTGTGTGTGGGTGGCTGGGAGGTGTATGACTCTGTGCATAGATGTGTGAGCAGTTGATTCACTAGATGTATGGGTTCAAAAGTGCATGTGGAAACAGCTGTATGGGCAGTTGATTGTGTGCATGAGTGTATTGGTGAGTGAATGGATATCTCAGTGCTACATGTCGAAGTAAGTACATATGTAAAAAACACAGTACATGTGAGAGTTGACATATATAAATAACTGTGCATAAGAGCCAGTGAGTGTGAGTGGCTGTATGGATCATTGTGAACTTGTATCAGTGATTGTATAAGAGAGTAAATATGTGTTAGAATATGTTTGAATAAGTAAGGTGTGTATAACTGTATAGTTGAGGAAATGGAGGTGTGATTGATTCTTTGCATGACTGACTAGGTGTGTGAGTAACTCCATGGATGAGTGACAATCTGTGAGTGTCTGTTTACACTGAGTGTATCTAAGGTTATATTAGAGTCTGAAGAGGTTCATCGTATTATCACATGAATGATGTCATCAGTAATGTGATCAGTGATGTCATTTGAGATATCATCAGTGATGTTATCAGTGATGTCATTTGAGGTGTCATGATGTCATCAGTGATGTCACTGACCATGTCATGAATGATGTAATATGTGACATGATCAGCAGTGGATTGCGGGTGCGCGATATATAGTTAGTGGAACTAACTATATATGAAATTTCAATGGTTTTGTGTGAGTAAAATAAGGTTTTGTAAATGCTAATTCCTAACTATATATGGTCTATAACCCATGGTTTTTTCATTGAATTTTCAAGGTTTTGTAAATGCTAATTCCTAACTATATATGGTCTACAACCTATGGTTTTTTCAGTGAATATATATATATATGTATATATTTATATATACATCCATATACCTCTCCCCCAAGCAGTCACTCTTCATGTCCTTCCACTCCGTAGGTCTCTTTGAACCTTTCTACTCAAAGATACTCTATGGAGATGGAAGGGGTAGTTTTTTTCATTCTTTCGTATTGCCACTGCACAGAACAAATAATGTTTCAATCACAAATGCATTCGAAAGGCAAGCAAATGTATCCAATTTTGCTTCCTTACAAATTTTCTTTGTATGAGGATGGATGGTCTTGTAGTGTGACTCATTACACATTGCTCTCCGGAAATCAAAATGGAAAATTCCTTTCCTCTGCATTTCTATTATTTCTGATAGTGTAGCTAATATCATCTTGCTGCTAAAATAATGTGATGATTTCACATACTCTGTTAGCTGTTACCAGCATTCAAGGCATTAGTTCTCTATGTCCTAAGCCATGTACATACACACTCTAAAGAGTTACTGCATCTCATGTTTGCCATACAATTACACCTGATTTCTATGTAATGTGTGCGTGTGATCAGGCACGCTTGTCACACATGTTACCATTTCCTCCCTTTAAATGGACCACTTGCAGGAGGTGTTGATGCTAACAGACAAAAATCAGTTTCTGGCTATGCCAACAGAAGGCAGCAGCTGTGCCAGTGATGGAAGAGGATACTGCCAGCAGAATTAGTGGGCCTTAGCTTCTTAAGAAATGTTTTGGTCACTGGTACTTATTTTTATAAATTAAACACAGGACAACTGTAAAACCCAATGTAACTTTATTAAGGGCCAGATTATGACTTTGGCATACGCGGCAGTGGGCCGCCACGCAAGCACTCCACTGCCACACCTACAAAGTCGTCCGCACACTGCCCGCTGGATTATGAGTTCAAATCCTTCATGTAAGGCTCATAGCTGAGCCTTAAAAAGGCACCACCGTAAGGACCACCAAAGCACCTTCCTACACAGAATAGACTTTTAAATCCATGGCATGCAGGAACTCGGGTTGCATGCATATATGAGGGATCAACATATGCCCCCTTGCATGCATCCCCTGGCCCTGAGGCTACAGGGGGCCCTGTAATTTCCTCACCGCCACACATTTCATGGTGGGCTCACCGCCATGAAAACTGGCAGTGAGGAAAGTCATAATATGCTTGCCGATGCCGCAGCAGCACTGCCAGCATATTGTGCGCCTCAGACAACTGCAAGACCCCCATGGATCGTGGATCTGTGGCGGTAGCAGAGGTCCTTTGGCAGTCTGAACGCCAAAGTCATAATACGGTGGTCGGACCACCGATGCAGCATCACCATGGGTTTGTCGGTCCTTCGGCCCTTAGTCATTATTTATACAAAGACTCAAACTCTGTTTTTCAGCATATTGTTTGCAATGACAGACTGCTTAGGAACTGAGCATATCAGTCTCACGAACACAAATGATAACACCTTCCTCTCTCTGACAGTTGAGTACAATTGTTAAATGGCTTAATATCTAGAAGAGTCTTGCAGCTTGCAAAGTTCCACCTTATTGAAATGCTAGCAAAGTGGCCAGGAATGAAAGACATCTTGGTAAATAATCCCTCTTTCAATAAGTAACATGTCCAAATTATCTTTACTTTAGGAAAAATTACGCCAGCTTCGCGGCTGCATTATTGGAAGCAGACCGGATGAAGACTATCTCTACGGTAAGATGGAATGCTGAAGACAGAAGTCATGGGGAAATGTCAGGTGTTTGGGCTTTTCAGTTACCACAGAAGAAAGTGACCGGGACCATCTTGTCAAGTTGAGGCCTGTAGCCTTTCTGTTTCAGAGGCACCCAGCAGGCAAGTGCCTTCAAGAACATGGAGAATTTTAGATGGTGAAGGTGACTAAAGGGTGACATCTTCACTAAGGGATTCTGAGGGACAGGCCAATGACAGTGAAGATTGATTTATCTATGATGCTATTCAAAGCCTACGACATCCCCGTTATTCACAATTTCCCATCTATAATGATATATTATGGACCTCATACTCGTACATTATTGTTGGCTTTAAGCAATTTGGAATTGTATGTTTGGGATTATTGGGTAATATTTTTAAATATGTAAAAACCATAGTACAAATCTTATGAGTAAAGGAAGTTATTTTTTGGACCTTCTTGCAGGGTATGTTCAAGGTCTTTGTCAATTTAAACTAAGAGGCCTTTGGTTTTGCGTTCTTTTTGTTTCCTTTCTTCTAAACAGAGCTCAGCATGGTTGCTTTGTTACAGCGGATTAGAGGAAAGCAAGCTTTATGTTTCATTCCTATGAAGTAATTCGAGTGAATAAGCAGATTTGATTGTTTATAATAGTAGACGGTTATGAGGTTCATAGAATACGACAAGGATGACATGACTGTTCGGGTCTGGTACACAGTGAACTAATGCATCCACTCCAGTAATGTTTAACTAGTGGGTTTGCTCATCTTTCATCCTTCTGAGGTCAATAAAGTAAGAACCACTAAATTTAACTTGCCCTTTATACATCCGGGTTATGTTAATTTTTTTTTTTGTTTGTATAAGCTTTATTCGAGACAATTCTCATAAAAGCACATAAAATCAGAACAGTTACACAAGATACATAATACAGAGTAAAAAATTCATTAAACACAGTGCAGCTCATACAACATTACAGATAAAACAATATATGCCAATACATAAAAATTTATTAATGTATTCAAAGGAATCCCTGATTACCTGCAACCCCCCAAGGACCGTCGTCTTATCGCCCAAGCCCAACCCATGTATTTGGCGACACCCATGACTATCGAATCCTGGTATGTTGTACATAGGATTCTTAGGGCCACTGAACTATCGCGTGTCCCCAAATTTTTGCATACCGGCGAGAGCCATTTCCTCCTCGGATTCACATAGGCTTCACATGAAAAGAGAAAATGGCCTAGGCTCTCCTCGGCATTTTCACAGGCAGGACATAGGCTGTTAATGTCCTCAACCCAGTAGAATGTTTGGCAGTGTAAACAGCTTCGAAAACAAGTTCTGTTAAAGTCTCATGGCATGCATGTTTCACTATACATCCTGCTCTCATAGATGCGCCAGTGGGCTGAGTTCTGGGACCTGATTAACTAACATTTTGGGGCATATGTACAAGCTCCTATTGCCACCACAATGTCACTGTTACCGACGTTGTGGTGGCGTTAGGGGGCTGCCCCTTATTTACAAGGTAGCGTTAAGCCACTTAACGTGGCTTAACGCTGCCTTGTAAGTAAGGCCCCCTTTCACACTTTGTTAGCGGAAAATGGGGAGGGCAGTGTGTGTTGCATTGGGCGTTCCACTGCAATACCCTTTCATTTTGACACTGCCCCCTATGTACAAGGGTGGCGTACATAGGAGGCAGCACCAAAATTCAGACTAGTTAAATCCTGGTCTTAAGTTGGTAAAACAAGGAGAAATGCATTAATTCTCCTCCTTTCTGATTTTCCTTTCTGATTTTTCCATGTGGGCTGTCTTGTGCAGCACACATGGAAAAAAGCAAATTGTCATGGTTTGGTTATGTACAGGAAGGTGTCCCTTCCTGTAGATAAACAATCTTTAAAAAAAATTAAATGTTGTTACTTTGACAGTCACAAAGTGACAGAATGGCATTTTAGGATTGTTTATATGCAGGAAGGTCCCTTCCTGCACATAAACAATCCACCCCTGCACAGCACACAAACACCCTTGCACCACGGTGCAAGGGTACCTGCATTGGCACTAAGTTGCTAAACTTAGCACCATCGCAGGGGGCTGCCCCGCATTCTTGTCACTATGGTGCAGCCTTACATTTCAGAGGTAGCCGAGAGAGGCATTAAGCCAGGAAGGCTACGCCTCTCTCTGACACTTCATTGTACATATGGCCCTTTGTGTCATGATTGTACCATTTTTATGCACAGGCATTCCGCAAAATATGTTTTCGATTTACAAAGCTGTTCAAGCAAATCAAGAATTGTGTGGTTTAGCATTTGATTTTACCCCAAAAGTTATGCAATGCCGAGCCTTGCACATCATTGCCGTAGCCTGGTCTGGGTCTTACATGGGTGAAGCCTGGCTGTTCCTGTGCATCCTCCTAAATATTTTGACACAAACTCAGAGTGACTAAAGTCTGTAAACCTGGGTTTGCACCAAAATGGTGTGTCTACCTGAGGCTGGTGTAACAAGGAGAAATATCTTTATTTTTCCCTGTGACTTTCTCTTTGCATGTGTGCTGCATTCTGAAGCACACATACACAGAGTAACACAGCTATAAAATTCGTTTTTGTGCATTAGTTTTTCTGCACAAAAGCTAGTCTAACCACTACGCAGGTACACTTGCATCATGGCACAAGTGTGTTTGCAATGCTGCTAGGCAGCCTAAAGTGCTCCAATGCTACGAGAGATCTCAACTGTGCCATATCTTGGTAAATATGGCGCAGATCAGCTCTCTCCCTTTAACGCAGCGCAGCTCAGCAGCCTATCTTGCAGCACTGCATCGCATGAATTCTTAGTAAATTTGACTCCACTCAGGTTTCTTCCATTGAGTTTACTTGTCATTTTTCCTCCTACACTTCTATTCCATTCAGTCTGGTTGATATATTTAATTGCACAGATTCTGATTGTTCTCTGGTGGTGACAGCACTATTTCCTCAGTAAGCCACTTGAATTAGAAATGAACATGATACTAGAAAGTGGTCTTGGACAGATGCTTCTGTATTTGTGGTCTAATGCCATCTGTGTTTTTATCGGCATGCTTTCACTGAAACCCACACTAAAGGTCTTGTTTGATTTTTCTGCTCTGAAATCTCTTGTTTGATTTCCAGTCTAAATTATCAGTTATAAACAGATTTAAATTAGGACAAGTTTTCTCTCTTCGAAGAATGGTAAAGATTTGCCAGCGCAACTTTGATGGAGCCACTCCTCCTCTTTCAATCCATGCCACAAGTGCACGCAGCAGGACAGGACAAAGACCTTCAGTGGTGTAGTAACAATGCCTTGGGCAGTGCCCGGCAGGACATGTCCCTGTGGACTGCAGGCTATGGTGCTATT
The DNA here is from genome assembly GCF_964263255.1 of Lissotriton vulgaris. Lineage (NCBI taxonomy): Eukaryota > Metazoa > Chordata > Amphibia > Caudata > Salamandridae > Lissotriton > Lissotriton vulgaris. The sequence goes on along the minus strand of NC_141689.1, from coordinate 1,110,863,688 downwards.
TACAAAGTGGGAGGGGCTGCCATTTACTATCTATGTCCCCATGGCCCCATTCAGCTAATATGGCCCTGGCTATGGCACTTAATGCAAGCATTGTCTCTCAGGCAGGCATGAATGGACATTCATAATTGAGTGTAATGGCCCCTTATGTCCCTGCCATCTGGGTCCACTGGTCCTGCTGCATCAAAGATGGCTACGCGTCTGAAGACCATTTAAATTGCTTTTTCCACCCTTAAATTAGAGGTATGCCAGTGGCTGATATGACCAACGTCTCACCTTGGACCCATCGCTGAATTGAGCCCTCTATAAAGAAAATTGGATGTTGGTTTCACAAATTCTCTTTTAGGGCAAACATGAAAATAACCTGCTGACAAAGCTGCATTTGTATACTTTCACTATCTGTTGTTGGCCTCTGAGGATGAGAAAAGCGAGTTCTGGCAAAAGGAAGGACAGAACGGAAGACCATTCACACAGAAATGCTCCTACATCAATGTGTTTGGTTCCAATATCAGCAGATATACTTTAAAGTAAAAATGTCTTGCACGGCATGACACCCTTCCTGTTTTATTGGTTTATGTTCACCAGACCTTTGGCCACCATGCCCCCCTAAAGTCTCTTCTCTGCCCCCACTGACATTTACTTGCAGCCAAAGGGCCTTTTTAAGGCATTTCTGTGCTGCCACTGGCAGGACACACTTCCTATTTCATGGGTACATGTCCACTGTGGCCTTTACAAAGTCAGAGTTGCCAGGCGTGTAGTGTCTTGCGAGTTAGATATTATGGAACTTTTTTGTTCCCGATGGACTCCCTAGAACTGTGTTGTGTTAGAGCGGAATGCAATAAAGGCTGGTATAGAATGTTGAGTTCGCAGTAGCACACAATGAATAAAGATGTGCAATGCTAATCTCAGTGTGTGGTATAGTCATAGGCGGGTACCCAAGCTGAGGAGAACGTTACAACTGGAGACGAGTTGAGAGATAAGTAACCCAAAGATGGACAGTGCTCTCACAGAGAGTTTGCCATGGTCCAAGCAAACTGCTGGTGTATACCATGTGTATTGATTGCAGACTAAGTACGGAACCAAATGCTTAAAGCATGTAGAGTCAAAGCGCATCTCCAGCTAATGTAAAGAAGTTGAAAACAACAAAAGCGAAACAAAGAAATCTACATATAGGTGACTGAGAACCTGCTGGGCAGATAGTACATAAAGGTACAGCTTTGCTATGCAATATACCGTCATAAGTCATTCAGAGTGTTAATACTGAAGGCAGATACATATAGGCTTTCAAAGAGCAGATGGTGATAATCACAAATTGCAAGATAACGTTACAATCAGAAAGTGGTGAAGATATAGAGAGCACAAAAAGACGCCAAAGGATAAAACAGTAATTTACTCACCAGAATCTGAGCAAAGTGAGCTGGCACGACCTCAGCGCCAGGCGCCGTAACCCAGGCAGAGCACAGGGGTTGTGCTTACAGCACTCGTGAGTCTTGTCAAGCTGACTGAAGGGCGTGATGGCGGTCTAAACAGGAACATATCAGTGGGCGACAATCAGAACAGTTGCAGATATTTTGGAATAAGGAAATACTGCTTTTTCAATGGAGGCAATAACAGAGGCCATCTTTCCAAAAGCCATCAAAAAGGATCAAGAGCCCAGCACGAGTCGAGGCCTCAAAGATGGATCACATGAAAAGGTTTAAGATAAACAGCTGAGGGAGCCGGAAATAGCTCCAGCGTCAATGTCAGCCACTCACGGAAATGGCAACAACGTTGCCATGTTCAGGAAATCACCAACACTGCTTGGTACCACCAAAACGAAAAATATTAGTGATAAATAAACTACTTGGATAGAGATATTTCATGATTTCATTGATGCACTTGAAGAGACTAATAACAAAGAAATGATCAAGTATCTAAAAAATCTTGCTGTGATGATACAAAAGAAGTCATAAAGAAAATGCAGCGAGCGGAAGAAGTCTGTATCAGCATTAAGTGAAAGTGATTCAAATTATTGAGCCATGTCAATGTTTACCTCAGAATAGCGTGTGCAAGTTAGTTTGGCCAATTTTGAAGAAAAATGTCAGTCAAAGAGAGATCAACAAGCCAAAGCACCAATGTCATTCAAACATTGTACGAATATTACAATGAAAGTAAATGGTTGTTTGATACCTTTCATTATCGACCATGGTGTATCAATAAACATTAAGCCTGAGGAGAAATACAATGAATTATTTCCATTGCTGCAACGTACGCCAGCGAAAATAATATTGTATACATATGTTGTATGAACGCCCTTAAAAGTATAGGTTCATTTGTAGCGACAATGTAACACAAAAAAACGAAGATGCAAGCACCCATTTATGTACTTTAAGGCTTGGTGTCAAGTGCCTGTCTACTCAGTTTCAGCACATTGATATAGAACTGAGTACTGTGACTTAAAACACGAATGCTCACCATAAAATAGTAAGTCAGTTACCTTTGTTATTTCATGGTTTGGGAAAGCTTAAGACTATGAAAGTAAAGTTACACATAATTGAAGACATCCCTCTTGTTTCTCAGAGGCATAGACAAATTGCCGCCAATTTGCAAGAAGCTGTTGAAAAAGAACTTGAAGCGTTACTTAGGAATTACATTATTAAGCGTTCCACTGGTGCAAAGCCATGGGTTCCTCCCACAGTAATAGTGCCTAAAAAAGACAGTGAAGGAGTTATATGCATATGCGTTGACATGCATCAGGCAAACAAGGCAATTGACCTAGAACGGAATCCAGGTTCACACATTGCTGACATGATAACACAATTAAATGGTGCAAATGTCTTATTTTGCCTTGATTTAAATAAAGGTTATTATCAGTTAGAAGTTGAAGAAGATTGCAGGTACATTACAACTTTTTCTACACATGTTGGTCTATTTTGATACAAAAAAAAAGGGCATAATTAAAATCTTGGCGGATGGGATACTCTGTCACAAATGTGACAGATATCCAGTCCGCTGTATTATCAGTTCCTTTGAATATAACGTAATTGTACTTTGGCAGACGGGATATCCGTCACATTTGTGATAGAGTAACCCTGTCCGCCAAGATCGGAATCAGGCACTTAGTTTTGGTGTGTCTTCCACTACCGAACTGTGTCAAGACGTCATTCGACGTATCATACAGCCTGTCATGAATGTGTTCAATTACAGCAATTACATATTGGTTTTCGGAGCTACACAAAAAGAACACAATAAAGCTCTTACACAAGTAAGTTGTTTGCTTGCTGAAGTTGGTTTAACTTTGAATGCAGACAAGTGTAAGTTACATAAGACAAAGCTAAATTTCTTTGCCTATATTTTTTTCTGATGGGGTATGACACCAGACCTTGCTGAAGTACAAGCTCTAGCAAATTCTGATCCCCACAAGATGTTTCTCTGGTGCATTCATTTCTTGGCATGGCCAGTTACAATTCCAGAGACATACAAGAATTTGCCATTGTAAGTGCACTGTGAGAGGCTTAACAAAATAGAATGTTTCATTTCATTGGTCACATGAATGTGAGTAAGTTTTAAGAAAATCAAACAAACTATTAAGAATGCTATTGAACTGGCATTCCATATGCAAGTAGAAGTTTGTCCCTAACAGATTGTGCTTGCTCACAACCTGAAAAAGAAAGCCTAGCCAAGGTTTGGGCTTGTGAAAATTTCCGTGTATTACTGTACAGAAACCCTTTTACGCTGGTAACTAATCAACCTTACTGCCTATATTTGGCAATCCAAAGGCCAAAATGCCTCCTTGCATTGAGCGATGTGGACTATAGTTGCAAAAGTATAATTATCTCATTGTGCATTGTCCAGGAAAGGATCAGAACCCTGCTGACTACCAGTGGCGTGCCCTCAGTTGAGGCGGAGGAGGGTCACCCCACTGCTTTTCACAGTGATAAAAAAGGAAAAATAAAAAGATGATAACTTGATGTTATTATCATTTTATCTGTTCCTGCTGCAACGGCTTGGCACGGTGGGATTGATCTGCTCTGCTCTTAGAGGAGGGGGAGGAGTGGTGGGCATTACAGCCTTTGTGGAGAACATGCCCAGGCTCCCATTCCCTGGCTGAGCATTGAACCACGATGCTCAGAACAATCACAATGCTACATTGCAACGTTGTTATTGGCTATGGGAAGCTGGGAGCTCAGGTGCAGCCAGCTTCCTGTTTGCAAAGAAAAAGGCAGGAAGAGGACGGAGGAGAGGTGGCAGCCTTCCAGCCAGCTGTCTGGCCGGCAGGTAAGTAATTTTTTTTAACCCCCTCCACCCCCTCTTCCCCACTTCCCGCCCCACTGCTGCTTCCCGGAAGCAGCCGCCACTGCTGATTACTTTTGCAGAGTGCCTATACAAGGTCGCACTACTCCATCCACAACAGCTGAGACCTATATAAACTTCATTGTTAAAATTAAACAAACTAGCTGCCATTTCATTAGCCCAGATTATCACTGCCACCAAGCAATGATAGCGACATGTTAAAGTTGAAGGATATAATTACAGGTCAGTCTTGGAACCAACACCCTTCACCTCTCACCAGTGATGGTGAATATCAAAAATACTAAAATGTCAAGGATGAATTTTCCATAGCTCATGAAGGAGTTATACAACAAAAGACAAGAATTCTGATTCCTAAGAGTCTGCGACAGAAAATAAATTAAGTGGCGCACTGTAACGGGAGCGGGAGTGATGGGCAGGAGGCGTGTCTTAGTTTTGGTAGGCTTTAATGTGGCAAAAAGGTAATCTGTACAAGTTTTTCGGGCAGGGACAGTTCAACGGGATGAGCGGCTTCTGAAGGCACGTCTGCTTCGGGGTTTGTTCTTCTCGCCTCTCCGATGTCTTTTGTGGCTCCGCCTAGTCGAGGCTCCGTCGATGTCCGTCTTGCCTCTCGATATAAACAAATACAGCAAGTCGTGAGTAAGGTGCTCTATAGACACAAGTGCTCAGGGGAAAAGGAGTGAGGAAGCACAAAACCCGTGTCACACTAAAGTCCGGCATGTGAAATTGGGGGGGGTCGGTGCTCAGGGAAAAGGGATACCAGGACAAGGGAATACCCAGGACTAATAGGTGGAAGCGCCCTTCCTTCCAACCCAGCCCCTGATTTTACTCCGTACCTGGGCTAGCCACACACCTCCCCCGGGTGTGTGGCTGGGCAGCTTGCGGGGACGTTGGCCTCCTGGCTTAACCTCGGTCTCTGGCGCCGCTTCTCCACAGCTCTCCACTTCCTCCGATCGTCTCCTCGTCTCTGCAATACTCCTCAGCTCTCTCCGCTCCTTCTCTTTCTCCACGTCTCCACTCCGGGTGAACAAGCACACCGGTTTCTACAAGACTTCCGCATTTAACGCATCGGCGTCCTCCTGTAGCCCCGCCCACTCGTCCTCAGACTGGAATTTAAAGGGCCAGTGCGTTTCCATCTTCTCGTCCCGCAAGCCTATTCTCCAGTCGACATCAGGCAAGTCGTTCTGTGAAGGGCAAGAAAGAAGGGGGGTATGTTTGGACAGTCCTTGAAGGGTCCCCGCATCTTGGTCCGGAGGGGCACGCCGGTACACCCTGTTACACGCACAAAGGACATTGTGGAATCATTGCCACAAAACGAGCTCTCCGGGGCCAGGTCTGGCTTCCTTATCTTGGTTACAGGATTGAAAAGGAATTAAAAGCCCGTTATCTATGCAACTGCCTTTCTACAAAAACTACTCACCACACCTTGAACATAACCGTTACCTTATTCTGTCAACTCAACAATGGACATAACCAGCTGGTGATTATTGATGAACACTCGCGATTTCCATTATTTGAATTTCTACTCATGAAGGAGTAATTGAAAGACTAGGTGGCATCTTTGCAACATGCAGTGTTCCAGCCATAGTGAAGTCTGACAGTGGCTCTTCTTTCAACAGTAGAGAGTTTAAAGATTCAATGGAGCATTTGAATATAAAGCATCAGAAGAGAACACCTTGGTGGCCGCAGGCCAACAGACTTTATGTTCCACATTCCAGCTATGTACAGATGTTCTCTTCCCTGGCAGTTGCTGTTGGACTGGCCAAGGGGAGAGCCACTCTTTTTTACCTAGGATACTTCTTAAGAATAAACCTACTTGCAACTCACAACTTTACTTGTACTGGCATTTATAATGATCACAATATTTTTGGCGACGATTTGACCAGTTTTCAACTCATCCTGGGTAAGAGTGGCGAAACCTACGCGTTAATTTTCAAAAACGCACACCTCTTCAAGTTCGTGCTCATATTTTCTTTACCTGTACAATGGACCTGCTGTGAGTACATTTTTCAACTTAAATAATTAAATTTTTAGGATGTGTTGTAATCTTCTATTTTCATTATAGAGTTTAGACTCTTGTTCTGCTATGTTCCACATTCCAGCTATGTACAGATGGTCTCTTCCCTGGCAGTTGCTGTTGGACTGGCCAAGGGGAGAGCCACTCTTTTCTTACCTAGGATACTTCTTAAGAATAAACCTACTTGCAACTCACAACTTTACTTGTACTGGCATTTATAATGATCACAATACTACTCTTGACAATATTTATTTGAAAACTGTTTTGAATACTACTTTGAGAGTTTATCGTTCAACACCACACTCAACCACAGGTGAAAGTGCTGCTACAATGATGTTCGGAAGAGCAATGATCACCAAGTTACCTCAATGGACCAGTCAGAGAAAGAAAGATGAGAAAGCACCTCATGAGAAGGACTTGGTTAAGAAATAGAAGATGAAAGCATATGCGGGCCAAAGACAATGTGAGAAGAACATTGTCTTAAGAAAGTAGATCAAGTGCTTGCAAGACAGATGTGGAGGTAAAAAACTGATGCTCCATTTGATGCTGAACCTTTTCAAGTAGTATCTTCCAAGGGACACATGGTGACTGTCCAGCACCCTAGGAAATCTATTATCAAAGACTCTTCTCATTTTAGGCACTTAAATAATCATTCATCAGATCTAACTGTTGAAGGAGAGACTGGGTCTGAAATATCAGAATTGCTTTTGCCTCTACACTGCTGACGCAGATCTTGGACCTTGGTGATGATGGTTCCCAGATTAAAAGAACAATATTAGGTCGAACATTTAAAGTGCCTAAAAGATTGATTGAAGAAATTTAATTATATATATATATATATATATATATATATATATATATATATATATATATATATATATATATATATATATATATATATATATTTTTTTTTTTTTTAAATTGTAAAAACATTTACATTTTTTATTTACCAGAGGGGCAGATGTAGTGTTTTGCAAGCTAGAAATGATGGAACCCTTTTGGCTCTTGATGTACTCCACGGAACTGTGACATAAGTGTTATAGTGGAGTACAATGAAGGCTGGTTTAGAATGTTGTGTTTACTGTTACACACAGACAAATAAAGACGTGCAATACTAAGCTCTGTGTGTGACATAGTCATTGGCAGTACCCATACTGGGAAGGATGCTACAAGGAGCAACTGATCTTCAGTCATTGGCAGTACCCATACTGGGAAGGATGCTACAAGGAGCTACTGATCTTCATCCACCATTCCCTCCTTACAGCTGTTCTCTGACACCACTAACAAGTGCACCTTGCACTTTACTTCACACATTCAGAAGCTATGATCATGTGTGGGCCTTGGATGCACTTCCAGGGCTGCAATTCTATCATCAAATCTGTTTCCAAGTCGTCTTAGTGGGTGTTTCCTTTTCTCTGTGGTCAAGGGCCAAAAGTCCCTTCTAGGGGCATCCAGACACCGAAATCACCTAGATTGTCTCTTCCTGTCATCTCCATGGTTACAGTAGTTTTATGTAGGTAATCCATTTCTGAAATAAAATAAGTCCCAGTCCTTGGACATCCCTTCCTTTCCAGGTCTTCAATTCAGCTACCAGAGTTACGTCACATTACTGTTTTCCAGCTCGTTCCCTGAAAGTGGCACATGTATCATACGAACACCTTCCTATACACTCAGTCAATAAGAACTGCTACAACGATCACACATTTTCAACCAGTTTGAATGTGCTGTAATAGAAGTGGTCACAGTGTTGCTTGCATATTGTTAAATGTGCCTTTGCAGTATGTGTACCAGTGCATTTTCACTACAGGATCGGATTCATATTTGTGGGCCCCAACACTACGCCTCTCCCATGTTGGGTGTTGGCTCCTTCCCTACAGAGTGCTATGGAGCACACATGCTTATATCGATTGAAAATTCATAACGAGTGTGTCAAAGCCAATAGGTCTGATATTTTTGGGCTACCAGCCTTTTGGCTTTGTCGTTATTGGTTTTGTTTTGTTCTTGCAACCCTTTATTGGTGGGGATACAGTGGGGAACTCTTCAATCTTATTACAGATAATTGGCTAAAAGAAAATGTAGTTTTTGTTCTCAAAAAGCACATAGTGCCATTTTAGTTCCTGGAATTGAGGGGAACTACTTTGTGTGTGGATGTGCGCCTTGTGAAAAGGATCAAAATGCTGGCACTCATGATGATGCCAGCCAATGGCTGAACTGAAATGCCCCACTTCCCCATGTTGCATGCTGTAATGAGCGAAAGGAAAATGTGAATGGTACAATAACAAACCAATGGCCAAAGGAGGGGAGCAGAAAGGTCCTATAAGTAAATATGTTCTACATATAATTTTTAGTAAAATCAAAAGGTCTTGGCTAACACCAGATTTTAAAATGAATACAATTGAGCAGCTGCAGAATGTCGTTTAATTGCTAGAACCAGGGTGTTGGCATGGTTCCTTAGGGCCCTGCAGTTAGCTACTGCAATGGCAATGGCAGAATGCATCAAAGTTAAGAGGAACCTCTCACAGTCACCCAGGTGGGAAAGGCTGTCCAAGTAACATGCAGCTTATTTTTCAGCTGTTAACGTGTCCTCTCCTCTGAGAATATACGCAATCCATGATTGTGGTGGCATTTCTAGCCTCCACTGTTTCAGATAAAAATTTTGATCGCACTGGCAATGGAAAATACACGGGGCCTCATTTATGAAAAGTGACGCATCACTGCAAAAAAACAGCGATGCGTCACTTTTCATTGCGCCCCAAATGATGCGTCATATTTACAATATGACACATCATTGCGCAAGGACTTACAGATACGTCAGTATTTCTGACGAATCTGTAAGCGCAAAAGTGACGCATTGCTGTAGTGTGTCACAAAAGTGACGCAACTCCAGCAATGCGTCCTTTCACATGGGGCAAGCCCAATGTGAAAGGGCCTGCGTCAGTCTTACGCCTGCTGTGAGGCAGGCGTAAGATTTTGACGCAACAGCGTCCTAGAAGTGATGCAGTAAAATCTCATAGATTTCACTGCGTCACTTCTACGACCTTTCTTGCGTCAACACGCCCCCCCTTGCATACATTATACCTGGCGCAGGTATATTGTGGCGCAGGAGTTTATAAAGTGAAGCATCTACCTAGATGCGTCACTTTGTAAATGTGGCGCAACAAGGCGCATTTTTTACGCCACAGGTGCGTCACAAAAAGTAACGCACCAGCGGCGTAAAAGTGACGCATAGCTTCTTAAATGAGGCCCACGGCATTTTGAGTTTATTGCCATGGCAACCGTTATTTCTCCATCTAAGTGGCTGTCGGCGTGGGGAAATCTTTGCAGAAATTCTGCCTAGGCCAGTGTGGGATGATGTCAATTCCACCTCCTGATGTGGACACTCGAAATGTAGCCTCATAGTGAGGACAGAGTTTCATTCTCCAAATATCTTCTCTCCCTGACATGCTTTAGTATGTTTCCTTGACTCTTGACTGCTCTTTTCGTGGTGATCTTTCACAATGCTAACTCAGTTGATCTGCTGTTGTAGAGAGCGTGGCTGAGCCACCATCATATTCGGCGAAGTCAGCACCAGACCTTGAGATCCAAGGAGTAAAATGCTCCATTTCAGCAAAGTAGCCTCCACATACACAGGTCAAACTTGGGTAGCTTGACTGCTGGTGTGACATACAGGGAATATAAGGATTTTAGCAGAGTCACAGTTACAGCCCTCTTCTTAATCAGACCATGGGGTGGATTTACAAACATTTTGCACTGGGTTAGTGTCACAAAAGTGATGTTAACAAGCACAAAATGTTTTTTACCTAATTTACTTTCTAGTGCAAAACTTGTTTTGGGCTGGAAAGTACCCTGAAACTAACGCTAAGCATTGCTTTATGTTGCATTACTTAGCATAAAGGGGGCGTTACTTGGGTGGTGCATGGGTGTTCCCATGCAACCACCCATGCCTATTGATGCAAAACTCTATCTACAAACAATAGTAGAAATCAATCAATCAATCAGTGACACTTATAGAGCGCGCTACATACCCGTAGGGTCTCAAGGCGCTGGGGGGGGGGAGCCTCTACTGCTCGAACAGCCAGGTCTTCAGCTTCTTCCTGAAGGAGAGGTGGTCTTGGGTCAGGCGCAGGTCGGTCGGGAGGGAGTTCCAGGTCTTGGCGGCCAGGTAGGAGAAGGACCTTCCTCCTGTAGTCGCTCTTCGGATGCGGGGGACGGTGGCGAGGGCGTGGTTGGCTGATCGGAGGTGGCGTTTGGGAGCGTAGAAGTTGATCCGACTGTTGAGGTAGCTCGGGCCTTGGTCGTGTAGGGCTTTGTGTGCGTGGGTGAGGAGGCGGAAGGTGATTCTTTTATTGACGGGGAGCCAGTGAAGGTCTCTCAGATGTCCGGTGATGTGGCTGGTTCGTGGGATGTCGAGGATGAGTCTGGCTGAGGCGTTCTGGATCCGCTGGAGTCTCTTCTGGAGCTTGGCGGTGGTACCGGCGTAGAGGGCGTTGCCGTAGTCCAGTCGGCTGGTGACGAGGGCCTGGGTGACGGTCTTCCTGGTCTCGGTGGAGATCCACCGGAAGATCTTCCGTAGCATGCGTAGGATGTTGAAGCACGCCGAGGAGACGTTGTTGACATGCCTGGTCATGGAGAGGGAGGAGTCCAGGATGAATCCCAGGTTGCGTGCATGGTCTGTCGGTTTGGGTGCGGTGCCCAGGGCGGGAGGCCACCAGGAGTCGTCCCAGGCGGAGGGGGAAGAGCCCAGGATGAGGACCTCCGTCTTGTCAGAGTTCAGTTTCAGGCGGCTGGTCGTCATCCACTCGGCTACCTCTTTCATCCCTTTGTGCAGGTTGGCTCTGGCGAAGGCGGGGTCGTTGGTCAGGGAGAGGATCAGCTGGGTGTCGTCGGCATAGGAGATTATGCTGAGGTTGTGTTTGCGTACGATGGCCGCGAGGGGGCTCATGTAGACGTTGAAGAGGGTGGGGCTCAGAGATGATCCTTGAGGGACGCCGCAGATGACTTCGGAGGCCTCTGACTTGTACGGTGGTAGGCGGACTCTCTGTGTTCTTCCGTCGAGGAAGGAGATGATCCATTCCAGCGCTTTGTCCTGGATTCCGATGTTGCTGAGGCGCTGTACTAGGGTGCGGTGGCAGACCGTGTCGAATGCCGCGGAGAGGTCTAGGAGGATGAGGGCCGCTGTTTCTCCATTGTCCATCAGGGCTCGGATGTCATCGGTGGCGGCGATGAGGGCGGTCTCGGTGCTGTGGTTGGCTCGGAAGTCAGACTGTGAGGGGTCGAGGGATCCGTTCGTCTCGAGGAAGGCGGCCATCTGCTTGTTGACGGTCTTCTCGATGACTTTGGCTGGAAACGGGAGGAGCGAGATGGGGCGGTAGTTCTTGAGTTCGGTGGGGTCCGCTGTTGGTTTCTTGAGCAGGGCGCTGAGTTCGGCGTGTTTCCAGCTCTCTGGGAAGGTGGCGGTGTCGAATGATGTGTTGATGATGTCTCGCAGGTGGGGTGCGATGACAGCGTCGGCCTTGTTGAAGACGTGGTGAGGGCAGGGGTCGGTCGGTGATCCGGAGTGAATGGAGTTCATCGTGCGGATGGTGTCTTCGGTGCTGATCGGGGTCCAGGCGTGAAGGGTGGTGGTGGGGGGTGGTTGTTCGGTCATGGTGTGCGTTGGTTGGTTGTTGAAGCTGTTGTGTATGTCCGCGATCTTGTTGTGGAAGTATGAAGCGAGGGAGTTGCAGAGGTCTTGCGATGGGGTGATGTCGTTGTTTCCTGCGCTGGGGTTGGAAAGCTCTTTCACGATGTTGAAGAGTTCCTTGCAGTTGTGTGCGTTGTTGTCCAACCGTTCCTTGAATGCTGTTTTCTTGGTGGCGCGGATCAGCTGGTGGTGCTTCCGGGTTGCAAGCTTGAAGGAGGTCCTGTTGTCCGGTGTGGGTTCCCTTCTCCAGACTTTCTCGAGGGCTCGGCAGTTCTTCTTGGAGCTCTTGAGTTCGTCGGTGAACTACGGGGCTTTCTTGCTTCCGGGTCTGCTGGGCGGGGTCCTCAGCGGGGCGAGCTCGTCCACGCAGATGCTGATCCACTTCGTGAGGTTGTCGGCGGCCTGGCTGGGGTTCGCTGAGCTGGCAGGAGGGTGCTGGCTCAGGGAGGTGGCGAGCTGGTCTGCTGTGATCTTGTTCCAGCTTCTGCGGGCGGCCTGTTGCTGGTGGTGGTGGGACGTCGTTCTCTTGAAGGTGAAGTGGACGCAGCTGTGGTCCGTCCATTGGAGCTCTGTGGCGTGGCTGAAGTCGATGTCTGTGCTGGAAAGGGTTTAATGCCAAAAGTTAACGCCATTTGAAACAAAGCGTTAAAAGGAGAAATGTTTTTATTTCTACTTTCTTTTCCAACATTGCATGTGTGCTGCACTGTGCTGTACATCTACAAAGTAGGAAAATGTATAAGGTGTCTCTAAGCATAGTTTTTTGTACTGGAAGGATACCCTGCCAGTACAATACCTATGCTAGACTCTCGCACACACCATTGCACTGTGGCACAAAGGTGTGTGCCTGGCGCACAGCAGCTAAAATCTCTGCCAGCGCTATGGAGAGGGGAGAAGAGAGCCATAGCTCTGAAGATATGTTGCTCACCTGCTCCTTCCCTGTCACGCAACGCAGTGCAGCATTCTTGGCTGCTGCTTTCCGTTACTGTTTTGAAAATCTGGACCCATGTGTCTCAATAAAAGTGCTATTTTCTTGTGTCTTCTGCAGCGTTGCTTAGGTGTCAACCACTCCCCAAATAGTTGTTCAGTGCCAGTGTCCTTTGCCAAGCCTTTAGAATGTAGCCAGGCTCATACATCCTTGGTGTAAGAAAATAAATAAGTAGAGTCACTATTTACAACTTTAAACCTGGTTGGGTACAGCAGCTCATACTTCAAGACAGTTCACACAGCCTCTGTTTAACTGGGATATAGGAATTGCATTTCCATTGCACTTCCGTTGTGAAGTCCGGGTACGCTGTGTATGCCTGGGCGTAGGACTACGCTACGCTCGCGTAGTTTGCGTAGTTAGTGCAGCTACGCGAATTGCACATGCACAGTGCAAAAACGCGTAGCGGGCATTTTTTGCTTGCTCGCGGTCCTCAATGTCAAGTGGGCGACCGCGAGCGAGCAAAATAACATCCCAGCAAGACTTTTTAGTAACTTGCCTTCCAGGACTGTTGTCATCAGCCAGTCCTCCAGAAACAGTTCCCCATTAGGACTCTCAGAGCCTTCAGGGAAACCAAGAAAATGAACATAATCCCGGCGTGATCGCCCCTCCACACATTCCACCCAGCAGTGAAGAGATGTGACTTTTGACTGCAGCTCCTGTATTTGGGACTGGAGGGTCTGAAGGGTAGTCCGTATGGAGGTCAAAGCCGATTTGGTATTGTCTACCCTCTCTGCCAAGGAGGTTTTAAAGTACAAAATAGTCTGAAGGACCTTGTCGCACCGAGCAGGTTGACTGCGGAGATTGATGTTGAGGTGGGCCGTTGAGTCCATGTTCGGATCCAGGGATGCCACCTGTGACGCAGCAGCTGCAAGCTCCTGGTTCTGATGTTTGGCAACCTTAGGCCTTACCACCATTGTGCCTGGGTAGTGTAACAAACAAAAAGGGAGAGAGCACAGAGCCAATGGGTGCAGCAGGTCCTCAGAGAGCTCAACAGCTCACCTGCCACAGTGCCCCAGGTTTCAGCATCTAGGGCAGTGAGGGCATAGGCAGTCAACATCCAGGGTACAGATCACCAGGGCAGTCTCCCAGCACTAGGGTGCACATCCAAGGAAGACATTAGTGAAATAGAACCTTGGCCCTGGCACTCCCCCCATAGCACTCCACAGTGCCCCAAAAGACTATTGTTGTGCAGGGCCCCAGAATCCTCATTGGGCCCCAATGTACCGACCCAGTGATAATCACAGGACCAGAAATCCACTCAGGGGCAGTCCCCCACCATGCATGTGGTCCACAAGCAAGGCCTTGGGCTAGTCTCCAAGTTTGTGGCAGCATAAAAATCCAGAGCGACCAAGTGCAAACAATCGACAGTGCTAGGGAAGGTTTTCGGCCTCAAACGCTCCCGTGCCAAGTAGAGTGCAGGCTTAGGCCTGTCCACCCCCGGCCAGTATCCCAGTCAAGAGGCCAGTCTTTGTATGTCTGTTTTTGATTTTTCCTTTTTTTTTTGCAGCACTCACTGTAGGCCCCCGTCTGCCACCAGACGTTGTGCCCCACTTACTGCTGCCCCCTTCGGACATGGGGATGTGTACAGGCGTAGGCATCGACCTCCAATGCAGTCTTAAAGATTTTAGCCACTCAGAGGCCCCAACCACATCCTTGTCTGCACCCTCGAGGGCAGCCCCTAAGGGAGCACTGTGTCTTGGGTCACTGCTGCCAGGAATATGGGCTTGCATGGCCCTCAAGACGTCCTATCCAGCCAAGGCACAAATTCCGGTGTCCTCGGGTGTCCAAAAGCTCCATGGACCGTCATCTGCAAGGTCGCGTCCCTTCCGCTTTGGTTGCAACCACAAGCAGGTCCCAGGCCCGGCAGCTTCCGACGGCCCCACGCTGCCCAGCTGAAAGAGGCAACTGGGCTATGGCTAATCGTGCAAAAAGAACTAATGATGGACAGAATGCATAACAATGTCATACATTCACCCCAGTGCAAAGATCTGGACCTACATCCATTGTTTATTTGCTCACCATGCCATTGCCATGTGGCTAATCGTGCCACAGTCCTGGGGGACCCCCTCAGATTGCGGGGGTAGAAACAACTGGGATCTGGCTGATGGTTTCAGGAATGCTGGTGGGCCTGGGCAGAGCTCAGAAAAGCACATCCATATTTTTTTATTGCAATATGAAAGCTTAAATACGAGAAAAGTTGCTAGGCAGCCAACCAATTAATCAGTAATCCTCAAGGTCACATAGTAACCACAGACAACTACTTAAGGTTATTTGATTTATTACAAAGTCAAAAATAATTGAACGTAAAGACACCTCAATACGAGAGTGTAGAAATACATTGGAATTAGCATAAAGCCAAATCTGCGTATTCATTTTAGACGAAGTAACATAAGCAATACAATTAGATCAAGAAGTAAAATGCAAAAGATTAGAAAGCTTGAGTCCAAGTTTCCCTGCATCGAGGGTTGGTGAGTGAATACCATTAAATACATCCCTACTCTAGCACTAAGGTGACATCCCTCCTTAAGCATTTTTAGGAAGAAAAATAAAAGATGTCAGCATGTGAAGTCTTCCTAAGCTAAGAAGTCTCTACACAATCAATGGGACAAGTAATGTAATGTAAGTGCCAATTTGTATTGCGTGGCAATCGCTCCAAGGAGCATCTAGGCGCCCAGAAAGGACCACCAGGTGTTAGGTAGTTCCTATGCTTACTTGACCGAGACCCGAGTTACACTAGGGTTCTGGCAGTCATGTCTTGTAGATTAAAGATCCAGGTTTTTAGATGTTTACGGAAGTCTATTTCTTTATCCAGTAATCTCAACTGGGGGGGAAGAGTATTCCATGCTTTTGCTCCCAGTACCGCCAGAGATTTGCCCCCTCGAGTTTTAAGTCTGAAACTTGGGACGGTAAGCAGGTTGGCCGTTGAAGAACGCAATGCTCTGGTTGGACAGTATCTGCTGAATTTTTTCCTCAGATAGGATGGGCCTAGGTTGTGAACAGCTCTAAAAGTGATTAAGAGTACTTTGAACAAAACCCTTTTTGTGATGGGGAGCCAATGTAATGCCTTGAGGGCTTTGGTTGCAGATGATCTTTTCGGCCATTTTAGAACCAACCTCGCAGCTGCATGTTGCACCATCTGAAGTTTGTGTGTGACAGCTTTATTTGTACCAGCGTAGAGGCTGTTGCAGTAATCGATGCGTGATGTTACAAGTGCAACCGTAACTGTCTTCCTTGCTTCAAGGGGCAAAAGATCAAAGAACTTTCTCAGTCCCTTTATTACCCCAAAGCACATGCCTGCCACTCTAGCCGCTTGTTGTCTAAAAGACAGGTCAGAGTCAAAATGCACCCCCAGATTACGGGCCGAGTTGGTTGTATGAGGTGGTATTTCAGCTTTTTCTGGCCACCATAATCGTGGGATGAACTCATTTTTTGGGCCTATAGGCATGATCTCTGTTTTGCCTGTGTTGCATTTCAGGTGATTTAAACGCATCCATTCAAAGGTGGTCGTTAGGCAACCTTTGAGCTTATCCTCCCAGGCTTGGTTATCCTTATCCATTACCAGGATAAGTTGTGTGTCATCGGCATAGGCTATAGCGTCTATGCCAAATGACGAAATCAGTTTTATCAGGGGTGCAGTATAAACATTAAACAGGGTCGGGCTCAGGCTCGAACCCTGCGGGACTCCCGTCAACAGCACTTTTTCACTGGAGCAGAATTCCCCCAGGGTCACCACTTGCCTCCTGTCACTTAAAAAGTTTCTTATCCACTCAAGCACTGTCCCTGTGACACCAGATGTTATTAGCCGGTCTAATAGGATGGCATGTGAGACCGTGTCGAAGGCCGCCGATAGGTCTAATAAAATCAGGACGGCCTTCTTGCCTTGGTCTAGGGCTGAGCGGATGGTTTCTGTAGTGAACAGGAGGGCCGATTCGGTGGAATGTTGGACCCTGAAACCTGCCAGGTTGGGGTGCCATACATCACTATCTTCCAGAAAACTAGTAAGTTGTTTATTTACAATTGACTCTGTGACTTTGCACAGGGCCGGGAGTAGTGAGATGGGTCGTAGGTTCGACAATGTGGTGGGGTCAGGGAGTTGTTTTTTTTGCAGTGGTTTCACCGCTGCCAGTTTCCACTCTGGGGGGACTTTGGCTGTGGACAGTGAGGTGTTAACAATGGCATTTATTATTGGGTTGGCGATGTCCACAATGAGGTGTAAGAGTCTAACTGGGCATGGGTCAAAGGGGGATCCGGATTTTGTTGCCAGAATTCCTCTTTTGGTATCCTCCAGGCTAACTGGAAGGAAAGTTGTCAACTGCGTGGGCCTTGCCTCACTATATCATCCTCTGTTCTAGGCTCTAATATAGGGACATCAAAGTCCTTCGTCAGCCCCTGTACTTTTCCCTCAAAGAAATCTGTGATCTTGTCACAGAGTGCCTGCGAGGGCGGGATATCCTGCGCTAAACATTTAGGCTTGTTAAAGCGTTTACAATGTTGAATATTTCCTTTTGTTTGCTGCTGGCTGTTTCTATTGCCAATGAGAAGTACCTTTTTTTAGCTTGTTTAATTAGCGCATGATAGGCATTTTTTATCCTTTTGTATTTGCTACGTTCTTGGCTAGAGTAGTTTTTCCGCCAGCTTCGTTCAGCTCTTCTAAGCTCCCCTTGTTTATCTTTAAGATCTCGATCGAACCAGGGTGCAGATGTTTTCTTTCTACCCCGCCTCGTTCTGTTTTTTCCCTGCCCAACTGTACCTTTCAGATCATTCATCCTTGTTCTGAAACTGATGGGATTTGCAGGTACTACCAGCTGGGGTCTACAGTTCCTGGCTATAGTTATAAGTTCTGAGTGGGACAGTATCGTTTTCCATTCATCCCTTGTGACCTTGCTGTGTTCCTTTTTATGATCGTTTTCTCGGTAGGACATAAGAGGAAACATAAAAGGAATCAGCATATGGTCAGTCCAGATTTGGGGTCTGAGGGGGTTAGTTGTCAAAGCGTCTAGGTTAGTGGCAATGCAGTCTATTGTATGCCCTGCCTCATGAGTGGCTAGGGTGTCTTGGATAGTAAGGCCCAAGACCTCCATGGTTTCCCGATAGGAGGCAGCAGGTGCATCGGTTGTGGACTCTAGGTGGATGTTTATGTCACCCATCAGAGTGAAGTTAGAATACCTAAGTATCAATGGGCTGAGCACCTCTCCTATGTTACTCAGGAAGCCCGCACAGGGTCCTGGTGGGCGATAGATCAAAGCCCCCGAGAAGGAGAAGTTGTCATTAATTTTAATTATAAAACCCATCCCTTCTGCATCTGTTAACTCTTGCAGTGGTATCGTCAAGCAGCTGAGGGAGTCCCTATATATAATGGCCACTCCTCCACCACGTTGTTCATTCTCTCTATCTACTCTTTGTATACCATATCCAGGGGGCAGGGTGTGAACCACATCTGGAGTGCACCAGGGTTTAAGCCATGTCTCCGTAATGAAGAGGCAATCTAAGTTGTCATCTATCAGTAACAAGTAGCATGAAGATACCAAGACAGAGCATGTTGCAAAGACGCTTTCTCTCCGAAGGCAAGGAAGTAGTGGGCACTTTCCCTACTCCCAACTATATATTATTCGTAGGTGGCATCCCCAGAATCCAGTTTGAGTCACGCCATTTACTCTGGGTACGATCCTGAAGGTATTTTTCCACGGGACAACGGTGTTCTTTCCTTTCTACATTTGTACTTGGTTCCCAGAAATTCTCCTGTATGAAGCACAATTCCCTTACTTTATCGGCTCAAGCCACACAATTGTAATTTCTTCTCTCCTTGTCTTACTAATAAAACAAAGACATTATTCTAGCTAACAAAAGCGCTTCTTTCAGCTGCAACACAAAACGTGAGAAAGAACAGATTCCACACCGTGCATGAAATTCACACTGTTAATTCTAAAGCAAGAATTTTCCATGGAACTGCATTTTAGGCTTGTGAGGGTCAGCTCATATAAGAAAGCATCATATGAGCTTTACGAATTGCACTTTCAATTAATGCATTTAACTACATATAAAACGTCACAATTAATAAACACATTTAATTCATGATTAGGTGTCAATCGCACAAAACTGGTTCTTCACGTTAATGTTTTCTGCTAGTTGCACTCACTTTCAACCTTTTAATGGCCTAAAATACCTCACATTTTCAGGTTAATACATTTTACAGTTCTCACGCTTTACATTAGTGCAAGAAAGGATTATATGCAGGTGTGTGCTTTACAATTATAATGCACCCCTACCAATAAAATAAGACCTCCACTCTATCAGCCACTTCACAGGACTGCTATTGATAACACTGGCCATTAGTCAAGGGAGACCATCCAACACATAATGAGAGGTTAAAAGGTGATCTGCATTATCGATCTGCTGCTACTTTCATTGCCACTGAGGCACAGAGCAGATGGGAGGTTGTCTGGCGGGCTCATGAAATGCTAGTGATTTTCTGGGTGCTGCTGAGGAATGATGTGTCTAGAGACTGTAATAAACCCTGAAGTAGCAATCATTATCATCAAAGCCGATAGGTTTCGCTTAAATGAGCTAGTGCATGTAAGCCGCATTAGTGCATGTATGTGTTTGCATGCCTTTGTTTTAAGGTGTTAGTGCATTAATGCCACACCTATTGACTTTGCTTGTGCTCGCTTCTTTGCTGAGCCTTGGGTGCAAAAAATGATTCAATACATGCTTCTTCCAAAATGGCAAAATCTCAATTAACAGTTTGCGCTCCTGCGACCAGCTCATAAACACCACATGCAAACAAGAACTCACTTGAAAAAGTACCTGAAAAACAAATTCAGAAAACCTGTATAGGACATTTTTAAGTGTTATTTTGTACCGTATTGGTCTAATGCGACATAAACTATGAGAAAATATCACCCACCCACAATGATTCCGAAACATTTCGAGCAATAGTCACTGTGGGAGAAAGAAAAACCTTGTTTTGCCTTTTTTGGTTTATGTTTATGTTAATGGTAGATGATTGCTACAGCCATAACATCAGCATGTTCAAAAATACACACACATGCACGCACGCACACACGCACACAAGCACACGCACGCACGCCCACACTCTCTCCTCTCTGTCTCTCTCTCTATGTCAGATTTTGATAGCGAATGGCAACATGAACTTACAAGCAATTTCTTTCATTGACAGATAAAATAACCATCGTTCATCAACCAAAAGGTAAGTCATATTTTTCTTATGATTGATAATAACGAATGGTAAATTTAAGGTGACTGATAATTAAAACGAGGACGGGGGTAAGTGGGATAAGGGGGGGTGAGGGGGGGTGTTCAAGAGTTACTTTTCTTCAGTCCAGAATGGACTTGATCTGTTTAAGTTATTTGCTAAACCAGCATATTCTTGCTTAACTCTTACGTTTTTTATATTATGTACAAAGTGTGATATTTTAGGCTACTTCCCATTACACAAAATTATGCTTACTTTTTGCCGTAGGAGGCGGGTTCAACTAAAAAACGAAATATGTTCTCCTCTAACCAGCCAACCAGTTACCTAACTGACTTTTTGTCCAAGGTATATCCACAAAAAAATGTGTCTCAAATAGCAGTAAAATGCGTTTCACATAAGTTCATTAAATTATGGATATTTCTCAGAAAAAAACAAAGGGACCTATTATCAAGGACCGGTGTTAAAATTATCGCCGGTTTATCGGCAGGAAACTGCAGATAAAACGGCGATAATGGGCTTGATAATAAGCCCTTGTTAATTCCCATAGAAGCCCATGTTAACAGCAGAACATGGGCTGCTATGGGAATTAACAAGGGCATATTATCAAGTCCATTATCGCCGTTTTATCTGCAGTTTCCTGCCGATAAAACAGCGATAATTTTAACACTGGTCCTTGATAATATGCCCCAAAGACCCTATTTATGAAAACGGTCGCATTGCTGTGATGTCACAGTTTTCACTCTGCCCTCCTTGCGACATGATTGATGCATCATATTTACTGTATGACACATCATGTCCAAAGTAACAACAGATACGTTAGTATCAATCAATCAATCAATCAATCAATCAGAGTACTTGTAAAGCGCGCTACTTACCCGTGAGGGTTTCAAGGCGCTATGGGGAGGGAGGGTGCTGCTACTGCTCGAAGAGTCAGGTCTTGAGGAGGTCTTGGGGCTGTCGTATGTGGGTAGGGAGGGTGTTCCAGGTCTTGGTGGTGAGGTAGGAGAAGGATCTGCCGCCGGAGGTCGTTCATTGGATGCGGGGGACAGCGGCGAGGGCGAGGCTGGAGGAGCAGAGCTGGCGGGTGGGGGTGTAGAAGCTGAGTCTGCTGTTCAGGTAGGCTGGTCCGGCGTTGTGGAGTGCTTTTGTGTGCGTGGGTGAGGAGCTTGAAGGTGATCCTCTTGTCGACGGGGAGCCAGTGTAAGTCTCTCAGGTGGGGGGTAATGTGGCTGCGGCGGGGGGCGTTGACAATCAGTCGGGCGGAGGCGTTTTGGATGCGTTGTAGTCATCATAGGTGTTTGGCTGGGATTCCTGCGTAGAGTGCGTTGCCGTAGTCCAGTCTTGTGCTGACGAGGGCCTGTGTCACCGTTCTTCTTGTTTCGATCGGGAGCCACTGTAGATCCTGCGGAGCATGCGAAGGGTGTTGTAGCAGGAGGAGGAGAAGGCGTTGACCTGTTAAGACATGGAGAGGGAGGAGTCGAGGATGAATCCTAGGTTGCGTTCATGGTCAGTGGGTGTAGGTGCTGTTCCCAGTGTGGTCAGTCACCAGGAGTCATCCCAGGCTGAGGGGGTGGGTCCGAGGATGAGGACCTCCGTCTTGTCCGAGTTCAGCTTCAGACGGCTGCTCCTCATCCAGTCGGCGACAGCTTTCATTCCCTCGTGGAGGTTGGTTTTGACGGTGTGTGGGTCCTTGGTGAGAGAGAGAGGATGAGCTGGGTGTCGTCGGCGTAGGAGATGATGTTGAGGTTGTGATGACGGGCCACTTCTGCGAGGGGGGGCCATGTAGACCTTGAACAGCGTTGGGCTGAGAGATGAGCTCTGGGGGACGCCTCAGATTATGTCGGTGGCTTCGGATCGGAAGGGTGGGAGGCGGAGGATCTGGGTTCTGCCGGAGAGGAAGGACGTGATCCAGTAAAGGGCCTTCTCTTGGATTTCGGCTTCTAGGAGGCGTGTCTTTAGAGTACTATGGAAGACCGCGTCGAAGGCGGCTGACAGGTCCAGGAGGATGAGGGCTGATGTTTCGCTGTTGTCTAGTTGGTGCCTGATGTCATCTGTGGCGGCGATGAGGGCTGTCTTGGTGCTGTGGTTTCGTTTGAATCCGGACTGGGACGGGTCCAAGATGTTGTTGTCTTCCAGGTGGCGGGCCAATTGCATGTTGACGATTTTCTCGATGACCTTTGCCGGGAACGGGAGCAGGGAGATGGGCCGGAAGTTCTTGTGGTCCTTGGGGTCCGCCTTGGGCTTCTTGAGGAGGGCGTTGATTTCGGCGTGCTTCCAGCTTTCCGGGAATGTCGCTGTTTCAAAGGAGATGTTGCTGGCCTTCCGTAGTTGGGGTACGATGGCTGCGTCTGCTTTGTTCAATACGTGGTTTGGGTACGGGTCTGACGGAGATCCTGAGTGGATGGAGTTCATGACCTTGCGTGTCTCAGCGTCGTTGACGTTGGACCAGGAGATCAGGCGCTTGCGCTGGTAGTGTTTACAGGGTAGGTGGAGTTTGGCATAGTCGGGGTGGTCGTGGTGTTGAAGCTGTCGTGGATGTCAGTGAACTTGCGGTGAAAGAAGATGGCTAGTGAGTCGCACAGTTCTTGTGAGGGCGGGAAGTCGTTGGCATTGGCGCTGGGGTTGGAGAGTTCCTTTACGATACTGGAGAGCTCCTTGCTGTTGTGTGCGTTGTTATCCAAGCGGTCTTTGGAGGAGGATCTCTTGGCTAGTCTGATGAGGTGGTGATGTCTGCGGGTGGCGTCCTTGTGGGCTGCGTGGTTGTCCGGTGTGCGTTCGTGGAGCCATATCTGCTCCAGTTTCCGGCATGCATGTTTGGAGGTCTGGAGCTTGTTGGTAAACCAGGTGGCTCTCTTGCTGGCGTGGCTGTTGGAGGGTTTCTTGAGCGGGGCGAGGGTGTTGGCGCAGTCGTTGATCCACTGTCTTAGGTTGCAGGCTGCGGCGTCTGGGTTGGTGGGGTCAGCGGGTGGATTCTGGGCGAGGGTGGTGATCAGCTGGTCTTAGGTGACTTTGCTCCAGCAGCGGCGAGGCAGCTGTTGGGTGCGGGGTGCGTGGTTGGTTTCTTGAAGATGAAATGGATGCAGCGGTGGTCGGTCCAGTGGAGTTTGGTGGTGTGGTCAAAGGCGACGTGGGTGCCTGTGGAGAAGACGGGGGTCCAGCGTGTGGCCGGCGGCCGTGGTAGGTGCGGTGACGAGTTGTCTGACGCCAAGGTTGGCGAGGTTGTCGATCAGGGTGGCGGAGTTGGCTTTGTTGTTGTTCTCAAGGTGGAAGTTCAGGTCCCCGAGGAGGATGTAGTCCGTGGGGTCGAGTCGCTGAACTGAGCTCGGGGTCCGGGGGTCTGTAGATGAGTGTTCCTCTAAGGGTGGTGTTGGGGTTGGTGTGGATCCGGAAGTGTACGTGTTCGGCAGTGTTCAGGGGGTCGTCTGCGTGGGTGGCGACCTTGAGGGTGGACTTGTGGACGATGGCTATTCCTCCTCTGATTCCGTTGGCACGATCCCTGTGGGTGATCTTGTAGCCGTCCGGGATGGCTGTCGCGATGTCGGGCCCCGAGGAGTCGTTCCACCACGTCTCAGTCAGGAAGGTCTGGGACGGAGGTGTTGAGCAGATCCCAGAGCTCGACGGTGTGTTTGCGTGCGGAGCGGGTGTTGAGGAGTATGCAGAGGAGGTGGTTGGGTCCAGTCCTTGGAGGTTTGGTGGCTCTGTCGCAGGTGAAACTGCAGGTGCGGCAGGAGAAGGGTCCGTGGGTCCGTTTCGGGGTGGCCTGGAAGCAGGGGTGGTTTCGGGCGGCGTTGAGTGCGTGGAGGGTGCTGGCGTCATAGTGGAGTCTGGTGTTGTGGCGTTCGCAGGCTCCAGGGGTTCTGGCGCTAGGCGCGGCCCAGGCGCGGACGGGCACAGAGGCGCTTGCCTTAGTTGCGCCTTTCGGCGTTGCAGCGGCACACCTGCTGCGTGCGTCCGCTGCGTGGCTGTGCAGCGTCTGGCATATATGGGGAGGAGGAGGGAGGAGCAGCTGGGAGGCGGGAGCAGCAAGTGGGCAGGGGGCAGGGCCACAGGGGGCACAGCGGCGGGGAAACAGTGGTACAGAAAGCAAAATGGGGCACAAAGGGAGGAAACAAGTGGCACCGAGCAGAAAACGAGGCACGAAGAGGGGAAAACAGTGGTACAGAAGGTAAAATGAGGCACAAGGGGGGGAAACGAGTGGCACAGAGCAGAAAATGAGGCACAAAGAGGGGGAAACAGTGGTACAGAAGGCAAAATGGGGCACAAGGGGGGGAACGAGTAGCACAGAGCAGAAAACGAGGCACAGGAGGGGAGACAGTGGCACAGAAGCAAAAAGGATGGAGGACAATTACCAGCAGCAGTGGCAGCGGCAGCAGGAGCACACAGTTGGAGCTGCGTGGAGGGGGAGCGACCTACCAGGAGGGTCAGGGGTTACTCACCCCACCGCGCAGCGTCCAGCATATATGGGGAGTTGGGAGGAAGGAGCAGCTGGGAAGCGGGAGCAGCGATTGGGCAGTCAGGGGGGCAGGGCTGGAGGGGGCACAGTGGAGGGGTAAACAAGTGTAACAGAAGACAAAAGGGCACAAAAAAGTTAGTGGAACAGAGGGCAGAAGGGCACAAAAAACGAGGTAAAAACGAGTGGCACAGAGAGCAGAATGGCACAAAAAACGAGTGGAATAGTGGGCCGAAAGGCATAAAAAACGAAGGAAAAACAGGTGGAACAGAGGGCAGAAAGGCACAAAAAACGAAGGAAAAACAGATGGAACAAAGGGCAGAAAGGCACAAAAAACGAGGGAAAAATGGGTGGAACAGAGGGCAGAAAGGCACAAAAAACGAGGGAAAAACAGGTGGAACAGAGGGCAGAAACCCACAAAAACAAAGGAAAAACAGATGGAACAGAGGGCAGAAAACGAGGCACAATAGGGGGAGACAGTGGCACAGAGCAGAAACCGAGGCAGAAGAGTGGCACAGAAGCAAAAGGGACGGAGGACACTTACCAGAGGCAGTAGCAGCGGCAGCAGGAGCACACAGTCGGAGCTGCATGGAGGGGGAGCGACCTACCAGGATGGTCAGGGGTCAGTATTACTGACGTATCTGTCGGAGCAAAACTGACGCATTGCTGGAGTTGTGTCGTAAGCGTGATGCAACTCCAGCAAAGGGGAGGGCTATGATTATATCACTGCGTCAGTCTTACACTTGCTGTGAAGCAGGCGTAAGATATTGACGCACATGCGTCCTAGAAGTGGCGCACTGAATTCTCATAGATTTCAATGCACCACTTCTACAAGGCTTTTTGCGGGGAAACGCCCACCTGCATGCATTATACCTGGTGCAGGTATAATGTGGTGCAGGGGTTTACAAAGTGACGTATCTGCTTAGATGCCTCACTTTGTAAATAGTATGCAATATGGAGCATTTGTTTACACCGCCGGTGTGTCACAAAAAGTGACGTACTGGCAACGCAGATGTGTTGCAAGGCCTCACAAATAAGGCCCAAACTTCGCACACCTCTAGTATTACCCAAAGTGACGGAAAGCTGCGTGTCGCCACAGATCACATGACCATATCAGACCTGAGTAGCTCACCCAGGCCATTATTTTCATTCTGGTACATTTACATGTAGTTGGCGTTAATCATAGGGGAAAAACATCTGAAAGTATCGGAATGCATATAGCAAATAATTTCTGACATGGATATGCATGATAACTCTGCTAAGTGAAGATTCTGTTTCAGCTGCTCCTGAGAAGACCCGACGAGCCACCCCCGCCATTGACACTGTATACGTAAAGCTAAACAAGCCACGGGTATGTAGAATTGCTTTCTTTTCATGTTTCTCATGGTAGCTCGAAGGGAAGAATTAATCCATGCTAATAGTATAGCTTTTTGTCTCCGGGGTGTGGACAAAAATACTAGAAGAAGCAGTGTCAACTTAACATGGGCATGCTGTGTAGTTGCTCAGGAGCCCCAGAAGCATGCAAGCATAGGGGCTCCATGCAGACCAGAATTTAACACTCATTTTCCGTTAAACATTTTTATTCCTGTGAGTGGTTGTGTAGGTAGGGCCCAGTGCACTGCTTTGCATGGGAGCCTATAATGCTGTTAAGACAACTCTGACCATCTATAGGGCATCTGCTGACCATCTGTAGGGCATCACAAAATCTTTCTTGACAGCAATGAGTTGGAAAATGTGGAATACTTTGCTGGGTCGAAGTTTAAACATGGATTTTATTTAGTTTTTCCATAAATGGAAAAAATCTAAGCTGTTAAATTGCTAAGAGGTTCAGTAACACCAATATCCATTTCCCTTGAATTGCGGCCTTATTCTCTCTCCTGTTGTCTTGTAGAATGAAGCATCTCACTTCATTCCAGCTTCCTTTTTTGCTCCCTAAGAAGACAATCACAATCTCCCCAAGCAGGCCTCTTCCGCTCAGAGAGAGGCACCATAAATAGAGGCCACTTCACACAAACAATCTCTGTAGACCAGGAAGTTAAAACAATGATTGTAGTTGAAGAGGAATCAGGGAAGGGTGCATGGATGAATGGAGCAGTATGAGGAAAAGAGAAATGGGAGTAATGATGATTACCAGTAAGTAATCTCGGCTTTGGCCACTGTATCTAAATCACCAAATGATAAATTACAGTAAATAAACATAAATCTGTAAAAACGTCCAGTTGTCACCCTCTTCCATGTTGTCGATTAAGAATGAACAAATTCCATTACGCTATCCAATCAAAAATCCACCAGTAGAAATGTTCAGCTCCTGATCTTATATTTAATAACATTGCCCAGTATCAGCATTTTTAAAGTTTAATTTTCACAAGCATTATGTAACATTAGAAACATTTAATACTGTACGATTTTTTAAAACTAAATTGATAAACTATTTGGGAAGCGATATTTTGATCTCCATGTCAGGAAAAATAGGAGTGCATCATATTCACCTAAAGTTCGCACTCAAATATTAGGTGTGAGTAATTTTACTAAAGAAGTGGTGACATTTATTTAGAACATCTCATGTAGAGGTAAACATGATTAAATGTGGTGCCTAAAAAACATGGCTATTAGAAAATATTGTAAGGGACGTGTTAGAGTTTATGAGAAATAGAGGACTAATGTCATATTAAGATGTGAGTAATTCACTTATGTGGGTAGGTTGAAGTCTAATTAATTGAACATGATATAGAATGTATTGTTAGTAGTGTAGTGGAAATGAGATATTGGTGGATTATTTACATTTGTTAGCTACAGAGAAACTGTACACTTGTTAAGTTGGCTATTATTTTAGGCCTAACGTGCATTCATCTAACTTCATGTGTGATTTATTCTAGCCTAACGCTGTATTTCAATGCAAGTATACAATGTAGGTGACATTTGATTTGTGCTTAACCCTCAGTGTGGAATGTTTTTGCTGTATTGTCTCCACTGCAGGTGTGGATAAAGCCATATTAGTTAGCATAGAAGAGTTATTATTTTGTTCGTTGGTGAGTGTGAAAGTACAAAGTAGCATGAAAGAAATGTGGTAACAAGCACATGGATGAGTTCCCCTTTAAGGAAAAGAAGAATTGGCTAAGGACAAAGAGGATCGCTTATCTGTGTGAGAAGGGAGCTGGAAGAATCAAGCCTGGCCCATGGAAGAGTACTCAAAGGAAGGTCACGTGGAACATGCTCTTTTCAAATGCAGTTGATATTGCTTTTTGATACTTAGGAGAGGTAGACACCTTTGAGACTTTGTAGGGTGCAGACATATGCTTGTGTGGCTTCATGCTACTTGACCTATGCTTGAAGTACTTCTACTTCTACCTTTCTTTCCTTTCCTTTGATATTGGTTCCGAACCTGAAGATCATCTGCTAGAATAGGGGTTTCTTGCTAGGATAGTGTAGGAAAAGGTTAGAGTAATGATGCTTGCTGAAACTCAATTAATGCAATTTGATTTAACTTTCTTTTTCCTGATTTTTTATTTTGTAATAATTGAACTAGTCATACTTTCTCTCCTGTATCAAGCTCACCTCTTCAGGAGATTTGGACAAGTTTTACTAATTTTGTATTTTTACATGCTCCTGCTAAGAGTGGTTTATGTGAGCTTATTTTTGAATTTGTAATAAATCCCACAATTTATTTTTCCAGTTGTGGACTGGGTTATTGTGCAGCCTAATGAGTTACATATTGAAACTTTGAGATTTAAAATAGTACTCCCTTTTGCCTCTCATTCAGTGGTCCATGGGTAGCAGAAAGTAGATGGGCTCAAATTTCTCAGTTGGGAGTAAGCTGGAGTACCATGAACAGTAATTCCATTAAATACGATGACCCCTGCCACTACATCCTCTTTGCTTGACAATAAATTGCAGAAACATTATTGGAATTATACGGCCACAGGTTTAGCAAACCTTCCTCCACTCACAGGTGGAAATCAACTTGAGACATAATTTTATTAACATTACATTTGTTTCGTTCACCACTTGGATTATCTATGGAGGCAACCACTTGCAGGATTCTAGGCTCCACTTGCTACCTTCGCTAACATTCTATAGTCGGCCCTTGCCCTAACTGGGCTGCGAGCATTTTGCCCTTGCTTCGGCCACCCCAAATGTCCTTGAGGTCTCTCTAAGGTTCCCCAGCTTTTGTATCCCAAGGCCTACAAATAAGGAATGACTACTCCATCAGGCCACCCTTTCCCATTATTTTGTTGTGGGCAGACTATCGTTCTTTCTGCCATTGCCAGACCTGTAACACATGCCTTCCTGTTCCTGGTATGGGGGTGTGGGATTTCCTTCCAGATGGTGGTTTTAATTGATGTTACTGCCACCACCGCTCTTTAACTTCCCGCTACCATGTCTTCAATGTCCTGATAGGACTGCTCAACTAGAGCGCTGCCTTTTGTTGGGCCCTTCTTCACAGCCTTTGCCCTTGCCTGCCTCGCAGGTTTCATTTCATGGATTCTGCTTCTCTGTTGCTTGTTTGTCCACCTTCTCCTCTGCTGAAAAAAGGGTGGGGGGAACAACAGTTTTTGGCCTGTTGGGCACTCAGCGGGATAACACCTCTGGCCTCTCCCTTTACCCTTGCTCTCCTGCAGTCTTCACCAGAAAAGGCAAACCTGCTACCCAATCTTAACTGTACCAATGGTCACCTGTTCAATGTGTGTTTTTTTTACCTCAGTTCTTTAGAGGGGAGTTTACAGACATGGTATTTTTGAAAAACCTTCCCCTGGAATTATCCCTAAATAGATTTAGAACTGACTGTATGATGAAACAATATTTAAAAAGAACACCTGATACATAAATGGCAATAATGTCAGCGACTGTCCAGGACTATGTTTGGACCACAGTCAGGGACTAGGGCAAGGACTGGCGACTGGGTAGAAAACGTAAGCAGAAAGAGGAGTACAGTGCTGCCCAGGATCACACAGTAAGACAGAGGAGAAAAGGGATCCAAAGGGGAAGCCTGCACAAGTGAACAAGATGGCTAAGGCTCAGAAAGGATGTCAACTCTAGAAGCAATTTAGAGTTCAGAACAAATGAACCCAGGACAGACGTGTAAGACATATATGTTCCTCACCCATGCTGTTACAGATACTGACTGCACATACCCACATATAGGCTATGCATGCAAAAGCAGCGTCCGTGGAACTGATACCTATGGTGATGTTATAAATATAACTCAAAGACAATACTCACAGTGAACAAGAAACACCACCTAGTTTGTCAGCTGTGCCCACCGATCCTGGTGATTAAACAGGAATATGCAAGGCAGTAACCGCAAGAGTATGGAACTAAACACAAGCACAATAGACAAGGAGCTAGCAAGGATGAGGGCTTAATAGGAAAGGCAGGAAAATCAGAGGGCACACTTGGCAGAAAGCAAGTAACAAGGTAATAGAAGGAAGACAGCAGGAATAGAAAGACACCAAACTAGGAACTGGAACCAAGGAAATGGGAAGAAAGGCAGAGAATGGAAAAAGATATGCAGAAGGGGAGGCTACAAGGGTATACTAGAATAGTGCTGGTTCGGAATCAAGAAAACAAAGTAGCACTAAAGGCAGTGCTGGAGCAGGCACTAGGATTGAGCAAAAGCTCAAGAGCCAAGGTAGCACTGCAGGTAGTGCTAGTTCAGAAATAGGGATTTACTAAAGCTCAGGAGTCAAGGTAGCACTGCAGGCAGTCCTAGTTCAGAACAGGGAATTACTACAGCAGCTCAGGAACAAGGAATAACTAAAGCTCAGGAAACACTGGAATCAAGGACTTCAAAAGCTCAATAAACAAGGGTCGGTGTCAACGGTACACAGCTACAATGACCAATTCTGGAATGAAAGGAGCTGTGGCTTAAAAGAGCCCACAGTAATCATATGCATCAAGTGTGAGCAGGCTAGCAGCAGCCAGCTACAGGTGAACTGGATTCCTCCACCCTACCTTGACCTGAAGGGGTGGAGATTAAGCAATGAGCAGGACATTCTAGGTAATAGAGTTTCAAGAATGAGCAGGCTGGCTTCAAGCATGAGCAGGCTGGCTTCCACAAAACCCAGCATGGGTTGGGAATGGATGGCCATTTACAAGTAGAGTCCAAATGGCTGGAAGTCAGAACGTGCATGAAGGGGAGCGTTCAGAAGCTTATTATAACAGTGAAATGTCCCACAATTTGGCCCCCTGAAGGAGGGCACAAGATCATAGAGAGCGAATTGTGACAAATAATGTAAAGCTGAAATACTACAATTGTGAAATGATTCACATTAAAAATGTGTTTTTCTTTTACAAAAATTTTCAGCATCTATTACTAAACTTTGAATTTGGATTATTTTCAGGGACGTACTTAGTATTAATCTCAGAATGGGGCAAGGAGCAAAAGTTGTTTTTAGGGATTTTTTAAGCTTAAGGAAAAGGCTAGGTTTAGGCACAGGGTTAGAGTAAGCGTTAGGTATAGTGCCAAGGTTAGGTTTAGGCTGAGGTTTATCTTCAGGTTTAGGGTAACAATTTGTCTTGGGTTTAGTGTTGGGTCATTGAATTTATTTTCTTTCCATTTTTTATGGTTTTGATCTTTAAAAAAATATAGGGCCCGATGTAGGTCGGTCGGTAACGGCCGAAAATCGGTATTTTCGGCTGTTACCGATCGGTAAATAGGTGATAGGCATGTAGGGGGCATTATTTTACTGAATCGGTAAAATTACCGATTCGGTAATTTTACCGATTCGGTAAAATAAAAAATCGGTACATTTACCGATTCTGAGCCACCCATATGTAGGTGGGACTATTCAGAGTCCCAGGAGCCTTAACCTCATGCGTGCTAGTGGAATTCCGCTCGCACGCTGAGATTTTTTAAATCGCATGTTACGTGACGAGCTGGGCTCGTCATCAGCGTGCGAGGAGGCTACGCCATGACGAGCCCAGCTCGTCATCAGCGTGGAAGGGGTTAACGAATCGGTATTTTACCATCAAATCCAATTTGATGGTAAAATACCGATTCCGGTGTGCATGCACATGTGTACATGCACACCTATGCCATGTGACATGCAGACCTGCCCTTAGGGCATGCATGGCTGCCACATGGCACCCGAGCCTGTTTTGGGGGTGCCAGAGGGTGTCAAAGTGACACCCCCTGCACCCTTGTGAAAATCGGTATTTACCGATTCGGTAAATACCGAATCAGTAATGCCCATTCATTCCTATGGGCTTCAAAGCCCATAGCAATGAATGGGCATTACCGATTCGGTAAATACCGAAATCATCCGATTCGGTATTCCAGCACATCTGGAATACTTACATGTCGACACCATAGATTTACCGATTTTCAATTACCGAATCGGTAAAATTCGGTAATTTAAAATCGGTAAATCTATTTCACCTACATCTGGCCCATAGTCCTAACCATTGTAATTATGGTTTTCATTTTGGGAAGCAGGCTTCAATATTATTGTTTTTTGAATCTTCAGTGTGCAACTCAAGTGACTTTTTTTTTTTAAATGGACAATACTAAGTAACAATTAATACTGCACCACTTATCTTTTTTTTCAGCCATTTGAATTCTGTTTTTCAGGAGCAAAGCTTTCCAACTCTCTGCTCACTATTGTTCATGAAATTATGTGAACTTGCTTTGCAAACTAATGTGCACCACTCCAATCCTTATTTATTTTTTTTAACCCTTTATTTATATAATTTTTATATAAGGAAAAAGAGGGGAAAAGGGGGGGAGGAGGTTCCAAAGTGGTCGCTGTGCCAGGGGAAGAAGGGGAAAGGCAACAAAAGAGACAGTATCATCACACTTGTAATCAAAACAACACACAGTGTCACACAGTATTATTACAGAAGGGACCATCAAGCAGGTAGGTCTTCGGCACACAGGGTCCTATGACCAGAAACACGTCATAGGGGTTCATCCATTCCTCTCTTCGGATCTGCTTTTTGATGAGGCTGGTACACCCATGGGCTTGTTGTAGAATGTATGGCACGGTGATGGTTGGATTCACCCTAATAAAAGTCTTATAAGGTAGCCAAATGCTTTCAAATTCATACATTCAGTTTGTGACTATCGCACTCAAGCGTTCCATGGCATATATGTGCCACATCTTGGACCACCATAGGGTGAGGTTCAGTGGGTGGGGATTCTTTCAGGTGTGAGCTATTGTTAATTCTGCCACCAAGAGGAAAAAGGTGAGTAATTTGTCCCTAGGGGTAGTACATGGATAAACTGAGTCTTCTCCAGCCTCCTCCAACAAAAGAACCAGTGGGTCCATCGGCAGGGTCAGCGAACAAATCTGGTGGATCAAGAGGAGCACCTTGTCATGCAGTCAGACCAGGGTGAAATACCATCTCCTAAGGAGTTTGTACAAACTGGCCTTATATGTAACCAGATTGACGTCTTGGCTGTGCACGCCTAGAGCCACTGCCAAGTATTGTAGTTTATAGTGGTGCCTAGATCCTGTTTCCATTGTGAGTGGTAGGGGTGGTGCCATGGCTGAAACAGGCCATATACAGCGGAATAAAGGTGAGAAATGCATTCCTTAGTGGATTCCTGTGCAAAGAGTTGTTCAAGAGATGTTTGGCTCTACTGTCCTTGTCCTTCACAGGGGATGTGTTTGCCCAGTGGAGGAGTTGGTTTAGGTGAAACTGGCTGTGGTGGTCACATAGAAGTGCTTCCTGCATGTATGCCTATCTAACATAATCCTGTCCTGGTATTTCACCCAGAAGTGGGGGGTTCCCCTCCCCAGTATGCAAAGTGGTATCCAGCATACCCAGCACAAACTCCATGATATGTATAATAGGGGAAAGTGGGAGGGATATGTGGTGGCTGTCTGGTGACAATGAATCATATCCCAGTGTCTTAAGAGAGTCACACTGGCGTACAGTGTGGTTTGTTGGGCGGGAAACGATCTCTGGCCCTCATCCACATGATATGATATAAAGGGAAAGTAGAGCACCCCTGTTTCATTAGCATCCAAGGCTTGATGTAGGGAAGGTGATGGCTATCCAAAACGGATTGTAATTTGGAGGGATGGATGTAATATTCTATATTGGGTAACCCAAGCCCCCATCTGACATTTTCTTATAAATAGTTGCTTTTATTATTATGCCATACAAATTGTAGTAACTGTTTTTGAGTGTGCTGCATAGTGTCAGAGGGAATCCAGATTGGCAAAGTGTGCATCAAATACAATAGTCGGCGCGGATAATTCATCTTCACTGCAATAATGCAACCCGCAACCCAGCCAAGATATCTCCCGCCTAGTTACCCCAGTGGTAGAGATCTTTGGATAGACCCTCCAGTACAGGAGGAATGTTATGCTCTTAAAGTGTGCGGGCAGGGTTGGTCAAGGAAATCCTTAAGTAACACAGGGAGGCAGCCTCCCATGTCAAGCCACACTTATGGAGCAGTGACAAAGTCCTATGAGTAGGAACCCCAACCCTTCTAACCAAGCAATATATATATCAATAAACACAAGATCAAGAAAATCAAGTAGAGTCTGTTCCTGATCCTGCGTAGGTGCAGCAGTCACGCTGTGAGGTGAAGCAGCAGCGTATGGTGTGTGTAGCAGCATGTGGGGCAGCAGGTGGAGCGCATAGAGTCTCCGGTGTTGATGTCGCGGTGCAGGGAGAGGCAGGCCCCATCAGCCCCATCGGAGGCCCTATTGGAGGAGGCAGGACTCAAAGCCTGGTTCTGCCCGCAGTTGCACTCCTTTAAGGCACTTCAAGGTGTGCCTGTGAGTGCATGCTGCTGCGAGTGCTGGAGCCGTACTCAGCCCATGCAGAGAGTGAAGACCAGGGCGATCTGCGGAGGTGGCCTGACTAGGACTGGGTGCTGCTTGTGTGCCCCACTCACAGCGCAGAGTGAGTGCCATCAAAAGGAGATGGCAGACGACTTCAAAGCTTCAAACCTGGTGCTTTCTAACCCTGCTTTACCCACACCCTACAACAAGGTAAGATTGGCGCTGCCCTGGCTTGTGGCCTCAACTCTTTTTTATTTTATTTCTTGAACCAGTGCCAGCAGCCATCAGCCAAGGGTGATCTCCAGCGTTCCTTCGCACTTCCTTTGTAACTCGTGCATACATATCGCTCTCCCTGTACCCCCAAACCTTTCGGTAAGCTAAAGTTCCAGTAGGCGTTCAAGGGCAGCTGAGGCACAGTACCCCATCAGCACCCTGGCAATTGCTCCCTGAGGCCCTTCCTCCACATGGGCTTATAAGGGGCACAGCAGGGGGACTACTGCATTAAAATGTCATTCATCAGTATCGCGGACCCGTATGCAGCCAAATGATAAACTTAACAATTCTAATATCACTAGTCAACTACTACTTGTGAAAGCGCAAGTGTATGAATGGGAAACCCACCATCAAATTGGAAAGACATCACCACACTTTTCTTGGAAAACACAGCAGGTGGAAGCCAATCACCCAGTCGAATCACTGACAGTCAGGACAGTCAAGATACTGGTGCAAAAGAAATACTAACAGGAGCCTCAATTGAATGGCAGGAATTACTACCCAGTCCATTTCAACCAATTCAGGAAATGCCCAAGGAAGCGAACGTGCCACTAAACACCGCCATGAACTTGGGACCCTCACATGACTACAGCATACTACTATCACCGATAAAGGTCCAGCTGGAGCACAGTTACATTCCCCAACAAAACAGTTCCACTGGAAAGGTGCTTCAGGAGGTCAACTTGAGTCACTCAAGCAATACTTTTTATCTGAAAAAAGCAACGACATCCAGCACACGGAAGACAGTTCACCACTTCTAGAGCCCTTATGGACTCCGTTTATCAACACTATGGAGACAATTTCAACCGCACTTACCTTTCACTCAGAAAAACTAGAGCGCCAAGTACATCTTTTGCACATCTTTCCACCCATGATTCTGGCTTCGAGAGGAAACTCCAAGATTTAAACTCACTAATTGCATGGGTGCAAAAAGACACCAACACCGCATTTCATGTGTGTTTCAATGTTCCAGTACCGTAGACCACTTAAAAGTCATTCCTACCATCTTGACGGACATCTTAGCAGAATTAAAACCTCGGAAAATGTCCCCACTAACTAGCACCTCCGCCATCACAAGCCCGAGTACATTGGCCATTTCCCCCCAATGAGGACACCGGAAAATGAGAACGAAGGAGACAGCATATTGGCCCACATGAATAAACTGCAACCACACATTGATGACCTACATCCTGTAATTACATCATCCAATCAGCCATGTGGAGACTCTTCACCCACAGCAGGAGATAGAAAATTAAAGGCAACCAAACAATGTCTCACTTAACAAAAATGGAGCGCAAACAGTTGAGAAAATCTAGGAACAACAACTTGACAAAGCAACAATAATAAGTCCGGATGCTTCTGAATACAACACTTCAGGCATAAGAGGTCGGAAACATTATGGTGTATGTGTACATTAACTGCCACTAACTAGCGTTAGTGGCAGTTTTCTTAACGCAGCCATCACCAAAAACTATGGCTCTGCTAGCAATGTATTTACAATATGTTGCTACATGGCGCTAGTAACAGCTAGCTGTGGTGAAAACTGTCGCTAGCATCATGGAGATAAAAAATTTGAAGTTAGTGAGAGAAAAGTGACGAAAGGCCCATTAGCAACAAAAAACTCATGTTAGTCAGCCCAACGTTACTTTCTTTGCCTCAAGAGGCATAAATAGTCCGTAAGTCCACCTCCAATAAAAAATAGGAAATAAAACCAATGGAATGCAGACTAGAGCAGTCAGGGCCAACTGCAGCCCAGATCAACAACCCCTCCCATACCCACCAACAGCCAGGATGACCAGCCAGAGTCCCAGGGGAAGAGAAAATAGAGATACTGGGCTTCAGTTATCAAATGAGGAGAATCGCTGGGAAAAAACAGTAAAGCTTCACTTTTCATAGCGTCCTCCTTGCAACACCATGGCAGCCGAAACCTTGAAAGTGGGGACAGTCCCCGGGGCCGGGGGGCCTCGCTGGGCCTGCGTCTGTGACCCAGAGTGGGAGGTACAGGTGCTGTGGATTTGCTGTGCCATGGCAGTAGACATTTAGGCGTCAGCGATTGCCCTTACCTGGTGGTGAAGTCTGCAGGTTGCATAGAGACAGGTCGCTGACCTGTGTGAGAAGAACACCTGGCGCACCTTGGAGCTGTAAATGGTAGAGGTGCGCCTGCGCACCAACATAGGAGGGTCTGCATTGTATACCAGGCGCCACCACTACACTGGGGTGCACTGGGGAGATTACCAATGGTGGGCCGTGCCTCTCTGCATAACAGGCCAGAGAATGTTGCGCAGGCTGGATGCTGTGGAGAGTGAGGCCCCTGAGCTGCGCCAAACTTGTGTGGCAGGAGTGCTGCAACTTCACCCCTAAGGGGGCCCTGCTGCATCACCTGCATCAGAAGGTTCATCAGCAGACTTGGCAGCGACTGCTGTACCCAGGCTTGTGAAATCCCACCTGGTTGACGCTCCTGTTGGCTGAGTCACAGATTTAGAGAGAGTGCAGCGCATTGAGCCCTGGTGTCAATGTCCTGGTTAGGAGAAAGTGGCGCGTGTAGCGGAGGATGCCAGGTGACAAGTTGGGCCCAGGCCTAGAGGCTGGGGGTGAAGCACACCATGCCCTGAGCAATCCCTGCGCTGCAACTGACCTACATAACTGAGGGCACCGCACAAGACTGGTGGGGGACTCCACTAACTGGCTCAAGTCATTGAGATCGGCCATTGGTGGCAGTGGGTACCAGGGGCACGGGGACCACTTTGGGCCCAGGCCCTAGGGTATGAAGCTTGATCCGCTGTTACTCGCTGGGTAACACAGAATCTGACTCAGTAGTGCACTGTTCTGTCGAGAATAGTGTCTCCCCAGGGCACTCAAAACTAAATGTTCAATAATTTGTTCAATAAAGTTCAAAAAAGTTCAATAAACATGTAGTTCTGTTTCAAAGCTTTTCTTTACTGATTATTCCTTTATTGATTCATCTCATGGTGTATGATTATTCAAATCATTGGCCCAATGCATTTCGGGCTGTGCCCTTCATCGGGGGCCCTGTGCAATTCTGAGACCTTCGAGGCTGTAGCCGGCGTTTCTCCAACACAGAATCTGGTCACCACTGTTAGATCGGAAGAGGCAGCGGGTGGTGCTGCCTTTCCTTGCTCCCTGTTAGTTTGCTTTTGGGTATACAGGAGACTAACCCTTAGTGAACTTCCTCTTCCCACAGCACTTAACCATCTGGTTGCTGCTGCTGCTGTCCCCATCTGCTGCTTCTGGCTCCTCTGACCTGGAGCTCAGGTGTTCGAGTCTCTCCTCCACCCGAAGGCTCCTGCCTGTGCTTTATCCCTGGTGGTCCACTGGTAGAGCGTCACTGCTCTGCAGTTTGAATGCCTATATGTCCCTCTTTCCCGTTGCTCCTGTTCATCTTTCTGCTCTTCTCCGTTCCTTTTCTAAACTTTGGCTTTTTTTGGATGCTCTGTATGGCTTTTTTTTCCTGTGCTTTTTTGGTGTTCCTTTTTCCCTATCCTCTCCCTCTTGGCTGCTGCGATCCCTCACGTCCCTACCACATCCAATGTCCTTTCCTGCTTTTCCCGCCTCCCAGCTGTCCATCTCCCTGCATCACTACCTTATAGTGGACTCTCTGTGGCTATGCGCAGCGGGTGTGCCACTGGTTTGCCAAAGGCAAGCCTGTCTGCGTTCTTCTGTCCTTGTACTGCGCCCAGCACCATGGTCCCTGCCTTTCGGACACTCCACCGCTACAAAACCAGCACCCTCC
The DNA here is from genome assembly GCF_964263255.1 of Lissotriton vulgaris. NCBI lineage: Eukaryota > Metazoa > Chordata > Amphibia > Caudata > Salamandridae > Lissotriton > Lissotriton vulgaris. Next base: position 1,110,825,292 of record NC_141689.1, on the reverse strand, counting down.
TCGTCCTCAACCCTGGACGCCACACCGCATGCCTTCTAGCATAACCGAAGAATACCCTTGCACCCTGCGCCTGCAGAAACTGTAAATGCACAGCATAGATGGTTGAGCACAGGTTAACTTTTTCAGATGTTCCGGTGGTGCAATGATGTGCTCCACATTTACAATGCGGCGTTAAGCCACTTTGTGTGGCTTAATGCCGCTTTGTAAATATGATACCCTTTCAGATAGATATCTGCGTAAAAGGGACGTGCAATGGGTATTCCATCGCACTGCCCATTACTTTTTTATGCTGCCCCAGATTTACAAGGATGTGTAAGTCTGAGGCGGCGCAAAAAACTAACGCCATTCAAAAGCAAGCATTAGATAGGAGCAATGAGGAGAAATACTTTTTTTTCTACTAGTTGCTGCTCTTTCCATGTGTGCTGTATTCTGCAGCACACATAGAAAGAGCAATCACCTTTAAAGATTGTTTATGTGCAGAAAGGTGTCCCTTCCTGCTCGTAAACAATCATTCCCTGCAAGAGACACCCTTGCACCATAGTGTAAGGGTGCCTTTGTTGCAGGGATGATTCCCTGCAATGCAGGCACCCTTGGACTATGGTGCAAGGGTGTCTGTGTTGCAGTAAATCATTCTGGCAATGCAGGCACCCTTGCATTGTGGCGCATATGTATCTGTGTTTATTGCTTGACATCTATTGGGGGTGGGGAGGGAGGGAAGGCCAGTGGAAGAAGTCTGCCTAGTGAAAATCTAAACCCTGATCACTTTTACTTAGATTGGTGGCTAGCAAGCACAGCTTGGATTTGTGAGCTCAGTTATCTCTTCAGTTTATAGCGTTGGAGGGCGTCATCGTAGTATTTAGGCTCTGCTGATTTGTAGGTGAGGAAAAGTGTCTTAGACCCAAAATACAGTTTCACTGTAAGCCAGAGCAAGAGTCAGCGCAGGGGTCATGCGGCTGAGTGCTTGAGGCTGAAGGGGTGAGTGATAGCCTGGTTCTCCACCTGCTAATGTTTTCTTAATATCTGAGCAGGTCCACTGTAATATCTGAGTCTGAATACAACAGTTGTGTTTGTGCTATCCTCTGTGATACCACTTAACAGCTTTAGTTGGGAAGACCACAATAGAATGGGTAGGACAATTTTGAAACAAAGGAAGTTCTGAAGGGAGCTGAAAGCCATTATTTTTCATACAAATTATGGAAGTAACAACGTCCCACGTTCCTATTTATTTCTTTTGGTCTATCCTGCCACTGCCCAAGTGCTCTAAGGTGAAGTGGGTGCTTTAAAAATGAATGTAAAAAAATCTGACTTTGCACAATAAGGCCCATGTGTACAATGCCATTTGGCATTTCTTAATGGGCCAAATCGCTATTTCAGCCTTTTAAGAATTGCTAAATGGCCTTTTCAGATGTACAAAGGACCAAACTGGTTGCAATTTGCGATTTCTAACTGATAGAAATTGCAAATTGCTACTGCGATTTAAGAGTCGTAAAGAGGGATTACCTATTTGAGATTCCTAAAGCACATGTGCGTAGCATTTCCTAAATGCGAAGCGGGCATCTAGGCAATGCTATTACCGTCGACTTGAAGTAGATGGTAACTATGTGCAAAATTTAAAAATGCATTTAAAATGCATTTTCTAGTGTGACATGAAGCGCACATATGTCCCTAGAGCATATGAACACTAGGAATTTCAGGATTCCTCCATGCGGGCATTAAGCCCAGAGGCAACCTTGGCTTTGCATTTCTTAAATTGCGATTTCCTATTAGGGAATCACAATTTAGGAAATGTAAACCATTTCTTATTTTGCCAATAGGCGGGAATGCAATGGTAATTCCTATTTGCGATTCCCTAATAGCAATTCCTACTTTGTAGGAATCGCTTTAAGGGATTTCGCAAATTTAGTAAAAATCCTTTTGCATTTCTTAAATAGCGGTTCCAACAGATTAGCTATTAAGAAATGCAAATGAGAAGCGTTGTACATCTGCTCCAAAATGTCAACCAACCATAGCAATGGTTAATCTCTTCGCCCTTTGAGTTTGGTTATGTGTGAACACTATATACCCTAAAGTGTATTTCCTTAATGAGAAAATAGAAAGGTAAAGAGGGATCAACTGTCAATTGCTTGAGTAGATATTTGTTGAAAAGTAAGCTTTATGATTAGTTTTACTGGGAAGCTGTGTCTCGTCATCTATCATGTGGGATGAAAACATATCATACCAAGAAACCTGCATTATTACCTTTTTATCCTATTTTTATTTAATGGCCTTATTGAAAGGTAGATGATAATGGAAACCTTCCAGTTTGTGAAGAAAGTGCTAAATCTACAGTAGAATCCACCCATGGATTACCCTTAAGATTTAGCACGTTCTTCCATTTTTTGTTGCCATCAAAATCTAAACTACGGTAAGTGTATTAGAAAATCTTAAGAAATGTATAATCTATATTATTTATTAATATCCTTATGTTAGTGAATCTTTTTAAGTCTACTTCAACTCTTTTCTCCCTTTTTTTTCCTTGTAGGTACCTCCGCGTGTCTCTAGGGAGAGGGAGCAGGGAAATTTAAGAACATATCCTAAGATTAAGTAAAATCAGGTAATGCATACAAATAGAGCAGTGAGAGTGCTGTTGTTGTTGTTGAACTATTATAACCAGCATTCTCTTATTGCTGCTGTCTTGCTCTGATTCTTTGGAGTGCCACAAAAGTGCTCCGGGGGTTGGCGAAATACAGGAAATTTTAAATTGTGGGCCAAATTTATCAAAGAGTTGCGCCACCCTTGGGCCTCCCAAAGGGATGTAAGAGCGACGCAACTTTTAAATTAGATTTATCAAGCCACGCAAATCCATCTTCCACAGCCTTGCGTGGCTTGATAAATCTGGAGTAACGCAACGCAACGCAAATCGCTGTGCTGTGTTAGTCTCCCCAGGGAGGCGTTAAGCCTTCCTAGGTGAGGCATAACGAGGAGAAATATCTTTATTTCTTCTCTCTCTATGTGTGCTGCAGAAAGGAAAATGCCTTAGGGATTTGTTTTTGTGCAGGAAGGTGTGCCTTCCTGCACAAAAACAATCCTGCTTACAACGCAGGCACCCTTGTACCATGGGGAAATGTAACTGCATTGGTGGTAGGCAGCACATTGTTTGCCAGCACAGGGAAAAGACAGCAATGTGCCAGCTAATATTAAATATGGCACATTCCTTCCCTTTCCCTATAACGCAGCACAGCAAGGTGGCTAACTGCGCTGCATGATTTTTTAAAATAAATATACCCATGTGTGCTTGCTTTGGAATTCATGCAGGAGCTCTGTAAATTTGTACGTGTGTTTTCAGTGGTTTTAGACTTGTAGAACTTTAACGTTAGTGTAGGGCACAACCAGAATCAGCTGTAAACACTTTTTTCAGAACACTTCAATAATACTGCGGGGAATGAGATTTTGATATCTTATCTGATCACCTAGATACCTATCTCATTCATCCTTTTTTGATCGATTATTGACTGTCATTGAGTAAAAGGCAAACCCACATAAGTTAAATCAACCCCATAGACTGGCGCAACTCTGAAAAACCACTTACGACTGGTAGAGTTTAAAAAGTTTAATATAAACCCAAAGTTAATTGCAAATACAAGCCTCTCAATATAAGATTCAACAAGTATACAGGTACTAAAAGGAACATAAATTCCCTAAAGAATCTCAGTCTACAAAAGAAAACAATCAAAACCAATTCTAAAATTAGCAAATTGAATAGCATAGACACAAAATGGATATGATGCGTCATTTACAGAAAAAGAATGAAACAAGTTAAATCTGTCCCTACTCTATGCTAGATGACATCCCTACACAACAAATTCTTTACCTAAAAAGGTGTCAGCCGTTTGACTTCCAAAGAAGTTCAAACTCTCTTAATCTCTGATGGAAACCTATGTCGAGAAGCAGTACCCTTTCTGCCTACCCATCCGCTCTCTAAGGGTCCTCGGCCTACTGCTCTCTACTCTCTTGCTCAGGCCATCTGCTCTCCTTTTCCCCGGGGTGCTGACCCTAAATACAGAATCACAGTATGGGTGGAACGCCCCCTTGAGACGCCCACCACGTACACATTTCACGTAGTCCTGCTTCTGGTTTTTCCATAGTTTTCGTCTCTTCGAGTCGTCTGTTAAGTTGACCTTGCTTCTCAGGCGCCGTCTCCGTCGTGCTGGTAACCTCATGACATTCCAGTTGACGCCTCCAGACCAAAGTCTATCACCTCAAACAGAGCTCTATTCATTACAATTGTGATTGTAACCCCCTTGTCACCTCGAAAACAGACACTTCGAAACAAGACCCCAAATTCCAAACATCCCTTATCTCACTAGGCCATAAAACTTCATCCAGCATTGTCACTTTAATTTAACGAGACCTTTGACTCTTGGCTCGCACGTACAGATCAAAGCTATCCCCCTATCCCTGTGAGCCCACTAAATTATGTGCAGTGGACTACTCTCTTGCGAACCCTTGGTCCGTTAGGTTAAAATAGCATATGAACACACCATTCTAAAATTCCTACAAACTCCTCTATACGGTATGACTTTTAACACACATATACATAATCGAATTAGTAACTTATTGATTATAATCGAATCCATGTTACATAAAATACAATGTTATACCCTCGTTCTTACACAGTGCTATGTATTCTGCACGTTTCTTCAATTTACATTTCATCTCTTTCTCCGTTTAATTAATTACATACGTACATGAATTCCGTTTAGCACGTTCTACTGTTCTTAAGCATTTTCACACACTTCTATATTAGCCCAACCTATATACGGGCCTTTCTAAATCTGATGCACATTCTAGAGTAAATACAGATACATTTCTTATTACTTAAGTTACATGTGCTAACTTTACGCTACAGGCTTGTAAATATGGTACGGACATACTTTTCATTCAAATTGCGCTCTCTCAGTTCCCCCCTTTGATGACCTCTAGGGGTCATCACAAATACTTCAATTTGAATGTTACTTTACACAGAACTAGTTGCAAGGCTCCCTCTTTTTATCGTCTCGAGAGCTCTCAAACTTCTATACTGCTGATCTTGCAAAGCAGCTAATCTCCTTTCTTGCTCTCTCATGGACCTTTGCAACCGGTTTGACCTATACCATTTGTACAGTCTCACTAAACCCCACAATGTGATTATGCAAATCAAAATTATTAAGACAGGTTTCAAGATGTACCAAACAATGCTTTTACCGAGATTGGCAAACCAACCTCCAACCTTTTCCATTCCATGACCTACTTTTTCCCAAACATTTATCTTTGTCAAATCTTCGATTTCTTGATGTATCTCAGTGATGTTCTGTATAACCTTCTCAAGTGGTTTTGAATTGTCTGGAATGTAAGTACAACATTCCTGGACCTTCAGAGCCCTGCAGACTCCGCCCTCTTTTGCTAGCAGAACATCTAAAGCAAGACGGTTCTGAAGGACCATTGCCCTAATCGACTGCATCTCTCCTTCTACTAGCATCAATGACCTTGCAGTACTGGCAGACAGTCTATCCACAACTGTAGCTAGTCTCCTGATCTTAACATCATTAAGTATCAAACCTAAAAGAGGAAACATGGCTCCAAATACGTCTCCAACTACCTCAACATCTCCTACTTCCCTTTTCCCTCTTGTCGAAGCCTTTCCCTCTATGATCTCTAAATCCTTTGCATGATATATTTTGGGGAAAACAATTGCCAAATAACATGAACCATACCAATTGTCAGGCAATTTTACATAGGCATTTCTTCCACATACAAAATATACATTAGGAATCGCTTGCATCCCTTTCATGAAATCCTTTGTATAGTACTCTAACCGGAAAGCAATATGTCTTGCTTCGAGTCAAACATAACTTTCCTTTCTGCGTTCTATCCAAAGCTATTGGACCATTACTACCCTTCCTTTTGTGTGCCTTTTCCTCTTCGGTCCAATCTGTTTTCCATTGTCCTGACAATTTTAGAATCTTCTGCCTCCTGTACCGGTCATCAACTTGTCCAATGAATTTTTTCTCAATCTCTGACACTTTGCAAGTCAGATTATTTCGGCGTGCATATGAAGTATCTAATGTATCCCAAGGAAGAAAGAATTTTGCTAATCTATCTTCCTTTTTGTAATAGTCCCACTTATTCATTTGTTTATAATTCGGGACTTCAGGCAGTACCGAATCATAATTTGAAAAGTAGTACTCAAACCCTTCTCGACCATAAAATATACTGAGCAATAAACTACATGTTATCCCATATGTCAGTGGAAGGTGATGATATCTGATGCCTTCATCTACGGAAGCCGGCAATTGCATGCAAACATAACAATCTTTGGCCTCCATGGCATCAATATACTCATATAATAACTTGGCATATGCGTTTGATCTAAAATTTCCCTGCGACTCGTCTATGTGTAACCTACGGGCTTCATCTGCCAGTAACGTCTTTTCACGGATTTCATTGCTCTCCTCCTTCTTCCCAACAAGAGCAGGTTTCAAAGTCGTTACAGGCTTTACATCTGTTGTCTCCTTTACACTTGCATGTCCTATTATGTATGATATGGTAACTACTGTGATGATAAGAGAAATTACTACTGCTATTAGTGTGCCTATTATGCATTTGACCTTTCGGTTTGGGTTGCCAGTCTCCATGTTATCAAACAACGTGGCTCTTTCTTTTTTAAAAGTTTTCTTTTTCAGGTCTTCATTTGCTTTATTTGATTTCTCAGTCTGTGAAGCACTCTTAACCAACAAAAAGTCTCTTTATTTTCAGCAACAGACAACCCTAACCCTTTTCCGTCCTCTAAATGTAATCCCTAATTTTATTCTTCTTTCCACTTGGTGCTAGGTTATCTTCTTCTTTATGGCTTAATCACAAAGTCTTTATGCATCTACAATGATTCTAGTGCCAGCAGCTCTAATGGCATATTCCAACAGTTCTAAACGAATGACTTTTTCTTCCTGTGCTGGTATTGGATGACCCAAAGTTGGAAACTCTAATCGATTCAGCACCAGGTCCTTGATCCGACTTAGGTAAAGGGGAACGGGAAGTGTGAAGGTCAGTAACCCCTCAGTCTCGATTCCAGGCGTCAACATCCATATCTCCACCGTCACAATTGGATCGAGATTGGTCACCTGCACCTCTCTCACTCTCCCAGATCTCTGTCCCCAAGACATCTGCTGCTAGATAGGTCCACTCAGGGGTGGTGTATCTTCTGCAGGGCACACGTACCCTCCTTGATCTTCTCGGACTCTCAGAGCCTGAGTCCGTAGCTCCTTCGTCTAGATCTGAATCTTCAGAGATTGGGACAAGGGTTCTCTCTGGATTTGCTCTCAAGCTTGACCTTCTCCTTCTTTCCGGCCAACTAGCTTCTCCATTCCTTGTCCTCCTGCTCCTTGTTCTTGGACTCGTTTCTTGACCACTTACAGCTTGATCTGTGTCTGACCCGAACTCCCAGCTACTTTCCTCTTCTGAGGTAGCTTCGGTCTCACTGGTGTCCTGACCGTCATCAGCCTGTTCCGACACAGGCTCAGCCTCTTCAATCACCTCTACAGCTTGACTTTCCCTCTCTGTGGCTTCTCCGCTTTCCGCTGGATTTTCATCCGAGAGAGGAGCTGTTTCTTCCAGAGGTGCTGGAACTCTTCGGGTGTGTGAGGCGTGTATCCAGTTGGGCAAGCCTCCACACTTTACTGCAGTGTTCGTAACTAGTATGACTTGGAATGGTCCACACCAGCGCACATCTAGACAGTTCTTCCTGACATGTTTCTTCACCAGGACCCAGTCCCCCGGACACAGGTCATGGCACAGGTCTTGAGCTGATGGAACCCCTGCAGCCTGGACCTGGAGGGACACAGAATGAATGGCGTCAGATAGTCCCTTGCAATAGTCCAGGATCAAATTGTCTGTGATGTTCAACAGTGCTGCAGTCGGAACCGATGGCAGTCTCATAGCCCTCCCCATTAGCACCTCGTGTGGAGAGAGACCTGTCCTTCTATCTGGCGTGCTACGTATACTCATAAGGACCAGTGGAAGTGCATCAGGCCAGCTCAAGGACGTCGATAAACAAACTTTGGCGAGTCTGGATTTAATGGTGCTGTTGATTTGCTCTACAATCCCCGAAGCTTCTGGTCGATAACTACAGTGGAGCTTCTGGTCTATACTTAAGGCTGAACATAGCATCTTCACTATTTCGCTGTTGAAATGTGTTCCTCTGTCCGATTCCAAAGAGGCCGGCACCCCAAACCTCGGTATTAGTTCTCTAAGCAACAATTTTGCTACTGTAAGTGTGTCGCACCTACGTGTAGGGTAAGCCTCAACCCATCTGGAAAATATACAGACAATCACTAAGACGTATCTGAGGCGATTGCACTTGGGCATTTCAATAAAATCCAGCTGCATTCTATTGAAAGGCCCCCCAGACCTCCCTATGTGGCTCAATGTGACTGGTGTTCTCTTTCCTACGTTTAGCTGCTGACAGATCACACAACGCTGACATACTGCTTCTGCCGCTACTCTAAACTTCGGATTGTACCATGTTTGTCTGAATACTCTCACCATGGCATCTCTACCTATGTGTGCTGGTCCATGCAATCTCCTTGCCATTGGACTAACAAGTTCGTTTGGTAAAACTGCTCTCCCATCTGCAGAGATCCAAAAATCCATCTCACTTTTGGTACAACCAGCTGTTTCCCATGCCTTTTTCTCAAAATCAGGTGCATTCTCCTGGACGCATTTCAGTTCATCCCACGTGTCTACAGTTTCTAACAACATAGTCAAATCAGTTCTTTCCTGTATTCCCCCCACTTCTACCTTGGTGAGGGAATACCCCTGTTCCGCACAGTAACGTGCGACTTCATCTGCATACCGGTTACCTTGCGACACAAAATCCGTGTTTTTTGTGTGCGCGGTACATTTAACAACCGCTATAGCTGCTGGACCTTGTAATGCCTCTAACAATAATCTCACGAATTCTCCATTCCTAATGGGAGAACCCGAGGAGGTCATGTAACCTCTTTGAGACCACAACTGCCCATAGTCATGAACTACCCCGAAACCATACTGGCTATCGGTGTATATGGTGACTCGAATTTTATTGCCTGCCAAACAGGCACGGGTCAAAGCAATGATTTCAGCTACCTGAGCGGAGTGTACCCCTTCCAGGCAGGCGGCTTCCACTACTCCGGTAATGGTACAAACTGCATAGGCTGCTCTCAGCTGACCGATATCGTCTCTTACGCATGAACCATCAACAAAGAATATTTCATCAGGGTCGGTTAATGGCTCATCTACGATATCTGGTCTTGGTTTGGTGCATAGTTCAGTCACATCAAGGCAGTCATGATCTGTACAAACTTCATCATCAATATCATTAGGAAGTGGCATCAAAGTAGCAGGATTCAAGACAGAGCATCTTTTTAGGGTCACATTCTCAGCAGCCAATATGACTTGCTCATAGCGTGTGAGCCTGCTATTCGTCAGATGCTGAGTCTTGGTCCTAGTCATTAACAATTCCACAGAATGCGGTACGTACACCACTAACTGATGTCCCATAACCACATTTTCACACCTTTCAATGCTGACACCCGTTGCAGCAACGGATTTGAGACATCCGGGCAACGCTGCGGCTACTGGATCTAAGGTAGCCGAAAAGTATGCAACTGGTCTACGGGCATTTCCGTGTATCTGGGCCAAAACTGACAAAGCACAACCTTCCCTTTCACAGCAGTAAAGCAAGAACGGTTTCTCGTAATCAGGCATTCCCAAAGCCGGGGCACGACACAAGTCCTCCCTCAACTGCAAAAACGCCATCAAACAATCTTTGTCCCATGGTACCGGATCACTCACCCCCTTGTGCGTCAGTTTTTGTAAAGGTTTTGCCTTCAGTGAAAAGTTGGCTATCCACTGCCGACAATAACCGACCATGCCTAGAAACATCCTGACTTCTCTTTGTGTTTTGGGCGCACTCATTTTCATGATCGCCTCTATTCTGTCTGGAGACACCTTCCGTTTTCCCTTTTCAATCCTGTGGCCCAAGTATTGCACTTCTGTCAGACAATACTGCAATTTACTTGGAGACACCTTGTGTCCGTTCTCGGCCAAGTGATTTAGTAAGGTGATGGTGTCTACTTTGCAAGCTTCCTCAGTTTCTGACGCCACAAGTAGGTCGTCTATGTACTGGACCAGAACCGAGTTCATGGGCAGTACTAGACTTTCAAGATTTTTCTTCAGCAGCTGGTTAAAAATCGATGGGCTTTCTGTATACCCCTGGGGAATACGACACCATGTTAAAACGCGATTTTCCAGCTTAAAAGCGAAAAGATATTGGCTTTCCTCATCTAAAGGGATTGAAAAGAAAGCCTGGCACAGGTCTATCACCGTGAACCATTCAGCTTGGAACGGTATCTGAAACAATATCACTGATGGATTCGGTACCACTGGACAACATGAAACAACAATATTATTAATCTTTCGAAGATCCTGCACTATTCTGTATTTCCCACTAGGCTTCTGCAAACCCATAATCGGGGAGTTACATGGACTTCCCACGATCTCCTTCAATATTCCCTGTTTAATCATGGATTCGATCACAGGCTTTATTCCTGCAATCGTCTCCGGTGTCAACTTATATTGTGGTGTTCTTGGATAGTCGGCATTGGGTTTTACCATGATCTTTACCGGTTCTACCCCTTTGATCAGTCCTATTTCTTCTCCAGTAAAATCCCACACCTCAGCTGACACCATCTCCTTCAAGTCCTGTGGAAGCTCCTCCACCGTTAAGGTAGGGTATAGTTCCACACATCCCTGTGAGTTTACAACCTTAAAGTCGGCATCATCGTCGTTAGTCTGCACTTCTACTCCTTCAGGTGTGCAATATATGGTGCAGTTTAGTTTACACAACAGATCTCTTCCTAGCAGACACACAGGGCTTGAATCACAAATCACAAACTGGTGTTCATCACTGTATTTCCCTATTTTCACCGACACCGGTTTTGTCAAAGGATTCGTCATTCTCCTATTTGCGACTCCTACCACCTGGATTGTCTCTCCCGACATTGGCAGACCTGGGACTACCGCCGATCTCAAAGTGGATCGAGTGGCCCCCGTATCCACCAAAAAGGTCGTAGGACATCCAGCCACCTCAGCCTCCACGTATGGTCCCCTCTGGTCTACCTCCAGGGCTGCCCCTAGGGTACAGTCTTCTTCCCTATTCACTCGTTGTCCCGTAAGGGGATCAAGGTAGTAGCATTCTTCTCCTCCTACGAACAGTGGCAGTTGCCTATAGGTTTTCCCTCCATTTGCAATGCGAGACGGTTGAGGGAACTGAGCTCGAGGGGTCTGAGTCCCCCCTTTGATAAACTTTCCCTTCGGGATCGCTGTTCCCTTTACCAGGCTGTTCTGAACCTCATCCTCCTCCTGTTCTAATTCCCCCATCTCGACATTATAGGGACACTCGCGTCTCCAATGTCCCACCTCGTTACACTGATGGCACCTCGTTGTCTGTTTCAGTGTCGCGATATCTACCCTAGGTCTCGGTTTTTCCTCCTCATCTCTGCTTTGATGAATCTGTTTCTTCCCTAGGGTTCCTGTTCCCTGCTGCCGCTGTCCACCCTTTCCAGCTGACTGCATCTGCACCAACATCAGCTTCTCCTTAAGTTTCTTTGCTTTCGAATCTATTTCATTGCTACAGTACCTCGCATACCTCAGGATCTCATCTAAAGGTTTGTTTTGCCAACAGATCAAATGCTGTTGAATCATTAGGCTTATGTCTGATCTCAATCCCAGGACGAACTTCGACACAAACTGTCCTATGTCTTTAGGATCCATCACGTCCAATCCACTGTACTGTTTGAATGCTTTCAGCAATCTCTCATAGTACTCCTGAACGGTCTCTTTAGGTTCCTGAGTGGTTCGATCTATCTTAACCCAGTCTATGTCCTGCAACGGCACCTTCTCTTTCAACCATGCCATTACCCTCTCGTACTTTTCCATGACTTTCTCTGATGGCCCATTCGTCTGGGCATCTCTATCCGGTTCGGAAATGGGCCATTCAACACTAAGCTTGCATGCCGTCCACAAATCTCCGGGTACTACAATATCAAACAGGGTGTTCAAGTCGACCCACAGCACTTTAGAGATCTTCACGAACCTCTCTACCTGTTTGTACCATTCTACGGGATTCTCCCTTAGCTTTGGGAAGGAATTGGTAAATGCCGCTAGATCCCCCCTACTCCAGGGCACATGCACGTAGTTTCCGTTCGCGATTTCTCGCAAAGGGAAAGCTTCCATTCGCATTAGCCCTCCCTCCGGGGACACCGCAAGTGTGCTCCTTCTGACGGTTCCCCTCTTGGACCATCTTTCCTCCCATTTGTCCAAATCCCTCCACATTCTGATACTCAGGATCAGTTCCTTTATGTGTATTTTCAGCCCGATCGTCCTACGCTCATCTAGATCCTGATCCGTGCAATTTAGCCTGTGGTTACCCTGTAAAGCTTTTGTTCTTGATAGGTCTATCATATACCTGGTTGCCAACTCAGATAATTTTTCATGAACTGACCTCGCTTTCCGAGTAACATCCTTAGCCATAAACAGTATTTCATCCTGTTCATACAGATCGATCCTTTCCATTGGCAATGTGCCGTCTATTATTTCCTCCAAATCTGATTTTAAACTGGTTACTTCGAGCCGTTTTGCCTTTATCTCAGCCCTCAGTACCTCACTCCTAGATGGTCCGTTCACATCCCTCTCACCCCCACTACGAGTCCTTCGTCTAGGCACAGGTGAGTTATGAGGAGTCCTTCTTGCTTCTCTTTGTTCCCACCTCTCTAGGTCCCAAACTTTCCCATCTTCCCTAGGGGTATGGTGGAACAATGTTCTATTCCCCATCACTGCATTCTGTCTTTTCGGCTCGGTCTCTCTAGATGCAGGATAGGATCCTCCGTTCTGTTCTAAATCACTGCAACTCCCTTGCTGTCTGGTGTCACTCAATAAACGATAAGGTCCCACACGGCCCTCCATGTTCCCGCGATCCCGTCCGTGATCACTGGATGCATGGCGAGACCTTTCGCGACTCCCCATACTCTCGTGACTCCAATGTCGCACATTTTCGTCCGGGGTATGGTGAGTGCACCTGTAACTATCTCGGTACTCCTGTGTCCTTCGTTCTCCTTCACTAAGGATGGGGCGAGGCACTCCCCCACATCCTGTACTCTTGTCTTCACACATTTGTCTATTGCCACCGATGGTATGGCAAGTATCTCCTTTGCTTCCTTGACTCCCTCCCTCCCACTCCGGACTGCTTTCGCCAGCTCCACAGTGAGAGAGGATCCTGTTATCTTGATCTCTCCATTCAGTTTCTGTTTCTATTCTTTTATTCGGAGTCTCTACGGCAGCATCCCATTCTTTCAAGTACTCTCTTAACTCCTTAAAGGATTTCGGTTTCGGTCCCCTCAGATCCATCTGTCCTCTCTGACCCCCCTGTTCTACCCAGGGATCTGTTACTGGATCCAATGGGGTACTCCGACTCCTTGGTCCTAGCAACTGCCTTTGGGAATTGATCGTATTGTTCCTACTTTCCATCTCTGCCCTTTCCCTGTCCCACCGTGCCTGTTCCTCCTGCTGGGCTCCCTCCGGGTTGTAGATTGACACTATAGGACCTATGGTAACAGGTACTTGTAGAGCATCTGGTAGTTGATACGACCTTGTACACTCCGTTTCTGGCCCCTTCTGTACCACAAATCTTCCTACTACTCTCTGTACGGGACTAGATTGAGGTACTTCCTCACCTTTCTTGGGTTCCCACTCTGTTATGGGGAGCGGTCTATTTTCCCCCTTCCTAGCCCCGTCCCCCTGCTGTAGTTCGGGACTTTCGGCTTCTCTGTTGTACGGAGGTGGTCTGTCCAATAATAGCCTATCTATCAGATTATCCTCCGTCTCGCTCTCCTCATCCTCTTCTGGAGGTTTCTTTTCTCCCGTAGCCTCTAGCATTGGGTACAGTTTGTCTGCTTCTATTCTTTGCACCCTCCACTTTTTAGCTTCATCATCCCATTTAGCATCCTGCACTGCTCTTACAGATCGTCTCACTCTTTCTTGGCGCCTATTCAGGCTCCTGTCGTGACTCGTGTGCCGCCCTGAACCATGCATTGAGGGCTTCGAACTGTGTTGGCCTCGGTAGAGGTCTCGTTGCGAGCATTACCGCTTTCAGCTGGTTCAATGCTTCTAACCTAAAAGTCCCGTATCTCGGGAGCGTCAGTTCCTCATTTCCTTCTGTTAGCTTACTCCACTCGGAGATCCATAGTATTGAGTGTAACCCAACATTCACAGCCATATAATAAGCTGGTGTGCCTTCCGGTGGGGCTTCTTTCCCCGCATACGAGTTCCCTCTATCTCTCTTAAAGATCGCCCTTAAACATTTAAAACACTTCATTTTCAAGAATCTACGATTGTCCTTAATTCTCTTCCTTGTTTACTTCCCGATGGCGAACCACCAATCCCTGAGCGGCTGTCGCTGACCAGCCTATCCCAGCGCGTCTCTACGCTGACGTCACTCGTCCCCTCTGCAGCAGTTCCCCTCCTTTCTCAGCTCGTCTCGCGGTCTTGCATGCGTCTCATTCATACACCGAAAAATGACTACTTCCGACCAAGCGATCACTTTTCTTGACTGTACGTCCACAGTCTAACTGTAATTGTCACCTCAACTGACGAGACGTCTTTCCCTAACGTCCAGACGCTCGCCTTAACTGATAGGTTACTTACACACAGTAAACGTCCGACCAGCGTCCGTTACTCATACACTCACTCTGACATTCCCCCTATCTCGGTCCAACGGGCGATCAATGGTACCTCATGACCCCCTTTACAATGGTAGACAATTACTCTGGATGTTCGATACACCCGAACCACTTAAGCCCTTCTCTGGACTTAAGATTTTCACCGGTTGCGCGCGCTCACAACCTTCTCCCAATCACACTACAGGCATTCAACTCCGCTTGACATTACAACACAGGTACAACACAAAACCGCAATCTGGCAACGCATGACCCTTATACTCACTCTCGACCGACTCTGCTGCTTTTCTCTCTCGCACCGTCAGCACCTTCTTCAGCAGGGATTCTTCTTCTGGTCGTCGATGACTAGGGGCCTTGGGGTAATCTAGACTTAACCTAGGTTGCCTTCCTCAAGAAGCCAACCATCTTTCTCTGCTACCAACTGCGGGGAATGAGATTTTGATATCTTATCTGATCACCTAGATACCTATCTCATTCATCCTTTTTGGATCGATTATTGACTGTCATTGAGTAAAAGGCAAACCCACATAAGTTAAATCAACCCCATAGACTGGCGCAACTCTGAAAAACCACTTACGACTGGTAGAGTTTAAAAAGTTTAATATAAACCCAAAGTTAATTGCAAATACAAGCCTCTCAATATAAGATTCAACAAGTATACAGGTACTAAAAGGAACATAAATTCCCTAAAGAATCTCAGTCTACAAAAGAAAACAATCAAAACCAATTCTAAAATTAGCAAATTGAATAGCATAGACACAAAATGGATATGATGCGTCATTTACAGAAAAAGAATGAAACAAGTTAAATCTGTCCCTACTCTATGCTAGATGACATCCCTACACAACAAATTCTTTACCTAAAAAGGTGTCAGCCGTTTGACTTCCAAAGAAGTTCAAACTCTCTTATTCTCTGATGGAAACCTATGTCGAGAAGCAGTACCCTTTCTGCCTACCCATCCGCTCTCTAAGGGTCCTCGGCCTACTGCTCTCTACTCTCTTGCTCAGGCCATCTGCTCTCCTTTTCCCCGGGGTGCTGTCCCTAAATACAGAATCACAGTATGGGTGGAACGCCCCCTTGAGACGCCCACCACGTACACATTTCACGTAGTCCTGCTTCTGGTTTTTCCATAGTTTTCGTCTCTTCGAGTCGTCTGTTAAGTTGACCTTGCTTCTCAGGCGCCGTCTCCGTCGTGCTGGTAGCCCCATGACATTCCAGTTGACGCCTCCAGACCAAAGTCTATCACCTCAAACAGAGCTCTATTCATTACAATTGTGATTGTAACCCCCTTGTCACCTCGAAAACAGACACTTCGAAATAAGACCCCAAATTCCAAACATCCCTTATCTCACTAGGCCATAAAACTTCATCCAGCATTGTCACTTTAATTTAACGAGACCTTTGACTCTTGGCTCGCACGTACAGATCAAAGCTATCCCCCTATCCCTGTGAGCCCACTAAATTATGTGCAGTGGACTACTCTCTTGCGAACCCTTGGTCCGTTAGGTTAAAATAGCATATGAACACACCATTCTAAAATTCCTACAAACTCCTCTATACAGTATGACTTTTAACACACATATACATAATCGAATTAGTAACTTATTGATTATAATCGAATCCATGTTACATAAAATACAATGTTATACCCTCGTTCTTACACAGTGCTATGTAGTCTGCACGTTTCTTCAATTTACATTTCATCTCTTTCTCCGTTTAATTAATTACATACGTACATGAATTCCGTTTAGCACGTTCTACTGTTCTTAAGCATTTTCACACACTTCTATATTAGCCCAACCTATATACGGGCCTTTCTAAATCTGATGCACATTCTAGAGTAAATACAGATACATTTCTTATTACTTAAGTTACATGTGCTAACTTTACGCTACAGGCTTGTAAATATGGTACGGACATACTTTTCATTCAAATTGCGCTCTCTCAATACAATTACTGCACTACAAGAATATCTATAGCTATGATTCCTGTGAGACTGTCATGCATGCCTTTCTAAAGCTCACTCTCTAGAAGCAAAAATAACACGTTTTGTCTTCTTCCAAATAAATCTTTATCATCCTATTCTTTACAATTAGAAATAAATATGTCTCCACGTGTTCTCCCTCAAACATTTTACCACACCACCATTCTATACTGTTCACAAAATTAGTGGTGCAATAAGTATAGCTTCCTTAGATGACTGGTGTGAGGGAAAAGTCCTTGCATGGCTGTGAAATGTTTTTCTATATTTTTTCAATATTTCCAGGTGTGCTCTGTGACTTTCCACTAGAAGATGCATGTTTCGATAATGTTCACCAGCTGGACACATAGGCCAAGGGTACATTAAAGTGAAGTTGCCAGAGTCCACCTCAACACTACACAGATCACCTAAAAACATGAGAAATGTCTGTGATGCACCAAGGAATATTTTGAAAAGATGGCCACTCCTGTCACAATATTCGTACTCTGTATGTGTATCAGTAATTGTCAGTTAGGTCCTACTGTACTCATTGTTTTGGGTTTTTTGTCTGGGTACTCGGGGAAATCTGTGATTACTGGACCACATCATTAGAGGGTGCTGTTCTTCGTCACTTGTGTTGCAGGCCATCATACACTATTGCACCAGGTGGTATCTACATCATCCTGGGCCCCAGCACAGGCAGTCTCCAACTCCATAGCACTCTATGGTACACTGGATGGAAATAGCAATCTTTTTTAACTTAGTATTTTTATTGAACTAAAGGAAGATATACATAACTTCCAGCAAACCAGTATGCAAAGACAAATAAGGAAACTAGATACTGAAATTCACTCTAACATCAGAAATACAAATAACCATATTGAGCAGGTAACTGAGTGTTATTTAAGGAAAAGTTGAAAGGAGGGAGTAAAATAGGGAAAGGAAAGGAGAAAGAGATGAAGAAGACAGCAGAGAGAGAAGAGGAGAAAAAAAACTGTAAATACAGTAAAATTGTTCATAGAAACTTCCATGAAAAAAAACTGCAAATATACATTATATGAAAAACAAGAACAATGTAAGCAATAGAAAGAAATGCCTTAATAGCCACCAACAATCGGAATGTTAAAATGCTTTGGGTAATTAAGTTTTAGCGAGCATGCAAAGACAGCTATCCAATCAGTGGTTCTCAATGTTTATTACATTTTGCTGAAAAAGATGGAGAGTTTACATTATAAAGGATCCAGACAGTGATTATGGCAAACCAACTTCCACCAATATTGTAAAGTCTTATTGTGCATAGATTTCCAATTAGCAGTAATCATTTGGAATCCAATAGCAATCAATAGATGGACAAGTTTACTGATTAGTTTATTTTGAGTCCAAATATTACTTAAAGCGAAACACACAATGGAAAATGGAGTATGAAGGTCAGTGACATCCCCTAATCATGTCCATAACTGTTCCCAGAACAGAGTCAGCTTAGGACAGAGGAAAAACATGTAGGTACCGGAATTGGTAACACATCGCCAGTATGCATCACTTCGGAGCAATTTAAGTTCGAACAGGTGTTCTGGTGTATGATAGAGTCTATTATTGTAGAAATAATAAAGGGCCCGATTCACAGAACTATCTTAAGACAAAATTTTGGTATTCACAGAAGGCACTTACTCATTTTGGTATTCACAGAAGGCACTTACTCATTTTGATATTCACAGAAGTTAGGAGTCCTAACTTTAGGACTTCTAAATGCCTTCTGTGAATACCGAAAGTGTTAAAGGTAGGATTTTTCTCAGTTTAGGAGTAGTAAAGTTAGGAATCCTAACTTTAGGACTCCTAAATGCCTTCTGTGAATACTGAAAGTCTTAAAGTTAGGATTTGTCTCAGTTTAGGATGTGTTACTATGTGTGTCTTGCCATTTACTGAATGAAACAGAATCAGATGCAAATTAAAATCACTAGACAATAAGGTGGGCTTCAGGGGGCTGGATTATTAATGTACTTAAGATATCTCACAAGACATACAGCTGCATAGTTTTATTTTTCCTGGCACACAGATATACATTAAGTATAATCTGACTGAATTCAGTATTATATAACACAAGACACTGTAGCAAGTCCAGATCAAAATCCACCACTTCTACAACTAAATTTAGGTTAGCCGCAATGTAGCACGAGAGCCCACACTTTGCATGACCTAATTTATTAGTTTGCACTGCCCAGAGGCTATACACATTGAACCCAAGCAGGGGGGTCATTTCTTCTCTACATGTTTATTGAAGTAAATAAAATTGTAAAACAAATTCGAAATAATATTGTATGAGGGTCAGACAGTAGATGGAGCAGCACATGAACATTCCAAGAGCATAGTCGTAATTGCACAGTTTTAACATCTGTAGCTAAAAACTTTCAATTTCCATCTCCTGAATGCACATTTGCAAGAGTATCTGGAAGCCAGGACCAATCCTTCACTCACACATTATTTTTAGGTTGCCACTCACAAATTCGACCCCTTGTTTGCAAGTTAGTAATCAACAGGCCTGTAGTAATCAACCTACTAGGGGTCTCCCAGACAGGGTTCCGTCCAGGCCAGGGCACTGACATCGCCCTCCTGGCAGCAGTGGAGAAGGCCTGAAGCATTCTGGACACGGGAGGATCAGTGGCAGTGATCCTCCTGGACCTCAGTGCGGCCTTCGACACTGTGGACCACCTCACCCTAATCCAACGACTGGGAGAAATCGGAGTAAGGGGTACGGCCCTGAAATGGCTAAAATCCTTTCTAGCAGGCCATTCCTTCCAAGTCTGGGAGAACGACAGCCACTCACCCGTCATCCCCCTCCGCTGTGGAGTACCGCAGGGCTCATCCTTGAGCCCCACGTTATTTAACGTATACATGGCCCCACTGGAGAAACTGGTCCGTCCGTTCGGCGTATCAATCATCAACTACGCCGACGACACCCAGCTGGTGGTAACCCTCTCACACCCCCACCATTCCCCCTCTGACCTCCACAGTTGTCTCACCGAAGTCCACCGCTGGATGAACTTCTCCTCACTAAAGCTAAACGGCTCAAAGACCGAGATACTGATGCTCGGACACAAAGGGCCCTCCCTGCCGCCTCACCTCTGGCCCAACTGCTTGGGTGATCCCCCCGGCTCCCAAGGAAGAGGTCAAAAGCCTAGGCGTATGGATCGAAAACGACCTGAGCTTCAGAACACAGGCAAAAAAGACGGCAGGAACATGCTTCGGACTCCTCAGAGCCTGCAGAAAGATCTTCCCCTTGCTTCCTGCGAACGCCAAGAAACTCCTGATTCAGGGCCTCATCCTGGCTAGACTGGACTACTACAACGCAATCTACCTGGGAGCTCCCGAAGCCACCCTCAACACCTTGCAGAAAGTTCAAAACGCTGCTGCCCGTCTACTCACTGGCACACCTGCAAGATCTTCGGCAAAGCCAGCTCTCAAGTCTCTCCACTGGCTCCCAGTCAGAGAAAGGGTTGCCTTCAAGGCTCTCTGTCTGGCCCACAAAACCCTTAACAACAACGGCCCTCCCCTCCTCAAGGAATTCATCATCCCCTACAAAGCGGAAAGGGCCCTCCGGTCCAGCTGAGAAAATCTCATCACAGTCCCCAGAGTTAAAAAAGCTAGGTCCGGTGGCCGCCGCTTCTCGGTCCACACGGCCAAACACTGGAACAACCTCCCACGGAGACTGAGAACAGAACCCAATCTCCTCCAGTTCAGGAAATCACTAAAGACCCTCCTTTTTCCTCACCCATAATTCCCTCCACTGCTGAACCCCCCTGAGATTCAGGTCTAGCGCTGGGATGCTTTAGGGTTACTACGCGCTCTACAAAACCTTTAAATAAATAAATAAATACTGCAAGATTGATTAAGTGATGGACCTGTTGCACCTCTAAGTACTGGATTTGGCTTTTTACTTTAGGGGCCAATACCTCTAGAATCGGGGGATAATCCAATGAGGTCCAGTTCTCTACATTAATACCACATTCCATTAAATACAGACTTGAGTCTAAGATTTTGTTCACAATTTCATTAGAGGTCCAAGTTGTAATAGTGGACTCACGAAGAGTTTGGTTGAATTTGTTTAAACTGCACCAACACCAAATCAGTGGTTTTAATAA
Organism: Lissotriton vulgaris; assembly: GCF_964263255.1. Taxonomy (NCBI): domain Eukaryota; kingdom Metazoa; phylum Chordata; class Amphibia; order Caudata; family Salamandridae; genus Lissotriton; species Lissotriton vulgaris. Next base: position 1,110,804,410 of record NC_141689.1, on the reverse strand, counting down.
ATGATAATTCCGGAATGGTTGAAATTATTTCCAATATAAGACTCTGGTTAAGACTGTCAGGAGTACCACGAGATTCATACAGGGGATGCAGTTCTAGTTATTTTGCCCTGTTAATAGTATTATTATCCATTCTACAACTTAGAGAACTTGATGGTCCTGATTTACTATCTTTAGCTAAAATGATGTTTGAAAATACTTTTGACTGTGTTAGACTCTGGGTGACTGTGTGCTTTATCATTTCAGCTGTACATGACCGATTGAGAAAGTTACCTACCTGATCTCAGGGCAGGTGCATAGTCCCCTTAGATACTTGCAATTTAATCGATTGAGGATAAGAATTTATTTCTATACCTAAATATCCCAGGGTCGGATTACACTCACTCAAAATCTGGGGCTTTCTATCACACCTAATCCCATCTCCCATTTTAACGCCTACTGTATCAGGCTTCATTGTACCAGTTGCAGGAAGATCTTTTTTCATACCATTTACAGATGCCTGAGCCTCACATCTCGGATGCTTCAATAAATCAGAGGAAGGTTCCGTACCTTCTTGGTACAGTCCTGAACAGGGCATTTCTTAATAGCTGGATTAAAAATGGGTTAACAGTCCCTAGACTGTACTACTGAAATGACTGACTTCTTAGCCTTATTCCGAGCTTTCCGCACCTTATTCCTGCCCTTTTAGATAGTGGGGGGTGATCACTAAAGCTATCTCCAGAGCTTGAACATGGGGAATTAACAATCTGAATTGGCTTGATTTTCTTATTTCCCGGAGGGATATGACCTTCAAAAATGTGTGTGACTAAGCCCAGACAGACCTCTGGTTCCCCACCAGATTCCTTTGGCACCCTAGTACTATCAGGACCCACATCTTCCTTGGAATGTTGCTGTTTCATGTTCACACTAGGTACACCAACTCCCACGTTGTTATGACAAAGTGGGGTTCGGTCCAGAAATTAATTCTCAACAGTTTTTTTAACTTCTTCAACAAGTGATCCTACAATTGCAGGGAGTTCCGACATCTCTAAAATGTGAGAACATGTGCATCTAATTAATTGATCGTTAACCTCAGTCTGAACCTTGACCACCAAACGTGTCAAATTTTGTAGTTTTGTGTCAATGCCGGCCACACAGACTGCTAAAGTGTTTAAAAATTCCACCTGTATTTCAAACTTATGTGAATGGAAATCAAGTGCACTAGTTAAAGCATTCATTGTATTTAACAAATGTTGCCACACCCCATTATTATCTGCGCTTTTATAAATAGCAGAACGCTCATCGAGTATAGGTGAAACATCATATTTATCTAGGAACGAGAGATCTGCAGAGTTCAGCGAATTATCTACTTAACAATGTTCTGTACACCATGTTGACTATTTATGGTATTACTTTATAAAGGGACTAAAATTGGATGAGCATCTGATACGTGCTCCCCACCACATACCCCTGAACCAAATGGACTCAGAATACTCTTATTGTTCGATAACTCCAACATAGACGATCCTAGGCACATATCCTCTTGGCCCCAGTCTTAGGTGACCGAGATGTCAAAAAGCTTTGACTCGCTTGGTTTTCTTGCAGTTCACCCAAACAGATAACAAAAGCACCACTATCATTTAAGAGCTTTTTACATTTGGCTATGGCTAAGAGATAATGTTCTGCGTGGTGTGCACAGTTCATTCTAGGCTGCAGCTTCGTTTGGGTAGGCAACACATTTAACTGCATGGCTTTAGGAGCATTATAAACTTGAGCTACTACTGAATAAGGGAACATTGTTGCCGCAGATGCATTTAAGTTTAAAGGTGTAAGAGCTGCCGACAGTTTTCACTACCTTTCGGCTCGTGCCTGTGGGATATAGTGTCTTCACAAATTGCCTGGACTATAGATAAACACATACTTTTCAGAGCAGGCTTAGATAGAGGCAATTCGGCTTCACAATTGCCTTCACATTGGGCACTATCTTTCTGTTTGAAAAAGTCTTTAATACTTGGCTGGGAAGAATAAGTCACTCAGCCCCCCCACCCCCTCTCCCCCAGTGGATGTTGGTGTGTAAATAATCCCCACGGCACTCAATACACCCAAAAGACTTGATGATGGCCCATGTACGGCTGGTGAGTCCTCAAGGTCTATATTGTTTGCCTGCGAGGCATCCTTTTGGGAACAGGTTTTAATTTTCCTTGCGGCTTTGCACTTTTTTGTAGTTGATCTTGAAACGAAAGTTGCACTTGCCACCTTGTTCGACCTGACCTCATGATATGATCCTACTTACTCCGAAGATGGCACAGAGCACAGGGAGGCTAATATTATAACAGCAGGCTCTTGTTAAGGACCGATGCCTCATCTTTAAGTATTGCTTCAATCCCCTTTACCTCACTATTCTTTTTTTTAAATTTTCTCCTGCAGGCCCCCACGGCTTACTGTAGTTTACAGGCAGGCAGGTTTGCTGGTTAGCTGCCCAGATTACTTGCTGGTAGTGGGCATGGGATACAGCCCACTTACATCGAGTCAGGAATATCCATGCAAAACCTCTGGAAACCCCCTACCAGGGGTATGTGAGCCAGGCTAGAAAACCTACTTTTCAGTCTAAGAGAGGATACCAACCACTCCAATAATGGTCCCTTTTATTGGCTGCTGAAATTTTGTGTATCTTTAGAATATCGCAAAAACAACAGTTGATGGACAGAATGCAGAACAATGTTATACATTCACCACAGTACAGAGATCTGGGCCTAAATCCATCGTTTTTTTGTTCACCACAACACCCCAGTTCAGACATGGCCATATGCAAATTAGCCTTGACTCTGTGCCTCTTTCACGGCCGCTTCCACACCACCCCTGTTCAGACATGGCCATATGCAAATCAGCCTTGACCCTGTGCCTCATGGGAACAGACCAGCCCGAACTGCCAAGCCATGTCTTCCCTGGACTGGAATCAAGCATCCTAGGACCGATTTCTGGCAATCAGCCGTCATTAGCCAAGATAGCTTGACTCCAGTGGCGTGGAGAGCACGGGACTCAAGTCTGAGCATACCCATTCCACTTTGGGTGACAAATGCAAAAACAACAGTTGATGGACAGAATGCAGAACAATGCCATACATTCACCCTAGTACAGAGATCTGGGCCTAAATCCATCGTTTTTTTGCTCACCACAACACCCCAGTTCAGACATGGCCATATGCAAATTAGCCTTGACTCTGTGCCTCTTCCACGGTCGCTTCCACGGGGGTGTGTCGGGGGTGTGGGGCACCCACTTAGCGGTAGCCTGCTACGGCCACCGCGCTTGTCCCGTGAGGTGGGTTGTAAATATTATAAATATATATAAATATGGATACAAATGCAGCAGTACGTGATGCTGCTAAGGTGTTACTAGAGCATGAGTTCTTTGATGCCTATAAGGGTTTGTAAGGTTTATACCATGCTTATACCAAGGGCAAATTACAGCTTTAAGTACCTGCCCTTTCCCTTAAAGTCGGTGCCAGTCAGCGATGGATGGCAACCACCTCCTCCGCTCTTTGTTTTTTCCAGCTCCACTGCAATTGGAAATGTAGTGCTGCTTCACGGCCACGTGAACCCAGATCCAGATCCAAAACAGCCAAACCGTCGAAGTTTAGCAAATAAACTGGGGTAGAGCTGGGGCTACTGCGTGAGCAGAGTGTAGACAGGCACCAACAAACTGGCAGCTCACTTTTTCTCCTCCTGCTCTGTGTTGAACCTCACCCATCTCTCTCTCAGCCATCTTACCTCACCTGCACCTGCAACTACAGTGTTCGGTATGGTGTGGTGGGGTGTGGTACGGGCGTCGTGGGCAGAACAGCACACAAGTAATGCCAGCCCGACCTGCTCCTCTGTGTCTCTGCACTCCTGCCCGGACCCAAAGCCTATCAATGGACAATGAGCAAAGAGTTAGGCTAGGTAGTTAGTTGGCCTCACTGCTCACAGTCCTGCACACAACGCTGCTCGTGGCTCCGCGGTCTGCGGTCCAAGCTCCGCCTCTGACACTGACTTCCTTCTTCGCAAGCAAGCTTCCTCCGGCTAAAACGCACTGTAAGGTAGATTCTAATAGTAATTTTGCAGCTGAATTCTACAGAATGTGAGGTTTGTTAACATATTGGACCTGCAGGTAGTTGTATAGGCCATTGCAGTAGTCCAATTTTAAGTTAAGTTGGAAATTACTGTCTTCCTGGCACTGATGGGGGGAAAATGTTATAATTTCCTAAGGATTCTATGGGTGTAGTAAGAGGATGAAATAACTGCATTAATTTGCTAACCAAGATTTATTTTATCATCGAGGATGACCCCAAGACTCTTGGCTTTATTTGTGGGGCGGGGAGTAGTTCCATATCTGCTGGCCAACAGGGTGCTGACCAGAAGTTGGGATCGTTTCCAAGTAGGATCACCTCAGTCTTCTTAGAATTAAGCTTAAGGCAATGCTTGCTCATCCAAGAATTGATATGGCTCATACAATTTTGGATTTGATGGCTAGTATTGTTGCATTTATCAGAGAGGATGGATGTAAGTAGTTTTAAGGCTAGCTTGTTTCTGCTGATCATTTTCAGACGCTGGAGCAAGATGTGTCAAAGGCCGCCAATAGATCTAACAGGATCAGTGCTGCAGATCTGCCCTCTTCCAGGATAAACTTTAGTTCATCAGTGGCCTTATTGAGGGCTGTCTCTATGCTGTGTTCCGATCAGAACCAAAATTAAGTGGAAGGATACATTTATTCTCTTTAATAAACTGATTCAGCTGGGTGTTCATAATATTTTTGATTATTTTGGAGGGGAAGGGGAGTCTGGAGATGGGCCGTTAATTAGCCAGATCTTCTGGGTCAAGATTGGCATTTCTTTTAGGAGCGGGAGAATAGATGCCTTTTTCCAAGAAAAGAGGAAGATACCTGAGATAAACATGGAATAATAAATGTTGGTGGGTTTAGAGGCTAAGACATTCAAGATAGGCTTAAGCACTGAGAAAGAACCCGGATCACCAGGGGAACCGGATGTGGTGGTCTGTACAAGATCTCTATTTGTACTATTGTGACTGGAGACGTGGCGTCAAAAATGGCCAGTGGGGGATTGCTATCAGAATAGCCGCGCGACCTGGTACTGATTGCTGGCAGGTTATTGTTACAAGAGTGAGGAAATAGCTACAAAATGTGATTTATTTTATTTCTGAAATGCTGAGTGACAGTATCGCACAAAGTCAAAGGACTGACTAATCCAGTCTCCACTATAATCAGGCTGTCTGGTAAGTTTGTTTATTATCTGATAAAGTTATTTTGCAGAGTTTTTTGAGGACTCAATTTGCACAGTGTGGTATGCCATCTTTTCCTTAATTAGAAGGTTTTTATATTTAGATAGGGAAAGTATGTGAATTCCTTTCTCATGAGAGTCATACTGGGATCTCCATTTCCTTTCTAGATGTCTACAACTTTGTTTTTCTAGTCAAAGGGCTTCAGAAAACCAAGGAGCAGATGGTTTATTCCTACTATGATGAGCCTTCCTAGTGGGGACAGTCTGCATGTTTACAAACTAAATACTCCTGAGCGGCTAACTTCGGGTTTTTCACCGGTGGCGGAAATTATTTCATCAGCATTTGTTGCAGTTGTTTTAGATCTAGGTTGGCCCAAGCCCTATACTGGGTTGAGTTATGTCTATTGTTTGAAGCTAGGCTTTCTTCAGCATCCTTGAGCTTGAAGAATATGGCTGAATTATCCAACCAGGATAGTGGAAGAACTTTGAGAATGGAAATGGCTTTATCATTGGAGAACAAAGCATTCAAAGTATGGCCAGCACTGTGGTTAGGTTCTCGTATTAGTTCGGGAAGATCAAAGGCATTTATGAATTCGAGTAAGGTCGTATCCTTGTCCCCCTGAGATTCCAAATGAAAGTTAAAATCTCTGAGTACTGTAAAACCGTATTACAGATGTCGTCCTCAAAGAGAGAACTAATAGGATTTAAAAATCTATTTCTAGGGCCCGGGGGACTGTAGATAAGGGATCCTCGAAAGGATTTATTTTTTGTCAATTCAAACTTAAACGATAGGGATTCACAATCTTCGGTCTGGTTGATTGAGAATTTTTTTGACCCTGTGATTGTCCCAATATAAAATGTCTAAACCTCCTCCTATTTTTAACTGGCAGTCCTGTCTGTGCAAACAATATCCTACAGGGTCGCAGTTAAAAGTTCCTGCATCGATGTATTATTAGACCAGGTTTCACTAATGAAAGTAATATCCGGCTAATGGGAGTGAATTAATTCTGCCATTTCTATGGCGTGTTTTACTAATGAGCGAGCATTCGCAAGAATGCAGGTAAACACCATAGGAATGGTTTTAGAGTGTAAACTAAGGCCCTGATACTGAGAGCTAGGCTGAGAGAAAGGGCCCATGAGCTGAAAAGCACAGCTCTTACAGCGTTCCCCCTTACCTAACCATAATGAGGTCATGTTAACGTGGTAACATGTTTTTACTATATTTGTTAAAAGCTAAACGTTTTTTACCTGAGGAGGTGATTATTTTTGTGGTTTGTGATGTGAAACCGGCAGGGGTTATGGTGCTGGGCGCAATCCTGGGCATGGACGATTGCAGACTGGCTTGCCTTTGGTGCACCAGTGGCATGGGCGCACTGGTGGTGGTTTGAAATAAACCTGCATGTGAGGGTGGGCATGTCTGCCTGATGTGTGGTCCTATAAACAATGTGGGCAAAAGAAAAGTGATCAAATCCAGGGCCCAGCAAACCTGCATGGGCTCCCCTGTGAGGGAAAGTACTGAGAAATAAGTAAAAACAAATCAACAAGTGAGGAAAGAACGCATACAATTATTAAAACAGGGTACTTAGCCCTTTGTGAACATTAAAAATAAAATAAATTATCAGCAATACCCATTGGAGAAAGGAACAAAGGCATACAGGTGCTGCAGGAAATATTGAACAATTTATAGGAAGGTAAGTACAAGAGGATGAAAAGCGTAATGATACACTTACAATGGACTACGAGAGGTGGCATGTTGTAGGGATGGTACACACAATGAAGGGGCGGTATGCACTGAGACAGGACATATAAGCCAGATGATACACTAGGGCTGAAAGACAATGAGAAATATATGGGTTATACAAGGTACACAATCCAGGGATGAACAATTCCTAAATGGAAGAGAATATTGTGTCACTGCAGCACCAATTTTCATGTCTTTGAGATGATATTGATAAAGAAAGTCCTACAGTTTGGCCGGATCTTCAAAAGTATAAGAGTTCACCTTATAGGTAATTTTGATAAAAAATGGATGAACAAGGCCATATCTAATGTTCATGGATTTTAGTTGTGGACAGAGTTCAATGAAATATTTTCTTCTTTCAGCCGTTGCATTGGAAACATCCTGCGAGAATTAGACCTTTTTAGCAGACCATTGGAGTGGGCCTGCTTGTTTGGCTGCAGACAGGGTGTGCATTAAATTGGTGTGCTGCAAGAAAAGGATTATGATACCTCTAGGTCTCTGATGTGAAGAATTAGATGAAGGTTTAGGACCAAAATGATGGGCTCTTTGAATACTGAGTAGGCTGTGCTCAGGTAAATGAGCAATAGACATCTTTGCAGAAACGATGCTGGACCCTTCTGAATTCTCCGAGATTCCATAGAGTCATAAGTTGCTTCTCCAATTTCGGTTTTCACATTTTCGGTATCCCTTTTGAGCATTATTTTTTCTTTGTAAACTGAGATACCACTGGAATTGAGTCTTCCACGCCACATCACTGATCCTTTGTTCAATAGCAGCAATGTGCAGCTCATTAGAGGAACATTTCTCCTAGATGCGTATCAGGGAAGGATTTATTTCCCCATTGAAAGGTTTTAAAGCTCTTCTTTCCTCCCTGATGTCATCTAAGGTGAACGGAGGAGGTGATTTGGATGGGGAATCTGAGTCTTTCTTTGGTCTCTGGACTGAAGCAGATAGCTTTTTGGAAAGAGCAAGTGATGAGCTTGGTAGAAGATGGGAGAGGTGATGTTTTGTCCTTGTGCTTCAAAGCCCTATCCGTAGGAGCAGGATGACTAACTAAGACCATGAATTAACCCTTCTGCTATTCAAGAAGCTGTAGACTATTATACTGTTGCTTCCCTGAGAGTAACCAGTGTAGGGTTGAAATTGCGTTACATAGCACATCCAAAATATCTGGAGGGCCTCCGCCAAGATTAACGTAAGAGATAAAATGATCCAGAGGGCAGTGGCAGTGGTTCAAACAGCAGTCCAAAGCGTACAGCATGACATACTTCAGCCCATGAGGAGATTGTGTAGAGCGAGCAAATATGTACAGAGTAGCTCCATAAAGGCAAAAGCGATGTTTGGAGAGTGAAGCTAAAGCCCTGCACCTCAGCAAGACTGTCTCCCCAAGACTGCCCAGAGAGAAAGAGACGCTGTACACCAGCCACCGTTCAATGCTACGGGGAACATTGAAGGTGCAAAAAGTTGATTGCCCCCTGACCCACAGCGTAGCCTGAAATGCAGATTTAGAACATCTTGAAAATTGTGGTAAAAACCAAATGTACCTTAAGCCAGTGGGTATATATGTGAATAGAGGTAAAATTCACATTGTAGTGCCTTCAAAAGTAAGAAATTATAGACCCCCGCTGCCCCCAAATTAATTCCTCTCAGGAACACAGCCTGCTTTAAAATGGCTCATAACGTTCCTCATAAAGCACTCAATGCCGTATTGTGGAAATCATGCCTGCACAACGGGAGAATTACTTAGGAAAGGTACAGAATGGGTTCGTCGACCTTCAGACTTTACAATCCAGACTCAGGAGGATGATTCACAGTGATAATGCACCAAGTCCCTGAGTTAAAGCCGGAGCCGACCAGGAGTTTCAGAGTCCGGCAGCCATCTTGCACGGCGCTCGTGATGTGCCTCAGCATTTTTAAGCTTAACAGACAGCCCCGACCTTGTGACTATCCTGCCATGGGGAAAGAGGAATTGTTTGAGATACCATGGTGTAAGATCAGAGTCACAGGGTTCACATAGCTAGTGACATATCGAAATTTGGGAGACGCCAAGATCAACCCCCATATTAAGCACAGACAATGGTCCTCGATATATGCTGGAACCAAGACTCATAGATGCACTTTTTGGTCATTGCTATTGTTGAGCCCCAATGTCATGCTGGGGAGGTGGGGTGGGGGGGCACATGTGATGCTGATACATTATTAGAGACCCTCATGTCTAGCACAAATCCGAGACCCTCGTGTGTAGCACAACTCTGTAGAACTAGCAGGGCATATAGCACTTGCCTCTTTCTTCTGCATCGATATGAAGTCCAGGTGAAGCAAGACTAAATAAATGTCCTGGTCACGAGAGGGCATATCCACAAGAAAAGGAAGCTAGCATTCCAGTTTGGTGAAAAATTCAATTGCATTAGGTTTACTGTTCAAGCAAAGAACAATTTGCATCACAACCCTGTGGAGACAACAGAGTGCTTGATTTCTGAATTGGGCAACATCAATGATGGACTTAATAACTTGATTTGAATGTTGAATACAAATTGGGGAAAAAAGGTCATAGGCATAAGTCAATGTGGCAAGAAATTGTGCCTTGATGATCTGTTAAACTGATGACATTGTTAGATGTTTTAACTCAATAAAATGCTATTCACAATTAAACAAATGTTCTTTACCCAGAATTTTAAAACTGTCTGGCGGCATTTATTATGACCCATTTCTTTAACACATATACCCAAATAATTGTATCTGCAGACTCTGCTGATGTTGAAGGAACACTTCTTTTCTTGATCTGTTCACCTCCCGACACTAGTAATTCATTCTTGTGATTCATGCAGATATTGCACAGGACTAATTTTGTCACTGCATTTAGTGCACCTTGCAGATCCATCCTGAGCAACCCAGACAATAAAGTATCATGATTAAAACAGGATTCGAATTGGACCATAAGAAACAGGATCTGTGACTTCCTTTTCAATATACCACTCTACATCTGCAGTGTATAAACTAAAGAGTAATGTGGCTTATATGCAGACTTGTTTCAAGCCTTTGTAGATTTTATAAGTCTAGAAACAAAGTTGCCAGGCCTGAGCTGTAGTTAGACCCATGTACCATGATATAATAATTGGATCACCTTCAGTGGACTGTACTTGAGAATCCAGAACTCAAGTTGACTCCAAGCTAGTTCCAATTGTAAAACGAAGAGTGATAATGTATATAGTAGGGATTGGAGGGAACCTTCTTAATTTTAGTATACTGGTATATCATGATAAATAAAAGCATAATTGTGTCAATAGTCCCACAGGTAGGCGGGAATCCAGTTTGAAAAATGTCTGTGTCCCAAGAATAAAAATCTCTCAGCAAGATTTGTGCATAACACCTGGACTCCACATCTAACACATTAATTATACAGGAGATCACAAGTTCAGATGGATCAGCTTTTTTAATACAAAGAATGTAAAATGAATGCCTACTAACCCTCTAAGACCGGATTTAGTGAAACAAAATGGGAAAAAGACAGGTAACAATTGAGACACCCAGAATTGTCAGACTACTTTATAACGAGCTTATTGAGCCATTTGTCCCAGGGGCATCATTTGTCCAACTTCCTGCTAAGTCCTAACGACCTAGGCGCTTGATAAATTGAACTCAGCCCTGATCAACTCGTTATAGTTGTCTGAATTAATCTCTACCACAGAGAGGTGACGTGGGTTTCCCATACCACACAGTATACAGCATTCATCCTGCCTTGCTTACAGTTACAATCTAGAAATAAAAGCCCAAACTATCTTTATTTACAAATACTGAATAAAATGAACCACTCTTTTCATTGCAATCTCTCCTATTTTGTTGTTCGGAGCACCCCTTTCCATGTGTAAAGCTTTTATAAATCAGGGGCCTTATATATAAAGACCACTTGGCTGCTCAATGATCTTTTTCTTGGCTATAATGTCATGAAATCTAGTTAGCAGTGAGACCCATGATTCAACAATGATGGAAGAAGACTTCTGTTGTAAATAAGTCAATAATTACATTTTGAATTTTAGAAATCTTGCATTGTTTCCATTTATGCATTTTAAGGTGACTTAAACCAACCATGTCTCCATTACAGATAATCTGTTTTAAAAACTCAGATTGATGAGTTGCAGGCACAACTAGTGGGGGATTTTACTCTGGATTTTAGGGATAAGCTCAAATGTGAAGCAATATTCAAATGACCACAGAGAAACTAAAATATAATCTAAGACAGTATTCCTGAAAAGTGAAATGTATTAAAATGTATCAGGAAGACCAGTGTGACCGCTTCATTGAGGGTTCTAAGTATTAAGCTGTATCTAGAAACTGATATTTTAAGAGCTCTTTTCTTAGATCACTTATAATGCATTTAAAAATTGCTTAGTGAAGGTCAAACCAGGTAACCTGGTCATCATTGTTTGTGGGACAGTTTAGATTATAATTAAAATCACTCCCCACACTAAAATGCTAATGGGTTTGAATGGGATTATTCTGTCAAAAATAAAATGCTTTGTTTCATGGCATTTACGTTATTTTGTTTTATTTGAAGTCAATGTTATTTAGACCTTAATTGCTTAGTCACTTGTGAGATGTAATTTGTCTCTGTGTTATACTGCTTTTTGTACCTGTTCACCTGTCTATGAGGTGGAGCTTTTCAATGTAATAGCATTATGATCAATTAAATAGCAGTAACTTGACACTAATAACTCCCTCCCTCTTTAAAAGAGGTGATCCCAACACCCTCTTAACCTTAAATAATTAAGGAATAGCTGTTAGAGGGCTGTGCTCTCTCTACTGTCATTTGAATAAATGAGAGTTCAGTTGGTGCCAGTGTGGTATGGCTTATATATAATGTGGGTTGGACGAGCTCGCTGTACAGTAATGCATTCGTTGGTGCGGATTTGATCTTTCATTGCTGGGACTTCTGTCAGTGTTTGTAACGTTTCCATCTATTTTGCATATTTTGTCATTTAGCTCTTTGCTTGATTTCCGCAAACCCTCTTGTGTGCCTTGGAATCTATTTAGCAACAATTGCTTTTGTGAAGTCTGGGCAGTTTGTAGTATCAGTCAGTCTCAGTTGTAACCTTTCCTCTGCTTCCTTATATTTCACGAGCGACCTACTCATTGATTTGCTGAATGATTCAAACACAGGTGCCACAGACATAACACCAGGTGATTATATATTCTGCACTTACTGGGACGTTCCATCAACTCTCAGTGATTGTGAGGAAAATCTTTCTTGAGGAGTATCATTCTGCTGCAGTGGCGGCTGGTGACTTTTGAAAGGGGTGAGGCGGGGGCGCAGAACAATTGTCGTACTTTCACTGCCAGGGCCCTCAGAGCAATACACACACAACCTCGCACCTCTTTCAGCCTATGTGGGTCTCATCAATACCATGAAACTTAAGTCCTAGGGAGCATGAAACCCAGGTCTGGGCATACCCATTGGATTTAGGGCATCACACTGAGAAAAAAGAAAACGTGATCGTTGAATTTCTTGAATCAATCTCAGCCACTGGTAATTGCTCTTAACAGTGCCTCGTTTTTAACCATCAAGTCACCTTAGACAGGCACCAGTCTTATGTTAAACAGCCCAACATGATTTCCTCTGAAAGGGGAACATATGTAACCCCTTCGCATTTCACGTGGTTCCGGTTTTTGATGGCACTATGGGGCAAAAAGATGGAATCGATTGAGGTCCAAAGTAATTACCAGTACCTGACATTAGCTGAGGCAACCCACCCCCCTACACCCCACAACACGTTTTTCATCACTTTTTGTGATATGCACAAAACACTTTCAAAATCGGACAAAATACAAAACCCCAATCAGGGCACTTTCCGGTAAGGGTTAAGTTCTCTTAAACCGAGCAATACGAGGAATACTGTTCACATGCCTTATGTTCTATTTAGGTAACTAAAAATTGCATTAGGTGCAACCCGGCAACTTGTGGCACAGAAAGTTTCAAGAGTTAAGATTAAGCAAACGGTGGCAGCCAACGAGCACTTGAAATTCAGCGCCTCAAAGGTTCGCAGCTAGAATTCCGTAATGACAAAATCACGGTTTCCTTATCACACAAAAGAAAATACAACTAAATGTGGAAATACAAATCAATTCATGGGATGTCCTTTTTAAAATGATTAATACTATTATTTGACGGATGTAATTCAAATTTTCTAAACGGGGGGGTGGAAGTATCATAATTTAACGGAGATAAAAAAATACTAACAACAAAAACCAAGTGGTAGATCTGTTAAAAGAGCAAAAAGAAATAAAACACCCCAGGGTGAGCGGCAAATGCACTTTTTGCAGCAGTTTGGTGTTTCCGTGGGTGAGCTGCCAGATGGGTGCCTGTGATGTCTGTGAGAGCAGGGTGCTGACCTGAGGGTGAGTTTGTGGGGGTTCGCTTTCAGATCGGGACGGCCTCCCCCCTCGTTAGCTGCCCTGAAGCCTCATGAAATTGCTGCATGAATTGTTATTGCAAAGCTCTGGGCGCCCGTTTTGGAGTCGGGCTGCCAGTCGCGGCCGGCATTACCGGCGGGTGGTGGGGGTGGAAATGAGGTCGCGGAGGGGATAGGGGGAGGCGGGAGGGGTTTAAGGGAAAAAATATATAAAAGTAAAAAACTTACCATCCCGCTTAAGTCCCAAGTCTCCCGCCGTCTTGCGTTGAAGCTGCAGCGTGCGTCATCAGGAAGAGCAGCCTCCCTCCCCTCCACCAATCACAACGCTGCAATGGCAGCATTGTGATTGGTGAGGCCGCTGCCCCACACGGGTCATTTTCTCTTTTTTATTTTTTTTTATTTTCTTTCCACACTTACATAACAAGATTAACATCATGACATCAAGAGTATACGATTTATCACATTACAATGATTACATGATTTTCTAAACAATGCAAAATTTTTCAAGCAGGATATTCTTTTTAAACTCCTTCATAAAGTATATTACAAAATAGAAATAAATAAGCACTCTTGCACCATAGTTAGTTGCAATATACTTTTCAATTGTTCATATAGGCCAAAAAATCTTCCCAAATCATTAGTCCCATTTTACGTTTTCCTACACCTTTTAGCGAGTATAGGCTAAATTCCAAGTTTGATATTCTAAGTAGCTTAGCCCTCCACACCTCAAATCTCGGAGGCTCTTGACATAACCATTCCCCTGCTATACTTAAACGGGCTATAGTCATTGCTACAAATAAGAAGTACCTAAATTTGTACCTTCCTTCGAGACCTCATGACCCATCCCTAACATCATCAACGCTGGGGTTATCTTAACCGTTTTTTCTGTTATTTGAGATAGGAATCTTTCCATAGCTTGTAAGAAACGAAGCAGTTTAACACAAGAATAAAACATATGATCTAGATGTGCTACATCTGGTGTAGCACATCGAAAACACTTCCCATCATATCTATTACCCCACTTTTTCATTCGCGCTGGCGTATAGTACAACCTAAACACAGTTTTAAAAAATTGCACTTGTAAATTTGCCGACATTAAAGTTTCTCTAGCTCTACCAATAGCATCTTCAATAGAAATATCTATTTCATTCTCACCCAAAGTCTCAATCCAGTAGACCATATGTTTCCCCAAATCATCATCTTTTCTTGAATTTAAGATTTTATACAATCCTCCTATTCTACTATAAAACTTTACCGCCTCTATCAAAGGATTAGATATATTGTATATATTTTAAAAACTGTGTTTTTGTTGTGTAATTTTCTCTATGTATGCTGCAGCATACATAGAGAACAGGAAGAGTGGGCGGTGTTACTCGACCTCGAGGGCAGGGGGAGTGGCTTGTCCATTGTTGTTCATACTGACTGTTTGGGCGGCCTCAGGCTGCCCAAGCAGTCAGTATGAACAGCAGTGGGCAAGCCACTCCCCCCTGCCCTCGAGTAACACCGCCTACCCCCAACCAGGAACTTCTGCTTTCTCGCCGTGCGAGAAGGCAGAAACAAATGGTAGTTATTACCATTTATGTTTCTGCCTTGTAGCACGGCGAGAAAGCAGGGGGGCGGCCCCAAACGCCCCTAAAGCGGAGACGCCACTACTCTGCTGTGTTTTCCTGAATTTTTAATTTCCATAGTTTTTTCCTAAGTAATGAATGGCATTCCGAAAGTTGACAAAATCAACACTAAAAAAGCATTTGCTGATGGAAATGGATTGGCATGATGAGCATCAACTCTTTATGAAACACCGACCACATCTCGATGATCTAAAGATGGGCACACCACAGCAGACCCTCCTCACTTTACCTATACAGGACTACCTTCAGACCCGGAGGACATGCTATGTGGAAGTGTCAACACTGCGCACCACAATAGTTCAGCAGATGTTATCTAGACTGAAACTAAAACCTAAGTGAGGAAGCAAGCAATACTATCCGATGATTGTACAGAATGGCCCTAGTGGGCGTGCAGGACCCTAGGAAGTCTGCATTACAGTTGTGTGTCCAAACATTGGGTAGATCTGGGACAGTGTTAACCGCAAACTATATGAGGCAATGTGTTAAAAGCGATAATTTTCAAAACAGCATTTTTAAAATACAGTCAATAAGAAAGACTGACTAAAAAAGAGAGATCGATATTAGAATTCAGAAAAACCATGAAGGTTTATTACAAAAATTAAAAAGTACAAAACAGAAGTAAAAAATCCAGATGCAGCAGTAATATCTCTGAATTACATAGAAAGTGTTTGCAATAAAGGCCATCAAATGTAGAATTTTATAATAATGGGCACAAACAGAGAAATGCTAAATCTCAAATGTGCACCAACATCAATACGAAATCGGACAGCATCCCTCTTAGAGGGCAAAAATTGTCTTGCTCACCCACACAGACAGAGGTAAAATGTCAGGCATGTCTCATGGTGAATTGCTTCTTATGTTTTTTAACATGGGAATTGGTGTTTACAAACTTCTCTCACTTTGCAGTCAGAGAAAGATAAGTAAAAATAATGATGTGACAATATTGTTGGGGAACAGAAAGAGAAATAAGAAAGGCAGTAGAATGTCATTTTTGTAACATACAACAACATGTAAACACCTGTAATGCACTGTACACATTCAGCAGTTAAGAAAGCAAAAAGGAAGCACATTTTTTGAAATTCTGAAGTGTTATCGAAGCAACGTTTTTATTAGGATCAAAACAATTCAAGACTCTTTACTTGGATATACACAAATGATAAATATTTACTGAAACCCGATTTACACACATTACTATTTATGTGGCGTATAGTTTCATCATTAACACTGTAAGTCTGTGCATATTAAGTGGTCGTTTCAATGAAAATTCTGCCGCCTGTAAATGACAGTGCGCTGCCACACGATGTTTTAGTTAAGTTACAATATCGCCTGTCTCATGTCCATTAAAACTAGCTGGGCCTTGAAAAAAAGTGTCATTCTAAAACGTAGGTCGGGGTTCTTAAATGTTTGGGAAATCCTGCTCTAAAAAGCAATCATTTTTTGCGGGCACTTTTTCTATGGTCATGGGCCTCTTCTTGAATTCACTGGGAGCCATCAGAAAACCACATCACAAACAACCAAAAGAAAACACATCCACAACTTTGAACAGGTGTACCATCACATGACTTCACAATATATGCTTCTGCTTTTTGTTGATTGTTTTAAGACATGCATAACCTTTGCAGCAGATATAACGAGGCGTTAGGAGAGTGTTACACTGAAAACAGATTAGAACAATAGAGTAAGAAAGTCATAAAATATCTATTTTGCCAGTGCTTTCAATGAGGCAGGAAACGTGAGGGGTCCTAAGGTCTGAGACTAGAGGGCAATGAACTATCTTTTGAAGGAATTTGTACACTGTCCTGCCAAATTCTGGGGCATATTACCGACAACTATCGATAATTATCGCTATGTTGGCTTAGCGGCAATATTATTATCGCCTAGCTCCGCCGATTTTTATCGCAGATAAACCTTGCTATTATCAAGGTTTATCTCAAAAGCGATAAAAATCGGCCGAAATGCATGAATATCGCTGAAAAGTCAGCGATATTCATGCATTACCGAGCTAATGCTCTTAGCCATGTTATCCACCTGCCATTGGATAACATGGCTAAGAACTACTCAGGGCAGGCGTTAGCTTTTGGAGATATTCGCGCTTAGCAATCCAGGATAAAATATCTCGAATTACCAAGGAGGGTTTGGACACAGGTTTTTTAGGACCTAAAGAGTATGAATTTTTGAATAAGAAAACGCCTCGAACTCCGATTCTCTACTTCTTACCGAAGATTCACAAAAATGACAAAGTACCCCCGGGCAGACCCATTGTCTCGGGATGCGATTCGGTGCTTGAACCAGTATCAAAATACATTGATTTCTTTTTAAAGCCATGTATTGCAAAAGTCCGATCGCACCTCAGCGACACAACAGCCTTCATTAAACAGATTGAGGGACATCCATTCAATGACCGGACCGAGTTGATGGTGACACTTGACGTCGCCTCGCTCTACACACAGATACCGCAGGATGAAGCTCTAGAGGTCATCGAACTGTACCTAGAACAAAGGGATAGACCCCATCGGGTACCTACCAACTTCATTGTGGCACTAGCTGAGATCACTCTTCGCAGCAACTATTTTAAATTTGAAAATAGCTTTTTTGTTCAAGTCAAGGGGACAGCCATGGGTTGTCCCTACGCACCGGAGTTGGCCGTGTTGTACATGGCACAATATGAGGAGCGTTTTGTCCTCAGTGACAACCCTTTCTCAGGACATATCATTCAGTGGCTAAGATACATCGACGACGTCTGGCTCCTGTGGCAGTGGAGCCAGGCGGACCTCGAGCAGTTCCATCTGTGGCTGAACTCTAGGCACCCAGACATTCAATTCACACTCAACTACAGTCCAAAAGAAATGACTTTCCTGGACGTCACGGTAAGCTCCCATGAGGCTAAGTTAACTACCTCCTTGCATAAAAAGGAAACTGACCGGAATACCATTCTGCATTACACCAGTTCGCATCCTCAATCGTTAAAAAATAATTTGCCCTATGGGCAACTGTTGAGGATCAGGCGTAATTGCACAAACCTTTGTGATTTTGACTCTCATGCAATCAGATTCTGCAATGAGATGGTAGAAAGAGGATACCCTAAAAAGTTGTTAAAACATTCAAAGAATAGGGCCAAATTTACTCCAAGAGAGACATTGTTTGAAAAGAAAGAAAAGAAAGATCTGGAACAATTGGTTTGTGTGACAACATTTGGCCAACACACGAACCAATTTAAGAACATAATTCGGAATAACTGGCATCTTCTTGAGACTCTAGAGCATCCCCTCTCAAAACCCATCTTTGCTATGCGCAAGAACAGAAGCATAGGGCAACATTTAATCAGAGCAGATAGTCATATCACAGCACCCAAAAGCGACCTTGTCACACAGTGGAATCTGAAACCAATACGCGGACATCGCAAATGTGGCAATTGTGTTTCATGTTCAAGCACCATAGAAGGTGACATATTTGTAAACAATGGCATTAGATGGAAGCATGATTGCTTCACGAATTGCAAGACTCGAAATGTCGTCTATGCGGTGGTTTGCCCATGCAACAGAGTTTACGTAGGCAAAACAAATCAGCCCATTAATGCCCGCATTACTCAGCATCGCTCCCGGCTTAAGAAAAAAGTTATCACTGCCCCCATGGTGGAACATTTCACCAGTAATGGCCATTCTGAGACTGACTTCAAATGGACCGTATTGGCATGGATCGACCCTAAACACTTCCCAGATGTGGACACAATGCTGTTGCGCAAGGAGGCGTACCTAATCCTAAAGTTTGACAGCGTCAACAAGGGTCTGAACAGCCTTAGTGAAATAAATAGGGCAGAAACATTTTGTGCCCGCTGGCGGACACTACATGTCCCATAATGCACCTCAAAGGTTCGTGTAAACCTTGATTTGCTCTTTGACACTACAGGTCCCAGCATGCTTCATTACTTGGACTTTTGCCTGATTGGCCCGTTACCAACTACATGGTTTGGGCTTCATGGTCGGCGACGCCCAGGGACACTCACATCCCTTGGTCACCGCTGTGGAGCAAGCACGCTGATCGGATTTGACATATTGCGGTAAGCACGGAAGCGGCCACTTTCCTGAACTGTCAACTGTATTGGTTATGCACAGAAATGATAACGCGGTAACGTGTCCCCCTCCCATTCCCCCCGCAGATATTTACCCGAGTAAGCTTTGGTTGGAGAAACGCAGTCTTAAAATCAGAACCCCCATTGAAGTCACCGCTACTCGTTGTCCAAGTAAGTGGACCATTTGTAAGAGTTTAAAATTCAAACGCGACTAGCGCGGATGTAGACACATTCTAAAATTGTACCTTGTTCAACCCAGCATCCAAATAGCAGCGCGGTAACACGGTGCCCCTCTCCTTATCCTCACAGATTTTAACTGCTCCCTGCGCGGCGAAACGTGGTCACAAAATAGAACCCCCACTGAGGTCACTGCGGACCAATGCCCAAGTAAGTGGTTCATTCTAAATACCAAAATCTACACACGATTAGCTAATCAGCGAGTAATCAGTGCACTAAGTCGCACTCTGTCCCCTATGTTTCAGAAAATAAAGGAACTTCACCCCAAGTGGCGAAGATGTGGCTCAGCTTCCATAAAAACTCAGGTAACCGAGTGATAATGGCTTTCAAGCATTCCCTTCCTGTGCACCCGGCTAGTACTTATTCACTCCATTACTCTGTTGCAGCGTAGGCCGCCAAGCCTAGACGACATTTCCTCTAATCCAGAACTGACTGTGGGCAGGACTCACACAAGGTACAAACTGTTTTGTAATCTTACTGTCCAGAGATTAATGGCTAGAGGACCCGCTAGATAGTAAATACTTTGTTTTGTTTCATTTTAAATAGTGCCCATGGACTAGATCCAATCTGCCCTGATGAGAATTCTGCAAGTTGTGAATCAGGATTCGAAACGCGTCGGCACTCTTTTTTCCTTTGTTTGGCCGGTTGGCCATTGCCATTTATTGTAGAAACGGGCTATGTTCCTGAAATTCAATTGATTAGTTCCTATTCAGGTTTTGGGAGTTTAACAACTACTATAAACGCTGTTTTCTATTTTCTCCCCGGGTTCCTAAATGTTTGTAAGAGCCCTTGTTTCACAAATGTAAAAAGTTTTTTGGTCCATGTATTTAATGTGATGTTTGTATATGTCAATAAGTCACTGTTTTTCTAATTGTTCACCACATGTTCGGTTCACTGCACATTTGTATTAATTTCTTTTGAATTTTTATATGGCTCAGACATGAGGTCGATAGTGATCTTAGTTCTGTTTATTGTGAATTCTCTTTTTGTAAACTGAGTACCAAATTGAAAAACATAAAATGTTTTGTGTAAACTAACAAGTTGTGGTTTACTCGTACATGAATTAGTGTGTACTTCAAGTAGTTTGGAGGCATAGGCAAACATTTCTATTTTTATACTATGGGGATCACAGCAGTCTAACAGCTGTGTCTTGACTATTACAGATTAATAGGTTATTGTGAAATCCAGCCTCAAAGAGGGAGAAGTTTGTTAGCTTCAGTGTAATGGGGGATTTGGCTGTGGGCCCCGGCAGCAAAAACACAGAGCTGCTAACGTCTGTGCGGAGATGTCCCACACCAGAAAGTAAAATATACCATGGATCAATGTCAAATGAATGTTTGTGATTACAACATATGGATCCTGCTCAAGCGCCCTATTGTTTCAGAAGTCCCTAAAGAAAAATGCTGGCAGCAGAGCAGTTCATCAAAACATACATTTTTTGAGGACACAGAGAAACAAGTCCCTGTAGGTTGCCTGCAATGCTCCAGTATTCTGTCTGTCTGTGCAGACTAGTAGATCCACAAGGCCCGACCTGACTGGTGGTCATCAGCAAATTACCTCCAGGGGTGGATGTGCATGTGTAAAGTGGCTTTCCTGCTTTGTTCTCTTTGTGTGTATTGACCTCCAGGGGTATGTTAGCCTCTTCCATCTCAGCTGAGGAATCAGGAAAGACGTCTGGTCTTTCACAGGAAGATCACCAGGCTAGCACCAGTGCTATATTAATCTTTTGAAAGGTGGTTTACTGGGCCTCTGATTAACACACCTAATTCAGGGTACAAGAGCCAGAGAGGTGGAGAAGTCAGGCAATGCAGACAACACTTGGGAGCAACGCATGAACCACAAGTGGTGCTGACTGCGGGAAAAAAAGGAAGAGCAATCGACAACAGAAGAAGAGGGTTCCATCAATTTCAGGAGGGCTTACTGAGGAAGCTGGGGAAGAAGTGTTTGAATAATCATGGCTGGGGAAACAGGAGAAAAAGAAAGTCTGCAGCTGCTCAGCCATGGAGACTCAGTAGATGTCTGTGTGACTAGGCTACTCCTAAGAAACAGAAAGCTATGAAATGGTATCTTCCATAGATACATGATAAAGGCTGATTATGACAGAACAGAGAAAATACAAATGGCCCAATAGAGAAAGACAAAACAAGAAGCCTTTAAGCAACCCAGAAAAGCAAATATAGAAAACTTTACCAAGGAGAGCCTAAATGTAAGCCTGTGCGCCGTGCTTTCTTTTCCGTGTTGGCCTTAAGGAAGCAATCAAGAGAAAGGGCGAACCTCTAAGGAAAAAATCCTTCCAGAAATCACTCTCAGGCTGCTGTGCAGACCACACTAGGACATCACCAGACTAGTGCCTCACCAGAACCCTGCAAAGAATCATGCTGAAAAAGAATTGGTTAATCCATTTGCTGTCAAGCCTTAATGAACTGTAATCTATAGTCTGAAGAAAAGGGCCTTCTATTAGTATACTTGTTATGTCATGTTATGTTATATGCGCTTCAGATTTTTAGAGTGCAGTATCACCCAGAAAGGTATCCTGGTGCAGAGCATGTGTGCATTTAGCCAAACCTAGGGCCTAGTGGGACTACTCGAAAAAAAAGGTCTTGTGAGGGGGAGGCTCTTATGTGTTGCAGCAGGTCATTCCACATTTTAAGAACAATAGAGATGGATCGACCACCGGATCTGGATTTCTGTGGGATATGTGCAAGAAGGAGTCTGGACGGGAAAAGGTGCCTGGAAGGTTTGTGGAAGCAGATGCGATTGATGAGGTATGCTGGGCCAGTGTTATGTAATGCCTTGGAAGTGTGGGTGAGGAATCTGAATTGTCCTTGTTTGTGTATGGGGAGCTAGAGAAGCTCCTTCATGTGTGCTGTGATGTGAGTGTGGCATGGGAGGTGCAGAGTGATGCTGGCTGCCAAATTCTGAATGGTCTGCATCCTTCTAGCAATCTTTTTGTTGATCCAGGCATAGAGGGTGTTGCTGGGTAACAGGGCAGCTCTGTCAGAGTAATGCAGCACCTTGTAGTCTGCTTACAAAGATACATTAACTATAAACCACCCTTCCATCACTTCCCCCAATTACGTTGTTTTTGTGAGACCTTTTCTTACGGTCCAAAGGGAGCCAGTGGTTACTTAGCCTCAAATATAACAATGTTAATGCATTCCAAATGGATTACCAAGTATCCCTTTTAGCACAAGACTTTCACAGGGCCGTGACGTTAAAGCAGCAAATGCATGCTCAAGGAGATGATGTGTGGTGATATGGTTTGCAAAATAGTAGCAATCTAGAATGTCAGTGTGCAGTTGGTGCTTTACTTTGTAATGAAAAGGATTGAAAATAAATAAATGTCACTACACACAAAATAAGACTACTAATCAAAAGCCAGTAATCTCTAGTACCTTCCTAGCCAAATATCGGACCCCAAGCCCATGCTATGGCCCAGACAATTTATTTGGGGAGGTATTCATAAAGATCCTGTGAAATGTCAAGGTGCATCCAAAGCCAAAACTAACCACCCTCCTCAAGTTACAGTGTCACAACACAATAGCAAACGTGGACATAATCTTGAATGACTAAAGTAACAGTTTTGGTTTCTGGTTGAAGTTATTCTATTCCAGTCACAATAGAGTGATATTTGATGAGGTTCCAGAACACAGAATGCAGGAATTTAGTTTCAATGCACTCAGGGCCGACTCTAGGGCGGAGTGACCGGTGCCACTGCAGCGGGTGCTGACTTTCTGTGGGGGTGTCTTATTTGCAAGTATGGGGGTTTAAAAGCACCTGCAGCCACATTCCTGGCCTCCAGCAATTTCAGGCAACAATAAAAATCTCAGGATATCTCCGGTGATTAATGTTCTTGCTGAAGAGAGATTGGGAGTTTTGTCTAGTGGAAGTTTTGACTGATCATAATAAATAGCATAAAGGATTAATATGCCTGCTCCAAAGAACGTGTACCATGCAGATCATAAAGTGCATGTAATATAACTAGGTCAGTGGGTTACTGCTTTTGTCAGGGAGATACTTTTGTTACTTGCAGTTTATAAGTTAAAATCGTAACATAGGACAATGATCTATTAACTGTCATCAAAGAGCTGCATGCAAACTGCAAGGTATAGATTAAAGCATTGTGATTTTTTCCTGTCTTTCATTACCCTAATATTGCAAAAACCGTTGAACCTCCCACCATGGTGTTACTTTTAAATTCTGAGTTTGTGCTTCTCCAGACCACGCACTCTTAAACTATACTGCCTATCAGTATGGATGACATGTGACTCTTACACCTTTTAGTCTTTTCTCTTATGTAACATTTCCTATACACTGATTTACACAATGTGTGTGTGATGTAGAGTGCGTAGACACCATACACTGGTATGAGTAGCGCTATAAAACGAACCAGAAGAGAGAGTGGTTATGGAGACGTGAGGGGCCCTGTTAATTGGTGGTAGTGAGGGAATCCCTGGCAGAGGTGGTCTTTGGGGGTGCCAACAAACATTCTTGCACTGTGCGCCGGCAGCACTAAAGCTGGCCCTGAATGCACTAGCTATAGAACCAAACTTAGACCCACTGGAATCCCCAAAGACCCACCTCCCACAGAACAAGTTGCCTATCTCAAACACTGCCAAACAACACAATCCCCTTTGGATGTCTTTGGTGATGTCCCGTGGTACGTGGATGTCCATTTACCGTGATGGTCAGTTCAGGAGCTGTAGCTCACAAAACACTGGTTGTGTGGATGATTTTTGTCCGGTGGCATAGGCATCCACAAGCCTGGGGGATGAGGGATGGAAGAATATCAGTAAGCTACAAATCCATTCAATGTCATTCGTTCATAATCACATGTTGGTTGTCAGCTTTAATTGCAACCAGGTATATTACAAATTGACTCGAGCGCATAGAGCTCCTGCTCCAAAGCTTAGATACTGATGTCCCCTATAACAATAACATCATTGGAGTTACTCAGATCAAATACAAAATGCCACTTGAAGAACAAGAAGAGCTTTGTTTACTTTAATTCCATTTGCGGTAAGTAAACACTCACCTGAGTCTTCTGAAGCCACTGCCTTGTAATTTCATACCGTTCTAATCTCTTTACTAATCCTAATCGTAAAGGTCACGACGAAACTGACAGGAACAGACATTATACAGGGCTCCTACAATAAAGTCACCCGGTGCCCTGGATTTGCCAGGACAGTCCTGGCTTTTCACCATCTATCTCAGCAAATTTCAGGCAATTTAGCACATTTACCGGTTTTCAGAGAAGGCTAACTAAGTAAAGAGGAAGGCACGTTATATGTATTCCAGTGCAGGATTCGATACCAACTCTAGTGTAAAGCAATTATGTGTGTAAACGTTGCCTTCAATTCATTATAATGACTCAGTTCCTGATTTAGATCTCGGCGGACGGGTTATTCCATCACATCAGTGATGGATATCCCGTCCGCCGAAATATAAATCCCAGATATCCGTCACCACTGTGATGGAGTAACCCGTCCGCTGAGATCTAAATCCAGACCTTAATTTCTGTGTTTTTATGTTAGTAAGCGCTGACAATCAAGTTATTCCTGTCCCTTTGTTGATGAAAAATTGTCTGGCCACCCTGTTTTAGAACATGCTAACTTTCTGTAGTTTGCACATCTTGCACTTCCTCTAGGGTCTCAACAGCAAACAAGAGGCTAGCAGGCTAAGGGCTGGACCAGGCAAACTCTGTGATGTCACTGGGGGTGTTACTGCTGTTTCCTCTGGGATTTTAATGAACTGACGTCTATGTAATACAGTCTATACTCTCAGACTGCAGCTAGAGACTGGGTCGTATATTCATGCAGAATCGGATGCTTTGTGAAAGATACGTCATGCACATTGTAAATCTGAAACTTTAACATTCATTTGCCTCCCTTTTTCTCTTTCTCAGATGTTGAGGGCGAGAAACCCTGTGCAGGAAGTAGGAGAACGTGTGAACTGTCAAAGAATGATGTACCTAGCAGCGAACACATTTTGGAACTGACGCTTGAAAACAACTCTGGAACTCTGTCTTGAAATTGCAAAATGAACATGGTCTTTTCTTATGTCTGGGATCGCCACCATGCCCTTGCACCCATCTTCATGTTAACTCATCCTTTCTTCTTTGTAATGTATTTCCATGCATTATTTTTGAACCTCGCTTCGGCAGCCGTTGTACTATGTCTAGGTGGTTTTACTTTTGTGAGTTTTATTTTGACATCTGCTGTTTCCTTCTTTTTAATGGGTTTGTTGAAAACGCTGCAAGAAATAGATGAATGATGACTACTGGGGAAGCGAAGATGTTTGCACCTGCATGTCAAACTGCATGTCATTCAGGTCCTAAACTCTGCGCCAATTACTGAATGGTTAGGCAAGCATTGGCAAAGCAAAAGGCCTGGGCTTAATGGGCTAAAGCAGGGAAACACAGCTTTGCCTTAAAGCCAAACACATCTAAAAAAGGCGGCGCATGATAATTGCTAAAGAGGGAGGGGGAGAAGAAAGGAGCAGTGAAACACAGAGAAGGAAGCGAGAGCGAACACGCACAGCGGACTCTAGGGCAACGAACATTGAGGCGATGTGAAGTCTGTATCAATGGGCACATATTCCCTCATGTAGTTCAATCTATTTGAAAAATGAAGGTACATCCAAAGAGCCACTAACAGTAGGTGAAAGACAAATACTCCACTGGACTGAGCCAAGACTAGAAACAGAAGGGAGAAAGTATCAAGCTGTGGCTGCAAGGGGCTAGGCGAAAGAAGCCAATAGTTGAAACACGCGGAGCGACAGGCCACTTTAACAATATTAGTGACAATAGGTCTGTTTGACAGCTCTGCAGTCAAAACTCAAGTTTAAAAAAAGCATTATTCATTTAATTTAGTTTCACATCAAACGATGATGCTACTCCATTGCAAGAGTAGAAGTGATATGATAGGTCACTAGGGATTGCATTACTGAATATGGACATACATGAATATTACGGACAGAATATCGAGGGCCAAAATATTAAAAGGTAAGTGCATATAGGGTAGTATAGATTTCCTATTCGTAACTCCACATCTACCTGCCTTGAAGATGTTTGTATCGCATAGGTACATTAATGTGGAGTTAGGTGCAGAAAATCTAGACTTATTTAAAAGTAAAAACATTTTCTCAATACTTTGTCCTCGCTATTCAGTACCCATGATATTATGACTTTGACATTATTATTAAGGCTCCCAGTTTTCCGTTTTTACAGCTAAATAGAGACAGAATACCCTTTATTTTCCTGTCTATATTTATTTTTGCTGTCATTCATAAGTACCAGGCTAATAGATTTGACGATTGAAAGGTAAGTGGTTAAAAAAATAAAGGCATTTTAGTAAAGAGCCTTAACCCCTTCCATGCTGATGACGGCCCGGAGCCGTCACAGCACACAGTGCTCGTGTGCTGATGACGGCTCCCGGCCGTCATGACCGCATCCACGATCGGAATGTGCCGCACAGGCGCAGAATCGCGGCCGCGCCCAAGGGGTTAAACAAAAGTAGATATGCACAACCCCAATATTCAAATTTGCATTTTTTCCTATAAGTGCATATTTTATCATCTATCCCTGAAACCTGTCAGGCGTTCAGGCATGAGTGCATATTTATTGGTTAAATAAATGGAGAAATCCTTTTGCGGGCAGGTCTTGGAACCACATGTCATATGATGGTCTGTCTCATGTATGGCACTACTGCCGCTCAGGTTCGGGTGGATAGTGTGTTCTCTGCACCCTTTCACATGCGCGGGGTACTTGCCAGTGCTGCCTGCTTCCCCCCACCCCTCCTGTTTGTCTTGCTATAAAGTCCTTTGCTTATCTCATTCAGTCCGATGATCAGGTGTGGAGATGGTGATGGGGGTGGTGGGCTTGCGGACCGTATAGCATTATATGCTGATAAAATTCTTTTGTTTCTTGACAATCCTCTGATGCCTTGAGATCCTCCACCTCTATGCTGACACTTAAGGCCTGTGGATTAATGCCAGCAAACCTTGTTTGGAGGAGGTAAGGGGTGATGGGGGGGGGCACTATTAATACTCTAATGTCCTCATCCGGGGGAACTCGTTTAAATATCTGGGGATTCATATGTCCCACCTTATTGATTTAGCATAGGCCCTTAAATTTCAGGGCCTCACTCAAGCTCTTAATCGGAAGTTACACAGATGGGTTGGCCTGCCACTCAATCCTATGGGGTGCATTGAGCTCTTTAAAATGATATGCCTCCCCTGTTACCCGTATGTCTTGGGAATTTTCCCTACCCTATCCCACGTAGATGGTTCCGCTCTTTGTCTTCCAAACTTGCAAATTTTGTGTGGGCTGGTGGGCACCACAAGGTGGCCTTCTCCTCGGCACGTAAATCACCCTTCTTCAGTGGTCTTGTGCTGCCTGACATTTCCATATATTAACTTGTGGGGCATCTGATATCGATCAACGATTGGTTCACCAGAGGTTCGGTTGACCCGCTGTGTCATCTGGAATAGCTCTCCTTGGTTCTTGATGGCCTCCTCTGGCTCCTCTACGGAGCCTGGCTACCCCCGGCGTTGTCGTCCTTTACACAGGTGTCAATTCTCTGCTGGAGGGCGGCTTAAAGCCTTCAACATTGGGACCACAGTCTGCCTGGGATGACCCCTATTTGGTGGGGAACCTTGCTTCAGGATCTATCTGCTCTCAAAGGCTTTGTTCAATGTGATCAAATCGGCATTTCATATTTGGGGACGTATACAAAGGGGAAATTCTAATGTCATTCCAGGACTTGAAAAGCTCATACACCCTTGCAAACTTGCAGTTCTTTAATTTTCTTCAGCTGCAGCACAGCCTGCGATCACACATTCTATCGGGAACCCCGATTCCCGACTATATCTCACTTGAGGCTAAGATTTTCTTAGGCCACCTTGGGAAGGGGTCCATATCTGCAATTTATGATTCTTCGATTATTCACGCCCCTGGCGGTTTCGACCTACTCAGACAGGAATGGGTAGCTTGTGTGGGGGACATTGATGAGGATGACTGGAGGGAGGCCTGTATAGCCCCACGAGAATTGGCAATTCCCCTCCTGTATGCACATGATACAATTGAACTTCTTCCACACAACCTATCTTTGTACCCACTGTGTACATGACATGTCACCCAGTGTTCTGGCTGCGTATCCACGATGCTTCCTCCCTGCCGCAGATCTCTTCCATATGGTCTAGGACTGCCCGGCACTCCACCCTTACTGGGGCCAGGTGGCTGAAGAGCTTTCTGCAGTCCTTGGGCATTCAGTGAAATTGATTCAGCGCTCTGCCCTCTTAGGGTTGGTGGAGGAGTTTGGGGGCGTCCCAGGCCCAGCATAATGTTATTGGAGTGGTCTGCCTTGCAGCTACAAGGGATGTGGTACACACATGGAGGCAACCAACGCCCCCCTCACTTTCGAGTTGGTGTAGAGTAGCTGATTGGTATACCCAGCAACAGAAACCTACATACACAAGTGGATGGCCCCACAAAAATGACAGCGTTTGGGGAAATGGTGCTTATTTTATGGTTTATCTATGCAAGGTGATTGATGTCGCCAGCTAGGACAAAGATAATACCTTCACTGTTATTTTGATTCAAGCATGTGTTGTATATCTTGATAAATGTACCTGCTGTGGACTTTCAATAAAATTGGTTATTAACAAATAAAGGTAGAAATATACCCGTCTCAGATTCAGTTTTTCCACAACAACCCAATATCCATATGGATAAATACAGATAAAATGAGCATATAATAAATAAGCGTAAATACAGACGGAAATGTCAAAAAAACAAATACCATAAAACCAGGAGCCCTAATTTATTATGCACCCAGTCACAAAGCATCTTGCAGTTGCTCAATGGCTATACAGCTCATGGCATATCCACTCCTTACCTCCTTGTGTCATTTCTGATCTGCACTGTAATATATGATAAATATTATTGGCCTGATTAAGTCAAAGAAAACAAAACGAAAATCTAGTCTTCTGAACTCTCTAACCAGTGGACATTTTTTCTAATCTCAAAATGTGTATTTTCTATGAAAACACGAAATACAAATCAGCATCAATAAAATGTGCAATGACAGTGTATGGCTCTGGATTTTGTAAAATGATTGAGTATACATATTGAGAAGAGTTTAATTCCACCCCACAATACATTACACAGGAAACGAGCAGAAAACCCTCCATCTCAGTCTGTTCGATAACTATGGGGCATATTATCAAGGGGGCGATAGGCAATTTTCGCCCGCTAAGCGGCGAAAATTCTATTGCCCTATTAGCAAGCTGTCGCTAACAGCAGTTAGCGACATTGTAGGCGATAGCGAGCGGTTTGGGGCCCGCTTTGCATGTCAGCGATATTTATCGCTGATGACATGCAAAGTGGGCGTACCCAACCTGTTAGCCACTGAAAGCAGTCGCTAACATCGCTATCGCCTCTTAGCAAGGCAGGTGTAGCGATGGAAATATTGGCACTAAGCGCGAATATCTCCAAATACTAACACCTGCCCAGACCAGTTCTTAGCCATGTTATCCAATGGGAGGTGGATAACATGGCTAAGAGCATTTTGTCGCTAATGCGTGAATATCGCTGGATTCTCAGTGATATTCACACATTTCGCTGCTATCGCCAGGTATTTTATCACTTTAGAGATAAACGTTGCTAATAGCACGTTATCTCAGCGATAAAATCCGGCGATGCTTGGCGATAGGAAAATTGTCGCTAAGCCCATTTAGCGATAATTTTCGCTAGTTGTTGGTAATATGCCCCTATGTTTTTTGTTAGATATTCAGGTGGTCGGTAAGGTGGGGAGAAGCATGCGTCAGATTACTCATTGAACCCCCATGGGTCGTCAAGAGGAGACAAAATGCCTGAGGCCTTGCACGTTTCAGGGTACATGCACTCCTTGTGCAAAATGTATGTATAGATTTAGCAATATCACTAAAGGGTGCCAGTTGTCATTATTTCTTTTTGCTTGGAGTATTTTTTATTAACACTTATAAACAGTTGATTATGACATGGGGCAAAATTGGAATAAGCCTTTAGACGTCCCGGCATTTAGGGCCTGTTTTAGAGTTTGGCAGACGGAGGATAAAACATCAGTATGGCAGAGTACTTTACTCCTGCTATACCGAGGGTCCTCTAGCCACCAAATTTAAAGATATCTGCAAGTCCAGCGTACATCTCAACATTAGCCTGTCAATGTACTAAATGTTCGACCGACAGCTCTGTAAACATAGCAGCACTGTCCTCAAACTTTTCATATGTTCTCGTATTTTCAAAAAGAGAATCTTACAACTAAATGGCCCCTCACCATGGAAGTTGTCTCCCATGGTGTGGAGGTCAATTTGCTGTTTTCATTGCCCCCTACCACCAGGTTCAACCCAGCGAGACTGTGAAAACTGGCTATTTGATGACTCAATCTTAATCGGGCAGATGATCGAATGGCCAAACCTCCAACGGGCTTGGAGGCTTAACTTAGAGCCAATGTGTAAACGATTTATACAGCACATGAACAGTAATAAAGTGAAACCACATCATCAGAAAAATCCCACACCAATTTAGAAAAATAAAGTAAATTGTAATGCATTTCAACAACAAGAATTCATTCAGTAGAAAAGGTTTAAGGTAAGTATAGCACCTAAAAGCACAACGCATCACTCATAGTAATCTGGTCGTGCAAGAATCGGATGAAAGTCACAAGTTCAGGCCAACCACAATGGAGCGCGGGCCAGACACAGGGACCAAGTTAGCTGAAAAAGTTACCATTTAAAGCCCAGCTCGGAGAGTGCCATACGCAGTGGAGGAGACAGTGAGGAGCAGGAAGAGTGTTGCAAATGGTCATAGCTGTTGCGCTTCTTACCCTTAACTGTTAATCCAAGGTTGCAGGATATATAGTTAGGACACCACAAATCATACTCCAGGAAGTGACATGTACAACAACTGATTATTTTAACCCTTACATCTTAAAATAACAAACATCACTCTCGTCTCACAATCCTGATCTAAGGTCACATATGGCTCCTATGAAACTTTCTTCGAAGTTCAACGCCTGGAAAAGGTTTCATATCAAGATACAAACATTTAAGTCAACATTTTTATAATCAGTTTATCCTTTGAAATAGCACGTACAAGGTAAGGCACTCTTTGGCAACACTTAGGGACATCTAGGTTAGCAATTGTGATATTCCAACATATCTCTGGTCCATTCAAACAAAATCACTCAAACGTCCTTAAATGAAAAGGTCCTCCACAATGTCTAGTGCCAGTATGACCCGACAGTCTTAGTTTGGAACGTGTGTTGTGGGATTTGGCCAAAAATGTATCAATGCAACAAGTTTATCATGATTTCAATATCACACAAAGGCTAACAGACCACTTCAAAAAAGTCAACAGTGCTGGGAATGATCCACAAGTTGGGCAGGATCTCTAATGGTGCCCGGAAACAGTTTTTATCGCAGACACAAGAAATCTATGTTCCTCCCAAGTAGCTTAGTATACGGCTTTGTGTTCCCCATTTATCTGCATTGTCACCTAGGGCTTCCAACAGCTACATGGAGGCGCTGGCAAAGCTTTACATGTATGCAAATTAACATATCTTTTCATGTATGTGAATGGAAATTAGTGCGGAGCAAAATTTGCATTTTTTGTGAAATACAACTACTTTTTGGAAAATTATCCTTATTACGTGGAATACTCTTTGTCTGTATCCTGAGTAGGTGTTCTCCTTGAGGGTATACTTCACACAAAAAAGTTATACGAGATACCAGGAGGAGACTAGCTCAAGGAGAGTGTCTGTGAGATATTTTCTACACAAACCAGTCTCCCTTGAACAAAACTCATTCAGAATTTTGCACATGTAAAAGGAGATCCATTAAACACCTTGAGATGTTACAGGCATGTGACCATAGTCAAACTGTAACACATCAACAAGGGGGGACCGGGGGCAAATAAAGGTCCAGCACACAAGCTCAACCTCTTAGTGCTTCCTCTGACTTCTTTTCTTCTGTTTTGCCTGTATAGAGCGGTGCTCCGTTTTACCTGCGCTGTAGCCAGGTGAGGTGGGGCTACATTCTCCTACAATTTGGGTGAGTGAAAATTTCTAATTTCTTTATACCTCAGAGATATCGCTCTCATGATATACCAATTATACGTAACATGATACTTTGCAGTATACATTCCTGACTTTTCAAACCAAACTAGCAGGCATATGATGATATAAAGATATCACTAATGATATGTACATATATTTTCTTTTTTCTATGTATGTGTGGGTCTGTCAACTTGCTACACTCCGGGATTTTGAAAACAGGAGAATTCCAGGTGACAATTACTATGTTACTTCACATTTATGTTTGTTCACAACACTTAGCAGTAGCATACTAGGTCCTGATGAAGCAGTAGGTGACCTATGGGCCCAAGGTAAACTGCAGAAACATGTCGACCATTACTTACATCTGGGTAGTTATTTGTTAATACTACCTTTTGCACTGTTTTTTATCGTTGGGAAAAGGGAGGTGCCTATTAAAATAATTTTCCTCCTTCTTACCCAATTTTATACCTTTTCACTTTCAACACTTTTGATTTTCACTATTTAGCACTGCTACTCAGTTACCACCTGATACCGATTTAATATCATACATACATTGGGACTTAGATGGTAGATTCGGCTAAATCTGGCCAAATCTTCCATTGGGAACGTTTTCCCATTTGCTATGTGAATGGTTCCCAAATGATGTAGGGCGGTACAGGTCGGGATTCTGATGGGGATATCTCTATGCACCAAGAGAGTACCCAGTGATTGATTTCGTTATCTAAACTGTCACAGTTAAATTAATTGCCAACAGACACATATCCTTTTTCCGTTTCCGACCCCCTGCTACTAGTTAGTTGGTACCAGCACACAAGCCCCAAGGTCTGAACTGTAAATCACGAGGTGGGATGTTCCTAACAGAAAAAAAGAAGCTGGGTTAGAGAACCAAATGGGAAAGGGGGTAGCTCCTATAAGGAGCAAGGGCCCTCACACACCCCGGGGGGTGTCATGCTTCATCATAGGGCAGTTCTTCGTTGGGCCCATGAACTCGTAATAGGTGTTATTTATTGCATCCCATTAACGTATCCCATGGTATCGTTTTCTATCAGGGCCCATAAATAAATAGCGGCTTAGCTCATAATCAGGTCCTATAATTTGAGTAGGCAGCGGAAACGAATGGAGCATCTAGAAAGCCATGACTTTAAAGCTATTCAGAAACATTTCCAATCATCTGCCCACATCTTCTGCACTTTTAAACTCTTATTTTAATAATGTTGATGTGAGTCCCCCAGAGACCCACATTTTCAATAGTGTAGGGAGAAGGATTTCTTCATATCACAAACAATAGCCCTTTGAAGATAAAAAGGGGGAAACATTCAAATGTACATTTTACCTAACCCTATGGATTTGCTATAATGAAAGAACAGTTTGGGGTAAAACAGCCGCGGCCCGTGCAGGTAAGAGCGGTGAAGCCTGCTGGGAGGGGATTTCGAGGGACGATGACGATGCGAAATGAAATGAAAAAAAAGTTGTAAATCAGCAAAGAGTGAAAAGAAGACATTTTAATTTTTTTTTAAAGAAACACCACATAAATATTTAACATTCAAAAAAAGCTGCTTGCACGTCAGTCAGTGTATGATTCCTCTCAGGAATGCGAGTGGAGAGGAAAGAGAACGATAAAACCAGATTTGCAAAGATACAAACATTCCTGCTGCAAACAGCTCGATCTGCATGACTGTTCGACAAATTGATTATGATATTTGTAATCTTTTTTCCATCATATTTTATTATTTTATTTCGGTGCCGGCACCCACAGCATAATCTGATTAACTTGTTTGAGTTTGGCATTCCTTCACCTCAGGCTGTCTTTGTCATGGCATCCAAAGATAGCACAATAAGGGTCGTCAGCCTTTGATGGTGTAGGTATTTTCTAGAGGTCTGAGGCAACCCCCAAGCCAGTAATGGGCTCTTCCATTATTACATCAACCAACACCTGGGTGTTTTTCGCCACGCGCCAGCTGCGAGCTGAAGGTCTCCTGGAGAGTGCGCATTCTTCTTTTTATGTTGTCCACGTTGCACTTTTTTATTCTCTCATTTAGCAGCTTGGCTACTTGGATATACCACTCAAGCATCCATTTGGGGTCTTGGTCCTCGCTCCGGCTCAAGCTCACGCCTCGACATACTTTTGAGAGGAAGGAGACAAGCTTCTCGTCGCTGCAGGCTTCGCATCTCTGAAATATCCAGTCGCACCATTCCTGCCAAAAATCCCTGTCGTCGTTGAAGCCAGAGATAATAACACTTCCTCTAGGGTTTGCTCTGAGCTTAGCAGCATCATCTTTGCAAAGTTTATTTCCAACAATCCTAGAAAGTGGAGAATAAAAAGAAATGTGAAGAGAACGTTGTTTGCTATCCTGAATGCCAAAAAGGTACATATGCGACATTCGCAAGTACGCAGATTTTCCCAAAGACCTACGAGACACCTGGTGGTAGTTCATAGAGAGTCACTGGAGGGACCGTGCATATAAGATATGCTCCTGTTGCAAGTGGTGTAGCTTTTGAAAGAAGGAAACGCTGTGCTTAGATACACATGGCACTATTGACGAAGGTACATTTCATTTTAAAAGTATGTTTTTTAAAAAATTACTTTTTATTAGGATCCAGGTGTTGCAATATCATAGATATAATTTACAGTAAATGTTCATCATAAATTACACATGGAAGTCTTCAGTACAAACATAATTTCATATTATATAAATACAATAAATACATGGGGTGTGACATCTTACAGAGAGAGAATATCATCAAAACATAGAATAATATGAATACTATACATGCAGTTGACTTAACACCAGATAAAAAGAGGGAAAATAGCTCATATAGTACCGAAAAAAGGGTAAGGAGTAGAGCTTAACTTATTTAATCAGACACCTTTCAACCTACTCCTACATATTCAGATTGGAAATATTCAGCCAGATTCATGAAGCTGAATTGCGCTCGCAAAGGGCCAGATTCTCAGAATCTGGCCCTTTGCGAGCGCAAATATTGCATTTGGGATTCATCATCCCAAATGCAAAAATCGGTAATAGCGATTTCGCTATTTTGCAAGGAATTACATTTAAGGAATCTCTATTTGAGATTCCTTAAATGCAATTCATCATCCATTTTAGAATTGCGAATTCGCAATTTCGGCCCGCTACTTACCGCGAGGTCAAACCTCGTGGTAAATAGCGAAAGCTTATAAAAATGCTTTTAAAAGCATTTTTCTAAGTTGAATGTTGCGCACACACATGTCCTTTGGTGTGTGTGCGCAACTCCTGTTTAAATTTGCATTTAAGGGGTGCTACAGGCACCCTTTAAATCGCTATCTTATTTGCGATTAGATAATTGCTAATCGCAATAAGGAATACTCCCCATTCATTCCTATGGGCCAAACATTCATTCCTATGGGCATTTTTGGCCCATAGGAATGAATGGGAAGTTATTCCTTATTTGCGATTAGCAATTTTCTAATCGCAAATAAGGAATGTGTAGGAATCGCATTTTTTTTGCGATTCCTACATGAATCCCGTTTTGCGAGTCTGTAATAGCGATTCCTTATGAATCGCTATTACAGACTCGCAAAACGGGTCTTTGATGAATCAGGCTGATTGTCTCCAGAGTTTCTCAAGTTTCCTAACTCCCCCTGTTCGTATTGCATATAACTGTTTACTGGTTCCTACTAGTCTCATTTTTTGTAGCCACTCCTTCATTGGAGGGATTATCTGTGTTCGTCAATTTTGGAGTAGGAGGGATTGAGCTACGGCTGTTGCAATATATACTAATTTTACACACTTGTTGGACAAGCCCAATACCGGGTCATACCCCAAGACTCTCAGCCAAATTGTTGGAACCAGATTGACCTGCCAAACACCTACAAGATACTGAAATATTTCAATCCAGATTCCCTGTATGGATCAGCATAGGCTGATAACATGCGTTCAGTTTGCCGGGGAATGCCCTATACACCAGGGACAGCAACCTGGTAGGGAAGGATTAATATATGTCAAAAAGGCTGGGTTTCTATATAGAAGCCATTTAGAAAAAACAAAAAAGCATCCGTCGCCAATTGGCCCCTCTTAGCACACTAAAGTTTAATATGTTGACTTCCTTCTACATCTTGTTTGTCATTTCAAGGCCTTCGTATTTATGTTAAACGTATGTTTATTACCAAATTAATATTTTCTACATCTGCCAGGAATTCACAAACGGATTCCTAACAGGTGTAAGTAAGTCCATTTACGGTGCCGGGAGATATCTATCCAGAGTAGACATCTCTGAAGCCGCAAATCCAGTAAACGGTACAAAAGGGGGTGGTGATGGACGGAGCATCTGAATCAATCAAACACTCACACCCAGTCAAAAGATCTGGGTTTAATCCATCACCGTTCTTTAGCCCACTCTGCCACCCCAGTTCAGACATGGCTACATGCAAATCAGTCTGACCCTGTGCCTCATGGGAACAGTCCAGCCCGAACTGCCAAGCCATGTCTTCCCTTGACCGCGAACAAGCTACCGAGGACCGGTTTCTGGCATTCCAGCAGTCTTCAGCCCGGTTTGCTTGAATCCAGTGGAAAAGTGAGCAAGGGACTCACGTCTGAGCATACCCTGCCACACTTATGGCGGCCAAAAGCGGTACAAAAGGGGGTGGTGATGGACGGAGCATCTGAATCAATCAAACACTCACACCCAGTCAAAAGATCTGGGTTTAATCCATCACCGTTCTTTAGCCCACTCTGCCACCCCAGTTCAGACATGGCTACATGCAAATCAGTCTGACCCTGTGCCTCATGGGAACAGTCCAGCCCGAACTGCCAAGCCATGTCTTCCCTTGACCGTGAACAAGCTACCGAGGACCGGTTTCTGGCATTCCAGCAGTCTTCAGCCCGGCTTGCTTGAATCCAGTGGAAAAGTGAGCAAGGGACTCACGTCTGAGCATACCCTGCCACACTTATGGCGGCCAAAAGCGGTACAAAAGGGGGTGGTGATGGACGGAGCATCTGAATCAATCAAACACTCACACCCAGTTAAAAGATCTGGGTTTAATCCATCACCGTTCTTTAGCCCACTCTGCCACCCCAGTTCAGACATGGCTATATGCAAATCAGTCTGTGTCCATTCCCCCAGTGGATGTTTTTTGATTCTGTGTACTGAGATCAGAGCCAGCTTTAGGGAAGTGCGACCGGTGCAGCCACACCTGGTGCTGAGTTCGGGGGCTCTGTTTTTAGAAATAACTTATGTTTGAAAGCACCTGCGGTAGAGGGACTTGTGTGTCCAGCAGTTGTCAGGCAAAAGTAAAAATGTCAAGATAACTCTGATGATGAATGTTCCTGCTGGCGAGAGATTGGAATTTTGTCTAGTGGCAGTTTTGACTGGTAATAAATCAGCATAAAGGTTTACTAGGCCTGCAAATAACATATAATATGCAGATCTCCGAATTGTATTTTATGTGGATATCTCAGTAGGTCGCTGCTTTTGTCACAGAGATCCTTTTATTACTTGCAGTGCATAAGTAACAAACCTAATACAGAGCAGTGACCTATTAACTGTCACCAAAGAGCTGCATGCAAACTGCATGGTATATGTTAGGATGTTATGTTTTGCCCGAGTCTTTCATTATCCTAAAGTTGTTAAAAGGGGTTTGTTTTGGTAGAAATGCATTCTTATTAGTAAAACCAACCTCAATGTTAGACCTGACAGCCTTAGGGTGGTCTTCTCCCAAGCGTTTTGCCTGGTTGCCTCACATTTTCCTGGATTTTTGCTTCTGTTGGCCTTATGACTCTATGCAGTTTACCACTGCTAACAAGTGCTAAAGTGCGTGTGCACACTCCCCTAAACATGTTTTGAATGGCATAACCATAATTGGCATATTTAATATTTTTCTAGAAGTCCCTTGTAGAGTGCACTTCATGTGCCCAGGGCTTGTCAATTAAATGCTGATAGTGGGCCTGCAGCACTGATTGTGCCCCCAATTAAGTAGCACTTTAAACATGTCTCAAGCCTGCCATTGCACAGCCTGTGTATGCAGTTTTAAACCACCATGGCAAGTTAAACCTCTTGTCAGGTCAAAACCTTCCTTTTTATTACATATAAGTCACTCATAGGGCAGGACCTGGACAGCCCAGAGACAGTGTGCAGTGTATTTAAAAAGCAGGCCATGCACTGTTAAGTTTTACATGTCCTGGTATTTAAAAACTCTAAAATTAGTTTTTCGCTACCGCAAGGCCTATATCTCCCATAAGATAACATTGGGATTACCTTATTACATTTCATAAGCGCAATTTCCAGATCGGAAGATATCATTGGTCTATGTTTGATGTCTCTAGATTTCTAATTTAAAATCATAATTCCATGGTGAAGTCAGATTTTAAATTATAATTCTGAACATGCCATTTTTAGAAAGTTGTCATTTTCTTGCCATGGCTATTTGGTACCTAAAGCCTGTCTCTGGTCACATGACTGGGAGTAGTTGACAGTTGGGCTTTGTGTATTCCATCTAGACAGCCACACACAACAGTAGCTTAGGTGTGACTGAGTGGGCTATCCTGACATTATGAAAGGGAGGAGCATCACCCAGCCTTACTTATACCTAAATAGGCTGTGTCCTAAACCCACAAAAAGGGCTGCCTGCCCCCTGTAATTAGTGTGGAGGCAGGGCTGACAGGGCAGGACATCTGTGCACTTCCAAGACTTGTCTTTAAAGTCTCCTTCCCTTCAAAGGCACTACTGGGTATCAGTACTAGACCTCAAACACCACCACTTCAGTATACTTCTGGACCTTTGAATAGTCTGCCAGGTAGGATCGCTGCACTGCTGAAGAAGTGTCACTCTGCTGGACTGCTATTCTGGAAGAACTGCTGCCCTGCTGTGCTGAGTTGCTACATGCTGCCCTCCTTGCCTGGGTGAGAAGACTGGAACTGCATCTCAGAGTGACTTCAAGGGCCAGTTGGCTGGCCTCCTGATCTGAAGCCTCAGGAAAATAACAGGCTTCCAACAACCTTGTGTTTGCACTTGGATTCATCTGTGAGTCTACCCTTCTAATTGATGCAACCTCAGTCATTGCTGGGAAGTGGGTCTGAGGTGCTTACCAGCGGAACTGACACATCTTCTCTGCTGAGGAGGGTATCCTTGAGCCGTACTGATGCATCACTGACGAGTTATGAATTTGCTACCAGAGTTGAGACAAAGGCGTTGGGTGTAGGGAGGTGTTCAGTTCCTCAGACAGGCAGTGCCAAGGAACGTATTTAACTTCAAAAGGCCTACCCTGCCACAGGAAGATACAACTAACACCTGTGCTTGCCACATCCTTTGTCCCAGTAGTCAGCCAGGAGCCAAACCCAATGAGAGAGGAGTGTGTTGACACTGGGCCAAAGATTCAGGTTGGTCCTGCGCTGAACTTTTCAGCAGCAACAAGCCTGTTTCAGTGGGATGTCGAGGAGAAGCTACCTGGCCTCATGGAGCCTTGTTCGACCTTGTTCAGCTTTCGGCTTTGCCCTACTGGAGATATCTGAGCTCGAAAAAGTGACTAAGTCTGAAGGCCGAAATCTTCACTAGGCAATGTCGCCAAAAGTATCCTGTTGGCAGTGGAGTTTTCTTGGGTACAAATTTTGAATGTGTCCCACTCTGAACTTTCCCATCAAAAGTCAACAACTTCATCTGGACGTTGACCAACAGATATCTGGCCTCAGAGAGCTCATCTAAGCCACAGCCTGCTGCCTTGCCCCGCTGAGGATTTTTAACTTCCATTTCAGAGACTAAGTTAGAAGGTAAAACGTCCGACAAGGATGAATCTGGTTTCTGTATCCAAACTGTGATCCATCACAGTGGCCATTTAATCGTCCACCCCACAAGTAATAGACTTTGGGACAATCAAAAATTAATCAAACTACATAAAGGGATGGTTTAGAAAGGGGTAGCAACAATATTTCTTTTAAAAGAGCAGCAGAAATCCCAACCGCCTTCCTCTGCAATCTCCCCCCATAAAGAAGGTAAAGGTAAGTAGCCTTCTTCAAAGTAGTTCCTCCACTTGCTCACCCATCAGGAACGTCTTGTGAGTGGTGTAGCTACCACCTGCGCCTCATCCCTGGTGGTAAGTGGTAGGCCGTAGGTTTGCCTTTCAGTAATTTCATTGTATTCTGTATTTTGTTTACTTTAATGTGACAGTTTTTCCCCCTCCTGTTATTTCTGTGCCCTTCTGCCTTTCTGTAATTGTATTGCATTTTGCTTACTTGCTCTGTGACCATTCTTATCCCTGCTATTTCTTGCCTTTGTGTCCTCTGCTTCCCTTTCACCCGTTCTCCCCGCAGCTGCACCCCCTGCGGCCCGCCCCCGCTCGCCGTAGGTTTGCCTATCTGTAACAGTATTGTATTTGTAGTTTGTTTACTTGTTTCTGTGACCGTTTTTCCCTCCTGTTATTCCTTGTCCTTTGCCTTCTGTTTTCCCTTTGCCTTCCCTTCCTCCCGTTCTTCCCGTCGCTGCATCCCCTGCGGCCCGCCCCCCCGCTTGCCCATTCATCGTTTCCTTCCAGCTGCTCCTCCCTCACACCTCCCCTTCTTATGGCGGATGCTGTACGGCCACACGCAGCGGGCGTGCCGCTGATGCGCGGAAGGCATGCCTAAGGCAAGACCGTCCGCGCCTGGATCGCGCACAGTGCCAAAACCCCTGGCCCCCGTGAATGCCACAACGCCTGACCCCATTACGATGCCAGCACCCTCCACGCACTCAACTCCGGACGAGAACACATCTGCTATCGGACCACCCCGAAGCGCACCCAAGGACCCTTCACCTGCAGCTTCACCAGCATCTACCCGCCAAACCTCTGCCCAGGAAAGAACCCAACTACCTCAGATGCATCCTCCTCAACACAAGCTCTGCCCGCACACACGCCTTTGAACCCTGGGACCTTCTTGACTCAACCTCCCCAGACGTCGCCTTCCTGACGGAGACCTGGCTGAACCTCGCCTCAGCAACCGACATCACCATAGCCATCCCGGAAGGCTACAAGATCACCAACAGGGATCGCACCATAGGAGTAGGACGAGGAATCGCCAACTTCCACAAGAACACCCTCAGAGTCTCGACCAACACCAATGACACCCTCAGCACCGCCTAGCACCTGCACTTCCAGATCCACACCGACCCTAACACCACCCTCAGAGGAACCTTAGTCTACAGACCCGGAGACCCCGACCACAGTTCAGCAACTCCATCGCCGACTTCATCAGCACGCACGCCCTCGCCTCCACGGACTACATCCTCCTCGGGGACCTGAACTTCCACCTCAAGACAACAACAACGCCAACTCCACCACCCTAATTGACAACCTCGCCAACCTCGGACTCAGACAGCTTGTGACAACACCCACCCACGCCGCCGGCCACACGCTTGACCCCATCTTCTCCGCAAGCTGCAAAGTCTCTTTCAACCACACCACCGAACTCCACTAGACCGACCATCACTGCATCCACTTCGCCTGCCGCAAGCCCACCATGCACTACCCCACCCAACAGATGCCTTGCCGCTGCTGGAGCAAAGTCACCGAAGACCAGCTAACCCCCAGCCTCGCCCAGAGCCCACCCACCGACCCCACCAACCCCAACACCGCCGCCAGCAACTTCAGACAGTGGATTGGCGACGGCGCCAACACCCTCGCCCCGCTCAAGAAACCCTCCAACAGCCAACAGGAAGAAAGCCACCTGGTTCACCAAAGACCTCCAGGCCTCCAAACGAACATGTCGAAAACTGGAGAAGAACTGGATCCACAAACAAACACAGGACAGCTACGCAGCCCACAAGAATGCCACCCGCAGACACCATCACCTCATCAGATCCGCCAAAAGGCCTCACTCAAAGACCGCCTAGATAACAACGCACACAACAGCAAAGAGCTCTTCAACATCGTGAAGGAACTTTCCAACCCCAGCTCCAACGACGTCCCACCTTCGCAAGACCTGTGCAACTCGCTGGCCACCTTCTTCCACCGCAAGATCGCCGACATCCATGACAGCTTCAATGCCACGACCACCACAACAACAATTGAGACCTCCGCCCCCACGACCATCGCAGAGGTCTGGCCCGGGACCAGGGTTCAATTCCCGCCTCAGCAGGTCTTGGGCTCAATTTCCTCAGACCTGATAATTCTGGCCTCGGTGCCTATTCTAATCATGGATTCCCCTCTGCAACTCTGGGCAATAGCTTGCTTAATCTCCACAATGGCCC
The DNA here is from genome assembly GCF_964263255.1 of Lissotriton vulgaris. Classification (NCBI taxonomy): domain Eukaryota; kingdom Metazoa; phylum Chordata; class Amphibia; order Caudata; family Salamandridae; genus Lissotriton; species Lissotriton vulgaris. The sequence goes on along the minus strand of NC_141689.1, from coordinate 1,110,761,792 downwards.
CAACAGCGCTGGGATGCCTGGCTTCACCTTGGGGGTGCCCAGGAGTGGACATTTCACAGGGAAAAGCCAGGAAGGGTTCCACAGCGGTATGCGTTACAGCACCAGGACACCCCAGTTGGGGTATTAGTGCGCTTTACAAGTACAAATTACATTTACATTTACATTTACCAAAGACCCTCACACCTCCAAAACCAACCTCCACGAAGGAATGAAGGCCGTCGCCCAATGGATGAGGAACAGCCGACTGAATCTGAACTCGGATAAGACAGAGGTCCTCATCCTCGGTTCCATCCCTTCGGCCTGGGATGACTCCTGGTGGCCAACCACACTGGAAACAGCTCCAACACCCACGGACCACTCATGCTAACTAGGGGTCATCCTCGACTCCACCCTCTCCATGACTAAGCAGGTCAACGTCGTCTCCTCCTCCTGCTTTAACACCCTCTGAATGCTCCGTAGGATCTACAAGTGGATCTCCACCGAAACGAGAAGAATGGTCACCAAGGCCCTCGTCAGTAGCAGGCTGGACTACGGAAACACCCTCTACGCAGGAGCCTCTACCAAACTCCTGCGACGGCTGCAACGCATCCAGAACGCCTCTGCACCCCTGATCCTCGACATCCCCAGCCATAGCCACATCACACCCCACCTGAGAGACCTGCACTGGCTCCCCGTCAACCAGAGGATAACCTTCAAGCTCCTCACCCACACACACAAAGCACTCCACAACATCGGACCAGCATACCACAACAGACGACTCAGCTTCTACACTCCCACCCGCCAGCTCTGCTCCACCGGCCTCGCCCTCGCCGCAGTCCCCCGGATCCAAAGAACGACCACCGGCGGCAGACCTTTCTCCCACCTCGCCGCCAAGATTCTTAAACACCCTCCCCACCCACCTACCGCAGACCCAAGACCTACTGACCTTCAGAAGACTCCTCAAGTCCTGGCTCTTCGAGCAGTAGCAGCACCTCCACCCACAGCGCCTTGAGACCCTCATGAGTAAATAATGTGCTTTTCAAGTGATATGATTGATTGATTGATTGATTGATTGCTGAAAATGGCATTTGACTGGCCACAAATGTAAAATGAATGGTCCTGCATAATTTTCTGTGGTGCCTACTACATGCAATATGGCCACACAGACCACTCACAGAATGGTAAACAGTTTTTTAATATAGAATAGTATTTGTTTTCGGGGGAGGGGAGGGGATGCTACCTTGGGCATGGGTCCGTCCTTCCCCCACCTGAGCGCCCTAATCCTTTCTGCCCATCCTGAGGGTTGGAAAGGTGTATTCACTCCAATCTGCTCCTTTACCAGAGAGGCAGACAGCTCACCAGACACCAGGGATTTTTTTGGGGGGGAGGCGGGTGGGGGCGGAGTAGCACCTCTGGGCATAGGCCTGCCTGTTCTGGACTCGTCCTGGCCATCATTAGTCTTCCTGTCAGGGGTCGGTACAGGTGTTCACTACCAATCGGCCTCCCCCCTACCCTGCAGGAGAAGAAGCAGAGAGCTCACTCAGCACCAGGGATAGATTTTTTGTTGCAGAAAAAATATATTGTGTGTGGGTGGACCTCCCTGGTGTTGGGACTATTCCCCTGCCCTAAAACTTCAACAGTCTTACTGTCCTCCAGGTGGGGTGCAAAGACCCATTCTTGAAGCAAACAAAAGGAAATATTTATCTTTTGACTTACGTTTTGACATATGGAGTGGAAGAGTAGAAGTACATCCACATTTCCTCCTATTAGCCATAGTGAATGTTTGTACTATATGGGATTGTGTTCTGCCACCCGGGGAAAACAATTAAACCCCGCCATTTTAAAATCTAGGCACCCAGGGGACTCCAATTTTGTGTGCACCGCATGGATCCCATAATGCTTTCTTACTGCCAATGCCCTGCAAACCACAAACTTTGCATAAAATCATCACTTTACTCATATTTCTGTGAATGAAAGTTCCAGAATCTGTGGGGAATTACACATTTCCTACCATCCAGGGTTCCCCCACTTATTCCGATTAGAATGGTACCCCACTTATGTGGCTGACCCTAACATCTGCAACACCAAAGGCCCCAAAATGAAACACGGAGAATTTGAGCCCTGGCTGGGCAGCCACCCAGGGAAACCTACTAAACTCAGACATTGCTGAAAACCAGACACCCAAGGAGTCCAGAGTGGTGTGCCTCATGTGGATCCCACAGCAGTTTCTTGTCCATGCAAACCTCAAACTTTGCCTGAAATCGTACATTTTTCTTGCATTTTTTGGACGTAAACTTCCAGAATCTGCAGGGATCCACAATATTCCAACAACCCAGCATTCCTTCACGGGTCCCGATAAAAAAGTGACTCCACTTGTGTGGCTGGGCTTAGTTCCGACGACAGGATAGGATAAATCCAGGATCAATGGGAGTCCCTTACTGAGGGTTCAGGGCTAGTGGGGGTCGGTGGATGTTGAGTTTAGGGCTCAGGACTCCTATTAACCCATTGGACGGCTTTTCAGTGAAAATGTTGATCTGCTATGTTGTGTTTTAGGCTTTTATAATTGTGGGAGAGGTGCACAGCCTCAAAAGTAAATGTTCTTCCTTGTGTTTGTTTGAGTATACAATATTTTATATAAGCTTGGGTGCTCCGACAGGTAACAGAGACGTCCTGCTGTGTTAGTACTTGAATTAAAAAGTTGTGCGCACTGTCACTGTGAGCGCATCCCTGTGTTTGGGCACACCATAGGTTCTAACATATAGACTCCTTTAACGGTTGATGTTTGATGTTTTTTTTATTTATTTTATTTCATCACACTTGATAGATATTCAATTCATATCCATTGTATCCTTATTTATGTACATATTCCTTTATAATTATATTCATAATGCATTCTTAAACGCTCCAATGCATTTCGGGCTCCATAGCCCTTTGTCCAGGAGCAACAAACTCGGGCGTAGTGAGTTGATAGGTCTTGGCAAATGCTTCGCGTTTTAACAACGTTCCGAAAACCAGTCTCTGGTGGCAACCCATCAACTCATTACGCCTGAGTTTGTTGCTCAGGGCCCTAAGAGGGAATGAATGTAATACCTTACTCAGCTGAAATACGTACATTCAAGCAACCTATGGAGATAAAAAAGAAATAAGTCAAAACATCAAATACTGTATAACTATGCATGCACTTTCAATGTGAAACGTATTGTTAGAAATGGGAGTCTCTATAGTTGGTAGTGGTATACACACTGTCCAAGTAGGGACCCTTCCTTCGAGTCAGTATGAGTTAAGTGCACACCTAAGTTTACCAGTGCTCACCCTCTGGTAGCTTGGCACAGAGCAGTCAGGCTAAACTACAGAGGCAATGTGTAAAGCATTTGTATATAACCAACAGTAATACAGTGAAAACACCGCAAATGGACACCACACTAGTTTAGGAAAACAAACTATCTGTATCTAAACCAAACAAGATCAAAACGCCAAAAAATGAAAATACAGAGAACAAAATATGACTTTTAGAAGGTAAAAATAGTTCTGTCCATAGGCAACTGGATGAAACACTTTCAGCACAAAGTACTTGAATGCGTCAAAATCACAAGCAAAAACTGCTGCAGGGAAGGTGATGCATTGGTTCCTTACGCACTGGCAAGGTGATGCCTTGGTTCCTTGCTTAAGGGGAGGTGATGTATCGGTTCCTTACTGGTTAGGAGGTAATGCATCAGTTTCTTACCATGTGGGGAGGTGATTGTCGGGTTCTTATTGCAGACTCAGCGTTGCTGCAGGTTCGGCACACTGGTGCGATGCACAGACAATCCGGCCACACTGGAGGCGATGCAGTGATGGTGAACCAGGTGCTGCGTTGATCTCTCCAGCCGCCAACCGGCAATGCGCCGATTCTTCTTGTCGTCGGTGTATGGGACTCGACGTGCAGCGGTTTCTTGGGCCGCGGGCAGGCGCTACGTCGAATTTTTGGCCACACAGGGTTTCGCGTTGGGAATTCCCGGTGCTGCATTAGAAAATATAGGATAGCGAAGCATCAATTTCCTTCAGAACTTTAGTTCTTGGTAACTTCCTGTAGCAGAAACAACCTCCAGAGACCCAGAACTGTAATAGGCACCTCATGGCAGGTCAGAACTCCCATCAGTGGAGTTCGAAAAAGCTGTTGGTGAAGTCTTTGTATCCCTAAGACTTCAGAACAGGAAGCAAGCACACACACGCCCTTGGAAGCAAGTACACACACGCCCTTGGAGATTCTTCACAAGCAGGTTCACAGCAAAGTTCCAGTCTTTGTCCTCTCCTTGGCATAAGCAGCAACTGCAGGCCAACCCAGCAAAGTCACACACTGCAAATGGGCAGTCACCTCCTCACAGATCTTCAGCTCTTTTCCTTGACAGGAGTTCCTCTCGAGTCCAGATGTAATCTAAGGTCTTGGGGTTTTAGGTCCAGTACTTATACCCCATTTTCTCATTGTTCTCTCTGCTTCAGAGACTCTGAGCTCAGTCCAAACCAGTTCTGTCCTCCCTGGTCCAGCTTGACCACAGGGGGTGGAGACATCATTGTGGAAAGGAGACACAGCCTATTCAGGTGCTAGCTTAACTCCTCCCACCACTCTAAATGCAGGCCAGCTCCCTTCAGCCTGGCTATGAGTCACCTAGGAAAGGCAGGACACACCTGAACTGTTTTTGAGACTATCTAGAGTGAATACACATCCCCAGCCCCTGTTACTCCACAACCAGACGGTGAATGCAAAAACAGGCAAAGGGACAAAGAATGGTAAAGCAAGAAAATGCCCTATTTCTAAAAGTTGCATTTTCAAACACACAATTAAAAAAAAACCTTGACTAAAAGGTGTGTTATTAAATTCTGAGTTTAGAGAGTCTAAACTCCATTTCTACATCTTGTCCCAATTGAAAGTTGCACATGTAAAATGTTACAAGACAGCTCCCATGTTAACCTATGGGACAAACAGCCTTTCAATAGTGAAAAATTAAATGCACAGTATTTCACTATCTGGACATGTAAAACACGCCCACACATGTCCTACCTTTCACATACACTGCACCCTGCCCATGGAGGTACCTTGGGCCTGCCTGAGGGATGCCTTACGTGTATAAAAAGGGAAGGTCAGGGCTTGACAAGTGGGTGCACCTGCCAGGTCAACATGGCAGTTTAAAACTGTATGCGCAGACACTTCAGTAGTAGGTCTGAGACACATTTACAGGGCTATTCATGTGGGTGGCACAACCAGTGATACAAGCCCACTAATAGCATATGATTTACAGGTCCTGGCACACTCAGTACACTTTATTAGGGACTTACCAGTAAATCCAATATGTCAATCCCAAATTACAAATCCTAATCCCAATACACAGAGAGCTTATGCACTTCCTACTGATCAGCAGTGGTAAAGTAACCAGAATCCTATAGCCAACAAAAGCAGGGTCAGAAAGATAGGAGGCAAAAGGCAAGTCGTTTGGGGATACGCCTCCAAAATGGGCCAGGACTAACACAACCCTCACCAACCTTAAGGCCAGGGAGATCAATCAATACCTTGATGAACTTCCCTGATTGGGGCGATTGAACATGGCATTGGCCCACAAAGGTAGGGCCACATTCCAGTTCCACACCTTCCTGGACCCAGTTGGATCCCTCTGTCCATACTGTCAGGGCCCACTAAGCTGGCCCCTCGGGAACCCTTCTCCTGCGGACCCCATATGTGCAGCACCTAATCTTACTCTGCTCACAGATGTGTTCCGGTAGTCAGACAGTACTACCAGGGCCTTTTTAAAAAAAATTGTTATAGGAACAGTGGTCCTTGGTGAAAAACGAATATAAATAAGCAATCAAAATAGACTAGAATCAGTGCTATATTCCTACTGTCCAGCCGGAAAGTGAAATCTAATGAATAACAAGGTTAGAGATCTGACAAGATCAAAATAAAGTGGGACACAATCCTGCGTCCTACACAATACAAAACACATACAGTAAACAAAACATTCAGGCAGGACAAGAAAGGCTTGTTTGCAATGTGAACAATTAAACAGGCAAAATGAAAATGACAGCCATTACACTAGAATATCAATTAAAGATTGTGTGCACGGTCTTCAAACAAGTCGAAGATGTTTCGATCCTTTTATGACAATATTAGGATCATCATCAGGACAATTTTAGTACAAGCATGAAGCACATGAAGCCTGCAAAACAATTGAGAGAGTAGGAGAAAAGACAGGCAAACAAAAGGGTAGAATTTTAGGATGGAGTACCATGATGACAATCCTTAAGCAGCGTTGTGTATACAACAACGTGAATTAAAACATTATCATGTTTGTGCACAGTGAAAGTGCTGAATCATTAAGAAGATGATGAAAACTTAGTGAAAGCGTGGGGATTTAAAAGCGTGAAATAATGCAGGGAAATCAAAACGACAAGCAGATTATGCTCAATCCCTTCTACGTAACAACTCAGATCATGGTGAAGGTTCAAGCACCTCAAATCACACGCCTAACCCAACTTTTTTAGACAGGGGTCAAAACGAACCTTCGAAAGGAGGGCGGGTGAAACAACAACAACAATGGCACAACCCCCTGGGCGAGCCCCAAACTTGCCAGAAATGTTACCAATGGTAACCAATACCAAAATTGGTTCTATGAATCTACAAACTATACCCATTTTCAACCTCTCAAAGCATACTCTAGCTGACTCAGAACTATCCCTTCTCAGTAAAGGGTTATCCTTCATTCCTTCCATTCACCCCAACTTTCTAGAACTACAGTGTCAGCGGGTCGAGGACTGCAGTCCTGTAACAGACTTTTCCTCTTCCCTACAGGACTGGACTTGCCCCTTTAATTCCTGCTTCGTCTACGAGGCGGCCTGCCCCGCCCCTATGACGTGGAATCATGTGCTCCAATCAGGAGCGGCTTCAGGAGACAGAAAGGCGGACATGGAAGACGCCGTCTCGCTGTTGTTCGGGGAGATTGCTGCCACGAACGGAGGAAGGAGAGGAGCAGAGGAGAACCCGGAGAACGAGGCTTCCGCGAACGGTATCCACCGAGAGGATCCGGGAATTGCAGCGGGTCCGCCGAATGAAGGTCCGGAGGAACCACGACGACACGGCGGAGCAGGAGGTCACCCCCGAGCGAGGACAGCAGCGAGCAGAGGACGACCCGGGAAAGCCAGGAGGCCAACGATACCGCCCATCGCCCAGCCACGCGCAGGAGGACGCGTGGCTAACTCAGGTGCGTGACCGTTTGCGTACCTTGCTCAGGTTCAAGCGGGGAGGGACCGGGTAGGAGGGAGGCGACAGACCGTGTGAAGCCTCTGTTTGCACTGCACTCTCGGGTGTCTTGAGCATTGGTGGTGGTGTCTGTGCAAGTCACAAAACGTACTCCCTCACTCCCCCTCCCATATCGATTGCTTCTAAGTGCTGTGTATTAACAGCCACGTTTGTTTTCTTTTGTGCTTTATGGTGGGAGAGCTGGAAGACGGAATACAGGGAGAGAGCCACGGCGGAGACCGAAGCCCCCAGGACAGCCCCCAGGATAGCCACTGTGTGCCCCTTTTCTTTATTGAATGGACTGTTGTGCTGCTAATAAACAAACCTTGCCCATATCATAGTCTTGGCTCTGTCCATCCTTGTACCCAAAGGTTACATACAGACAAAGCTACTCAGGTTCTTCCGACACATTTGCTTACACGCTTATTTTCTTCTCAATCCCTCACCAGCCATTACCTCCAACACACCACTACGCCCTCCATGCACCTTTTTCTCTTCTGCCAATATGATCCCAGGCGAAACTGTAACTTTAGAAAAAAAGGTACTTAAAAACCTGTCGCTACTCGAAAACACCAGGCATTATAGTCCTTATAATTTGTCATTGGATGAGAAAAAAGCCATGAACACTTTGAAAAACAAAGATACCCTTATCATTAAATCTGCCGATAAGGGCGGGAGGATGGTCTTGCAAGAGAGAGAATTATACAAATTTGAAATTGTCTAATACAGACCAATACGGCAGACTGCACACCAATCCCACCAAGGAACTTCAACAATTGATTCTTCAAAATAACACTAATGCAAAATCAGAAGGCTTCTTGAGTCAGAATTTCTGTTCCTTAATGTAAAGTCTCCACGCACTCCGGTGATATATACACTCCCAAAGATACATACAAACCTTACAGACCCTCCAGGACGTCCAATAGTGTCCGGGTGTGGCCAGTATGTGGACTACTTTATAAAAGATTTTGTACCCAAAAGAGAATGCTATGTAAGAGACAGTATGGCGATGATCAATTTAGTTGAACATCACCCTTTTAACACAGATCCAGACATCTTTTGTACAATGGATGTTGAATCCTTGTACACGAACATCCCACAGGTCAAGGCGATACACGTTATTGAACCTATACGAAATTCAAGACCACGTCACCACGAAGTCCCCACCATTTTTATTCTCAAACTTCTCGAACTTTGTCTCACCAGGATTTTTTTCCCTGTGATAATGAGTACTACCAACAGGTGAATGTGTTATATTCTCTGTTCTGGGTATTTCCTCTTTAATTGAGTTTCCCTTTTATCTGTATTGTTTTCCTTTGATTATGGCACTTGCCTTACTGTTATGTATGACATCACCTAGAACACTATTAAGATCATTCTGATGGTGAACCTGGCTGTAAGAAGTACTGTGCTCATGAAGATTAAACCTTCATCTATTCAACCTGGACTTTGCCTCTTCTTTTTTAGATTTTAAAATTGGCGACGAGTATGCAGTTTGACCCACCTACCACATTTTTGCAATCTAAAGGGGATCCACCTATTCCATGGTCTAGGTGGAAGGAAGAATTTTTTACTTATCTGAAAGCAATTGATGGGGAGAGAATGGGCAATGAAAGAAAGAAGAATATTTTTCTACATTGTCTTGGTTCAGAGGGTCAAGCTATTTTTAGAACCCTTCCTATTGCTTCTGGTGATTTGGGAACTTTTGATGAAGCCCTTATGCGTATTGAGACTCGTTTCAAGCCTTCTACTAGTATTGCTCTTAACAGATATAAATTTTATACAAGAGCTCAGAGAGAGTCAGAAACTTTTGATGATTTTCTTACCGCTCTCAGGAGTCTTGTAGTCTCATGCAACGTTGGTAATTTAGCAGATTAAATGATAAGGGACCAGATTATAGTAAATGTCAAGAACAAGAAGACACAAGAACAGTTATGGATTTTAGGGAATCCGAATGTCAAGGACACTATTTCCACTGCAAAAGCTTTTGAACAGTCCGAAAAATGGAGGAAAACCATTGATGATGTCAATGCTAAAGGAGATAATAGTAAAAGTTTTGATAAAGTGTGCAGTTTCAAAAAGAAACCTATGCCACAATATTTGAAAGATACTAGAAACATTGTTTGTTTTAGGTGTGGAAGTACCAGTCATGTGGCATCGTTTAAGTTTTGTCCTGCTATTGGGAAAGAATGTGTGAAGTGTGGCAGAATTGGGCATTTTGCTAAAGCTTGTAAGGATGATTCCAGGAGGGTTATTCCATCTCAAGGAAATATGGGGTCTAGGACTAGAGAAGTTTCAGTTGTGAGAGATGTAGGTATTTCTGATGAGGAATCTGGACTTATGAGAGGTATGGTTGTTTCTATTCAAAGTGTGAATGCGGTAGTGTCAAGTTTCTGGGTCAAATTTTAATTCTTATGGCCGATTCAGGTTCTCCATGGACTATCATCACTTTAGAATATTTTCAAGAAAAACTTAAGAATATTTTGTCCATTGAGGAGTTATCTAGCCCAGACATTGTTGTTCAATGTTTTAATGAATCTACAATTGATTTTGTTGGGTATTTTGCATCAATGTGGAATTTAAAGGCAGAACAGCTCATATTAAAATGTATGTTGCAAAGGAAGGTATCAATGTTCTGGGTTGGAGAGATCAATGGAAACTAGGGATCAAACTCAACCCACGAAGTACAGAACCAGTTATGTTGGTGGAGGATGTGGATTTTTGTTCAGTAGTGAATGACAATTCTTTTGTAGTTGAGGAGTTGTTTCCCGAAGTTTTTACAGACACTTTAGGGAAACTTAAGGGATTTTGTCATGAAATCAAACTTAAAACTGGATTTGTACCTGTCAAACAAAAATTAAGGAATGTACCAATAAATGTGAGAGATGAGTTAGGAAAATTGTTGTATGGAATGCTGAGTGAAGGTGTGATTGAAGAAGTAGAGTCATCTGAATGGGTTTCGCCCATCGTTTTGGCACGCAAATCAGATAATTCTTTAAGGCTGTGTGTTGATCTTCGTGCTTTGAACAATAATATCCTAATAGATTGCCATCCTTTGCCAAATATTAATGAGGTGGTTAGTACGTTGGGTGGTGCAACAATTTTTTCTACGTTGGACCTAAGATCGGCCTATCATCAGATAGAGTTGGCTAAAAAATCTCGTCATTTGACTGCTTTCATAACACCGCAGGGGTTGTTCCAATTTAAAAGAATGCCATTTGGTCTTGCCTCTGCGGCGTCAGTATTTCAGAGATCAATGTGCCATTTATTCAAGGAAATGCAGTCCTGTGTGAAATGTTTTCAGGATGATATTTTGATTTTTTCACCTGATGTTGAGTGTCATTCTGATCATTTAAAAACTGTATGTAGAGTTCTCAAGGACTACAGTCTTACCTTGAAAAAAAACAAATGTAAGTTTTTCCAGGAGTCAGTTGAATACTTAGGACATACTCTCTCAAAAAATGGTGTTGTACCAAAAAAATCTTTGGTAGATGCCATTCTTAAGGCACCTGCACCAGATTCAAGAAAGAAGCTCCTTTCGTTTTCTGGTCTTTGCGAAAATTACAGCAAATTCATTAAAGACTTTGCATCAAAAATGGAACCTTTAAGGGCATTGATCAGGAAAAATGTTATTTTTGAATGGGGAGATAGTCAACAGGAAGCATTTGAAAAGATTAAGGCAGATATGATTGCTGCACCGTCTCTTAAGGCATTTTGTATTGGGAAAATGTGTGTACTTACTGTTGATGCTAGCCTATATGGTTTAGGTTGTGTTCTTTCGCAGTTTTCTGGTAAAGAGGAGTGGAATGTGGCTTTTGCCTCACGCACACTTAATTCGACTGAGAGACGATATGCTGTGATAGAAAAAGAGTTGTTGGCGTGTGTATGGGGTGTAGAACACTTTCGAAATTACATTTGGGGAGCAAGGTTTATTATTAAGACGGATCATAAACCTTTAGTTTATATTTTATCTCCCGGAGGAGGTTTGAATGCCACAGCAAGAATTGCTAGATTGATGTCACGATTGCAAGAATATACTTTTACTGTGGAATATGTTCCAGGAAAGGTCAATGTTACTGCAGATTGTTTGTCACGTCTTCCTTGTGACAATAGTGAAGATATGGGCAATGTTGAAATTGTTGCTGGAATTTCTGATGTATTGCCTGGCAATTTTGGAAATATTACGGAGGATTTGTGGAAAAAAAGTATGGTAGAAGATAGTGCTTTACAGAGAGTTATGGAGTTTTGTCATGAAGGATGGCCTTCTAAGAATGATGTTCCGGAGGAGTTGTTTCCTTTTTGGAATGTTTCTGATGAGATTTTCATAGAGGGTGATTTCATTTACAGACAAGGGAAATATATTCCGCCAGTTTCTTTACGGGAAACTATTTTGAATTTGAGTCATGAAAGTCATATTGGTATTTCTTCAATGAAAAGGCTTGTTAGATCTTTATTTTGATGGGCTGGTGTAGACAGGTATGTTGATAAATTGGTGAGAGAGTGCCCGGAGTGAGTGTGTTAGCAGCGAGAAATCTCTCAGGTGCAGCCCTGCTCTTCTCGTTCCTGTTAAGTGGCCTGAGTTTCCTTGGCAAAAAATTGGTATAGATTTTGCAGGGCCTTTTAATTTTTTTGCCACAGGATTGTAGGTTTGCCATTGTTATGGTAGATTACCATTCTAAGTTGCCGAAAGTCAAACTGGTTCCAAGAGTCACTACTAGTAGTGTTATTTTGTTTTTGAAAGAAGTTTTTACAAGGGAAGGTAATCCAGAGGTTATTATTTCTGACAATGGGGTGCAGTTGAAGTCCTGTGAGATGAAAGAATTTCTTAAATCACAAAATATTCGTCACATTACTACATCATTATATGAACCTCAAGGGAATGGACAAGTGTAGAGGTATAATAGAGTTCTTAAGCAGGATATACTTTGGGCGCGAAATTTCGGTGCTGAATGGAAGGACAAACTAAGGTAGAAGTTGTGGTTGTATAGGATAACTCCCCATTCTACCACAGAAGTTTCTCCTTTCCGTTTGCTTAGAGGTAGAGATCCAGTTTCTAAACTATGTCCTTGGTGGTTTAAGAAAGTTTTAAGAGATAATATTCAAGATAAATGTTCACAGCTGAGTAAGGATGATATTGCTCGTACTGTTGAGTATAAACAAAATAGAAGCAAAATCTATTATGACTCTCGCATGAAAGTAAAGACAGCAGACTTCCATGTTGGGGATTATGTCAGGATACGTAAACCTGGAATTTTGCTCAAAGGAGATACAAAATTTAGTAGACCATTGAGAATTGTCAAAGTCAACAAGAATAGTGATGTCACACAAAATGGTCAAGTGTGGAATGTGAGACGTGCCTCTAAGTGCAATATGATTTAATAGCTTTTGTAAGAGAGGAGATGTGTTATATTCTCTGTTCTGGTATTTCCCCTTTAAATGAGTTTCCCTTTTATCTGTATTGTTTTCCTTTGATTATGGCACATGCCTTACTGTTATGTATGACATCACCTAGAACACTATTAAGATCATTCTGATGGTGAACCTGGCTGTAAGAAGTACTGTGCTCATGAAGATTAAACATTCATCTATTCAACCTGGACTTTGCCTCTTCTTTTTTGGATTTTAACAGAAGGGCATATCGATGGGTGCTGTTTTCGCCCCCAACCTAGCCATACGTTTCATGAACCATCTTGAAATGACCAAAATCTTTTCTCCTAGGAACCTTTTTCATTCAGGAATATCTCTCGGGCGATGTTACATTAACAATATTTTTTTATTTTAGCATGAGAATGAAGGTACAATTAATCAATTCCTACACTGGCTTAATAATAACTGCCAAGGACTTCACTTGCCTGTGATAAAACTTTTAAATTCTCACGCTTTCACCAATTTTTCATCATCTTCTGAGTCTGATTCAGCACTTTTACTGTGCACAAACCTGATCATTTTAAAATTCACGTCCTTGTATACACAAAGCTGCTTAAGGATTGTCATCATATTACTCCATCCTAAAATTCTACCCTTTTGTTTGTCTGTCTTTTCTTCCGCTCTCTCAATTGTTCAGGCTTGTAATAAAATTGTCCTGATGATGATCCTAATATTGAGGTTAAAGAATCGAAACGTCGTTGACTTGCTTGAACACCATGTACACAATCTTAATTGATATTCTAGTGTAACGGCTGTCGTTTTCATGTTGCTTGTTTAATTATTAACACTGCAAACAAGCCTTTCTTGTCCTGCCTGAATGTTTTGTTTACTGTATGTGTCTTGTAAATGTTTGGAACGCAGTATTTTGTCCAACTTTATTTTGTTCTTGTCAGATCTCTAACCTTGTTATTCATCAAATTTCACTGTCCAGCTGGACAGTAGTAATATAGCACTGATTCTAGTCTATATTTATTGCTTATTTATATTAGTTTTTCATCAAGGACAACTGTTCCTATAAAAAAACTGATAGCCATGGTCCTTGTTTTCCACATTGGGTCCCCTTGTTTTTGTTTAAACAGTTTTACCAAGGCCAACACAGTGGTGTGGCCCAGTCCACCTCAGGGGAGGGACTCCTGCCCCCCACTCCTGCGGCACCTCTATCCACCAGGACAGCAATCCACAGAGGCCACTGACAGCTGTCAGTGACAAGTGCCAGGCCTCATGCCTTTTAGGGCTCTCTAACCTCTGTGGTTTCACAGAGCGGGGGCGGTAGCCAAAGGTGCCTAGCACCCTTTATCCACTCTGGCCTCCACCAGTTCAGGGATAGCCTCCTGACCCTGGGGCTCCAGCCCAGGGTTTGTACCGTTAGGCTAGACAGGAGCCAAGGGTGAGGCTTCCCTCTCTCTGCACCTCCATCTGGGGTTCTGCCTCATCACTCCAGGAGTGCCCCCCCACAAATCCATAAATGTTAGGGTCCCGTGGCAGGCGTCCTGCACAAATCTCCCAGTTATGCGGTGCTATCTTGCAACTGGTCATTCAACCCAGGGTCTGTAACCTTAGACTGAGCCGGGGAGAAGTGTATTTTACTCCCACACCCTGCCCTCACCCTCACACCTGGAGCAGTACCCCCAGAAGACAAGATGTTAGGGACACTGCTAGCAGTCGCCTCTCCCTCCAGGTCAGGGGGGACACCCTGAACCTGGCCCTCCAACACAGGGTCTCAACCTTAGGCCGGACCTGTGCTTGGCAAGCCAGGACTTCTGATAAAGTACACTCATACCTCAAGGGAAACACCTTCCTCAGGTGTTCTGTGAGAGTCTGCCTGGTGTGGGTCTCCAGCCTCATGCCCATCTGACAGTGCATGAAGATTCCCCGGGCCAGAAGTGGCCTCTCCATGGTCAGTCCTGTGTTGCCCTGAACTCAGAGCTGGCAACCCCTGACTCACTGTTCCTTCCACTGGGAAATGTCTCCCCCCACATCCCTTTGTCTGGACTCATGCACCCTCCCACTTGGAGTGGTACTGCCAGACACCAGACCTGGTGGGATGCTCATGACAGCCATCCCCCCAACTCACCTGAAATTAATGGTTCTCCCTTAGCAGATGGCCTTCCGGTACAGGCTAGGGCCCCTCCTGGTACTCACTCATAGAACCAACTAAGCTCTGGGGCTGCATTTCAGGCACCCTGGGAATCAGCCCACCCCCCTTCCCTCTGCTCAGAGACAGGACACGGGATGCCTCACTCATTCAGTGAAGTAGTGTGGCTCACTGGTTAGAGGCGGCAGACCCGAGAGCAGAGGACGGCCCGGGACCAGGGTTCGATTCCCGGCGCGGCAGGTTTCTGGACCAGGGTCAGCGGACTCGATAATTCTCTCGCCTCGGTGCCCACTCTGATCAGCGATCACACTCAGCAACTCTGGGCATTAGCTTGCCTCATCTTCACTAACGGCCCCACCAGACCGCCGGGGATGCCTGGTCTCACCCTGGAGATACCCATTAAGGGACCATCTCTCAGGGAGTCTAGGAAGGGTTTCGCAGCGGTCGAAGCGCCTTGGGACCCTACGGGTAAGTAGTGCGCTATATAAATGCCTATACATTTACATTTACATTTACATACATTCCACTACACTGGGGGGCTACTACAAACCTCTCCCACCTCATAAGGCTGGGAAAAACCTAAGCCACCCCCTTCAGGATCACTCCCAAAAGCCTCATCAGACTCTTTGGAATCAACCAAAAGGTCTGCCTCCAGTGCAAGCTCCCTGGGGCCAGAGATATCACTGGATGTTGGCATAGCTCTGGAAAACAGAGACCTAACAGATGCTCTCAAAGTATTAGATCACACAGCCCAACACAAGTGTTAACCAAGCTACCCTTCACCTCACCATCCAGTGCCTTGCAAACGTACCCCACATCACCCTCCTGAGACTGGTGGGACAATGTCTGATTGTTCCTGTCATTCAACCCACACTCTTCTGGGCAGTCCCCATACTCACATATTTGGGCACCACTGGAGCTACCTCATTAACCTGATCCCCCTGGTGTATGTCGACACTCTCCTTGAAGCTGGACGCCAAGTCTGTGGTTGCGTGTACTTCTCCCTCAGTACGGTACATAACACTTTTGCTGCCACCATCTGAGCTGGACTCCACCCTCATGACTTCCACTTCCAACCAAGCTCAGTTTATGAGCTACACACATTTCTTTTTACTTGGCTAAGGCACTTGTGGCTTCAGCCCTTTCAAGCTTTTCATCAAGCTCTCTAAGCCCCCGTGCACATGCTAGTAGCCATCCTTCTTTCTCTGTTTCCCTCTCAGTGCCACTGCCCTCACTTTCGGAGAAGACCTACCCCTCAGGATCATCTGACAGTGTTACTCCACAGAGGTTATCCTCATAGATAAACAAGACTCCCTCCAGATCCTTCCTTGTTCTCCTCTTCACAGGCAACCCCCTCTCCTTGCACAAAACCCTCAGCTCCCTCAGAGGAGAAATATGCAGGTACCAGTGGTTAACTTCCAGTCTGTCAAGGCCTCACAGGAACAACAACTAACTAGAGTTCCAAGTATCAACAAAAATCCAGAAGGAAACCAGAGAACATAAAAAGGGGAAAACATTTGTGGTTGCGTACTGGTCTACACTTAGTAGTGATGTACACCAATCCCTGTAGGTCAAGTACAAATGCAAGTCCTATTCTTCCCCATGGCCACCAATGTTAGAAATAGGGGTCTCAGGTTGGCAGTGAAATATAACATTTTCAAGTAGGGACCCTTCCTTCTAGTCAGGAAGAGTAAAGTACACGCCTAGGTTTACCTGTGGTCACCCTCTGGTAGCTTGGCTCAGATCAACTACAGAGGGAATGTGTAAAGCATTTGTAAAACCAACAGTAATACAGTGAAAACCACAAATGGACACCATACCATTTTAGAAAAATAAAGTATCTTTATCTAAACCAAACAACACCAAAATGACAAAAATCAACATACAGAGATGAAAGTATGACTTTTAAAAGGTAGAAACAGTTCTGTCCATAGGCAACTAAGGATGCAGCACTTTCAGTACAAAGTACCTGGTATGCGTCAAAATCACAAGCAATAACAGCCGCAGGGAAGGTGATGCGTCTGTTACTTAAATGCAGGGAAGGTGATGTGTCGGTTCCTTGCTCCAACTGAGGTGATGCGTAGGCTTCTTACTGCAGTCAGTGGGGGTGATGTGTTGGTTCCTTACTGGGGAGGAGGTGATGCGTTGGTTTCTTACTGCGTGGGGAGGTGATGTGTCATTTTATTACTACAGTACCAGCGTTGCTGATAGGTTTGGTGCCCAGGTGCGATGCGTGGACAATCCAGACACGCTGGAGGTGATGCATCGACGTCAAACCAGATGACGCATCGTTTCTACAGCCACCGACCTGGGATGCATTGATTCTTCTTGGCGCCCAGCAGGGCCTGCATTGGCATTGGTGCAGTGATCTTTGGTGTTGGAGATCGGTGCATGGGACTTGGCGTGTGGTGGATTCTCAGGCAGCCGGCAGGCACTGCATAGATTTTTCACCCACACAGGGCTGTGCGTCTGGAATATCTCCAGCACAGAGGTGCTGGGTCGGAAAATTCAGCCGCAAGGAAAGTGAAGCATCGATTTTCTTCAGAACTTTAGCTTTTGGCTGCTTCCTGGTAACAGCAACATTCTCCAGAGGCCCAGAACTGGAATGGGCACCTCCTGGCAGGTCAGAACTCCCAGCAGTGGAGTTCAAGGAAGCTGTGGGTGAAGTCTTTGTTTGCCTGAGACTTCAGAATAGGAGGCAAGCACACACAAGCCCTTGGAGATTCTTCACAAGCAGGTTCACAGTAAAGTTCCATTGTTTGTCACCTCGTTGGAAGAAGCAGCAACTGCAGGCCTCCCTGCAAAACCACACACAGCAACGGGGCAGTCTCCTCCTCACAATTCTTTAGCTCTTCTCCTTAGCAGTTGTTCCTCTTGAGTCCAGAACTAATCTAAGGTTTGAGGTTTTAGGTCAGGGCACAGGTCAACATGGCAGTTTAAAACTGCATGCGCAGACACTACAGTGGTAGGTCTGAGACACATTTACAGGCTACTCATGTGGGTGGCACAACCAGTGCTGCAAGCTCACTAGTAGCGTTTGATTTACAGGCCCTGGCTCACTCAGTGCACTTTACTAGGGACTTACCAGTAAATCAAATAGGCCAATCATGGATAACCAATCATAATCACAATTTACAGAGAGAGCATATGCACTTTAACACTGATCAGCAGAGGTAAAGTGCCCAAAATGCTATAGCCAACAAAAACAGGGTCAGAAAGATCGGAGTCAAAAGGCAAAAAATTTGAGGATAAGCTTTCACAAAGGGCCAGGCCTAAAACGTATTCAAGAAGGTGGTATTTCCGTAGTGATAAAAGGTAAGGACACTGCAAATCCACCCAGCACACTTGGAGGGGTGGGTACTTGCATTCACTGTTACTCAACTTACCCTGTGTCGGGTGTTACCACATCATCATGGTCGTAACAAGGGAGGCACCCTCTGCAGTGACACACTTATATATTATAAACTACAATAATCCACACCATGACTAGCTTTGAAAGACAACACCTACAGACATTCTTTCTATTCCTCAGCCATTCGGCATTAGAACGGTTATCCTGATTCTGTGACTAGTTCCTATGACCTTTGGTCAAACAGATGTCATCATATCAAAAAGACGCGAAGGAAATGCACAATATTTTGGAAGTAATCAAATTTGACCCTTAGAATGAACCACTTGCAGGATGGATGCTGAAGCACTATGCACAAAAGTGGCAAGTGTACTCCAGCTCAGAATTGAATTACATCCAGCACCACCCATGTCCACACACAAGCACTGCAAAAGCCCTCATAGAAAATAATGTACGGAGTGACCTAAAATCGAACCCCACAGGAATTAACATTGAAATAAATTAATCTGATTTTTTAAAAAACATATACAACTAATTATTTTGATGTTAAAAAAATAGATATAAATTATTACATTAATATTTTAATGTATAATTATTTATTGGTCTTTTTCAATTTAATAATAAATGTAACTATATATTTTATCAATTAAGTACATAAAAAAATTACACAACGTTTAGTAACTTTTAATACAAAACTAATTTTATTCTAATTTAGTAAAATTAACCAGTGTAGAAACATATTAATCAAAATAATCTACATTTAAAATTCATATATAAAATAATTTAACATTAAAATGTAATATAGAAATGTTATTTACTTTTTTGAAAACGTCATTTAACTTTTATTAATTTCCCTACACCTTACCATAGGAAGACCTCTGTCCCTAAAACAGTGGTCTCCTCTAAGTGTATGGAATGTCAAATACGGTCATAAAGTTACTACTAGTAGCAACTTTACTGTCATATTTGATGTTTTAATGACTCCACCCACTATTTCAGGGAGGTGGGGACAGATAGGTCTAGACAGTTGAGTAACTTTACACCCACAAGAGGTGGATAGGCAAAAGTAGTAAAGTTACTCACAAGTGTAGGAGTAAACGTACACCTGTAAATATACTCATGTTTAAGTTTAACTTAGTGAATAAACCCCCGAATTATTCAAAACCCATTGATTGCAGATCTGCCTACAAAAAATTGCCATTTGTGGAATTTTTATATAATCACGTGAGGTGTGCATCTCTAACAACAACAAAAAAACACAAATGTTTTTCACATGTGGTATCTAAGTGGGAATGGTGACTTGGTGCGATACACAGCCCAATAGCTGCTCTCACTTTAAGCCTCTAATGTACTGTTTTCTGCTTCGTCAAGAAACAGATGACTGATTTGGGGGATCTGCACTGGCAGTACTCCACCTCATTTTACTTAAGAGTAGAAGGAAATAACAATGCTTTAGAAGTAGGGCAGACCAGTTTCCGTTAAGTGCATCTTTTATCCCTTGCTAAAGCATGCAAATGCTTTGTAGAGTAAGCAACCTCGATGTTCACATCATCAGCAGTAGTATAGATTGGACTCTAAGCGGTCTGTGTAGTGTAACAGCCGGGCATCTGAAAAACCCACTGATTATTTGGGGAGGAAGGGATCCATTTGAGAAGGGAAACATATCTCAGAGTCTCAACCCACTTTACAGGTTTTTATTGGTTTTCTGACTACTACCTCAAAGGTGGCCATTCAGGGGAATCTGTTTACATTTAAATTACCATAGTACCAGCCTTCAGAGCGCATCATAAACTGAGATGGCGTGATAAAGGCTCTCTAAAGCACTGCTGATCCAGGTCCATCGTAGCTCAACCCAAACCAGTCCATGGTGAATAAAACCTCGCTACTCAACATTTCTCATACTCACATCTTGTACTAATGTTATTGTAAAGGAACTCTTTATCTGGACTCGGGCAGAAGAGTACTGTTAGAACTATTTGGTGGATTATAAAGGACAATAATGAGAAGTGTACCTCTGAGTGATGAGTTAGGGGGGTGGCTTTATGAGCGCAGGGTAAGTTGTGTCCCTTGTTAAGTTACAGGGTAAGTATTATGCAGGGTAAGCCTGTGTGAGTTAAGGTTGCACCACATTCACGTCATACCTATTGGCATTGTCAATACTTGCTTTGTTTGTGTTTTTTGTTTAAAAACAGGTATTTAACCAAAACAATCCATTTAAAATCTGGTGACAGCTGCCCCTGCATATATATTATGCTCCCGTGCTTGCTTATGACCAGGGCAAAGAAAGGATGAATCATGGATCAAGTTGCTACTTCCTGTCTATAGTTTAATACTATAACACACCAACCATTTTTATGAAGTGATGTTAAAACATCACTATGTAAAACTAATAGGCATCTTGTCTGCTTCAAGCAATTACTTGCACGGGCAGAATGAATGTTTAGGGATGTGCGAGTCTTCAAACACGTTTAAAAGGTGGGCACATAACACTGCTGTCAAGCTGTCATTCTTGTGTGGGCTGCTCTAAGTAATGAGGAAATTGTGAGAGGAATGATGGTAATGCTGTCAGGGGAGGTTAACAGAGAGTAAAGACAAGGGGCATATTAACAGAGTGATGGGTGACCAGACCAGAAATAAGGACGATAGTGCTAAAGAAGTAGTTCCAAAGAGAAAGAAACAGTGACAAGAAGAACCATGGTAGCTCTCTTTGGAAAGTAGGATGGCCCTAGGCATGGGCAGTGTGGGCAGGGGTCAGGGCCCCACACTCAACCCACTAACATGGGGGCCTGCACCAGTACGCCACAACCAGGCCACGGCACACCAGTCCTCTTGCTCATCTAATTGAGAGCACAGTGACTTGGGGCAATTATGGGGGATGCTATGGTGTAGCGAGGTGAGGCCTAAGGGAAGTGGGCCCTCCTATGGTCCCAGTTGAAGGGAATACTTCAGGATTCTCTTGCAAAAAGACCACCTACCCTGCTGACCACACAGAAGCATTGTTGGATACCCATTATCCCACAGTTTTGCACCCCAGCAGTTTTAAGCCTCTCAGGCTACAAGCAACCCTCACACCTTCAGACCTTCATGAGCTGTAAAAGAAGTCCCTGTAGGTGGCTGAGAGGGAGGGGCTCCAGCTCAGGAGAGTTTGCATAAAGCAGCTTCAGGAGCAGCGTCATCTGTAGAGATGCAAGTAGCCCTGAATGTCTCACGTTGTATGCAAATTAGATGGCCTTGCACATTCCCTTTATGCTGCGGCCTCAAAAATCCTATAACCATCCCAGTAGTTGTGCATGTTGTAAATCAATTTACAGGTGTGACAAGAGAGCTCTGTACACTGTAAATTGATCCCCAAGTCTTAATCGCAACACTTGAGGACATTGGGGTCCATGGTTATGCACTTTTTTGATTTAGAGACTTTGTATCTTCAGGTGACCAACGAGTCACTCAATCCCTTACGCAATATATCTTAACCTCTTTTCTGTCATCTCATCTTTTCAATAACCATCTCTATGTCAGTAATAGCTTATTGGGTGTGCCAGAAATAACTAAAATGGATTGGTAACAAAAAGGAAATACGTCACCCAGTGAGTAATACCTCACATTGGCAGGTAAATTGTTGGCCATAGTCTTTGGATGATCCACTGACGCCCATAGTTTTTGAAAAAGGTCTAGGATTCACAGTGGACTGTGGCTCCACATAGCCACCTACTTTTTATTTATTGTTGTTTAGCTTTGTTGTGGAGGATATTGTTTGTCTGTCTCCCCTCAAAATATTATAATCATGAACTCTTTTTTTGATTCTCGGGTTAATTACTGCAATGCAGTTTATTTAGTCTTGCTCAAATCTTCCCTTTACACGTTTCATTGGTGCAAAACGTAGTCACCATATTGGGTCTGGTAATATGCCATCCGTTGATGTATGACCCCTGTGCATTCACCTATTAGTCTCTTCCTAAAATAAATGCCCATTCTTTCTCTCGTTTCACACATCATCCTCTTGTTTCCACATTGTCTCCCTCTTGAACTCACACTTCCATCTTCGTAAATCCAAAATCCATACCCATATCCTCACTTTTCTCACTCACCATCCTCATCCCCGTTCTCTTGTACCCTCTGATCACCCTCCTAACACTTTTTTCAAGTCCCACCTCTCTCCATCCACTGACACCGTGCTCCCTGCATATCTCTCACATGTTTCTCTAGGTTACTAAGCTCACACCTCCCACTTAGTCACCCTCATCGCCATTCTCAAACCTGTCTCAAAATCTAGTTTTACACATTCCGTATATTTGACTTCTCACACGTTTCTCAAAGATTTGCCTGCCTCCTACAATCTACTCTAACCCCGTGTTTCTCTCACACACACTCCTAAGCTTACTTCAAACTATCAAACCTGGCTGTTTAGTTGTAAAAAACAAAAGAAGCAAAAGAAGCACAATAAAGGTTTGGGGTCATTTAAAATGAGTTAGAACTTTGTGTGGATTCTTTCACTTTTTCCATAGTGAAGAATGTACTGATACAGTTGTGACCTGTTGCAAAATTATATGCAACAGCACTGCCACCTCCTAAGTACCAACACTCAAGTGAAGCACACACCTGCCACCCTCTTTGAAGAGACTACACAGGCAATGCGCGATCCCTGCCTTGGTGCCTCAACTGTTTAAATTGTTGAGAGCCACAACTGATGTTACAGGCTTTGCTTGACTGAAGCTTGAGCAGCTGTCATAGGAGGGGCAGTGGAAAGCAAGAATTGAAAAAAGAGACCTTACCCGTTAAGGAAAGGATCTGATCGAACTGTGACATCACTATGTGTGACATTACTGCGTGTGATGGTTGCCGATGCACACTGCTTGTGGAAATTAGTCATCACACTATTTATTAGGACTTGTGCCCTAATTCCATTTGATCCCAATGCAGGACACATGTTGTGAATCTGACCAAACTCTATCTTCCATTGATTCAAAGTTTACACCTACCTTTACCAATAACAACCAAAACACTCTGAAGTGAGTGCAAGGCTGCATATAATACTCTAAAGAAACCTATAAAATAAATAAATACATGATACACTGAAGCTAGCCATATAACATGCGTTCACATGGGTGACTCATAAAGCACTACATTTCAATATTCCCAGGTAGTTGGCACAAAAGCTGGAATTATCTGGTGGATGTAGATCATTGTGAATTACCAGCTCCATGCTGCTGAACCCACAGATTTTTCACAAAAAGAAAACATGACACAGAGCCTTTTCGGGCATCGCACTGAAAATGTGGAATTATTTGCCGAAGCACTACGTTTGATTCGATCTAACACCTCCTTCAAAATAGAAGTGACAACATTTCTGATGAACAAATGGTGGCCTAAAATCAAAATTATGCCCTGTATGAATTGATCTTACCTTGTAAATTCTCATCTGTTGATCATGACTACTATTCCACTGATCTCCTAGGGAGATCATCTTCCGCGAATTTGTTATTCTTCTATGCTTGTATTTATATCATATCTGTGTTTTATTAATGTGTCTTTACCGTTTTTTACTCCTCCCTCCTGGAAAGTACCATAATACCCTCACAGGTCATGTTCGCGCTATATAAAGTGCTGCTCAAGTCAAAACAAGTTAACTTCAGTTGTCATTATCATAATGTGAGCAATTGGGTTACTGGTTAGCGAGAATGTGAGCCCTGGTCAAGCAGCACCGACAATCCTTGTCAGGGTAAGGAACAAGAAAACCCTAAATTAAACTGTGCCCAACCCCTTGGAAGATTGGCACAGAGCAGTCAGACTTAATTTAGAGGCAATGTGTTAAGTATTTGTGCAACACTTCCAACAGTAACGTGGTGTCCAACAGTAACATGGTGAAAACACATCACAAAAGGAGCCGTCAACAGAGTTAGAAAAATAGAGTCGTTTTTAATAAATAAAGACCAAAATGATAAATGCACAACTAGTAAACCCAGAGATTTTGAGTGTTAAAGTTTTTAGAGAAAATAGCGCCAAAAGGCATAAAGTGACAAGTATGGATATCTAGTTGCACCGGACCAGGACAAAGTCACAAGTTCACGCCGACCTTGATGAAGCATAGGCCAGATACAGGACACAGGTTAGGTCCACTAAAGAGAGTATCTTAAATCCTGTTTTGCAGAGAGTTGCGTGGATCCACTTTGAAGAAGCGTCGCACAGCTGAAGCGATGTGTTGGTTAAGAGATGCGGTGAGGTTGTGGTGCGAGTACCTGTTGCATTGACACCGAGGTTCCCGTCGATGGGGCATGCAATGCAAAGCCCAGAGTCGAGGATACGGAGCGCTGTCAGGGCGATGCATCAGTTCTGAAGAGCTGCAAGGCTGTGACGCATATTCTTGTGTAGTTGTCCAGGCTGTCATCAACGAGAGATGTGAGGGCCTGTGCCAAAGCTGCATCGCACAGTGGCCAGTGCTTTAAATGGGCTGGTACTCACAGGCACCGAGTATTGGCACTTCTTATTTTTATCACTCTGAGAACAGGCATTTCTCTACTGCCGAGAAGAGTACCAATAGTCAGGAAATGTGGGCTCATTGGAAGCTATTGCTGGTGAGCAATAGACTGTCAGAGTGGAACCTATCTCTGACAGCCAAACCATTTCTTTAGCCTTGAGCTGAGCCATCACTGAACTATGCAGCATGTGTTCATTTGCATAATGTCCCATATTCACCAGCACTCCATGTTTGACAGAGCAGGGTCCATTCAGGCCCTGTGCTGTCAATCACATTCACGCTATTATGGGCATTTATGCAAACACAGGAATTAAGACAGGCCACTGATAGCAGCAATTAAGAAAGCTATGGGAGGTAAGGAGTATAAAATGGCTTTAATCCCACCTGTGTCTTTTGTGTGAGTGTCTGTTTATGTCTGCATGTTTGCCTGCTTGCGTGTGCGTGTTTTTGGGAGTGAGAAAAGCAAGAGAAAGAGGGAGAGAATCGGGACACTGCCAGGAGGTACTTTAAAAGTAAATGTGTGGAATGCTTTGTGTGCCTGTCTGCTTGTTTCTTTCTGTGTGCGTGCACGCTCAAGAATATATAGTTTTGCGCCAAACAGCAGCAAATAACAGTAGGGCAATAAGAAGCTGCAAATATTACAAAACAAGGAAAGCATGTCATGGCATTTGGCTTTCAATTTGTGTAACAAGTTAAGCTGCTTTGTTTATATAAACACATTTCTCATGTGTTTTGGTAGGTGTTGCAACTGGTATAGCAGCCATTAGGCATCATCATGTCTTGCCCTTAGCCCTACTCCGAGCCCCGCCCATTTTCCACACCTCTAGCTCTTTTTAATGTGTGCCTGCACTTATTTTCCCCATTCAAAGCACTGCCAGTGGCAGCTCTAAAGGAGCTGCGAACTGTGGTGGCAATGCAAGTCTTTGCAACGTGCCCAATCCACGAAACAGTGGCAATGCGTTGGTTCTGCTTGGGGTTGTGCTGCGCAGCAGATAAGATGCATCAATTGCGCTGGATCCACAGAGGCTGGAGAAGCACCTTAAGCCCACTTCCAAGGGTCCATGCCTGGGGTTGCACCATTTGGTAGGGTAGACTCACAGATGGCAGAGTCCAGGTGCAAATGCAAGGTTGTTGAAAGTTTGTTATTTCCCTGAGGTTTCAGATGAGAAGGCCAGCCAATTAGCCCTTGGAATAACTCTGGGTTTAAGAGATACAGATCCATTCCTTCTCCCCCTGGCAGAAGGGCAGCAAATAAGCACAGCAAGGCAGAAGTCCAGCTGAGTGCAGTCCAGCAGAGTGGCAGTACTTCAGTAGCACAGCAGTCCTTCCTTGCAGAGTATCCACAGGTCCGGAAGTGTACTGGAGTGGTGGTGTTTGATGTCAAGTATTTATAACCAGTTGTGCCTTTGAATTGGGGAGAAGCTTCTAGAGGTTTCCCTTTGAAGCCTCCAGGCATCTGGCCTTTCCTGTCCTGGTTCCAGACTAACTTCAAGGGGTATGCAGCCCTTTGTGTGGAGGCAGGACACAGCCTATGCAGGTGTAAGTGTGGCTGAGCCCAGCTCCTCTCTCCCATCCTGTCAGTGATGGCCCCTCCCTAAGTTTCCTATTGCGAGTGGCTGTCAAGGATAAATACACAAAGCCCAACTGTTAGCTACATCTAGACATATAACCAGAGACAGGCTACAGGCAGTAAATGGCTATGGCAAAAAAATGCTGATATTCTAAAAGCACATTTTCAGAATTGCAATTTAAAATCCAACTTCACACCCCCGATCAATGTCTGGTTCACTCGCCGGTCGCACATGATAGCAATGGAGTTACTCATGGCGCACTTGCAACTACAGGACACTAAATTCAACAAACTGTGGCAACCACTGGTGAACTATCTTTGCAGACTGGATAATGTTCGACTTCAACCCGAGGTTGCGGGCTCTGCGCCTCTTCGAAGACGCTGTATACCCACCGGACGCAGATAGCCTCTGGAAATCCACCGATGGACTCACTCGAACCCCACCCTGGGCGGGTCTTGCTCGACAGACCCTAGACGCCCTCACACCTCCTCTGAAGTAAGTGATCCTGGCCTTTACCTGCATGACATCAATGACCACCAATGATTCTGGCAGCAACAGTGCGTACAACGCCTCTGGCGTCAGGCAGCAGTAGAACCCATCCCCTCCGCCACACCTCTCCCACACATCTCGCCCACTCCCCTTTCCTACCTGCTCTCTCTATGCTGTCTATTTCTTTATCTCTTTGCTCTCTATGATGAATGTATTGTTCTTAGTAGAAATTGTGATCCCTACAAGCAGATTTGAAAGGTATGCCCCTTAGGCCAAAGTCTGCTGGGTTTAAGTTTCGTTTAGAGCTATGGTATTTAGGCAAAAGCCTCACGATTGTCAAAACACCAAGATTGCACCTACAAGAGACCCAGCCTTGCTATTGTGGCCCTTTTATAATCGCCATCCTGCACTGGATGTACTGTGTCTGAAATCAAACTAGTTGCATTAGATAGATGACACTAATTGACACTATGTAATGGCATCTGCCTTCTGGATGAAATTATCTGGTGTAATAATGTGGGGAAAACAGCTGATAATACTATTGAGATCTGCTCATGTGTTATTCCTATAAATGTCAATAAAAACAAGGTATACAAAAAAATCCAACTTCACTATAAGTTAGGATTTTAAATTGTGATTCTAGAGACACCAAACATGAACTGGTTATACCTTCTCATTTCGAAATTACACTTATACAATGCAATGAGGCAACTTCAGTGTTATCTTATAGGAGAGATAGGCCTTGCAGTAGTGAAAAACAAATTTAAGAGTTTTTCAGTACCAAGACATGTAACACCTGAAAGTACATGTACTAATTTATAAATACATTGCACCCTGCCCCCTGTGGTGTCCAGAACATACTATGGGGGAGACGTATATGTATTTGTGAGAAAGTAATCCTTTAAGCCCTGATCACCCCCATTTTTCACTTGGTACTGGTGGTAACGTTCACTCATTGTGTCATGGGCTCTGCTAACCAGACCCAGGGACAATGCTCTGCTGTAAATGTATATGGTCTAATTACAATTGGCACTGACAGACCATGTAAATCCCCAGTAGATAACAGGGCTAGGGGGAATTCAACCTACCTATAAGTCCCCAGTATATAATAGGGCAGGGAGGTTTAGACGCCCAGGAGATTTCCTGCACTTGTGTGTGGACTGATGAGTTGCCTGTAGTCATTTTAAAGGCAGCCCTGCTTTGCAGAGTGTCTGTAAAATGAAATTATATGCAAATTCCACTTTGGATTTAAAGGTACTAACAAAGACTACCTTATTTTACATAAAAGTGACTCCTAAGGCCTCCCCTACGTGCCCCAGTGGTAGGGTGCCTTGTAACTATAAGCAGGGACATTATTAAATAAGTTTTATAATCCCCGGTGAGGGAAAAACTGCCAATTTCATTTCCCCGATTGTAGTGAATGGTTCCATAGGCTAACATTGTGATGTTTTATTTAAATATAAATATTGGTAGCAGTCGTGTAAAAAATTATATATCAAAATATCAAATTAAGAGCTGCGATAAATCCAACACCTTGCCACTTTTGGATTTGTAATAACTATTACAGAAAATACGTTATTTAACTTTATTTTCTGTTAGCCAAAGTCCAGATTCGAGCTCCTCTCTCCTGTTTTGCCAGCCTGCTCCCAGGGTGTGCCAGTGCTGCCTGATGAGGTGTGAAGTGTCCTGTCAGATGACACAATAAGTTTTCTGTGGGCAGAGAAGTACAAGCTGCTGAGCAGATGGCAGGAAGGTGGTGAGGGGTAGCCAAACTGGTCTTCAAAGGGAGAATGTCACTTTAGGACATACAGGCCTACCACCACATCCTGATGTTTCAGCCACACAGGAGCCTCTGTAATTAGATGAGGGAGAGGGTTTGAAAGGAAGGGTTAGGGAAATTAGCCACAGAAGTAGGTTGCGTTAGACTGAGGCAACTATTCTAGAGCGACTTTCCCCAACTTGGATTTTGAATGAATGATGCTTTCTGGGATAGGAAAATGTCATGCTTGGGAGGAACTGTTCATTCACTGCGGTGGCACCCTACATCCCATTGGTCAGGGGTGCCCCCTTGCTTGAATCCCAGAAACCGTGGATAAATATGGGAGCGCTGCATAGCTCCTCCGATCTGCAGCCTGAAGAAACAAGAAGGATTCCCTGCTGACTCCATGGCTTGCATCGAGAGGACTGCACTCACCAAGACTGCACTTGCTGCACACTGTGGGACTCAGCAACAAAAGGACTTTGCCTGGACTCCCAGCAAGCTACAGTTTAACAGAGCCCACCTGCATCATCTCCATCAAGAGTCCCCATCTTGGAGGGCATCAATCAATCAGGGGTTTGTGGAGTGTGCTAGTCACTTGTTAAGGTCTCATGGCGCTGGGGGGAGGAGGGATTGGCTCCGTTGGGGTCATCTGAAGGGCCAGGTTTCGAGGTCTTTCCTGTGCATCCAGTGGACTTTTAAGGATTTGACCAGGTGCATTGTGTGAATTGTAGTCCAGACATCCCAGAGACCATCTAGGAGAATCCAGAAATTTGGACTGGTTTTTTGAACACTTTGAACCTGTAAAAACTCAGGAGTTCTTCCTGTCAAGCCGCTGTCGTCGACTCCAACACCAGCCTTCTGGAGGGGACCACTCGACAATGAGAGTAAAGCCTCAAGAAAAGTTTCTAAGTGCAAAAGTAACATTTTGACCGGGCCTCCTGCTTAGTGTCTCTGACCAGGGCTCCATTGCGGTCGATCTCAAAATTTGACACTGTCCCGGTAAAGCATAACCAGATGTCGCTATATGTTTTTAAACACTGGAAAGTGTTTATTCTCTCAAAATTCATATCTTCGATTTCCTACATTGGATTTTTGTCTTTGTGGTGTCTATTTATTCATAAAAATGTTACATATTTTTATAAATTGGAGTGAGATTTTTATTGTGTGTTGTGGCTTGCTTATTTAATGTATTGGTGTTTTAAATGCTTTACACACCTGTATCCTAAGTTACGCCTGCTTCCTCATTACCAGCTACCAAGAGTTGAGCAAGAGAATAATTTATTGAGACCTTGTCTGAACCTTTATTGTGTTTGTGGCATTATTACTAGTGGTAAGTCACTACTGATCACTACTAATAATCCACTTTCCAACAGTATTAACAAGGAAGGTGTGGGCCTGATAAAAGGCGTATTTTGCCGGGTCAAAATGCCAGCACAAACGTGCACACACAGGCTCTGTAATGGCAGGTCTGAGACATGTTTAAAGGGCTACAGAAATGGGTGTCACAATCAGTGCTGCAGACCCACAAGTGGCATTTAATTTACAAGCCTAGTGCAATTTTAAGGACGGACTTTTAGTAATTTAAATATTCCATTAGGGGATGAGTCAATATTACTGTTGTAAATGGCCCTTTCTGCAGGGTTACCCCAAACATTATACCTTCCTCTTCTTGCTATATTCTTTTTGTTGGCTTTAGTACTCTGAGCACTTTACCACTGCTGACCAGTGCTAAAGTGCATATGCTTCTCCCCTAAACCTGGTAACATTGGTGTAAACCTGATTGGCATATTTAGTTTACCTGTATGTCCCTTGTAAAGTGGTATACTAAATACACAACGCCTGTAATCTAAAGGCTTATTGGGCCACTCACACGAGCAGTCTTTCAAACCTGTCTCAGGCCTATCATTGCAAGGCCTGTGTGTGCAGTTTACTGTTACTTCAACTTGGCATTTAAAACTACTTGCCATGCCTTAAACTCCCTTTCTGTTAAACCTAAGTAACCCATAAGGTAGGCCCTACGTTTTACATGTCCTGGAAGTGACAAACAGCGGAATTCAGTTTCCACTGCAGTGAGGTCTACTCCTCTCATAGGCTAGCATAGGGGATTCCTTAAAAACACTTTTATGCTGTAATTCCTGATTGGAGAGAAGTAGCTACATCATGTTTAATATATTTGGAATGTGTTGTGCTCCTTGGTAGAAAGTAGACGCTGGTAGCCATATAAGTTCTTAAGTGCCTTTATTCTGGTTGTACATAGGGATGATAAGCAGGTACATCAGCTTGGTAGACCAGATAAACAAGTAGTAATGATGTAGGTTAGCTCAGTAGTCAGCCCTTGGTCCTATGCTACAGCAAACCCCTGCAGGAGCAGCCTGCCTGCTGCTCAGCCCATCTGTAACTGTTATACCTCACTCAGTCCGACCCCAACATTCCACGCATCACAGCCTTCTCAACATTCTACTCCAAACACACACAGTGGCTGAGCAGCAGGTGGACTGGTAAACTGCAAGATATGAAAATATTATGCAGGGCACAACACATCCCCCTTCTTTTAAAATGAAAGATGAAAGTGACATTGGTACCAGGGAAAAGCAACAATGCAAACAGAGGACACTATACACAAGAAAAAGTAAATTTGCAAAAAATGATTCAAAACTCTGGGATGCATAAAAGTGTTAAACATCATGAAAGAATCAGAACCAATGAAAAGAAAAGAAAAGAAAAGATTGAGACAATAAGTAGAGTATAGCAAAGGGGAAACAAACGCCGCAACACTAGACCCAAACTATAAAACATTCTTTTGCATAATTTACAGATTACTAATTTTGCAAAAATAGCAAAATTACTAATGTAAGGAATGGTTCAAAACCAGGGATGTGCAATTAAGACAACATCACGAGAGATAAAGAACCATTCAACTTAGAGAGAACGGATAATATACAACAACTGAAAAATTGAGTAAAGTAACCCATCCTCTCCCAAAAAACAAAATGAGAAAATGTTGTTGCGTAAGGATAAAGGTAAACACCCCGCCACTGTATTTGAATCTAACCCCCAAGTATGCACATCCTGTGTAGGAATGACCTTCTATAGCATAGATGGGACCAAACCAATGCACACCAACCCTATGTAAGAGTTATGCGCAACAAAATGGGAAAGGACCCATGACGTAAAGTAATGTAAATTGGCAGAATACCAATAAACAAACGCCGAAAATTCAATCCCTACTGCAAGGGAACAAATGATATCACATTAGGAATCTTACAAACGTTGTGAAGATGGAGCTAAAAAACAATCTTTCACCCCTCAAATGAGGTACGAGCACTTGGGAATGCGGCCCATAAAGTCCACCCTCCTGTAAGAGTCTAAGACTTTAACTAAGTATATGGGACCATAAACAATGAAAATACACACTGTGTAGGGGAACCGTACCCATAAACTAAAACCAACCCAGTGAAAGAGTTGCATGCAATGTTAAATGGAGGAAACCCCATAAACATACCCCGTGTAAGGGTTACCAAACAAAAAACTAATAATGGGAATCTTACCCTTGAACAAAACCAACCCAGTGAAAGGGTTACTATATTGAACACTGTAAGTGGGAAACACACTCACAACCCCGCCTCAATGAGGAGGCCATGTGTAACGCTTTATGGGAACCATAACCACAAAATCACCCGTATAGGGGTTGCGTTAACGCTTTATGGGAAGGAACTAGAACCAACCCCATGCCCATGTAAAAACAATGTAGGAAATCCCTCATAGTTGACTCACCACCCGGCAGTGCCTAAAATGAATTTGGCGTAGAGACTGGTATCCAACAGTCGTTGCGTGACGTGGTTGGCAAAAACATGTAAAGCAAGGCAATGCTGTATCGATGGTGCCAACCGCAAGATGGCGGCACGTTAGGTGACGCCGTGCTGGGTGGTTGTAGGCGAGGACTTGCTGCTTAGTGAGGCTGAGACGAAGAAGGATTCCAATGCATCACAGAAAGTCAGAGAATCAGCAAGAAGGTAAGAGAGCACACTGAGCATGGTGCACTTTGTTATTTTAAACTACAACAGGGCGGTTGAACTGCCAAATTTGGAGGAAATGGCTGGGGCCCAAAATATGAGTAAAAGTAAACTCACCCCAGAAGTCCACAAATGCAACCGCAACAAGAATGGCTGAAAGACAAAAACAAATACGCCAAACAGTCAACACACCAGACTTGCTTCACTTGAAGTGCAGGGCCGTGTGTAGGAATCTCTGCGCCTGAAGTGGACATGCACCACACCGTAGATGAGAGGAAGCAGACAGAGACAATATGTAGGCACTTTCACATTGT
Source organism: Lissotriton vulgaris (assembly GCF_964263255.1). Classification (NCBI taxonomy): domain Eukaryota; kingdom Metazoa; phylum Chordata; class Amphibia; order Caudata; family Salamandridae; genus Lissotriton; species Lissotriton vulgaris. The sequence goes on along the minus strand of NC_141689.1, from coordinate 1,110,729,054 downwards.
GCCCACATCTGGAAATAATAACTTGCGCAGCCTGTAGAAACCTGTATCATACAAAGTCACTCTTCAAGCACTTCCAAAATAGCGCCAACACCTGGTAGTAAACGGATTTGGAGCTGGGCAACTGTCCATGTAAATCTTGATGTGTGCTGCGCCCATGTAGCTTGTAGTCATGTAGAAAGTCATTTTTTTTATTTCATATCAAACGTGTATTGGCACAGCTGCAGCTGCTGTGCCAATACACGTTTGATTGGCACAGCAGCAGCTTTAGATATTACACTTTTAGAAAGTGGACACTTCTCTGCTCTTAGCTTCGCTCTATGTGCCTACAGTCTGTCTCCAAAACACATCTGGGCTGGGTGACAGCTACACCTTGTGCCTTCCCTCTACACAGTCACAAACAGGAAGGGCTGGGTGTGACAGAGGACTCATCTGCATTCTGATAGCCTTTATGGGGACAACGGGGGAGGGGTGTCTCACACTTACTAATTGTGCCTGTCCTCACACAAAGGACTGATTACTGCCCACAGATAGCCTGGGTTAAAAGGGATTCTTGTGCACTTCACAGAGTTCCTTTGAAATCACCCTCTACATCAAAGGCACGTTTGGGTATAAGTACCCGAGTTCTGACCCTACCAAATGAGTACAGTACTGGACCTGGGAAGAACTCTGCTGGAGTAAAAGCTGCTGTGCTGTAAGGATTGCCACTTTGCTGTGACTGCTTCTCTGTTTAACAGAGCTGCCCTGCTGCCTGCTGACCTCTGCTCTGATGAGGACAAGAACTGGACCCATCTCACTTGAACCAAGAGTTTCTCCAAGGGCTTGCCTCCTGTTTATTGAAGTCTCAGAGACATAAAAGACTTCCTGCAATCCTGCTGGTGCTCCTGAACTCTGCCATCTGTGAGTCCTACCCTTGCCCGAGGTGTCCCATCCAGTCCTGAGCCTACAAAGTGGTTTCTGAAGCTGATTTCTACATAACCGATGCATACCTCGACTGCGTTAAAATGTCTGCAGCATCAACGACGAAGAATCCACAGCCTACAAGGCTCGATGACTATGCTCTGTGCAGCTCAACAGTGATGCATTGCATTCACTTCACTGGAACTTGATGATGACGCGGGACCCCTCTTGCACGGTTCAACGAAGACGCAGTAGACTCTCGACATTGACAGAAGCTCCAGCCAAGGTATTTCTTCAGCGGGACCTGTCTGAGTTCTGTAGCCGGTCTCACCTCTATCGCAGTCAGCCTGAACTTTGAATTTGCACCTGCCCATCTTGACCTCAAGTAACCTTTTGACCGCTAGTGAATGACTTCTAAGCACTGTTTCCACACTTAATCTTTAAAAATTATGATCTGAATTTCTACTAAGTGGATTTTTGATGTTATGATTTTGTTTTACTCAAATAAATATACTCTATTTTTCTAAACCTGTGTGGAGTCTTTTTGTGGTGTTTTCATTGAGTAACTGTAATTTAAGTGTTGTGCAAATACTTTACACATTGCCTCTTAAATTAAACCTGACTGCTCTGTGCCAAGCAACTAGAGGGTGACCAAAGGTTAATTTAGGGTGTGTATCTGACAAGAGTGGTGGTCCCTACTTGGACATGATGCAAACTTCTGCCAACTAGAGACCCCATTTCTAACAATTACCATATTTAGAGGCAAGAGCACAAGCACTTTAGCACTGGTTAGCAGTGGTAAACTGCAGAGTCCTATGGCCAGCAAAAATTAGGTAAGAAAAAAATGGAGGAGGAAAGAAAAAAGTTGGGAGGGGGAACCACCCTAAGGCTGACCCATCTAACACATAACTACTATAGAAGAGTCAATACATACCATTGCCTTACAAACACTTAGCAATCAAGCATCAGCTAACAGGACCCATATATTAAAACAACAATTATTGGACGAATAAATCATTGGAGTTATGTTTGTATACTTACACAACTTCTTTTAAGGTGTTATTGAAGGATGTGTTCTCTAAAAATGTTTCAACTGCGTCATATGTAATGTTATTTCCTTCAATCCTAAATTAAAGAACCAGACATTAGAGTAGATAGAATATGAATATTTTGGAAAATGCACAGTTTTTCATCTCGAATTTCATTGCAAGTGAGAAGATATTTAGAGCAATTTACAGCTGTGCAACTAGGGCATTGTATAATGAGCACTATTAGTTTACAGCATGCACATTAAGTTCACATTAAGCATCTTAGAAGCATTCGATTCGATTAATTTATTTTATTTTAAGTGTGTGTACAAAGGTGCACAGGCAAGTCGCAGCCGAAACTTATATCAGGGTAAATGGGTGTGAAGAAAGGCAAAACAAGAGAGCTGCTAGAAAGTAAGAGGCACTGGACCGAACCCGAGAGACCTAGGCCCAATGGGACCTATTCATAAAGGCATTTTGGAATATGTAAAGTACTACTGCCCTAATACTATTTTACGTACTCTTACATGCTTTTGTGGACCGTCCCCAAAACATTAAAAATATGGAAAAAATTGGAATATTCATAACAGTTTGTGCAACTAGAAAGCACTGTTCCCTCATAATACCTTTAGAAACGTAACGTTTTGGTGTCAATTCACTAAGAGATGTAAGAGTATGTGAAAAAAGTACACCTGTAGCGCTACTTTACGTTATTCTTAAATATTTTTGTTAATTGTTCCCATAGTCTTTTCTGTGCAAGTCAGGATTAAACAAAGGAAGTCTAAAACTCCATACACTGACACTGAGTTGGCATGGACAGGTTTTCCAAGGCCTGCAGATTCTCTGCAATAATAAAAGGCTGCTAGAAAAGTAGTCGTGATAGTTCACAGGGGTCCGTTAAGGTGCTGAGGGAAGCAGGAAAACGAATTAAAAATGAGGTAAAACCTTAGCAAGCAGTCACAACTTTGTGGGTACCCCCAAACATTTGTTATGTTTTTATAACATTTGCTTGTGCTCCAAAAGTATATCTCAATGTTCCATGTAGAGGAACGGGCAAAATGTGCCCATTTTCAGAGGAAATTAATTTTCCGAGAAAAGAAATGGTACTTGTGAGTCTCTGCAATCAGAGGCGGCTGAAGAGATGGAGTTAGTTAAAAAAAAAAACAGGCCTTTAATGTGTCTAAATAGTATACATTTGTGCACCTAAGGTCTCAAATGTATACAAAAGTTACACGTATTTCTGGAAGTTCTATGAAACTGGCAAATATTTGTAAATATCCTCTTCAATAGCAATATATCCTTGTATCTGGAAATTTAAGACAGGTTTCTGAATCAAGCCCTTCCTATATTTTTTCTTTTTCTGTTAATCGACTGTGATGTGCTGAGAAGCAGAGCCATGTGACTCAGCCCACACCCTGACCTATTATTCCAGCATATGAGGCCTATTATTCCGGCATGTGCGGACATATTTGGATGCGAGATGGGATGAAGAACAGAAAAGGATGAGGATGGACATGATAGAGGGTGCAAAGATTTGCCCGGTATTGATCAGTGAACAAAGTGAAACCGGGAGAAAGAAGGAAGAGATAAGTCTAAAGGACCAAGAGAAAGGAGAGAGGATAATGATATTGATACGAGTGCTAATCTTTTGGATGTGTTTTTGTCAGAACACCCACCTCCCTACAATGAGCCTCACATTATCAGTAGGGAGGGCACTAATGTCAGTGGTCCAGCGGAAGTGGCTAACGCCTAATAAATATAAATTCCAACTAAATGAGGACCATTCCTGTGAATACGGACCAAAGTATGGTGGGGGGAGAGCTCAGGGATCTGTGCGTCTAGCGCCTCCACAAATCTCACTGCCCCAGCTGCTCATACTGTTCCGGTTACTATTTGCCCGGTGGTTCCTATCCGCAATCCAAATTCTGCAGAGAGCACAAGACATGATTTGGCTCTTCTGGCTAAACCACAGGTTTCAGGGAATACTCCTACCAGGATAGGGGTGGGAGGATTTGTTCCGTTAGTTCCCATGAGTTTAAGATTCCCTTGTGGGGCAGGTGCAGACTTCTCGATAAGTCTGACTGGATTTGGACCTTTGAGGACACCCTAGGAATTACCAGAGAGTGATACTATTACGTGGATGTCCCCCCAAATGAAAATAGGCGTATGCCTAGAGAGGTGGGAATGTCTAAAGCTCCTGCGGGGGTGGGGTCACATTTGAGTGTCCAATGATTGGATGAATGGTTGAAAACATTTAATGAAAATCAAATACAAGTGGGAGTGCCGAATTAAGTCAGGGAACAATCAGGTCAACCCTTAAGGTACATATGGTGGATGTGCTTAAGTTGAAACTGAAGTTGTATGAGGTGATAAGTGGAACTTTTGAATTAGCTCTATTAGCTGCCTTACAGCCATATGAACTTTCATTTATGAGCAAGGACGTTACCGGATAAGCAAGACATGCTCATGATAAACTTGTAGACATAGCAAATAAGTTTAAGGTAGCGTTAGAGAGGACAAAGACTTTGCAAAAGAGGCACTGACACTCTTTCTCAGATCGGGACATAGAGAACATGATAGCACCTGGGTAGAAAATGCAAATTCAGGAGTTGATTCAGAGAATTCGAATCTGGAGTACATTGGACAAGTGGGAGGATAAGTGGTAAAGGAAGCAGGGTCCCAAAAGGTCTATGGGGAACTGCCTCCCTCAGGAGAATGGGAAATTAGTTCCCCAAGCTTCCTTTTGCTTGATGTACATTGCAGAGGTTATGTTCATGTGCGTTGGAGTAGAAGTGATCATGTGTCATTCATAAACCAATTTCCGCGATTGAGAGAGAAGCCTGTGGAATGGTGCAAACAGTTTGATCGATTTGTGAAAGTTTCAATGGTGTTGTGGACTGATTTGAATACTTTGGAATGGAAGTAGTTTTTGTAAAGCCCAATGGCTAGTCTGAGGCATCCTAGCGCTGTGGACTGGCGTGTGTGATTGAAAGGTGAGACTGAATGTTATTTATTGAAAAAATAGGGTTTTGGGGTTTTTACGAAAGGATAGCAGGTTGGGATCTGATCGGAGGTAGAGAGGGAGGGAGTTCCAAAGTCCTGCTGAGTTGAAGGAGAATATTCGGCCCCCGCACCTGACTCTCCGAATCTTGGGTACTGTGACACGGAAGGTATAGGCAGATCTAAGCTGCCTGTTCGGGTGGTAGGGGGAGATCAGGGAGTGATTAAAGATGCATAAACAAAAGGATTCTATCAAAAAAGTGCAAGTGTTAATTTTATAATTTTTGTAATTTTCTAGGGAGTGTGAAATAAGGCTCTTCCTCAGATTGGTGAGATGAAGGCACTATGTGCTTTTAACATACCCCTTACACACTAAGAACCCCTTAGTGTCATGCTTCATCATGGGGGTCTTCCCGTCCCTCTACGGGGCGGGCGTGCTACCACCTACGAGCTACGCGGGAGCACTGTTTAAGTGGTGAAGGGCTATGTGTTGGTGCAATGTGAGAGGAATCTTGTGAGGTGTAGGGACCTTGTGATGTGAATAAAAAACATTAAAAAATCCCTGGCTAGTGGAAAAAATAATTTTATTCACTTCCCTGGCTGGGATTGTTAAAAAGGGGGTTGTGAGGTAGGGCTGTTGGCGCCTACCGGGTCGACATGTTTCGCAGACAGTCTCCTACTGTCTGCTCATCAGGACCTTTTAACGGTCCCTACTATAAGGTACTCAGTACTAAAGTTTGCCTAGAGACCTACAAACTAGCAGCAAAAATAGGCTGTAAGTTTGTGCTTCAGGGCGTGAGTTGGCCCAAGGTGAAGCTAAAAATTAATCAAAAAAAGACACATTGGTCCTTCCCAAGTTACGTTCTTATACTTCATGAGCTGACAAAACCGAGGGTTCTTTGCGCGGTCAAGTAACCGCCGATGTCCAATGTTTTAATCCTACCCTCGTGCCGCTCCGCCGAACAACCGAGCGGTCCAGCCAAACTCCCAGGCTCTTGATTGTATCCTTGGCTATAGGGGCAGGTCCAAGACACGGCGGCCACATGGAGTCAATAAAGTGATGTAAGGAGTTGCCCAGAACCATCAACAGTCTTGTCTCCATTCAGTTTGAGACAAGACAATGTCATCCAGGAGGAGACTGCTTCTAAGCAACTCCTCTGTCACTGGGCCTGGATTGGGGGTGGTTCAGCGCCACCACTAGCTGAGTATCGTCCGCGTAGGAGATGATTTTTAGCCCAAATGGGCGGACGATCCCAGCTAGGGGGCTCGTATACATGTTAAAAAGTGTAGGGCTCAGGGGGGAGCCCTGCGGGACACCGCAGCCGAGCGGTTTGCTGTGGGAGGTGATTCCGCCCTTGAAGACATGGAAGGAGCGATCCGACAGAAAGGACTCGAACCAAGTGATAGCCTCTGTAGATATTCCTAGGTTGAAAAGCCTGCGCAGTAGGATGTTATGGTTTACGGTGTCGAAGGCGGCACTGAGATCCAAGAGTATTATGGCAGCAGTACCTCCTTGATTCATAATCATCCTGGCTTCCTCTGTCATGGCGAGGAGCGCAGTCTCCGTCCCGTGCATGGGTCAGAACCCTGTCTGGGAGGGATCTAGCAAGTGGTTGTCTTCGAGAAACTCTGTCAGGGTGCTTTTGACATGTTTCTCAGTGATTTTGCTTAGCCAGGGCAGTAAGGAGATGGGTCTGTAATTCCCTGGGTTTTTAGGGTCTAGGTTACTTTTTTTTGAGGAGGGCTTTGACCATTGCCCGTTTCTTTAGGGGTGGGACAATGCCTGTAGCTAGAGAGGCATTGATCAGGTCAAGGATGGTGGGAAGAATGTGCGTGGAAACAGTCCACAGAGAGTGCGGGGTGCTGGGTCGTTAGGGAAGCCAGATTTTACCTGAACCATGATGGATTGTAGGGTGGTGGGGTCCAGCAGGGAAAGGGTATCAAGGGAGGCTGAGGGTTGGATCCCTGGCTCGGTGGGGTCAATAAGTGGGGAGGGAAGTTGAGCGAGGGGGACGGAGGAATAGATGGTGTGAATTTTGTTATATAACAATTCGGCTAGATCATTGCAGGGTGATTGGGCATTGTGGGGGTTTGGGGGGTTTTCTGGGAGTTTGAAATGGGTTTTAGCGATTTGATATATTTCCTTGGGTCTGGAGGCTGCTGCCCTAATTTTATTTTCAAAGAAAGCAGCTTGTGCACTTCTGATTTCATTTTTGCAGGCTTTTATGGCAGCTCGGTATGCGATTTTATCGGAGGATGAATAGTCTAGACGTCATTTCCCTTCCAGTTTTTTACATTGACGTTTGTTTCCTTGTAAATCCTGGGAGTACCAGGGGGCTGTCCTGGTGCTGCGTTTGGATTCAAAGTGATTTTTTGGGAGTATTTAGTCTAAGGATTGTGTTATCCATTTATTGTAGTTCCCGTTACTTGAAATGGGATCGGGGTTGCGGGGTGGTCTGGAGGATTCAAGGGTTGCTGCCCATTCGGTCCAGATGAGTTTTGACCAGTTGCGGTCCCTCCGGGGAACTGTAGGATGAGAAGGGTGGAGGGTAGAGGTCACCCAGGAGATGGGGATCAAAAAGTGATCTGTCCACGGCAGGGGGGAGGGTATTCCAACTAGGAGGTCAGTACAATTACTGAAGACAGGGTCGAGAAGATGACCCTTCGCGTGGGTAGGTTTCCGTACTAGTTGTAGGAGTTGTATTGCCTTAAAGGGATACAGTGACACATGGCCCATTCGCAATTGTAATGGAAAAGTATGATCAGGTGATGACTTGGCTGAAGGCTAAAATGATGCCACAGGATATTCATTAGATTAAGATTGATGGGACGACCTAAGAACCTAAAGAGACGGTTCATGCATTTTATGAGAGATTGCTACAGGCTTTTATACAGTACAGCGAAATGGACTTGTTGGAATATGAGGATATGAGACAGTTTGTGTCTAGACGTCTGGTGGGATTGAGATCTGAAATTAGTCTGATGATACAGCAACACTTAATTTGGTGGCAAAATAAGTCAATCAATGAGATTTTACGCTATGTCTCGTATCGCAGTGACAAGACTGAGATGAAGGAGAAGAGGCTTAAGGAGAAGCTAATGATTGTGCAGATGAATGTGGCTCAAAGAGATAATCAGAACCATCCCTTCACAAGTAATGTGGGCCCTATGCAGGGTGCGTTTCAGCAAGGTGCCCCTGTGATGCAAGGTGGAGGAGGTTTCCAGTCGCAAGATCAAAGTGCTCCTATTGATCAGAGTACTGGGATTGGTGTGGCCACTTTGTAAAAGTTGAATCTTTGTCATTACTGTAATAGATTGGGGCTTTGGAAAAGAGAATGTCATCTTAATCCAGCTAATCAAGTACAAAATTTAGGGTCACCTCAACCTCTAAATAGTGACCAGATGCAGTTACCAAACGGTTCAAGGTAGACTTCCAAATTTTTAAGCGCCTCAAGGCTCGATGATGCAAGTCCCTCAACCCCCTCCCGCAACCCCCAATGACACAGCAGCACGCCAGTAACCCTAGGTTCAATACAAATAAGATCCTATTGTAAATTTATCACAGTAGCTATAATCCTGCTTCCAATGCAATACACGAAAGCTTGAGAAATTTGGTTTGAAATGATTAGGAAAAACATGCAGGTCATTTTTGATAACATACCATAATCCATTCAAAGTGTGGTTGTTTTTCAGAGAGGCACAAAGTCTCAGGAACTCTTCATTCTGAATATTTGCCCATCCCAGTCTATAGTAGAAACAAAAAAGGAATACAGTTAAAATGCTTAGGTTTGAAAATGTAGCCATCATTTTGTATTTATGTCAGCTAGCTCGTTCCTCAATTTGGCACTAGAGGACTGCAAATGGCTAGAGGTCTGTGTCAAGCATCCAAGCTTGCTAGCATAAGTACTGGGCACAAGCCTTGGAAGGAGAACTTGCCATGTTCTCTGTGTCTTCTACGGATGGATAAAGGATTGGTTGAATACAGCCTGCAGTCATACACAGAATCCATGCTTATATGGCAGCATCAAGCAAACAATGTACACAGGACATGACTTTAGGTTACACCTTGTGTCCATGCTTGTACTACCCTCTAGTTACAACCAGTGGTTGTTACTACTAAGCGTAATGCATTATCTTCAGCCATGCTTTGAGCCCATTACTAATGTCTGCAGTACAGGCTTGGTACTGGGTACAGCTTTTGGCCATGCCAGATGCTCATGCCTTCAGTTCGTCCTGGACACAACTGCAAGACATGACTGTCAGGTACACAGTACATGTTTCATCCTCAGCTGTGTGTAGTCTCTAGTCCTCCTGCCAAAATTGCCCTTTACACTAGAAATAGGCCCTGGCATTTGTCCATGAACTGTGCCCTGTATCAATGCCAGAAGTACTAGTGGGGCACAGGGCAAGACTTTCAGCCATGGCCCTAACCCAGTCCCCCTTCAGGCTGAGTGATACCTATCGCCATACCCACAAGGAATGAAGAATGTGGCTTTCAGATTTGCCCTTTGTTCTGCATCCATTTGGGTATTTTCATGAAGGCTCTGAAGATAAGGACGAAGCTTTAAGCAATCCAAACTGTGATTTCCTGTTGTTGGTGCACAATACAGCATATTCTCATAGCAGTTCATACTGGTATTAGGGAGAGCATGGAAATTACCTGTGGCCACACATTTCAATACTGCATGGAGGGTACATTTATGTGTACAGGGTAAAGCAATAATGTCACCCAAAGTGTGGCAGCCACTAATAAAAGTTCCATATTGATTCACAAACGTTCAATTAGTGGAATGCCTAGACAAATGTTCCTTTTTCAAGGGACAAAATGCATTTTCCACCCTATGAGTATTGCTCCATTATGTGGTTATTGTATGTACATCCTCCAACTGCAGAACCACAAAATGTGTTTTCGAAATAGTTTTGCAACCCCTCTATTACCAGACAGTAGATGCTGAGATCAGATTCCAGTTTGCAAACCATTTCAACACAATACTGTCATGTTTACCTTACATTGTTAAAGATTTCAAAAAATGCAAATACATCTGGCTTTTTCTTAAAAGAACTGCTCGGTGAGAGTTCGGCAAAGTGAGCTAAAGAACAGTGATGGATTCTAACCAGATCTGAGACTGATGGTGAGTGTCTGAAAAGTTTCAGTGCTCCGTCCATCATCTCTTTGTGTTTGCTTTGTTCGCCCTAAGTTGGCAGGGTATGCCCAGACCTGGGTCCCTTGCTCACTTTGCCACTGGATTCAAGCTAGCCTGGCTGATGAGGGCTGTTAGCCCAAAACCGGTCCCAGGATGCTTGTTTCCGGTCCAGGTAAGACATGGCTTGGCTGTTCGGGCTGGACTGTTCCCATGAGGCACAGGGTCAAGACTGACATACATATAGCTGTGTCTGCATTGGGGTGGCGAAGTGAGCTACAGAACCATGATGGATTCTACCCAGATCTGTGACTGGGGATGGGTGTCTGAAAAGTATCAGCGCTCCGTCCATCATCTCCTTGTGTTTGCTTTGTTCGCCCTAAGTTGGCAGGGTATGTCCAGATGTGGGTCCCTTGCTCACTTTGCCACTGGATCAAGCTAGCCTGACTGATGAGGGTTGTTAGCCCAAAAACAAAAAACTTGTCCCAGGATGCTTGTTTCCGGTACAGGGAAGACATGGTTTGGCCGTTCTGGGCGGACTGTTCCCATGAGACATAGGGTCAGACTGATTTGCATATGGCCATGTTGGCAGGGTATGCTCAGCCATGTCTGAATTGGGCTGGCAGAGTGGGCTAAAGACCGGTGATGGATTAAACCCAGATCTGTTGACTGGGTGTGAGTGTTTGATTGGTTCAGATGCTCCGTCCATCACCACCCCCTTTTGTACCGCTTTGTTCACCATAAGTTGGCAGGGTATGCTGAGACGTGAGTCCCTTGCTCACTTTGCCACTGGTTTCAAGCAAGCCTGGCTGAAGACGGTTGTAATGTCAGAAACTATTCCTAGGAAGCTTGTTTCTGGTCCAGGGAAGGCATGGCTTGGCAGTTTGGGCCGGACTGTTCCCATGAGGCACAGGGTCAGACTGATTTGCATATGGCCATGTCTGAACTAGGGTGACAGAGTGGGCTAAAGAACGGTGATGGATTAAACCCAGATCTGTTGACTGGGTGTGAGTGTTCGATTGTTTCAGATGCTCCGTCCATCACCACCCCCTTTGTACCGCTTTGTTCGCCATAAGTTGGCCGGGTATGCTCAGACGTGAGTCCCTTGCTCACTTTGCCACTGGATTCAAGCAAGCCTGGCTGAAGACGGCTGTAATGCCAATAACTGGTCCTAGGAAGCATGTTTCCGGTCGAGGGAAGGCATGGCTTGGCAGTTCAGGCTGGACTGTTCCCATGAGGCACATGGTCAGACTGATTTGCATATGGCCATGTTTGAACTGGGGTGGCAGAGTGGGCTAAAGAACGGTGATGGATTAAACCCAGATCTGTTGACTGGGTGTGAGTGTTTGATTGGTTCAGATGCTCCGTCCATCACCACCCCCTTTTGTACCGCTGTCCAGCACAATAGCCATGTCCTCCGGGGCTGCCAGGATGTGGCGAAAGAGGCCCTCCGTAAATGCAAAAAGGTCAGCATTGTCTTCAGTGGCCTTAACTCCTCGGATTCTGATATTATGTCTGCGTGACCTGTTTCCAGGTCCTCAAGGTGGAGTTGGGTGTCCAAGTGCTGATTCTGAAGACGGAGGATTTCTTGCTGCAACATGGCGACTTCGGTCGCATCATTACTCTCTTCCTGTGTAGCTACTCGTTCCCCCACCCCGTGCACATCTCTGCGAATCTCCTTGAGCTCGGCTGTTAATTCCGTTTCAACAGTCAGTATGTCCGCCCGGAGGGTATTGAAGAGGGACTCCATGAAGGCTTTAGTAATGGGTACGCCACTCGAGTCAGGAGCTGTTTGCGGGGACGCCATCTTGCTTGTAGTCGCTGTTGTGCCAGGGCCAGGGAGTGCTCGGCCAAAAAAGTCTGTTTGGGCCTTTTTTTTTCAGGTTCTGGACGATGACACACTCAAACGCGCAGCCAGGCGCGGAGATCACCGACCAGCACTCCCTTTACTGCCGACGTGGTGCAATTCTCCTTACGCGCTCGGAGGGCTGGGTACTCTTAGTGATAGGGGCTCGCAAGTTTCTTGTCCCCCCCCCCTAGCAGGGGCCTGTCACTGTCCAAGTGTATCTGCAGGGGTCCGTCCGGCTGGAATGCACAGCCTCGGCCGCCCAGCAACTGCCTGTATGACGACAATCAGCAAAGTCCACTGCGGCCTCTCCTATACCCAGGCGTCAATGAATCCCACTGCCGCGCAATAGAGCAGACGTAATTTCCAGGCCCCTCGCAAGTGGGAGCGTGCCGTGGCGAACTACAAAATGGGCTCAGCGTATGCATCCAGCGGCACTGCTAGGAGCCTGGGATCCACTCCCGTCGATCTAGTGCGGCGGCGGACACCACCAGCAGGCTCAGTCCCCGCTATACCCCAGTCTCTCAAGTGCACCAATCTGCTGTTGTTCCTGGGTGCAGTCCCAGTCAATCCCAATGTTTGCGCCTCTTATCTGTGTGTCTGTGGTGTAGAAGCGCCTGCTCCAAAATGGTGGTGCTAAGTCCGCTGCACCAGCAGAGGTGGCAAAACGGGAAACTCAAAGGGCCACAGCCATCTGCTTAAACCTGCTGTCCCAACACCTCCTGTAGCGCCAGGTGTGCCCTCCACTATCCGGGCCTATCTACCTCCGACGTTCCCCAACTGCAGGTGCAAAGTTGAGTCACTGACCCGTCCGTCCCCGGCCCGACAACCAACGCCTCGGGAGCGGGCCGCTGTTCACCCTGTTCTGGAGTCCGGGTCTGTGGCCTAGGGCAAGGCGTCTTTCAAGTCTGCTGCGGCCCGCGCCGCCACGCCTTGCTCTTCCGCGGCACTCACCGCCATCTGTCTGCAGCGCTGGCCCGATCGTGCTCTCCGGGGCGAGCTCCAGCTGTATCCCGGGCAGTCGGCACTCTCTCCCGGGTCAGGTGGTTCTTGGCTTCCCGACCAACCAGGCCGTGTCCCGTCGGCCTCTACTGGTGATGCCGGCCTTGGCAGCCCCGGTCAGGACCGCCCCTGAATCGAGGTCGCGGTCGTGGCGTGTCTCGCTGGCGGGAGGCCTCTCCCCGCGTCCAGCTCCAGCGCCCACAACCCGAAGCTGCCCGCTACCAGTAGCAGGTATCGGAAGGATCCAGGCAGGCCAACGGAGCAGCAGGGATACACCGGGCTCCGACAGGCGCTGAAAGAAGCTGTTGTGGCGGACGGCGAGCCGGAGCTTGGAAGGACACGTCCAAGCTCTCCGCCATCTTGGACACCTGGAACATGGTTTTATAATAAGGTTGATAGCTGGACGGCTAGCAACCTTATTATAAAAACATGTTCCAACTTCAGTCTAAGCCTACCAGCAATTATATATATTATACTGAAATTGTCTAGGGTATTTAAGCAAGACTGTGAAGTTGCAGCCTCTTTGGATTTGGCTTACATCTTAAATTCTTGCTAACTGCATTAAGGTTGAAGATTGCTCAATTCCTTGTTGTGCACCAAGGACTGGGCATGTTGAAGCCAATTTGCCTGCCTGCTCATGTGGTGGACTTTCTGAACAAAGCACACTGCACTCTATTATATTCTGTAAATATTACTCCTCACTAAGGAAAATGCTTATTTTACCTGTTCTGAAGCAGGCACAGTTTAAACAGTATAAGGCTGCCATGGAGTTTTCATACACATTGTCAACTGCGCTGATATGTTCTTTAATTGCAATTTCTATACAGTGAGCTATATTACCATGATCCGATATTGTATCATTAAATTATATTCTAGGCAGACATGTCTCAGCGTTATGTGTTTATGATTTTAAGAAGCAATCATTTTTTAGCATTGTTTAATGTATTTTGTGTGATTTTATTGTATTTTGTATTCTTTCATGGTCACTGGATGACCAAATAAAGATTGATGACAGTGCCTTTCTGTGAAACTCAAATGTCTAACAGCATCTCCACTAAATGTCATCTCATATACCATACTTCAGGAGACAAAAAACTTAGAATTTTCCTTGGGTAAACAGGCATCCTTGCTCAAAACCTTCCTTAGCATCTCCAACCTACACTTAGATTATAATAATGCCTGCATCACACAACTATCTTCATTCTGTCTTCAACACTCTTTCGATCCCACGCTTGAGAAAGGTGAAATTCTTGTCCTCCTAACTGCCCATGATGAATCTATTGAGGTAGATCCTCCTACCCTTGTTGATCGGTCAGACCACTTCCTGGTGCTCTTCCTTCCCACCTTGTCTAATCTGATCATTAAAGGACAACAGCGACCACCAACACACTAAATGTGCGAATATAAGCATACATCCCCCCTCAGACAAATTTTCTCAACTCTTTTAGCCATTTCAAAAACTCAAGTAGTCTCGAAAATGGCAGACAATTCAAAGAGAACCTCACAATGATCATGGATGAGTTCATCCCACTAAAACTGAAATTGTTCATAACCAAGCCCTTCGCAAGATGGTTCTTGAAAGAAGTGAACCTAGAGAGTAAGCCCTGACAGCTGAGGAACAGATCTGGAAATCAAATTAATAGTGACAAGCTATGCAAACTTCTACTCGAGGCAAAAAAACTACAAAAAAAACGAATCTTTGAAGCCAAAGTTTGGAGACTAAGGGCCAGATGTAGGTAATCCTAATTTACCGAATCTAAAATACCGAATTTTACCGATTCAGTATTTTAGAATCGGTAAATGCTATGTAGGAAAAAATTTGGTATTTACCGAATCGGTATTTACCGATTTGGTAATTCCCATTCATTCCTATGGGCCTGGAGGCCCACAGGAATGAATGGGATTTACTGAATCGGTAAATACCGATTCGGTAATGGGGGAACACATTCAAGGGTGGCAGGATGTCACATTGACACCCTGTTGCACCCCTGAATCGTGCATGTGTGCACATGTGGCACACATACATGCCCTAGGGCATGTATGTCTGCCACATGGCACTTTTGGAAATGCACAAAAATGCATTTCCAAAGGTTTTCGATATTTACCACCAATACTGAATCCATAACTATGCAATTAACTCATTTGAGTGCTCCATACATTGCAGATTTGGTAATTTACCGATTCGGTATTTTAAGGAATCGGTATTTTACCGATTCCTTAAAATACTGATTCGATAAATTACCAAATCTGTAAATTGGCCACCTACATCTCAAAAGCCTAATACCGGTCGGTAACGGCCGCAATTCGGTAATTTCGGCCGTTACCGAACGGTATTAGGCTACCTACATCTGGCCCTTAGAATGCAAAACAAATGGAGAGCAATTTTGCTAAACATTTTCACAAAATCTATTTCATGTGGTCAATCAACAAGAAAGCTTGAGATGAATTGTGGGACCTTCATTCTCTTCTTCTTAAAAACAAACCATACAAAATTTAAATTGAAGGCTCATGTGCCCTGAGCCATTCTTCCTATATTATCATTGATCCTATACTGAAATCCAGGCCTATTTGGTTTGAATTCAAAGAAATCTCACAATTCAAGCTTTGCAATATGATGGCAAAACTAAAATCTTCGACCACTCTGATACAATTCCAGCATCTAACATCAAAGAATGAATGCATCCCTATTGCCGTTCCGATCAACCTTATTAATAAATCCTTTTCTCATGGCTCAGTCGAAGACAGCCTTAAAATATACCAAAATAAACGATGCACCGGAGTGTGGCCCAAGTAATTAGCAGTGCCTGAGATTAATTCAAGCATTCCATCCACCACTTTTTTGTTACCTACAATGGACCAAGTCACTACACTGTTGAAAAAAACCTAATGCTAACTCCAAAGATATGAACGGCAAAAATCCAGTATCTACTCTCCAGTTCCAGGCCAAAGTCATGGAAAGCTGCACAGATAATTAGCTCAAACAATTCATCACTGAAAACAGCCTTCTTGATAACTTTCAATGAGGCTTTAAGACCAGCTGTAGAAGTGACACTGCCAAGCCTCAGATCACTTATGATGCACTCAACATTCTTGTTAAAAGATATTCCTGCCTTTTTACCCTTCTTGGCCTATCTGCAACACTCGATATGGAGAACTACCATAAACCTCTAAAGCTATCTGAAGGGAAAATAGGAATCAGATGAATATTCCTGAGCTGGTTCACCTCTTTCTTTCATAACTGCTACCAATCCATTTAAGTTTCAAACACCCGCGTCAACCATTAACAAGAGGGTTCTTTAAGGCTCCATACTCTGATCCAGCCTCTTCAACTTATATATGGAGCTACTTGGTTCCTTTCTACCAAATATGCAAATGTATATTTCTATATGGGGGACACTTAGTTATACTTAGAAGAAGACTTTACCTGCCTAGCACAGAGCTTGAAAAAGATTCCGTTGTGAATGACATAGCACCACCTAAAACTGAACCCAGCAAACATTATGGGCCTGATTGGGATGTTGGTTGCTAAGCCTCAGACTGCTCGTTGAAGGCTTACCCACCGACATTTTTGGTTTGAAGTCTGACCGCCATATTAAAATGAAGGCGGTTGGAGTCCAAACCGGCTGGCCAATCCGACTGGCTTCCGACAGGCTCAAGGAGCCCATCGACTAGTCAGAACCGGGAAACAAACATTACAAGACTGTCATTACAATGCACTACCTTTACAATGCAGTCATTACAACGCAACAGCATTTACATTGCATGCCATTAAAACCCAGGTATTACATCGCATGTCACTACAATGCATGCCATTACAACGCATACCATTACAACGCATGCCATTACAATGCATTATAAGGTAAGTAATGGAGTTTTTATAGGCTTTAGGGTGGGTATGGGTTTGGGAGTACACAGGAATAGTAATTTTTACCCCTACACTATCCAACACTTACCCTACTTTAGCACTCACTGGAGTGGGGATAGTATTTTTTACCCCTACACTATCCAACACTTACCCTTCTGTTGCCCTCACTGGAGTGGGAATAGAAATTTTATCCCTACACTATCCTAAACTTACCCCATTGTTACCCTAAAAGGAATGTGTTGTAATAGAATGCGTTGTAAATGTAGTTTCTAAAAATGTGTTATCTTGGCATGCGTTGGAAAATCATGCGTAGTAATGGATGTTGCATTGGAAAAACTGTGTTGTAAAAGCATGTGTTGTAAATGTTTGCATTGTAACGTGTCCTATTCGTTGGAACCACCACATAATCCCTTACGGATGGCGTTTCTGCCGTCGGGATTAAGATGTCGGTTTCCGACATGGAAAGCCTGCCGGAAAGAGATTTTGGGGGGCCCTATAAGGGCCCCCTTCTCTCCTCGGCCTATGGTTGTGGACCACACAGTGCCCCCCTATAAATCCCTCCACCGTGTGGCAGGCACCTTGAGGTAGATGCCACACAGTGCAGGGATTTACAGTAACTCCCATTTCTCTGTGGAAGCTTGTTCTGAGGCCGGTTTCCGACCGCGGCACAAGCTCCTATAGGGAAATGGGAGTTTGCGACTGCACCATGTGCAGTCGCATCGTAATTGCAGTTGCGGACCACCGACCCGAGGTCGTTAGGTTCTGAAACCGCAAAGATGTCGGTTGGAGGTATCTCCGACTGACATCATAATCAGGCCCTAAGTGCACAAAATGTTTTTACAGTCGCAAACAGCCTGAATCACTGTTTGTAACTGCAAAAACATTTCTGCTATTTACTAAAGGCATGTTAAGAGTCAGTACATTTTCTACCAACTCCTAAAAGTGGTTAGCGACGCTATACCAAATCGCTATTCAGAAGGGAGTTGTTGTAGGTGTCCCATCCAGATCGCCACTCAGTATAATATGTATCAATGTTAAGCAATCAAATCAGTTTGCAAAAACGTTGAAAAATTGCTGACTCCCGAGTTGGGGTGGTAATCCATTCGTAACTTTTGTGAATATGAAAAAAAGTTTGTTGGGGAGTAGACAATTTCCCAGTGGTCCAGAGGAGCACAGTCACCTCTAAAACTTCTTTTATTTTGAAAAGTAGTAATGTTTCCTTTAAGGAAAACATGCTGCATTTAAAAAAGGTTACTTTATTAAAAGGCTGTAACTGACATGGTGGTTTGTTAACCTTAGAAAGCCATCATCTTAAGAGAGTCATAATTATTCAGCACAGTTTAATTGTAGCTGAACATTCTTTTTCTCCAAATCCACATCAATTCTTTAGCTAATGGAGCTCAAACCCAAATCAAGTGGCATCAAAGTGGTACCAAATCTTTCCTTCCCGAAGAATTTAAAGGAGTAGTCTAGTCACTTACACTTTCAAGATCAGACAGTGGAAACCCCCTGCTCAAGAGCATTTCTGGGGAGGAGCTTCGCGGGCAACCAAGATGGCCGCGTAAGCTCGGAGCGCCGCGGACCTTCCGATCCTCCTCATACATCCTGCCTGAAATCCTGTTCCACGCGGGTGGATTCTTATTGCTGATGGTCTACTGAGGCGGGTGCTACCTTCCGCCGTCGAATCGGTGGTTCCTACGCTGAGCTACGTCGAGTCGAACTCCGTGCCAGGGCTGTGCCATTGTCTCCCCGGTCTCCGCCACTCCGCACGATTGGACTGCGGAGTTCTTGCCTGTTGTTCCTGCTGGCGGAGTGCGAGTGCCTACTTCACGTTCTTTCATCGGCCTGCCTAAATGTCTAGCCCGGATTTTCTATTTGGCTCGCTGGGGTCGGGCTTGGCTGGTGCAGCCCTTTGTCCTCATCGGAACCAACATGGCGGGCAGAGGGGACCCCGACAAGACGTCGAACAAGGGCGTCCGCGGAAAAACACAGTCGCAACAGAATAGAATTGAGCGATATGTCCAGCCGAAGACGCCGCCCGCCACGGGACCCTCTGCCAAGAGCCTTCCACCTACGGGCTCGCCTGACGGCTCCGAGCCTACCCTGAGCGACATCATGGGGGCCATCACCAGTTTTCGGGCTGACATGCAGCAGCAACATGAGATCTTAACCCACAAGGTGGACACTATGGCTTTTGATCTGACTCTCATTAGAGCCGACCTGGGCAAGACTAATGATCGTGTCAAGACGCTAGACATTAAGACCTCCAGCCTAACGGCCGACGTCTCGGACCTGCAAACCGAGGTCCGGTACCTGCGGATGACTGCAGACCAATTCTCGAGGAGGCTGGAGGACTTTGAGGGCCGTGCCAGGTGGCAGAACGTCCGCATTGTCGGTGTTCCGGAAGGATCGGAGGAAGCGGCGACGAACCTCTTTGTGGAGGAGCTGATAAAGACCCATTTGGCACCGTCTGGTCTTAGTAACTTTTTCTCTGTGGAGCGTGCCCATCGAGTGCCGGGTGGCCCGCCGAAGTCGGGTGTGGCGCCTAGGCCCATCGTGGCACGGCTTCTCAACTTTCGGGACCGGGATGCGGTCCTGCAGGCATCCAGACGGCATGGACCGCTTAAATACCAGAATGCTGAAATACACTTCTACCCGGATTTTACCAGGACTGTTCAGCGGCAGCGCCAGAGCTACGCGGGAGTAAAGCGGAGACTGCGAGATATGGGATATAAGTACTCTATGATGTTTCCTGCTAAACTCCGGATTGAACATGAGGGCCGTGCCCTGTTCTTTGACTTCGCCGAGAATGTGAGTGACTGGTTAGACACTTTATCGCCGCTTCGTGACGCTCAAGATGACCACGATGGAGGTGCGGCTGGTGGCCCGGATCTATGAGACTTGGCTCTACTATGTACCACCGGCGTTTGGTGACCCAGCTTCATGAGACTGTTGGTATTGTTTCTTCAGTGACCCTGTTGACTTTCCTGTCGTTACATGGAGGGTGGCGGGAGGTGTTCGCGGAGATTCCTTACTCCTCTGGGACTTTTTGTAGAGTAGTTTATGGGGCGACAGGCACACTGCTGGTTGGGGGGGCTTTTTAGTCTGATGCAGGGGTGCAGGGTGGGGGGTGCAACTATGCAAGTTTATTTCTTTGTTTGTTCTTTCTCTTTTCTTTCCTATAGGCAATGCAACGTGTTTACTGCTATTCTCCTTTTGATGGTCGGGTTGGCTGGGATTGGGTGGGACGGGTTGCGGGACGATGGGGGGTAGAAAATTAAAAGTAATCAGTTGGAATGTTAATGGGTTGGGTGACCGTGTTAAGAGAGGGGTGGTGATTCAATTGCTTAAGAGACATATGCCCGATGTTGTGCTTTTACAAGAGACGCACTTGATAGGAAACTCTTGCAAGGCTCTTAACCGTAAAGGCTACAAGATGGTGGCCCACTCTGGGTTCTCTTCGGGCTCCCGGGGGGCGGGTATCCTGGTGCGTGCGTCCCTTCCCCTTGAGATAGACGTCACTGTGATTGATGAGAGGGGGCGCTACGCCGCAGTGGCGGGGAGATGGGAGGGGCGTTCCCTTGCGCTGCTTTCGGTTTATGTTCCCCCAGGCCTACAATCTAGTACCTTCCAGGACCTTGGTGGCGCCATTTTGTCCTTGCCTGATGGTCTATTGATAGTGGGGGGTGACTTCAATTCAGTCTGCTCTGGGTCCCTGGACCGCCAACCGCCGAGAGATCTCCGCAGTTCCCAACTGTGGTTGCCTTCATTTCTTGACTCCATGGGCCTGGTGGACAGTTGGCGTCTACTACATCCCGCGCTCCGCCATTTCTCCTTCCTTTCGGGTGCCCATGGTAGTCTCTCCCATATAGACTACGTTTTTACCCTAGCTGCACATGCGTCTGCCGTGTCTGAGGCCCGTTTTTTGGCACAGGGTATTTCCGATCACTCCCCGCTGTGGGTCTCGTTTGATTTTAACATCGTCCTGTCTGACCGCCCGGTGCCGGTTAACCCATGGTATTTCCGTAATCTCAAGACTCGTGCACTCCTTGCTAAGGCCATCGACCTCTACTTCTCGGAGAATGTGGGCTCGGTTGGCTCGGCTATCACTTTGTGGGAGGCATTCAAGACTGTGTTGAGGGGTGAGGCTCTTGCTCTCATTGCGGAGGCCAGGCGAGTCAGAGATGCCGACCTCACGTGTATTGAAGACGAGGTTTTGCGCCTTGAGTCCCGACTGGGGCCCGAGCCCGATCCCTCTCTTTTGCATGACCTTTCCCTTAAACAGGCGGAATACCATGATCTCGCCACGAATGCCGCCCTTACCCTGGCCAAGGAACAGCAAGGTCGTATCTACGACGTTGGGGATAAAGCTGGGAAACTGCTGGCCTGGCTGGACAGGCGCGAGATGGCTAGCCGCGTGGTGCCTGAGATCTTGGGCGACAACGGGGTTGCCGTCACGGACCCAAGTGCTAGTGCCGAGTCTTTTGCTGATTATTTCCGGGGTGTCTACACTTCCAACTCAGACCGCTCCGAGGCTGACTCGGCTGCGTTCCTCTCAACGATTGACCTTCCCTGTCTCTCTGAAGAGGACCGTGCCGACTTAGATCGCGACATATCCGTGGACGAGGTCGCCTTGGCGATCCGTGCACTGAGGTCGGGTAAAGCGACTGGCCCCAATGGTCTTCCGGTCGAGTTATACAAAATTCGACCGGATGTGGTATCCCCGCACCTGCGGACTATGTTTTTGAAGGCACGGGACGAGGGCCTCCTCCCCTTAGATCAGAGGCTGGCCACCATTGTGGTTATTCACAAAGAGGGAAAACCGAGAGACGTGTGCCGATCCTATCGCCCCATCTCTCTCCTCAATGTGGAGCCTAAGATCCTGGCCAAACTGCTTGCCAATCGTTTGGTTGGAGTCATCGGTGATTTGGTGCACCCGGACCAGTCGGGTTTTATTCCCCGCCGTAACACTGCCCTTAATCTGCGTCGGCTCCATGGTGTTATGGCCAGAGCTCATACCCTCGAGGAACCGGCGGTACTTGCTTCACTTGACGCCACGATGGCCTTTGACTCACTTGAGTGGAGTTATCTTTGGGCGTGCTGGCGAAGCTTGGGTTTGGACGGGTCTTTCTGAGCTGGGTGCAACTCCTTTACGCTTGCCCGCTGGCTAATGTCACGGTCAATGGCCGCGTGTCGGCGTCCTTTGCCCTTCACCGAGGTACCAGGCAGGGTTGCCCCCTGTCACCTCTCCTGTTTGCCCTGGCTCTGGAACCGCTTGCGGCCATGTTACGTACACACCCGGACTTACATGGTATAACCTGGGCCCCGGGCTTTGAGGATAGAGTCTCCCTGTACGCAGATGATATTCTGCTCTACCTTACCTCCCCCTGCAAATCGCTCATTGTGGCGTGCGATGTGCTCAGACTGTTTGGACGCCACTCTGGCCTGGTCATTAACTGGGCCAAGTCTTCTCTTTACATTCTAAAGAGGGACACACCGCGCCTCCCCAGAGGCTGCAATATCCAGATGGCCGGACAGGGTTTTAAGTATCTGGGAATATACATTTCCGGTAGCTCTAAGGCGCGGTACGACCACAATCTGCTCCCCCCACTCCAGCGGCTGCGGAGAGATGTGGATAGTTGGCGCAGGCTCCCGCTCTCTCTCCTGGGCCGGGCAGCATTGTTTAAAATGATGTCCTTACCCAGGTTTCTGTATGCCTTACAGAACACTCAGGACCTGGTTCCGGCCCGCTATTTTCGGGAGATTGAGAGCTTGCAAAGGGCCTTGCTCTGGGATGGCCGACCCCGTGTCGCCATCCAGAAGCTCACGTTGCCGTGGTACGACGGAGGCATCGCCCTACCAGATGTACGTCGGTACTATTGGTCCTCTCAGCTCACTGCTATCAACCACGGCTTTTATGGCCCTGTGGATAGCCCAGGCTACGCAATGGACAGGTGGCTCTTACGCGGTGGCAACTACTATCGTGCCCTGTATTCCAGATCCTTTGATCGGCGCCTGTCAGGCCCGACCAAGGCAGCGGTTCACATCTGGCGGACGATCACTAAAGCGCAGGGTTGGCAGGGCAGACTGACTCGTTTTACCCCACTGTATGACTCCGATATCCTGGGCAGACTGTGGCACACCAAGGGCTTCGACAAATGGGATCTCATAGGCATCTCCAGGGTGGACGACATGGTTATTAAGGGCGCAGTCAAGACCTTTCCCCAACTGAAGGCCGAATACCATTTGGGCGATTCGGAGTTTTTCCGCTACGCCCAGCTGAGACACGCGTTGCTCTCCGCCAGGCCGACGGAGGGAGAGATCCCCGAAAGCTCCCCCTTGGAGGACAGGATACTGGATGGCCATATGCCTGACAGTGCTATTTCCCTGTCCTATAAGAAATTGATTAATGTTCGCACTGATCTCCTCCTGTGCTTGCGAGACCAATGGACTGCGGACGGCCTGGAACTTGACGATGAGGACTGGCAGAGTGCAGTGTCCTCCCCTAAGGAGGTCGCTATCTCCTCACGTCTCCGATTGGTGCAATTCAAAATTCTTCACCGGGTGTATGTCACCGGCCCTCGGCTCTTGCATATGGGGTTCTCGCCCGATGGCCTTTGTCGCCGAGGTTGTGGGGCTCTCGCAACCTTCTTGCATATTCTGTGGGAGTGCCCCGTCATTGCCCCTTACTGGGCGAGAGTGCACCGCATTATGGGAGAGGTGACTGGTGTGGTGTTGGCAGCAGAGGGGTGGAGGTGCCTCCTTAACGTTTGGGAACCGTCTGATCACAACACGGCACAGACTCGTTGGGTGACATTGGGCAATATGGTTGCCAAGCGTGATATTGCTCAAAAGTGGGGTGCTGCTACGGCCCCCCTGGTAGTACAATGGAAAGCCAACATGGATTGGTGCATGTTTAGAGAAAAGACAGTCTACGTTGCCAGGGGAAGGCCTCAGACATGGAATAAAGTGTGGGGGGCATGGAATGCGTACAGGGGAGATGTGTGCCTGCCACCGGAACCTGTCCCTCAGGACGAGCACTTATCACCGTAACCTGTGACACCGACTGTTTTATGCTGTTTGTATTTCCCCTGCCTTTTCCTACCCCCCCTCTCTATCCTTTCATTTGTTCTTTTTATCGATTCTCTACCTGTCCCCCTCTGCCTGTAGCCGACTCCTTTCCGTCTCTGTTGCTCCATTGCCACTTTCACGCGCCTTCTGGCGTTTCTTTTCTTGGTTTAGTTATCTTTCTTATAAAATAAAAAACAACCTGCAATGTTCTGATGTGAATCACCTTGCACTTTTCTCCTCCTGAGTCTTTGCTGCCTTGCCCCCGGGATGTTAGGCTGAATAGCTGTGTGCTCTTTTACAATAAAGGTTTTAAAAAATTAAAAAAAAAAAAAAAGAGCATTTCTAAGTTACATCTTGCCTCGTTGAAAGCAGCACTCCATGCAACAGCCAGAATGCACTCAGGGACTAGGAAGTTCAATAATATTGTCCCATCCTAATCTTCCTGAATTTGCTACTGATTGAAGATAGAAGCATAATAAACCCTGCCCTCATCATCCATAAAACTCATCACTCGGACACCCCTAATTCACTAACAAGGAGGGCAACAGAAACTGTGCGGTTCAAACACTCTCCTGAACAGACGACCTGTAGAAAGAAAAGGCCCTCTAACAGTTCATCACATGAAGTGAAACGAAGTTGTGGAACTCTGCCCCGGCTGCCATTAGATCCAAAGCCTCTCAAGAAGTCTTTAAAACTGGAATGAAAAGGCTAATATCCACCAGTTCTTTCCATTATGATTCATCTCATATGCAATATCAAGTTATGACTAGCTTGTCTGTAGAGCAATTCTGATTCATTTTCGTTAGAGTTCACAGAAGAATGCCTAGCTGTCTCCTTTTGGGTTCATACAACCATCCCACGTATATTGAGCTTAATGTAAATCTACAAAAAGTACTTTGCAGGATTTACTGCTTAAAAGTTCATTGCGGTACAAAAGGGGGTGGTGACGGACGGAGCATCTGAATCAATCAAACACTCACACCCAGTCAAAAGATCTGGGTTTAATCCATCACCGTTCTTTAGCCCACTCTGCCACCCCAGTTCAGACATGGCTATATGCAAATCAGTCTGACCCTGTGCCTCATGGGAACAGTCCAGCCCGAACTGCCAAGCCATGTCTTCCCTGGACCGGAAACAAGCTTCAGAGGACCGGTTTCTGGCATTCCAGCCGTCTTCAGCCCGGCTTGCTAGAATCCAGTGGCAAAGTGAGCAAGGGACTCACGTCTGAGCATACCATGCCACACTTATGGCGGCCAAAAGCGGTACAAAAGGGGGTGGTGATGGACGGAGCGTCTGAATCAATCAAACACTCACACCCAGTCAAAAGATATGGGTTTAATCGATCACCGTTCTTTAGCCCACTCTGCCACCCCAGTTGGACATGGCTATATGCAAATCAGTCTGACCCTGTGCCTCATGGGAACAGTCCAGCCCGAACTGCCAAGCCATGTCTTCCCTGGACCGGAAAAAAGCTTCCAAGGACCGGTTTCTGGCATTCCAGCCGTCTTCAGCCCGGCTTGCTTGAATCCAGTGGCAAAGTGAGAAAGGGACTCACGTCTGAGCATACCCTGCCACACTTATGGCGGCCAAAAGCGGCACAAAAGGGGGTGGTGATGGACGGAGCATCTGAATCAATCAAACACTCACACCCAGTCAAAAGATCTGGGTTTAATCCATCACCGTTCTTTAGCCCACTCTGCCACCCCAGTTCAGACATGGCTATATGCAAATCAGTCTGACCCTGTGCCTCATGGGAACAGTCCAGCCCGAACTGCCAAGCCATGTCTTCCCTGGACCGGAAACAAGCTTCCGATGACCGGTTTCTGGCATTCCAGCCGTCTTCAGTCCGGCTTGCTTGAATCCAGTGGCAAAGGGAGCAAGGGACTCACGTCTGAGCATACCCTGCCACACTTTTGGCGGCCAAAGCGGTACAAAAGGGGGTGGTGATGGACGGAGCATCTGAATCAAACACTCACACCCAGTCAAAAGATCTGGGTTTAATTCATCACCGTTCTTTAGCCCACTCTGCCACCCCAGTTCAGACATGGCTATATGCAAATCCGTCTGACCCTGTGCCTCATGGGAACAGTCCAACCCGAACTGCCAAGCCATGTTTTCCCTGGACCGGAAACAAGCTTCGGAGGACCGGTTTCTGGCATTCCAGCCGTCTTCAGCCCGGCTTGCTAGAATCCAGTGGCAAAGTGAGCAAGGGACTCACGTCTGAGCATACCCTTCCAAACTTATGGCGGCCAAAAGCGGTACAAAAGGGGGTGGTGATGGACGGAGCATCTGAATCAATCACATACTCACACCCAGTCAAAGGATCTGGGTTTAGTCCATCACCGTTCTTTAGCCCACTCCGCCACCCCAGTTCAGACATGGTTATATGCAAATCAGTCTGACCCTGTGCCTCATGGGAACAGTCCAGCCCGAACTGCCAAGCCATGTCTTCCCTGGACCGGAAACAAGCTTCCGAGGACCGGTTTCTGGCATTCCGTCTTCAGCCCGGCTTGCTTGAATCCAGTGGCAAAGGGAGCAAGGGACTCGCGTCTGAGCATACCCTGCCACACTTATGGCGGCCAAAAGCGGTACAAAAGGGGGTGGTGATGGACGGAGCATCTGAATCAAACACTCACACCCAGTCAAAAGATCTGGGTTTAATCCATCACCGTTCTTTAGCCCACTCTGCCACCCCATTTCAGACATGGCTATATGCAAATCAGTCTGACCCTGTGCCTCATGGGAACAGTCCAGCCCGAACTGCCAAGCCATGTCTCCCCTGGACCGGAAACAAGCTTCCGAGGACCGGTTTCTGGCATTCCAGCCGTCTTTAACCCGGCTTGCTTGAATCCAGTGGCAAAGTGAGCAAGGGACTCACGTCTGAGCATACCCTGCCAAACATATGGCGGACAAAAGCGGTACAAAAGGGGGTGGTGATGGACGGAGCATCTGAATCAATCACACACTCACACCCAGTCAAAAGATCTGGGTTTAATTCATCACCGTTCTTTAGCCCACTCTGCCACCCCAGTTCAGACATGGCTATATGCAAATCAGTCTGACCCTGTGCCTCATGGGAACAGTCCAGCCCGAACTGCCAAGCCATGTCTTCCCTGGACCGGAAACAAGCTTCCGAGGACCGGTTTCTGGCATTCCAGCCGTCTTCAGCCCGGCTTGCTTGAATCCAGTGGCAAAGTGAGCAAGGGACTCACGTCTGAGCATACCCTGCCACACTTATGGCAGCCAAAAGCGGTACAAAAGGGGGTGGTGATGGAGGGAGCATCTGAATCAATCGAACACTCACACCCAGTCAAAAGATCTGGGTTTAATCCATCACCGTTCTTTAGCCCACTCTGCCACCCCAGTTCAGACATGGCTATATGCAAATCAGTCTGACCCTGTGCCTCATGGGAACAGTCCAGCCCGAACTGCCAAGCCATGTCTTCCCTGGACCGGAAACAAGCTTCCGAGGACCGGTTTCTGGCATTCCAGCCGTCTTCAGCCCGGTTTGCTTGAATCCAGTGGCAAAGTGAGCAAGGGACTCACGTCTGAGCATACCCTGCCACTCTTATGGCGGCCAAAAGCGGTACAAAAGGGGGTGGTGATGGATGGAGCATCTGAATCAATCAAACACTCACACCCAGTCAAAAGATCTGGGTTTAATCCATCACTGTTCTTTAGCCCACTCTGCCACCCCAGTTCAGACATGGCTATATGCAAAACAGTCTGACCCTGTGCCTCATGGGAACAGTCCAGCCCGAACTGCCAAGCCATGTCTTCCCTGGACCGGAAACAAGCTTCCGAGGACCGGTTTCTGGCATTCCAGCCGTCTTCAGCCCGGCTTGCTTGAATCCAGTGGCAAAGTGAGCAAGGGACTCAAGTCTAAGCATACCCTGCCACACTTATGGCGGTCTAGGAAAGACATGGCTCAGTAGTTCGGGCTGGACTGTTCCCATGAGGCACAGGATCAAGGCTGATTTGCATATAGCCAATGTCTGACCTAGGGTGGGGTGTAATGCAAAAAAACAATGGATTTGGGCCCAGGTCTTTGTACAGGGGTGAATGTAAGACATTGTTCTGCATTTTGTCCATCAACTGTGTTTTTTGCAATTTTCACCCCGAGTGGGCTGGGTATGCTCAGACGTGAGTCCCAGGCTCTCCACATCACTGGAGTCAAGCTAGCCAGGCTGAAGAAGTCTGATAGCCAGAAACCGGTCCTTGGATGCTTGATTTCGGTCTAGGAAAGGCATGGCATGGTAGCTCGGGCTGGACTGTTCCCATGAGGCACAGGATCAAGGCTGATTTGCATATAGCCATTGTCTGACCTAGGGTGGTGTGGAGTGCAAAAAAACGATGGATTTAGGCCCAGATCTTTGTACTGGGGTGAATGTAAGACATTGTTCTGCAATCTGTCCATCAACTGTGTTTTTTGTAATAGTTCATTGCTACACACAAGGCTAGACACTGTGTTTATTTTGTGTGAGTGTTTGGGTGTGTGTATATTATATATATATACACATATGTAGGCGGGCAGGCAGGCAGGCATGGCAGGCAGGTGATTTTGTTCCAGTTTCTTCGCGGAATAGGTTGTGGGGGGTTGTGGGTCGAGGTAGTTTTGTAGCTGAAGTGAACACAGCTGTGGTCCGTCCAATGGAGAGCTGTGGTGTGATCGAAGGAGATGTGCTTGCTGGAGGTGAAGATTGGGTCGAGCGTGTGTCCGGCTACATGGGTGGGGGTGTCAACAAGTTGTTTGAGTCCGAGATTGGCCAGGTTGTCCAGAAGGGTGGTGGTGTTGCTGTCGTTTTTCTTTTCCAGGTGGAAGTTGAGGTCTCCCAGTAGAATGTAGTTCTCGGAGGTGATGGCGTGTGGGCTGATGAAGTCAGTGATGTCTTCGCTGAATTGTTTACGGGTTCCTGGTGGCCTGTAGATGAGGGTGCCTCTAAGTGTGGTCCTGGGGTCGGTGTGGATCTGGAAGTGGAGGTGTTCGGCGGTTGCAAGGTTATCGTCGAAGCTGGTCGTGATTCTGATGGTGTTCTTATGGACGATGGCGATGCCTCCTCCAGTTTGGTTGGTGCGGCCTTTTCGGATGATTTTGTAGTCGTCCGGGAGAGCTATGGCGATGTCGGGTGCTGATGATGCGTTCATCCAGGTTTCTGTAAGGAAGGCGATGTCCGGTGAAGCAGTGGCGAGTAGGTCCCAGAGTTCAGTGGCGTGTCTGTGGATCGAGCGGGTGTTCAGCAGGATGCGCTTCTGGTGGTTAGAGTCGGAACTGTGTTTGGAGTTAGTGGATTTGGTGTGGGTCTTGATGCAGGTGAACTTGCAGGAGTGGCAGGCGAAGGGTCCATGGGTACGTCCTGGGGCAGCTTCGTAGCATTGTGGTGTGCGTCTGGGGTTAAGGGCTAAGAGGGTGGCGGCGTCATACGTAATGCGGGAGGAGTGCGATTTGCGGGGGCCAGGGGGTCTGGCGCTGGGCGCGGTCCAGGCGTAGACGGGCTTACCTTTGGCGCACCTTCGGGCGCAAGGGGCGCGTCCGCTGCGCGTGAACGCTGCGCGCAAAAGCATCTGTCATATGTGGATAGTGGAGGGGGCGGAGTGAGGGAGGAGCAGCTGGGATGTGGGAGCGGGGTGGAGAGGGCGGGCCCCGAGGCACAACAATCACCAAATGGCCGCAAAAGTGAAACCGGACCAGGATGTGGCACAAAGTGGGGATAAGCTGTGGGAGACGAGCGAAATTAATTAACAAATGAAGGTCTAAATTACACTATCGAGCGATGCAGACTAGGAGAGCACAAAAAGCATAACACACTAAATGGACCAATATTAGCGAGGCACAGCGCTCGATCGTAAGGCAGGCAGCAGTTAAACAGTGATATCACAGGCAGCTGGCAGCAGTTGTGCACAGAGAACGATCGTAAGGCAGGCAGCAGTTAAACAACGATACCGCAGGCAGCAGTTGTGCACGGCGTGAGAGAGGATCACTGCTCAGCTATGTCACAGGTCAGCAGGGAGCATGGGGAGCGACTGCCACCGAGAGCGTGCGAAATTGCTCCACATCTTACATTAATCATGACATCTTCAAAGACAGCATTGACATTAACACTGCACTTTAGCAAATAGAGTTTAAAATATTACTTTGTTAATGAACATTTCACCTAACTATAACATACATCACTTTAACCTTTGTTTTTTTATTGCAAAAATATATATGAACAAAGTACAAATTAATAGGATCACCAAACATGATAGAAATGAATAGTATCTCCCTCCCTCACGACGATCAAGTGAATTGTTATCAATTCATGAAACTCATATGTAAAACAGAGCTCAATAGTGTTTTTAACCCGCTCCATTCCCAAGCCTAGTATAACAGGAGTAATCTTCTGTTATTCTCTGGAAAAAATGCAAAGGTGACATTATCAAAAGGTTCTTATAGATTACAGATGACTATCACTCTTTTACAACTTAAATGCCCCCTCCCCGCCTCCCCTCCTTTGATATGGTAAAAAGAGACTACCAACCACAGCTATGCCAACACCATCATCAAATGACCCAGCACAAGTGCACTTTAAACTTTAAATAAAACAATGTTATGAATGAAATTTTATGAATGCAATCAAATTCAAGAAATGAAATTTTATATGTCCCAGAATATTGTGTAATCATGCAGAAAAATAATAAACTACATAAGAATGAATATAACATTATTGTATTATTTTAATAATATGACTGTTAAAAGGTTCAAATGTCAACTACGCTTTAAAAATGGAATTGAAAAATGAAAACTGTAAAATTCTTACAGCTGCATCGTAGCGCTTCAGTATCCAAGACATTATAGATCTGGTAATCACTGTGACGGCTGGGTCAGAAAATGGACACCAAAAAATACCACTTCAACAAGAATGTCGAGGCTCTAGTGCTCAAAAGGGTTGTCCAAAGCGAAGATGCAGCCAAACACCATACTTAGATGTAAAAAAAAGCCACCATGAATATCGAACAGACCGAGTCGAAGACGTTCTACCGAAACTTTTCAGCCATAATTTGTAATCCTATGCACCATTGTATGCTTATATTTTCATGAGGTGTTCAATAAACCCCCCATTCTTTGCACCATCTACTGGTTTTTCGACTTAGGGCTCGATTACGATCTCGTTCGGTAAGCATTCCTACCGAATCAGTTCCGGAATGCTTTCCGGACAACTCGGATTGGGGGAGTCCGAACAATCGATTTGGATGTATCTGTATTATTCCGGATGCGATTCAGTCTGACTCCCATGGACTTCAATAGGAGCCTGTGTTCCTTACGAGAACACAGGCTCCCATTGAAGAAAGGGGTGGCTGGGGAAAATCGTGCACCCTATGGCAGGCACCCCCTGGTGCCTGACACACTATGCATGGGTGGAAAGGGGGGGTCCCTTGGGTAACTCTTCGGGCCCCATTTAGAAATTCAGAAGGCTCTGGTTGCTGGGAGGCCTGCTACGGGACAGATTTCGGCAACGATTCCTTCCAGAGAAACGGTCATCGTAATCGCTCGCTCGGAAACCGAGTCCATAAAGCTGCACGATTCGGCTTCGAAAGGCTCGACTTGTCAGAATGCCTTATTTTAACCCTTAGGGTTTCCGGGCATTGTAATGGGTCGTTCAGCACTGGGTACAATTCGGTCAGAAACAAGGGTTCCGAATCGGATTCGGCAAGCACGAATTCTTCTGCTGTAACAGCTGAAGGAAGGAAGCAGCCGTGGAGCAATATATATATATATATATATATATATATATATATATATATATATATATATATATATATATATATATATATATATATATATATATATATATATATATTCTCACACACACACTCGTGCAATATATACATCTTAATGAATAAATGTCAATCTGCTGAGATTATTGTTTAACTGTAATGCTATGTTAACTTTCATTTGCCAACACCTTTGTTAATTTGTTTTCCAGGGACATTGATCTTGCAACATATACAAAGTGCTTTGTCAATACTCATTGATCTCTCTCATCTTTCCCACTCTTTGCACCCCATTCAAAGTGGTAACTTGTTCTATACAATTATGCACACCACTGCTTTTCCTGATTCTGCACACGGCCAGTGAGAGTGCACTAACAACGATTTGATTGCAGGATTGAGGGAAAAATAATTAGGTTTGCTTGCCAAAGAGAAAAATAATAATAATAGAACAAACTGAACATTATTAGGATAACACCGACTCCCAGGGCTAAGGTCACACCTCTCAGAAGACAGGCAACCAACAGAATGTCTTAGTGGGAGCTACCTACGAGAGTGTGGAGGAATCACTGTTAGTAGACAAGGGAAGAAACAGGTCTATGGAGGGTGCATCTGTAGGGAGATGATACCTGCTCATAGTAATAATGAAAGGAGCGAGGAAGTGGATGTGGTGGTAATTGGAAATTCAGCTGCACTGCTCATATGAGCATCTGTGAACTAACAACATGCAAATAAGGGTGAAGTATTCACATTTCAGTAGCAGCATCAGCGCAGAACTTGTGACTAGACAATCTGGACCATATTGATGAAAATTGTGGCTCAGGGATGCGCAGCCCCTGCGTCACAGGAAAAGAACAGCAATACACTGTGTCCAATTAGGGGCACCTTCCTGCACAAAAAAAATCCTGAGATGATTTTACCACTTTCTATGTGTTCTGCAGAATACAGCACAAATAGAAAGAGGAAAAAACTAAGAGAAATAAAGATATTTTGGTGCATTCCCAGGTTACAAGTCTTTGTAAATCTGGGAATGCATCAAAAACAATGGGAGTTGCGTGGAAACACCCACTGTGACTCCCATGAAACACCCCCCTTGCCCAGAGTAAGGTAAAGTACCTATTTGCGCTACATTGTCTTACTCCAGATTTTTTGAACCATTCAAAGCCACATAAAGTGGTTTTGCGTGGCTTCATAAATCTGACTTAGAGGTTTGCATCACACATGTGCCATGTTGCGTGGTGCGAGCATTACGCAAAGCTTGTATATATGGAGTAAGGCAATAACTTACTTTGCATGGAAGGGGCGTTCAATGGGTGTTCTCATTCAACGCCCATGGTTTTTGGCACTGCCCCAGCTTTACAACATAGCGTAAATGTGTGGCAGAGCCTAAACTAATGCCTTTCCAAAGCGGGCGTATTAAGGAAAGATATTTACATTTCTCCTCATTTTTTCCTCTTTCAGCAGCACACATAGAGCGAGAAAAACGCCTCTTTTGACAGTTTTTGTGCAGGAAGGTATCCCTTCCTGCACAACAACAATCATGCTAATGCAGACACACACCATGGTGCCTGCGTTGGCGCACAGCTGCAGTTTGTGCACTGGCAGAAAGGACAGGAATGTGCTGTATCTTGTAGATATGGTGTATTCCTGCCCTTTTCTTTTGATGAGGGGCAGCGCCGCTAGAAGGCAAATATGCCCCATGGTTTGTAGTCTGCACGGCCAGGGCGTCGCAAAAACTGATGCCCCAGCGGTGCTAGTCAAGTGGCTCATAAATATGTCCCTCTGGTCCTGTGTTGTGTCATCAAAACAAAACCATCTGCTGACTTTGGTTTCTGTCCTCATCTTTCAGATCTTTTGTTTTGAGAGTTTTAAATATAACGTCAGTCATTTGGATTTTTACCAGTAGGGTCAACCGATTCACCCCCGGAATTACGAATGGCAGCTTGCATGGCACAGAGTTGAAGGCCCTTCCACTCCAGGGCGCATTTAAATATGACACTGACATGCCTTTCATTTGGTAGTTTTATGGGGAAATGGCCGACATGCCAATGCAATTTCCTGCTGAATTTCTAAAACGGGATGTATTAATTTACTTTGCAGCTAGTAATCATGTCACCGGTGTCACGCAGATGCCTAATCACGGCAATTCTAGTAACAGATAGCTTATCTTCCCCCACAATATGCTCCAATCAATTTATATAAATCACGCTGTGTTCATTTCAACGGTGCAAGCAGAAACGAAAAAGACGCATCTGCGGCGGAGATCGCACAGTTGATTTGTGATTGCATGGTGCCATCCAGTGGCAGTTACATAGAAGGCTATGACAGTCTTTGGGTGACCTGCCAAACACTACTGTATAAATGTATCAGCTGTAGCGGAAGGCGTGAATTTATTATACACAAGCGGTTACTGAGCCTCGCCTGGGCACAGCTGCACTTCCTTCCTCTTTTTTGCCGAAAAACATGTTGATTTTAGATCTCGTAGCATCAGGTAGGCACAACCAACATTCGGTAAACGTACTTAGTCAGACTGGAGATGGCGTTGCTTAACAACTTGATTTATTGGTAGCTGACAGTTGTTGCAGGTAGGAGTCATAATCAGCTGCGCAATACTTATCATACAATGTAGACCTGGAGCACGTGCTATGACGTCCTGTTCTGGCACTGTTCGCGCACTTCCTGATTTTTGCCCGCCTGGTTCCTAATCTCTACCCAAAAACCTCCGACAATAAGCAGACCTACAATTCCACAAAATCTAAAACCCTGGAGGGCAGATTTACAAGCCCCTTGCGCCCCTTTTACGCCACAGTTGCGTCACTTTTGTAACGTATCGGCGGCATAAAAGATGCGCCACGGTGCGGGGTACTTATAACTTGACACGTCACGTTGTAAATCCCTGCGCCAGAAGGAGGCGTTCCTGCACTGGGGGAGGGGGGCCCATGCTGCGTCAAAACCCTGCGTCAGCTTGAAGCAGGCGTAAGGATTGACGCAGCATTAACAAGATAGGCCCCCCCAGAGCCTTGCTGGAGCTGTGTCGCAATTGCAATGCGCCGCCTTTACTGCACAGATGCGTCACGCATCTGTGCCATTTTTGTCCATTAGTGCGCCACATTGTAGGTGCGGCGCATCAATGGTGGCGGAGGCATGGCGCACAATAAGTGGAGCATCCCTGCTAATATGCAGGGATGCGCCACTTATTGTAAACCTGCCCCTACGAGTTTAAACTCTATCCTCACCTGTAACTACGGTTCTATATTTTTCTCCTGTCTACTTACTCAGTCTTACTTCTTTCTCCCCTCTTTTTATCTTGCCTCTTCTATATTAACTGTAAACTATCCTCTACTTCTCTTCACGGCCTACTTCCTGACACGTGCTCTCTTTTTTCTCTTTTTTTGAGTTTCCTCCTTTCTCTTTCCAGTAACCATTTACGCCATCTTCTATGCTCACATTTCCCAATTCCCTGATATTTTTGCATATTATAGTTCTTAGTTTATAACATCTTCCTGTTCTCTGTAAGGAGATTTTCCAATCGAACACTGACTCCTAGCTTGAGTTGGGCTGTATAAATAAACGTCCCTCGACAAATCACCAATGTATGAGGTTCCTGTAGTGCTTTCTTCTCAAGGGTTTGGGCACTTGGGTTTGCTAGGATCAGAAAGAGGTCACAAGTGACAAACAATGCACTGCTCTGCCAGTAAAAAGCCGACCCACACTATTGCCAAAAGGTGGGACGACTGATAAAATTAAAGAACACAAAAATCGGCCTCTAATAAGCTGGTTTCCGATGAGATGTTGCATCTTCTATATGGACAAACTTCTGATAATGGAAGTGCAAGTATTGTATATAGTAATGAATAACGGAAAAATCATTTCATTTAAGAAATATCATGCAATGTGGTCAAGTAAGGAAGCTCGGTCAACATATAACTGTCTGTACACCACATCTTCTCTCATTTTCTAAATTTCCATACCCAAAACCCAAACCTAGCCCTGAACCCGGGAGCCGCTCATAGCCAGGACTTGCCTTTTGCTGCGCACACTTGTGCGTGGGGACTATGAGGACCAGCAGCCCCGTGACGCTGCTCACCTGTGCCCACTTGCCTGCCTTCTTCTACATAACGGCTCGCGGCCCCCGCTACGCGGGAGCCGCTCGTAGCCAGGACTTGCCTTTTGCTGCGCAAACTTATGCGTGGGGACTATGAGGACCAACAGCCCCATGACACTGCTCGCTTGTGCCCACTTGCCAGCCTTCTCCTACATAACAGCTCGCGGCCCCCGCTACGCGGGACGCGCGCCGGGCAAAGGGTGGGCCCGTTTGAGCCTGTTCGAGCACGGAAGAGGACGGGACGGGGCTCTCCTCTGACACCTCTGACACAGAGCACATACGAAGGTTAGTGCTTGTATGTTGGGCTGCAGGATTGTCTGTTTACTCATTTACAGCTAGCCAGTGTAGACCTGTACCCTACTATTGGAGCAGGCGTTGAGCACCCCCTCAAAATCATGACAACCTGTAGAGGGGGAAAAGGCAGGAAATCCATACCTGGTGGGTGGATAGTGGGTTCGCTGGATCAATTCTAAATTAGGGCATCTTCTGTATTGGCCCATGAAATCGAATTGACCAACCGCCGGTTATCACAGGATACCATTTTTGATAAACGGTCGTCTATGTGCAGGCTGGCACATGTAACCTCACTGAAGCAGCCTCCAATTTCAGACATTGACTCTCCTGCTAATACAGGCAATGGTAGCCAGCAACTTCAAGACGTTGGGGGGCCGTCTATTTTTCTTCCCGTTTGGATGTTACACCAGCTACCCCGCATGTTCCTCTACAAAATCAAGAGCATGCTAGTGTCACAATTTCGAGAGCACGAACGAGGTCTGTATGCAGTTCTATCTCGAAAGTGGCGGCTAAACAGTGCGAACCAGAGCCAGCAACCAAGAGAAAGCGTGGAGGAGCTCCCCAGAGGAATGAAAAAGCTAAAATTCCAAAATGTACCAAGTCTGGAGATTCAACAACTACTGGAACATTAACTAGCCCTGAACTACGCCAGCCACTCATACAAGTGAGCATGACTACATCAAACTGTGGTGAGGGTAATTTAATCCAGACAGGAACAGACTTTTGGTCCAAAATGGGAACTCTATTCACCAATTCATGTCTTCCCCTTTATGATAGACTTAACTCCATAGAGGAAAGACTCTCACATTTTGAATCTCTTTTAGTATCTAACCATGCTAAGGATACTGTGCGGGAAGAAGGGGGCATTGGGAATCCAGAGAGGCCAGATAGGCCAACAAATGTAGTTTGCAATTCTTATGTTCCTAGCAATGTACCTCAACTGCCCCCTCCCAATCCACCTCTAACTAGTGATAATGCTGTGACAAACACTACAACAACGTGCAGAAGGGTGGCAAATGATGGGGTGGAGGAAATGAGAATATGAACCCAGCGATGTTGTCTGAGGAGGGTAGCTTGATGTATGATTCAGAGAGAACGACCAGACTGCGTGCTCCTGTAAGGAGTGCTGTGATTACTGACGCACCAAAGATCATATTACCGTGTATAGATCTTCCCCCAGAGTCAATACCGTATGTTGTGGTACTAGTAGGGGTTCCTGTATTGAATCAATGCAAAGATGAGTCATATACTGATCTTACTGGTTGAACTATAACAGGCCACTCCCCATACAGACATCCAGCGAAATTCTTTTTGCACGTAAATTGGGTGGGGAAACTAAAGAAAAATATTGAGGGTGACTGTATCGCGATTAATTTCAGAAATAGGCGGGCTGTTGAGCATATATGTAATTGGTATTCAGTACGGCCAACAACACAAATACAGCCCCTTCCCCTAACCCACTTTTACCCTGCCACTCCCAATAATCTCATTTCCAATCGAAAGAGAAGAGGCCAGTTTTGAGGTAGCTGGGATAGCTGGGGACTTAGAGTCCAGACAGGCAATGGAAACTGGGGCAAAGACATCAATATTACCCCCCTATCAATTCCATTTCCTGTAAGTAACAGATTCCGTGTTCTGGACCAGGTAGATTGACAGTTGAGGAGTAGCCATCATTTAGCCCCTTCTTGATAATAAGCTGGGTCTGTTAGACGTTGGCGAGGGTATTGTGGCCTACGACCAGGCCTTCGCCCCCAATAGTTCCCAGGGGTGTGAGAGTTCCACAAAGGGAGCTATTGATGAGAACAGGGGAGATATAGGGGGGGGGGGGGGCAGCAGGGATGTTGGTGTGCCGTTTGGCACCTCATCACCACTAACACAGGATGGTGTAGTTAGAGTTGCACCTCTTCTAGCAGTAAGAGGGGTTTCTGACATAGAATTGGAGAAGGAGGTGGCAGAGCACAATTGGGTTGGATTAAATTCTGATGGCCTGCCATGTAAGGATGATAGACACACTATGATACATCAGAACACTTGAGTGCTGGAGGCTAATGCTAACATTAAAACTCTTTCGTGGAATCTGGCAGGCATTAAAAATAAACTATCTTGTCCAGACTGGGGTTCTTTCGTAGAAAACTGTGATGTTTGCCTGTTTCCGGAGACGTGGGCTCAGGAGGAATATCAGAGAACAGGCTTGCCCCCTATAATATATTGGCCACCATGAAGGGTAGGGAAAGACCCTCAGGTGGCCTAAGTATTTGGGTGGGCACCCACCTTGGAGCTAAAGCTGAGCAGATTCCAACAAAATCTGAGGGTGTACAATGTGTTCTCCTAACAATGCCCGCAAAAATACAAATTGCCTTACTTAATGTATACTCAAGGCCAGTACAGAATGGGAAGGAATCCGGAGCCATTGAATATTTGAGACAGTTTATATTGACTCTTGGCCCAGCAGTTGTTCTGATAGTAGGGGTGACTTTAATTGTCAGTTTGAGCCCCTAACTACTCCAATCCTAGATGGCCCTACTGATGAGGATCAGTACTGGCATATACCTGTTCCCCAGATTCTACCTGTCAGGGCTTGGACGCCGCTGGTTTTACAAATAAACTCGTTTACCCTGGCATCTTCACTTAGGGCATGCAATGGGAGGACTAATTTGGATAGACCAGGCCTGCCCACCGTTAATAGAGAAGGGCAAAACTCGCTGCTGGATTATATTATGGTTGAAACCAAAACATGGGATATGGTTTTGGACTTCCAGATCCATCGGAGACAAGATAGTGATCATAAGGCCCTAGTAAGGACTCTTAAACCGGGGAGTTTGGGTCTGTCTAACCCCCCACCAGCCCTCAACCCAGCACAAAATGTATATTCTCTAGCGAATAACAGGCGGAGAGTGAAGTGTTGTTATATTCAGGGATCTCCAATTACATTGACAAAAATCTACCAACAGGTCCTACCACATCTAATAGAAATGGGTTAGGCTGGTGTAATGGACACACAAACGGGAATTTTGGACAGGCCCCTAAAAATCCGCAAACAGTTGACATCCAAATTGTTTGATGTGTTTTATCCGGTAGGAAGTCAAAGGGCGAAAATTGTCTCAGTCCACCATTGGTACAATGTTAATTGTCGTAAAGCCAAAACAGAACTGTTAATTGCAGTAAAGGCTAAGGATAGGCTAAGAATTAAGCTGTGCAGGACTAAGTATAAGCAGATTATCCATCTAGAAAAGAAAAATTGGGAAGCAGGCAAGTGGGAAGATCTTAGGAATGCCCTTTATGAAAAAGATTTGAAAACTTTTTGGGGAAAAGTCAGCCCTGGGGGCAGGGAAGGGAGACCCGCTGTAGAACCTAACAGAGCCCCAGCAGCCTGGGAAGCACACTTTGGGACATTGTATGCCGATTCGGGCAATGACGGTATTTTTTCTCCGCTGCCGAACCCCTTCCATGAGTATCGATTGGAAGGGGTCTGGGAGATTACCTTAAGCGAAGTAGAATCCGCCATTGATAAATTACAACCTAATAAAGCGCCAGGTTTAAATAAGTTACCCGGGGATCTTTTTCAGATGGAACCGAAAATTTGGGGTCCGTATTTGTGTGCCCTGTTTAATGCTATTTTAACGGGTATGGACTCCCCGGATACTTGGCGCAGGCCGAGATAGTCCTGATACACAAAAAAGGTTGCCCTCTCTTACCGTCCAACTATAGGCCTATTAGCCTAACAGATACTACTCAAAAACTTATGGGACGGGTTATTCTAGATAGAGTTCAGGTTTGGATTGAGGAGAAAGAGATTCTGAGTCCCTTCCAGGCTGGCTTCAGGACGAGTATATCAACTATTGATCAGATATTCAGACTTCAGGTCTTATATTGGAAGACGGTGAGTGTAGAGGGTGGCAGCCTCTACCTCATCTTTGTTGACCTGAATTCTGCTTTCGATCTAGTCCCTAGAGAAAAGTTGTGGAAGGTACTGTATGATCTTGGAATCCCACCATACCTTCTGGATGTGTTGGTGAGGTTGCACAGGAAGACCTACGCACAAGTTAGATGCGGGAAGCAGGGAGAATTGTCAGCACGTTTCCCAGTGAAACAGGGGGTTCGCCAGGGGTGTGTCTTGGACCCTACTCTATTTTGTCTTTACATCAATGGGATCATAGACCACCTACTTGGAGTTAAAGATAGTGATGCTCCAAAGTTAGTCTCGGGGAGGTTGCCCGCGTTGATGTTCGCGGACGACACTTTGTTGTTCATCAACGGGCATCCAACGGACTCTGGATGGCTTCGCTGATTTTTGTATATCGAGAGGTCTGGAGATCAATTTATCTAAAACCAAATTTATGATCTTCAACCCTCCCAGGTCTACTCGCCCAAATCCCCATTAGATGGGACTCTCTTGGAGAGAGTGAAGATTTTCGAGTATTTGGGCATCACCTTATCGGAACAGTTGGAGTGGTATACCCAATTAGCAAGGGCATCCCTAAAGTTAAGCCAAACAGCGGGGGGATAATGAAAATGTACAGACTGTCCAAGTTCAAGCCAGCTGCGTCTATCATTGAAATCTATAAAGTACAGGCTAGGGCGGCTACCCTATATGGGGCATAACTGTGGGGCACTGTAAGCCCGCCAACCTCATGAAGGTAGAACATAATTTCATGAGGAATTTGGTGGGACTTCCGCCGAGTACACCCCTAGTACCCCTCCGCATGGATCTAGGGTTATTACCCATTGAGGAAGAA
The DNA here is from genome assembly GCF_964263255.1 of Lissotriton vulgaris. Classification (NCBI taxonomy): domain Eukaryota; kingdom Metazoa; phylum Chordata; class Amphibia; order Caudata; family Salamandridae; genus Lissotriton; species Lissotriton vulgaris. The sequence goes on along the minus strand of NC_141689.1, from coordinate 1,110,688,320 downwards.
GTTGCTCTAAGGCCACTCATGTACTGGAGAAAGCTATGGGTAGTCTCAGAACTATCTCCCTACAGAGATGAATTTAGGGAGGTTCTGCCAATTTTGAGCAGCAAGAAAATTCCATGGCTCAGTTACATTAGGGCACTTCGCAATAGAATAGGAAGGCCGGAGCTCTGGGAAGCACCAGATATAGCGTGTCCATCAATAACTAGGGCCGATCTGGTGCGACATTATAGGCACCATAATTTGTCAACCCTCCAAGCAAGTTCCACTGCTGGTCGTTTGACAATAGAGTTTCTCCAAGTGAAAGCGGAATATAAAAAAGAAGAGTTTCTAGACTTGATTTACCCGCCTGCGGCCAGGAAATTATACATGTAATTTAGATTGGGGACTCTCCCTCTTATGCCGTTTTCTAGCAAATGGGACAATGAATAGAATAACGAATGTCCAGCATGTAAATATAAGTTAGAGTCGGAAATCCATGTCTTTTTTATCTGCCCTGTATATTATGCATCCCGCAAACGATGGGTAATTCCAATTTGTAGAAACTTGGGTTTTAGACACTGTTTTCAAGCTTTTAGGGTTTTAAAGTATGACACCCATCCCCCTATTGTTTTTGCCTTCACGCGCTTTTTGGACGGGATGTGACACAAGCGTAGGAGTTTTTTTAAATAATTATCTGTGGGGCTGTATACTTGTCTCCTGTTAAAAGAAATTTATGAAGGCATAGATATATTTGGGTATTTGGAACTTTTTATTAATCTAGCGACTAATATCAATAACTTTCACTGAATTTTGATTCTGTTTTTATTATGGGATGGCTAAAGCGCAGTTTTAACTTGGTAAAATGTTGAATACTTGACTGTTTTGTACTGTTTTATGTTATTTATTAACTTGATTGTTGTTTGTATGTATGTAGTAATGTGCTTTTATGGTCCGATGTGGTCGAAATCAAGTTATTGCTTGATATATGAGGATATTAATAGCCAACATTTCTCACAAAACTGTAAGTGCCCTATATAGAGGAAACATAACTCCACATTTACTGAATAAGCATTAGGAGTACAAGAATCCAGGATTTGATGAAATTCAATTTATGCAAGCACAATTCCATAAAAGGATTTTACAACAACATTGTGGTATTTTTTCAACAAAAATTACATAACCCATTGCCTCTTGTTTCTAACAGCGACCAGAGAGGTAATCATTTCCTGTACTTTGTCTCAGGATGTGGGCAACCTTCCTGCACCATTTGCTTGTTGCAAGATTATTTTCAGCAGGGACTAGAAGTTTTAATAGACAAGTGCTTGAAGACATGCCGAAGGCATTTTAAAAGTCACATTCCAAGATTAAGGGTCTCAATCTGGGTGCTATAGTAATCCTGATTAGGGTGCAAAAAGAGGTGTTCATCCCAAATTGGGATCACAACTAGTGTGCATATTTCACACTTTTTACATACAATGTAGCTCAATTTGTATGAGAAAACACTGCAACTCTCCAAGATCCACAGACCTGGAAATGGAAAGACTGCAGTTTTACAATGTTATCCTCCATTAAACTAGTAGTGATGCACTAATTCAGAAGCCCGGAAATACCACCCCATAAGGTTTCGATTAGACATGCATTTGTTCGATAACATTTTAATACAGCACTCAAAAGAGGCCCTGTCTGCTTACTTCTTATCCCTTCTCTCACTTCACGTCATGCGCGCTCATTTGAACCCTAGCACTGATAAACAAGCATTGATAAACAAGCAATTATTCATTACTAGTATTTTCCAGAAACACGCTGAGGCAGTTAGCTTTGTGTAGATTTTCGGTTTTCAATATGGTGCGCCAAAATGGGACGGATATTCAGTTCCGATTCATGCACCACTTTATGACACGCGTTTTAACATACGCTGATGTCATGCTGGCCTTCTGTATAGTTTCCGTTCATTACTAGTATTTTCCAGAAACAAGCTGAAGCAAGGTTAGCTTCATGTAGATTTTTAATATGCCGCACCAACATGGGATGAACATCTCGACTCGTTTCCGCTCCTATAGGTAGTGAGAAGGAGCCTGAATTTATACACACATTTGGCAATGAGACTACATGTAGTGTGAAGTGTTTCATTAGTATTGGAAGAGGACACGTTTGTAACCAATTTTTCCACTGTTTTTGTCTAGAATGCAATCCGGTTGACTAATGAGCAACCCATTACGGAAGATCTTTTGACACCGTAAGGCAACCTTAATACAAAGATTGAGGACACCTCGACAAATTGGAAAGCTATTAGTCTTTACCATTGTTGCCCGTCCTAGTAAGTCCCCTCACTTCACTATAAATCTACTTACAGGACAGTAAGTGTCCCGTCATGTAACACATGATTACATTTCATTGCAGATATTTTGAGGAGCACCTTTGCTGCCCGCCCCGGACGGCCATCCAAAGCCGTTCCTATAATAGGTACCAATTCCGGATACCTACTTCCTGATTCACCTAATGATACTACGCACACGGAATGCAATTCATTATATTTTTTAGGTGCTCCACACTAACATTTGTCCTCATGAAGACCCCACAATGAGGAACTAAAAACCCTTCATCTTTCGGGGTCAAACGTAGACCATATACCCTCAAACCATAGGAACAGAAGAAATTGATTTATCGTGACCTATGTGTTATGATTATAGGGAACTATGGACCAAATTTAGGCTGTAAAGGTTCAACTGTATATAACATGAGACCGTGTTCATGTCACACCACCTTTACCCAGTCCCCCACCAACCCAATCACTCCCATTTCCCCCAATACCTCCTTTCTCTTTTCACTGAGAGCACTGTAAATATCTAAAATGTATCTAAAGTATTCTCATAGATCTATATTAATGCTTTGAGCAACAAAGGTATTCAACGGATGCTCCATTTGGGATAATGAAATGAGGTTCTAAATGTGATATATGGATCAACATGGATGCTCTGAATCCCAAGAGCATTGTGTAACCTTTTTCTATATTTTGTAAATTTAATATGTTGAATTGATGAATTCTAAAACAATCTTTCTTTGGTGAATCATTGATGTGAATATAATGTTGCAGGGACTCCCATGACCTTTCTCCAAACGTACTAACTAAATACTTAGACGGTCCCAAAAGGGAGACCTATTGGCTATGGTGGTGTTTGGAGGGCTGGGGTGAGGGGGGTGCTGTGTGAGGCAAGCCTGCATGTTTTCCTGGTTGATGTGTTCTGCACCGTGCACTTCTGCGAGAGAGCGTGGAGAATAAAGCGTCTCCACCATTCCTCCTTCTGGGGTGGATTCAGAATGGGCAACAATTACATTCCTCAGGTGCATTATTCCTCGTTAGGGTTGTGGCTGGAAGAATGGAGCGAGGAAGTGAATTTAGTATTTCACCGTTTTCACCAAGACAGAGAGCTGGTGTTAGAGCCGAGATTGATAGTCCCACGGGCCAGATGCTCATTCACTGGTCACAGCTGGTCCATGAGGTGGGTGGCTTCTCCAGACAGGCCCAAGCTACGAGTTAGAGTGAGTCGACCAGTGAAGTCCAGCCAGTCGTAGCCCAGAGTTGGGCAGACTTCATGCTGGCTCTTCAGTGGTGCACTATGCTAAAGGAACGAGAGGGCGGCCGTGACGAGGGTTCAAAACAGTCCTGCATGGTCGGATGTTTACAACGCTGAGGCTGTTGCGTTTGAGCCCCTCTATCTCACCTTCCCCCTCAAAAGGTCCTCTCTTCCCTCTGGCGACGCATGTCTCCTTGCCTCGGGTTTCTGTCTCGAGGCAGATGAATGGCAGGGTCTTGTCAGCGCCTGAGCGCTGCAGGCTGGTGACACGTCTTTGCAGACCACCTGATGGTTAGTGTCAGGAAGGGGGTCTTCCGGGCTGGGCTGGCGACAAGTGATGTAGTGTTTACTAGTAATGGCCACGAGTCGTTTCTTTCGTGGTCTGGCATTACAATGATGTATTTTTGTTTAAAACATAAATGAAGATATTTCACTAAAATGGTCACCAAATATATAATTACTGAAGTAACATCAACTTTTCCTAGCGCCCAAACTTCAGAGTGAATCTGTAGACATGGCCCCAAAAGTCCTTTAGGAAAGTCACTTACTCTTATCTGACAGAAGTGGACAGCGCTGAGAAGCAGACTATTGGGTGCTATGCAGAAAAAAATGAGAGCTTTAGCGCTATTTCTGTAAACCCCATCTTGCAGATGTTTTTTGCATCATGTCAGCGTCACTGCAAATGTGCTTGATATTAACTTGCTTCTTCCAAAAGGTGACTCGCACTAGAATCAGATACAAGATGTAAACATATAATAAACGTGATATATTCGGGGACCTCGGGATCGCTTCCAGGACAACGCGCTCACCGGGCTCGTCCACCTAGCGCAGATGCAGTTCAGGGGAACCCCCGAAACCCTATATATAGTTCTAAGTGTGTTTCCGTTTTGGGTCAGTCAGAGCCTGCGGTGGGCTCAGGGTTGTAGCCTAGAGTGGGCCTAGCTTGAGCAAAAGATGCCAGCCTGGTGCCCATGAGGAGCAGGTGTTGGATGCGAAGCAGAGAGTACAAGTCGTTGATCTAGGCTGGGGCCTAGCTAAGGCGAAGCTCCCGTACACATCACTAGCATTGAGGCTTTATTTGCCGTGCAAGCAGCAGTGGGTTCCCCAGAAAAGAGGCACGCGTGCATCTAGGTTGTGCACCACCAGCACGCCCCTTCCTAACGACTTCCATCAGAAGCCAGGCCTCAGCACAGCGTGCCTTTTGAACAGGATTTTCATTCAATCTGTATACACCTCACGCTTCCTGGTAAAAACTTTTGAATATTTTATAATTCAATATAGATATTTAGAAATACATATAGCAAACAGTTTATATCAGTCAGATGACTGACTCAGTCATCTTCCAAATGGTGCACTGTGAAGGAGTATCGCTTCCGATCGCAGCCCTACTAAGCCAATTTCGATGTGAGCCATGCGGACCAGATATAACAAGCAATAGAAAAATATATCATGGGCTCATCTACTCTGTATTAAAATGTTAAAGCTTCAGCGATAGATCGCTAGGGAAGGGATTCACATATATAGGGAAGGGATTCATGTATACCCCTACCTAGACGACTGGCTAATAAAAGCAAGTTCCTACAAACAATGCCAAATACATGCACAGCGGGTCACAGAGACTCTGACAGAACTGGGATTCTCAATACACTGGGAGAAATCCTCGATGGAACCAGAACAAGTGAAGATCTTCCTAGGCGCACAGATCAACACCATACAGAGCAAGGTGTTCCCTAGAGACAAGAGAACACTTGCCCTGCTGAAGGAGACACGTCAATACCGGAAGGGGCGAGCTCTGACAGTGAGGATAGCAAGCAAGATCATGGGGATGAGGGTGTCCTACATACAACTAGTCCCCAATATACGACTCCACATGAGACCATTCCAGGAATGGCTCTAATAACAATGGTCACAAGCTACAGGGAGTTGGGAAGATCTAGTGGTTGTAACACATGCAGTGCAGGAGGAAATAGCGTGGTGGAACAAGGTGAACATAATAAGGGGGAAGCCTTTAACACCACCAAACCCAACAGTGACCATCACCACAGACGCATCCCAGAGGGGATGGGGAGCACACATGAACCAGCTCAAGGTGCGGGGTCTGTGGACTACAACAGATGCGATCAAACACATCCACTACCTAGAACTAAAGACAGTGTTCCTTGCCCTAAAAGCCTTCCAGAAGCAACTGTACAAGCAGAGTGTTGATACAAACCGACAACACAACAACGATGTTCTACATCAACAAACAGGGAGAAACACAATCAGTCCCACCATCCAAACTAGCGCAGGAAATATGGAGATGGGCCATCCCACTAGAAATAGACCTCCTGGCTATACACCTACCAGGAAATGACAACATGGAGACAGACAGGCTCAGCAGACAGACATCAGCATCCCACGAGTGGGAGCTCAATGCACAGGAAACGCACTACCCTACTTCTTAGCCTAAACGTCTATCAATATATCCTCTACGTCAAATCTCATTTATCCCAAACCCCATACCACTACTATGATCCCCAAAATAAACCTTTCTTGACTCTCTCCTACTCTATCCCTCCTTGTATCATCTGACACCTCTTTCTACTATACCTATCCCCCAAAACAGACCTTTCTAAACTCTTCCCTCTGACTCCTCCCTTCCAAAACTAATTTTTACTCATCCAAAAGCCTCCTCCTATTGCTAAGATCTAAAGACAAAACAAACAAAAAAAATCCTTCACTCTTTTATCCCTCCACTATCCTTTTCGATCAAAACTAACAGACTAACATGTTAACTTCTCAAATTCCATATTCAACTATACTAATTCACCACTAATCCTTTATGGGTTCCGGAGTGGCGTGCTTCAACACCCCATCAGGGGTAACAAGTGCTATATGAATGCAAACCTTTCTTCCCCTTTTATGCCTCCGCTATCCTTCTCACTCCAAATAACTGACTAATATCCACCACTGAGATTACTTTCATATTTCACCATACTAATTCCCCACTAATCCTTTATGGGCTTTCAGAGTAGCGTGCTTCAACACCCCATCAGGGGTAACAAGCGCTATATAAATACATACCTTTTTTCCTCCTCTATCCTTCTGCTATCATTCCAAATCCAAATAACTGACTAACCTATCCACCACTTAAAATGTACTTGCATGTTTCACTATACTAATTTAACAGCGTAGCGTGCTACTCGCCGAAAAAGCGCTTCGACGCCTCGTCAGGGGTAGTAAGCGCTATATAAATGCAAATACAATTACAATTAGAAGGGCTAAGAAGGTGCAGCGCTCTAGACTTGTGTTGTGTTTCTCGTGTGCCTCACTATCGAGTGTTCTTCTTAAACTGCGTGTGATTGTATGACACACATATGCTCTGCCTGTCTGATGGCATGATTATAAGCCTAAAAGAAACAGATGCAATACCCATATGAAAACGGCCCATTTTACAAGGAATAAGGCAAAAGTTCATTAATTTTTCAGTAAGATTTACGCCCCAAATCAGCAGTTCTTTACTTGCGCTCTGTGGACCTGCCTACTCAGGGGGTCCTCGACTGTTTAAAAAATTAAATACGAGTAACACATTTAAAACATATATATAAGTGAAGAAGAAACATTGAAAATGCTAAAACGTTTTGTAAATGTGAAAGAATATGAAAGTAGAGGCTAAAAGTTAAGTTGGTGAAGAAGGTGAACTATTTAGGCGAGCGTGCACTTGTTCCGATGTCTGCAAAGACATTTGTAGTGCTTTTTGCCATTATTGTGGGTGGAGGAGTAGATTAGTGTGTTTCTCAGATGTCACTCTACCTATTCTCTGGTTTTTAAGGGAATCTGCAGTGGCCTCTGTGGGTGGGGCTGCTCAGGAGGGGGGCGGTCAACACTTATGAGGTCATTGATGAGAGTAGTGACCTGCTTACCCTGTAGGTAACAGTGTCTGGTTTAACTGCGACTTCCTTAAGTGCTGCATGTGTCACGAGGGCCCAGGGGTGTGAGGCGCCCCCCAAGTATAGCTGGATTTCAGTCCCCAACTGAAGGAGTGGGGGCGTCTGCTTTATTTGTGTTATGGCTCACGATGACCTGCATCGCCGCTTGCTGAGTCTTAAATGCAGGGGTGGTTTGCTGCTTGGTAGGCAGAACCCCTGTTTGTGGGCAGTAAAGCCATCTGCCATCACTTTTTTAGCTACTCGGTGGTTCCCTGCTAAGGAGGAGCCAGGCCACCTTTTCCTGAGAGCTCTGAAACAGTAGCGCTGGAGCTCTTTGTTGCAGGCTTTGTTTCCAGCTCTTTTACACCTGCCCCTGGGTCACTCGTCAGAAGGAGGTGCCCGTGTGCTCGGCCAGGAGGTGCAAACACCCACCCTGCTAGCTGACCAGTGAATCATATTATGAAAAGGAAACATCTAAACACTGCGCCCATGTCCATGCAGCAGGGGGGTGGGGGGTGGCCTGCGCGATTCACTTGCGGGAGCGATAATTGCTGCCATATGGCTGCGTAGGCGAGACCTAAAAAAACAGGTTCATAATGTAATTGCGCCCATTGTCTCCCTATCGCACCTACATACCCTGTTGTGTGTAAGCAGCGCTATACAAGTACAACTTGATTGGTTGATTGCTTGACTGGGGGAGGCATTGTTCAGCCCCTCAGAAGTAAACATTCTACTAGGCATCGGGTCAAATCCACAATTGCCACCCCAAAGGGCAGGCTGTGTTCGCCCTTTTGTACCAGCTTTAATGTGAGAAGAGCAAGTATGCAAAATGATATATTTACTTCCAATCTAATGATTGTTCTCAACGTTTGTTACTCTCTGTTGTAAGTAGAAGTAGACAAAACACTATTTGAGAAAAAAACGCTCTCACAATGACTTGGCATTATGGATAATCCAACATTTGGAGCGACGGAAATGACTCTTAACACTAATACTGAAAACCATGGTTTGGTTGTTGGCACTGAAACAGGATACCTTTTTTTGATAAAATACAAACACCATCAGACGAGTACCTTGCTTTATCTGATCGGCCTTCAATACAAAAAGTGAACACAGTTGACCATTTTTAATTTTCCGTTTCAAATGTATGTCCACTCATTTTTTTATTCAAATTTTTATTTCTTTGTAAAATCGTGAGCAATTTACACAAATGGCCCCTTGCCGAATTCAGTATTTTGTCTAGGTTTCAGAAATGACTAGATTTCATGGTTCAACAATTGGTTTCACACCTCTTTGCCCCTCAAATTTCAAGTGGGAGGAAACTAGAAACCAAAAAAAACAGGAAATATTTGCCACCATTTACTAAAATGCTAAAACAATAGTGAAACAATATTTATTTCCCTCTCTGAATATTTCCGTAACCTGGTAACAAGGCAATATTCGGATAAAATTGTTTCTTGATGCCATTTTTACTTTTTTTTTTAGAAAAAAAACTTTTTTGCACAGCAAGATTTAAAAAAAAAAATTAAAAGCAATGTTTTCATATTTTGTCTATTTTCTAAACCTAAGTCCAAATCAAGGTAAATAACACACCCATATATGTGGGGAAAAAGACATAGACATAAAGGTGGCAAAGCTGTCTTCTATTGACAAAACAATTCATGAAGGCATATACACAAACAGTCGCAAATGTCAATAATAGTGGTCAGCAATGTGGATGGGGAGGCGACCCTCACAACACAAGGGGTTAAAGATAACATTTTACTCTTACATTAGACTCTCAAACATATGGTGCTGCATCTTGAATAGTATGCCCTGCTTGAGACTACATGCATAAACTATGATCTGGTCGAAACGAAAATATAATTGGGACGGTACTATTTCTGCTTAGGGATTTGCTTAGGGATTTGCCAATAATCTCAACAGCGTTTTTAAAGTGAAATACTTTTTGTTTATTGCCAAGGAACATGAAATATGTACATAGCTGAAATAGGAAAAAACAACATTTAGAGATGATAAAACAAATACAGTGAGCACCACCCATGAGTCCCTGATAAGCCCTGCGCATGTACTAATGAGCACCCCGAACCAGGTCAAGTACACAATAATAAAAAGGTGGAACAAATGTAGCCAATGTCAAATAGGAATCCAGGAGATGAAGGCAAGGGAGAATGTTGAAAAATCTCAATTAGATGATACAGGAAGGTGATGGGATTGAAGGAAGTAAATGTTTGAATGGAATGGCAAACTAAGACCTATCAACCTGGTCCTACGGTTTCAAGGGCAGTTACTTCACAATTAAGCCACACCTACTCCCTCTCCACCTTAGAGTGATTCCAATTTTGTAAGGGGAATTCCTCGTTTGCCTTTCCAAATGATGAATGAACTCTATGCCTCCCAGGGAAAAATTAAACGAGATGCATGCACTGACATTATTGATAGAAGACTGAATTTCCCAAAAGCAGCATCCATCAGAGGGCTGGCATATGCTTGCATAATTGCACCTCTCTCGCAATTTGCTCTTACACCCATGCTTATGCACAGATACACAATCACCCTGTCACTGTACGAGCAATTTCTGCCATACCCACATGACCTCAGCACACTTGCCAAATAGGACACATTGCACTCACACTTTTTCAACCTGGCATCCAGAGTGTCATCTCTCACTTCTGCTTTCTTCAATACACGTAAAGGGACCACGAGACACCATAATCACGAGCATAAATCCAGTTCTCACGCTACCAGATAGAAACAAACAAATTAATAATCTCAGGTCAATCAATTATAGTCTGTTAATAAGCAACTCTAAGTACAACCTGCTGGTTTCCCGACAAATACAGAAGTAGTTACGATTAGCGTTCATCAGACAATAGCCACTAATGTTAAGATGGTAACAAATATTATTTCCACCCGTTTGTGGGTCAAGCCTATCAAACAGCACAGCTGTCTGTTTGCAAAAGACCTGCTGGGGGCTCATCGAGAGCTTATCTGGACTAATAGCCCGCCCTCTCCTTACCATTGATTGGCTTTATTGTCACTCTCATTTGCTTGCTTCTTATCAAACGTGTCAATCTTGTGTTTGCCCCTTCCATGGAGCATGGCCTCTTTATCATCTCCCTGAAAGGATGGCTTTTGTACCTGTCACTGCTTACTTTTAGAAAACGACCTTTTTTTTTAAGTGCCCCATGTGAGTGCATGTGTTTTCCAGCTGTTTCTCTTGTGTACTTCTTTAGAAGATGCAGGGTTTCTGGATGCATTCGGAACAGCAGGAGTTAGAGCGTATGCTAGTCTATGTGCACAGGGAGTGAAGCTTAAGAACACAATAAGTAAAGGGTTGATGTTTTGTCTCTTTTTACCCTGTATTTTGTTGTTTTGTTAAGCCTGATGAGGTTGCTCTCACCATTTTTACATGATGCACCAGTGATCTTGATCCTGCTTGACACATATAGTTTAGTGTGCCTGTTTACCATTGAATAGGCGATGCAGAAGACATTACATGTGATATGGACTGATAGAGGGAGTATGTGTATGTATTTGATGATGAGTGAGATTCTTTCAAACTTCCTAAGGCCCTTAATTAGTCAGGCAGTGGCATGAATGGCGTTACAAATGTGCTTGCCATTTTTAGTGAAAAAGGTATTAGACTGGGCGTGTGACTATTTCTTGTTAATACTGAGTCTATCAGACAAACCTGAGAACCACAGTTTAATCCTAGTTTTAGAGCTTGATTAATAGCATACTTAATGCCATTAGAAAAAGGAAAAACTCTCCTTTCCAATCATACCTGACACGTAGGGCTGCGCTCATCGATCACCAGAATACCAATACTCTTTATTAGCCAAATGTCCATATTACTAGTTTGAGGGAAATTATTTGTATATAGGGTGCTCATTTTAAAATCTTGACTGGATTTTACAACTTGACAGATTGACACGCCCAGCTCTAAGTATTGCTATTTGCTTATGTCCAGAGTTCACTGCTTATATTCCCTATCTTAGAATGGGAATATGGAAATATCTAGTAGCCAGGATGGAAATAGTATAAATACAGACACTTAGGACTTGTCTGACGGCCTTTCTCTGAAAAAGTAATGGTTTCTTACCTGTAATCCTAGTTCTCTCTCAGGAGAATCTCCAATGAAATCATAAACATTGAATAGGCCCGCTCACATGTAGGGACCTCAGAACAGTTCTTTTAAAGTCACATCCACATCGCCTTACTTGGGAAAGGCCAGGAGTCATATGTGACACAAATGTTACATTTTTCAGCCTTAAAACTAGAAAGAAAAAGGGGGCTAATCCCTTAACAGCCACTTAATTAAAATGAAAAGTGACCTTTTAAAAATGTCCATCTCAAAAGTTGTTTTACTTCTTTTTAATATAAGATATAGGACAATATATAGCACTGTAGTTGTATAGGCTGCAGCATTGGATACAATGGGAATAGGACACTGAGCCTTCAAGGGTCTCTAGACCTCCAGTGTCCAAACATGCGCTGCAAGTGACAGATTACTCAGTTCTTTTTGCCAGCTCCATCTGACAGGATCCTGGAGCAGAGCTCCACCTTTTAAAAGTTTTTTTCCTCCAGATTTTTCATCTAAGTTCTTTTAAAATGAATTCACTTGATGTCCTTTAGATCATAGAGTATTTTTTAGATATTTTTCTGACAGGAAATAAATACATGTTTTACAAAATGCTGTCTCTTTTTGCGACCTGCTCAGAGTGCGGTAGAAACATGGCAAAAGCAGACCTACAAAGGATCTGTATATTATGTCTGCTAGACTCTCATGGCCCTAAGATGTGTCACCGCTGCAAGACCTCTCCAGGGGCACCTTGAGGGAGAGAGAGAAGATTTGCCTCTACAGTCAAGTGGAGCATTGCAGCCAAGATTCCCTGTCTGGAGAGACTTCAGAGGGGTGAGAAGAGACTGCTTCCTCTACCAGTGCCCCTACTTCATGCTCTAAGGACTTCCCCAGCGGGAGATCCAAACAGGGGACAATTTGGAGGAAAACGGCTCTCCCGTTTGACGTCGGGACATCAGCCAACCTACTTTACTAAGACGGCAAAGTGGCTTTTATGCATGAAAGCTTGCAGGCTTCCTTCAGAATCTGACTCAGAGTAATCCAGAGGCTATTTGTTATCTAGACCAGCGTCTCCACTCATCATACCAGTTTCGCCAACACTGCCTCAGGCTCGGATAGGATCTCCTCCTGCAACTCTTCCGCCTCCGACACCTCCTCCACAACCAGCTGTTCCAGCAGGGCTTCAAGTCAGCCAATCACTCAGCCACCGCAATCTCCTATGTCAGTGACATCTCAACCGAAGCGCCATAGATTGTGCTCATGTCACACCAGACCTTGCAGCTATAGGTCTATGTTACGCTCAAGGGCACAATCTCCTCATCCCCATCCCCATCATCGTTCCAGACGATCACACTCACTGCAAATAAAATACTACCTCCAGGTCGAGGTCACACTCCTTCATCTTTGGGTCTGTACTCTCCTACTTCTCCTACTCCTTGACCGAGAAAATCTGCTATTGATGAAATTAATATATTCCAGGAGATCCTCATCAGAGGAGCCAACACGTTAAATATTGGCTTACCAACTACCACCACCTCCACATCAGTAATCTCAAAATGTGAAATGTTGAGAAAAGTCATGAATTTTGCATTAAACTAAATGAGAATTTCTGCAAATGTCGCCTGCATAATTAAAATGTTGCCAAGGTGTACTGCATTGCTGGGCCTTTGCACTGCATGAGCAGTGCTACTCTCTGCCCAACCGTTCTTCTTTTAGGTGGGATATGAACACATGCTTTTCAGTTAATGTGTGCTTTAAGACAATCTACAGAGGTGTGCGCACACCAGTCTCTGAGAATCCATATTGGAGCATGATGGGTACCTATACCTTGTGGAGGAATTGCATCTTTCGCAACTAATACCCCCATTGCTAACGCATATTGATTGCAAATTGTACACTGTTCGAGTGCCAGTTAACAACACCACATATCAAGCATGCAGGCAGAGGATGAGAGACACGCAGATGGCAAAAGTGAATTGACCTTACACCTGAGTAGTGATGGAAACAATGAATTGTTAAATACAGAGTATGCACACAATACTTAGGGCCAGATCTACTGTGAAAGTGGTTGCAAATAGCAGCCACAAATTGAATACTGACCTTTTGCTGACGTATGTACTAAGCGGTCAGTTCAAAAAATAACTCACAGGGGTTTCAGAGTGGCCTGCTAATTAACATTGATTAAGCAGGTTGGAATTTGCAACCCTTTGTGATTGGCTACAAACACAGGTATTGCTACAAACACAGGTATTGTGGCCTGCAAGGCATAGCAGAACACTATCCCCATGAATGCACTCCAAAACGGAAAAACTTTATTTTGAAGCGACCCTGGTTCATCTCACTGACATCCCCTGGACCACTACCTAGTCCCTGAACATGCACCCCAAAGAGGAGTAGGTTCAAATGAGACTCCTTCTCCTTTATGAATCAGTTACCACCCCAGCTTGGGATTTGGTAACAGATCAATGGTTTGCAACCATAAATATGGTTGCAAGCCAGCAATACACGGGTTTCTGAATTTTATTTTGGGAGGTAAGCCCCTTCCAAATTGCAATCTGGTAATGATTTCTAAATCTGTTTTGTGATTTGGAAAAAGAGCTTCTAAATCATATAGTAAGGTTAGTATATATGTAAAAAAAAGTGTGGCTGAAAACCCTGTATTTTATGAAACTAGAGGGTTTACTCCTGCAAAAGTCCTTTGCACATCTGGTCCTATGTTTTTTAAGGAAGGCCAAGGATCGCAATATTCAAGCTCACTGCCCAGCACTCCAACCCCCACATGCATCAAGCATTTTTGGAGTCGCAAACGGTGCGATTCCTTAAAATCGGCCGTTTGCGATTCCAAAAATGCTTTTTGGAATGCATCATTATTTTTTTATGAAAATCGCTAATATTGCGACTTTCCAGAATGCGATTGCATTTAAGGAATCGCAATTTTGCGATTCCTTAAATGCAATGCATCATTCTGAAAACAAATTGCGAAATCAAAGATTGCAAGTGCAAATTACCATGAGGTTGAACCTCGTGGTAATTTGCGAAAACTGTTTAAAATGTTCTAATTTGCATTTTAAACCATGTCATGTTACAGACACACATGTCCTTAGGACATGTGTGTTTGAAACATCCATTTTAAAATACATTTCAGGGGTGCAGGGGGGGTCCTTTGGACCCCCCCCCTTCACCCATGCAATGCATCAACATTTGCAAATTCAAAATTGCGAATTCGCAATTTCCATTGATTCCTATGGGCCTTTTGGCCCATAGGAATCAATGGGAATAGCGAATTCGCAATTTTGAATTCGCATAATATTTGCGATTCGGTAAAAATTGCGATTTTTACCGATTCGGAAATATTAAGCACTTTCTATGATGCATCCAGTTTTGCGAATCCTTATTTGCGATTCGGTAAAAATCGCAAATTTGGAAACGCAAAACGGGAGTTTGATGCATGTGGGGGCATACCCTTTATGAATTATGGAACCTGTTTCTTGGCAGCACAATTAAGACACTGTGCAGGATAATTGTCAATTGCAGAGTGCAACCAAAAAAATCTAGAGTGATGATGCTGTGTACCTAATTACGACTCAGACAGAATGTTATCTATCCGACTAAAGGAAAAATATCTCTCTGATTACAAGTTGCACCGGGTGCGAATTGGCACCAGGTGTCCCACTCGGTTTTTCCACGCAGATTGTTCCTCCTTATACAGAAGAAATTTGAAAACATGGCCTGAATTAGAAAAAAACACCAGTAATGGGACTGATAAGACCCAGTATGTTGTTTTTCATTCAGGCCAGAAAAACTTGTAACATCATCTAAGGTTCAATTTGTTTAAGATAAGAATTCATCTCACTAAAAGTAAAGGTAGATTGTAATGTATTGCTTTTTTTTAGGTCATGAACAATTTATAATGAAGACTTGCTTGGAAAAGTGTTCAACATCATGGGTACAGGTGGATCACAATGTGACACATAAGATTCTCCGCTGCTCTTCCCTATTAATCGTGGTTCCTGTATTGCTTTTACTAGGCCAGGATTAAATCCTCTGCAAACATGATGGAAAATTAATGTTTTTTTTCTGTTTTAACCTTCACAGCTCTCTGGTATACAGTTCCATAGTTCCATAGAAAGCGTACATTCTCTTTTCTTCGCATAAATGGAAATTATTCTATTGACTGCTTTTAGGCTCTGTACACAATAAATCACAAACTATTACAATTAATGGTATTTGTCTTCATTTTTATAAAGACTAAGTATTATCAACACAACTTTACGGGTAAAAATAACATTCATCACAAAAATATATATTAAAAAATTCAAAAGCTGATAACACTTGTGTTTACTTGCTGCCAGTATGAATGAAGAACGGAGCAAGAAAGATGGGTTCTCCGAAGGATGTAGCTACAGGGGCCATCTAGCTAGGTCCCCACTTACAGACAGTTCTACAATCCATAAAACCATAACTTATATGTAAAGTAATTGTATTATGCAATTTTTGAGGCTGCAAACTATGGGCCAGATGCATCAAGCATCCATTTGGCGATTCCTTATTAGCGAAAAATAAGGAATCGCTAATAAGGAATAGCAAAATGGAATGCATCAAGCAATCACAAAAAAAATAGCGATTCCTTAATTGCGACTCGCAAATTGCGAGTCGCAATTAATGAATACCTCCCCATTCATTCCTATGGGCCTAGAGGCCCATAGGAATGAATGGGAAGGCAATCTCAATTTGCGAATCGCAATTAGCGATTCGCAAATTGAGATTGCGAGTTCAAGGGTGCAGGGGTGTCCAAAGGACACCCTGTTACACCCCTGAATGTGATCTGTGCACATATGTTGCGCACACACATGCCCTAAGGGCATGTGTGTGCGCAACATGAAACTTTGAAAAATGCACAAAAGTGCATTTTTCAAAGTTTTTGCAATTTACCATGAAGTTGTATTTCATGGTAATTTGCGTGCCCTATTAGCGAATTCGCTATTTTTGATACTTTCATGCATTGCATTTAAGGAATCTCAATTAGAGATTCCTTAAATACAAACAACCGCATTTTAGCGAATTCTCTATTTGCGATTTTTGCATTTGGGATGATGCATCCCAAATGCAAAAATTGCACTCGCAAAGGGCCAGATTCTGAGAATCTGGCCCTTTTGCGTGCGCATTTCGCTTGATGCATCTGGCCTTATTTTTCTTGAGTAATTGTTTTCTTTATGGTGGTAGTAAACTGGAATTTGACCTTTGCACTGTAGTAATATATGTGTAAATGTCGGTTTTTGAGTACAGTTGCACTAATTAATGGTGTTATTTGGCCTCAATTATTTTCATTGTCCTGGCATAAATATATATGATGTAGCACAAATATATGATATGTCTACATAAAAAACAGAGAGCCAGAATCAGATTTAGGCGGACGGGTGCTCCGCCACAATGGTGATGGATGTCTCATCTGCCGAAATGTAAATTCCATAATATCCTATGGGATTTATATTTCGGGTGACGGTCCATCACCATTGTGACTATATTAAACACAATACCAAATGGCACACCGTATCATATAAATAGACACTAATCCCTATATGAGAATGGTAATCGTATGTGGGCTCCATGATACATTCAATGTATATGTAAAAGCATTATGTAGTATTAAAATCAGGGCCATCTGTGATACACTTTACAATGTTGGGGAGACGATGTAGCCTTACGGCTAGAGCGGTCGACCTCGAAGCTGGGGAATCGACTTTGAGTCTTGGCAGGGATGCTCATCATTCTGTGATTCTGGGCAAAATGACTTAGGGCCAGATGTATGTTGCCAATTACCGGTCGGTAACGGCCGAATTCGGCCGTTACCGACCAGAAATTGGATTTTGAGATGTATGGCCCTTAATTTTACAGATTCTGTAAATTTACTGAATCGGTAAATTTACCGATTCTGTAAAATACCGAATCGGTAATTTGACCGATTCTGTAAATTCCAGATGTAGGTAGCACTGTTGACAGTGCTACAGGCCTTCAGAATTCGGTATTTTACCACCCAGTCCAATTGGGTGGTAAAATACCGAATTCAGGTGTACAGCACATCTGTGCATGTACACCTGTGCCATGTGACACACAGACATGCCCTTAGGGCATGTATGTGTGCTCCATGTCACACAAGCCTGTACTTGGGGTGCTAGAGGGTGTCAAAGTGACACCCCCTGCACCCTTGCAGGATTCGGTATTTACCGATTCAGTAAATACCGAATCGGTATTTCCCATTGATTCCTATGGGCTTCATGGCCCATAGGAATCAATGGGCAATACCGATTCGGTATTTACCGAATAGGTAAATACCGAATCATACAGATTCGGTAATTTTGAAATTAGAATTACCTACATCTGCCCCCTTCCGATTTACTGACTCTTAAATACCGAATCGGTGTGATTCGGTATTTAAGAGTCAGTAAATCTGAATTACCTACATCTGGCCCTAAATCTCCCTGTGCCTAACAACAATTAATGTGCCTGTCTGTAATGCAACTGGTGTTCATGTAAAGCGCTCTGATACCTGATATCATCGGGTCGAGTTTGCGCTACATAAAACTCTAAAAAAAAAAAAGTCTGCTTCTAGACCACTGCTACCAATGGGTATTGGGTTTGTTGAAGCCTGATATGGACTTATTTCTCACACCAGATTCTGTTAAGGCTGCCTCATCCCACCTTCAGCAGAAATGCATCCCTTCGGAACAGGACCCCTCTTTTCTACATGCAGACCCTAATCCAGACTCAGTTATAGTCTCTACACCCATACATGCTACAGCCCCTTCATACACTGTTCCACCTGACAAGGAGAATACAAATGTGGGCTCTGTGGGAAGACAGGTGTGCGGTACTTCTGCTGTCACAATGAAAACAGCCAGGCCACTTTAATAGCGGTCTTGGGCGGGGCACTTAGGGCCAGATGTACGACCATAGCATTTTGCGACTCGCAAATTGCGTCAAATTGTGAGTCGCAAAATGCTCTGTACATTAGTGTCTGAGACACTGTTTGCAATTCCCAATGGGGTCGCAAATTGCATGCCTCATGAATATTAATGAGTCTGTCGCAATTTGCGATCCCATTTGGAATGGCTAGCACTCCCAGGAATGGTGGCCTACTGTGGTCAGAAGACCACCATGTCTGGGACTGCTTTGCCAATAAAGCAATTTTTTTTTAATGCAGCCCGTTTTGCTTAATGGAAAACGGGATGCATTTAAAAAATAAAAATGAAACTTTTCAGTTTCATTTTTTAAGGACAGGCAGTGGTCCCTGGGACCACTGCCTGCCCTTAAAAAATATTTACGAATTACCAACCATCATAGAAGGGTGGTAAACTGCAAGCGTTTTGAGACTGCAATTGTGGTAGCAAAACAGTCATACATAGGTTTTTGAGTCGCTATTAGGAAGGAATGCCCTTCGAACGCCCCTTCCTAATAGCGAATCGCTAACCCTATTTTGCGAGTTGCTAATTGATTAGCGACTCATAAAATAGGGTTGGCCACACGTTTTATGCGTTTGCAAACGGGCCTAAAACCCCTTTGCAACTGCAAAAAACAGCCGTACATCTGGCCCTTAGAGCCTCATTAGGATGGCGGACGGACCTGCGTCCGTCCGCCACCCCCGAGGTGGAGGGACCGTCCGCAGGGGCAGTGGCGGTCCCTCCGTGCGAATTAGGATGTGACCACCACCCTGGCGGTCACATCCTGTATATTTAACATTGCGGCGGGTGCTGCTTGAAGCAGCACCCGCCGCAAGGTTAAATATGCATTTCTTCCATTTGCATGCACAAAACGGCAGGCACCGCGCGGTGCCTGCCGCCTTTTACATGCAAATGCGGGGGATGCCATAGGTACCCCATGTGCACACCCCACCCCCCGACACACTGGGGGCCCGCAAGGGCCCCCCAGAAGCTATTTTCCACATGCTTTTTCACAGCGGTGAATCCGACGCGGGAAAAGCATGTTTTGAAACACATTGTAATTTGGCTGGTGGTGTCTTACAGACACCGCCACCAAATTGCGGCCAACACCCAGCGGATCAGCGGCGGACGGACCTGCCGTCCGCCGCTGATCCCATCGCCATCCTAATCTGGCAGTGGGTGTTTTGAAGGGCCGCAGCGGTGATTCCGCATCCTCCGGGCCGGCGGTGGTTTCCGCCGGCCCGGAGGATGCGGAATCACCGCAATCCTAATCGGCCCCTAAGTTTTTGGAGAGGTAGCTCTGAAAATAGTATGTTGAAACCATGTAATGGCTTCCAGTAGATGCATCGAAATAAATCATTGCATACCCAAAACTCATCATTAAAACCCCATTGAAACTAAATAACTACAACAGAAACCAAATAGCAGTCCTAAGACAGTCCCTTTAGCCTTGTATGTGTACCAGAGAAACTGCTCCTGCATTTCCGTCTCTTAATGATGTTAACTTACAGAGTAAACCTTGGTTTCCTCAAACCTCACGGCTTTCAGAAATGTAAGCTTAAAGGAGAGTTGTTGGACATCCATTTAGAGTGCATTAGTATTGTGGCCTCAGAACACCAATAATAAATTATCTAAAAAATTGTTAAAATTGTGGCCAAGTAACTGCTGACTACCATTGAACCCCAGGAAAATGACTCACGAATGACAACCCGCATTACAACAGTGCAATTTCACTCAGAATGTATACAGAACATTTAGGTAAAAAAACAGTATTCACAGAGTAAACAAATGATAGGGGGGAAACGAAAAGTTATTTCCAACGTGGAATTATGACAACATAGAGATAGTAGACCAACGTCCTACTTAGTGTTGCTCATCATTATGTATCCTACAACTAAGCATGGGGCAGTGAACATGGCCTTCATGAACTACAAATGGCACTCAGAACCTTTGGAAGAGGACATGTTGGTCAGTCACTGCATATAAGGGTGTCATACAGTATTGTTCGATGTAGTGTGAAAAATAAATACAAACTTGGTGAACATTATCGGCGCCATCTTGCCCCTTTCCAGGCCCATTCGTGCGCGTAAGCGGCAGCCATTTTGAGCACCATGGCCTCCCTGCCCCTCGCTGATAGCCAGCGCGTCTCTCTCTCTCTTAACCTCGCAAGCATCCCCCCGCACGCTGACAACCCCCGCTCTCTCATGCCTTGGGTCATAAACCCCTCTTCAGCGCAGCTTCACCACAGAATCCCATCCTGTTCCCAGCGCGACACCTCCCCTCATTCCTTTCATGGCCTCAGATCCTTTTGATGCAAACCCCCTTTTCCTGTGTCCCCGTTTGTCTTCCTCGTTCCCAGGCTGCCACCTGACCCTGCGGATACTGTTTATTACCCCGTACAGTAGGAAGCTTCCCCTCCCCATCAAAAGACCCCCGAACCGATCAAAGCCCCCACCCCATGAGATCCGATCAACCCCACGCATTCCGTGAATCGGCGGAATGCCCTGCTGTGCGACCACCATCACCTGTTGTGACCGGGGTGGGGAATCCAACTGTAAATGTATGTGGGAACGGGTCTGGAGGGGAGATTCCGAGGATGTTCTTTCAAGTATTAAAATATTACGAGAATGTGTTATGTGCAATAAAGGTCGTAAACTCTAGTATAAGAGGCCCGGCCTCAGAGATGTGGTTAGAGCACCTCGTGACGATACTTGCTGTCTGAATTGATGTGTTCTCCTCCGGAGAGAATAAAATCCTCGTTTCCCGCCTTCCAGTCTCCAGCGCCTGCTTCTTCATTGATTAATATTGGTGGGTCATAGAGGCGATACCGCCGGGCAACATAAAAGGGTCTTTGGTTACCGGTTGTCTTTGGAACCCTTTTTAACAATTGGCGTCCCAAACGTGGGGCCCATCAGCGACTCGTGGATCCAGTGGGAGAGGTCCTGACGACAGAGTGAACGACTGCAACGATCGGAAGGTACCCTGTCCGATAGACCCTTGTCTGACAGCCGATCATCCGAACTTCACTGGTTCCGAACAGACCTCTCTCGAGTGATCTGCGGTCCTGACTGGGAACCATCAGGAGTGCCACGAGAAGTACGAAGAGAAGAGGACGATCGGGCGCTGGATTCGGAAGACGAGAAACTGTCCATGCGGTCCGGGTAAGGTCGTGTAAACACGACGAAATTGCGATAGTGATAGATAATTGGAAGTAATTGATAATTGTTGTGAAAATACTAGTATTACTCTTTGTTAATTTATTGGAGATTCGCTGTCTGCAAACGGAGAAACAACAGGCTCTCCCTTTATAAACAGCGAAGGATAGGTACGCACCCGTCGGACCTATTTTCCCCCTCCCCATTGAACAATTGCCCCCCCCCCCCATTGATTAATTGTTATAGATCGTTTTCTGGAGATTCTCTGTCTACAAACAGGGAAGATTAGGTCCCCTCTTTGCAGATAGTGAAAGGGTAGGTGACGCGAACCTTTGCGAGCCTACTTATTCTCCCCATTGACCATATTGATTTTTTATTTTTGACCTAACATTGATTAACTGTTATAGATTGTTTTCTGGAGATTCTCTGTCTGAAAACAGGGAAGATTAGGTCCCCTCTTTGCAGATAGTGAAAGGGTAGGTGACGCGAACCTTTGCGAGCCTACTTATTCTCCCCATTGACCATATTGATTTTTTATTTTTGACCTAACGTTGATCGATCGCTCAGAATTGGTTCATGAGGTATTCACTACGTGCAAACAACGTAGAATAGAAATATTCTGTCTAGTCTTTGCGCGCAGTGATAAGATAGGTAGTGCTGACTATTATCCCATTGTGATCCGTCATGCCTGTCTTCTCCCCACTGGTCAGTAGCCTGTTTTACCCGGACCGCTTATTAGAGATGAACCATCCGGCTCCGCTGGAAGGCACCCCTAATAAGGACATGTTCATGAAGCATGGATTAATCGCTATAGCCTACAGTGAGCTGTGGCATAAATATACGAAAGAGGATCGAGAAAGACAGTGGCCACTGAGAGGATCCTTTGATCTTGACAAAATAGAAACGGTGGAAATAGCCCTTCGTAGAAATGAAACAACACCTATTATGCTCGATAGTCTCGGTATGTGGCGCAAAGAAGCCACGCAACGAAGGGAAAGCGACGAATTTAGAAAAGGTGAAGGGACACGACGGACAAACCTCCAAACGTCTAGTAGGCAAAGGGAAGGGCCAGCGATGGCACAGCCCCGAGGAGTAGACGTGAAAAGCGAATGGTGTAAGGGGATGTGCCGACAAGCCAACCCCGGAACACAACGACCTGAAGGTAATCCCCCGACATTACGCACAGGACGGACAGATTTAAAACAAAACCAATGTGCTTTCTGTAAATGTCTTGGACACTGGAAAGCCCAATGCCCGACTCTGCAAAGCATAGGTAAGAATGAAGGGGTGACAGAAAGGACGGACCGACAGAAAGGAAAAAGACGTGAGATAAAAACCAATCAGACTAGTGCAGACAGAACAGACAGGACCACCCCGTTCGATTATGCTCGGTGGCACAGATTTCGTCAGACAAATTTTAACGACATGTTGGAGTTCTGGGACTGATTGCTCTCTGTTGCTCCCCCACTCTGAAAAACAAACACAACTGCAGGTCAGTGTAAACAACCCCCCCGTTAGAGAAAAGATTCAAGAAAGCCAAGCGTCTATTATATAACTTAGGATTTAATTACGGTAAAACACACAACCAACAGTAAATAGAATAACTAGTAGAACTCTCTAAAAAGCAAACTTGACTAATAGGAAAAATACAAAACATGTTATGCTCACTCCGGAAGTCCTCGAAACGTAATGGCCCTTTCGATGGTCCCGCCCATCCGAAACACATAGCACGTGTGGGGCGGGGCCTGCCAGCAACCATGGGCCAAAAAGAGATCGCTGGCGAGAAGGTACTGGAGACTCCACCAAGCAAGCAATGAAATGGTCTTCCCATACTGCCCTTCCAGGGATGGCGTCCCCCGGGCCGCGAGTAGGGAGGGGGCGGATGAAAATGACCCCCTCCCTCATATCTCCTGGTCCGGCCATCACGAATTCCTCCATCGAACGGATGCAGGGTGGGCAGGGAGGAAGAGGCGACGCGGACGAGCCTCTTCCACCTCCACAGGTAGGAGGCTTCCCTGCCCTGGCCCGACGCCGATGTCCTCCAGCCGGGCGACGGCCATATACCTACGCTGCACAGGAAATATAATGTCCGGCTGGTATATTTCCGTAACACAGGACATATAATGCCCGACTGGTATACTTTCTCAGCACAGGACATACAAGACCCGGCTGGTATACTTGCGTAGTACAGGACATACAATGTCCGACGGGCATATTTACGGAGTACCGGATGTACAGTGGTCCCCCAAGAGTCGGAATCAGGGGTGTAGGGTGGTCATCATGTGCGCCCCTGATTCCAAGAGACGGCGTAGGATGCACCGGGAGAGGAAGACGGCACGGTGAGCCTCCCTCACCTCCCCAGATGAAGGCTCCACTGCTGCACCCTGGCGCCCCGAACCAAAATGTCCTGCTCCAACCGCATGATGCTCTGTTTTTCGCCATCACAAGAAGTTTTCCTCCGCTCCTGATGGATACGGCAAAGGTTGCTGCAGGGCCTCAAAATGGCGTCTGGGCCCTCGAAAGGCGGGTCTAGGCCGCTGGAGTAACTTTGTCCGAAATTGCAACTCAGGCACTTGTCCACCTGGGCGCAAGCCCCCACCATCGACAAACATCCCCTCGACTTTGAAGATTCTACCAAAGTCCCAAGAGCCCTCGGCCCCTTCAGGCTTCCGGTGAGGAACAGTTGCATTGATCTCAAATGAAATAACCACGGCACAGCAACAAGATGGCGGTGCCCTCGTGTCTGCATCAGCTTCCGTCTGAACCACCCAGGAACATTATGGGCTAACGAACTCGAGCAAGTTCCGGCTGAACATCAACATGACCCGGTAAGAGAGACTTTACCCCCTCCCTCTCTTGATTGACGGTCCACACCACCAGCCCCTTTGTTAGCACAGTTTTCTTTTGGACTACCGAAAGGGACTCTGGTCCAACCGCCAATTGTCGGGGATATTTTGCCCCTGATGCTACTTCCGGACTAAACCGGCCTCGCCCAAAATGGCGCTGGTATCAATGGAACTTACGGGTGCCTCATGGTGTTCCTTAGCTAATGAAACTTGATGTACTAAGATATATATGTATATATATGAACCATTGCGCACTCAATGTTAAAGGGAGGAGGGTGCACTTGGCAAACATTTAAGAAGAGGTTCTGTAAAAATGTTGATTTCAATGAACAATTTATTTTTGATATTTGTTGTAACTGATACATAACGTCGCTCATGATGCACGCCCGCGGTTTGCATTTAGGAAATGTGATTACGATGAGCTTGACTGTGTTTCCATCTATGAACTGAAATGCCCCTGATTCCTTCGTCACGCAATGAAATGTTTTTGGTTACTTACAAATAATTAATTAGACCTTTTTACATGTTCTTGTACTACAAAATAACCCCCTACTGTATGTGCTTCCATCGACGACATGTCAGGCCAAAATATGAATTGCGCTCTCACCTTTTACGTACTGAATAACTCTACAAATAAAAGTCTTAGAAGCTATGGATAGGCTCCGCGTACTTTTGTAAATACGGGTATCGGTGGGAGGGTTTTTCTGTGCGCAACTGTTCTGCTCTCTTTTTAAGGTTATCCGAGAAATGGTTGTTCGGCCCTGGGTTGATGGTCAAAACGAAGGTATGATACGCTGCTTACGAAGAAGGACCTCGACTTCAGAGAATGGGTAAAGTAAAATGGTGTGATTGATAAATTGCTATAAGGATATGGTGGTCGAAGGTACTAAGGTACAGGGTTGAACAAAGAACTGGTATGCCTTAAGAACATCACAGCTTTGGGAATGATTTTGGGACCCCGATGACCGGATACATCTACGAAACCGGGTACCTCGCGCTAGGCACCTCTGATTCCTCTTTTAGCGTTTTTCACTACACACGATCCTTAACGCCATCCTCGAACCTCCCCATGAACCACCTATCACATTGCCTGCCCCCATGACTTTAAGAAACCAGAACCCTAAGGGATTATATCCCGAAGAGACAAGTACGATTATGTGGTAAGTAAAGGATTTTCGTGCCCTTACATTTGATGTGTTCGAATGTTGTCCCCCTACCTCCCCTTTTTCTCCCCCTTTTTCCCTCTGCAGGTTACATTAGAATCCCGATTAGAGTATCATAAGGGATCTGGAACCACGTCACGCCCGATGCATGAAGACGGACTAGCGCTACAAAATGGCACAACAAGGACGCTCTCACGACCTTTTTACCAAATCTAACGCTTTTCTGTCCCAAAACTGCATGCTTCCCACCTCCTAACACAGACCCGAAACGTCTAACGTTGGGTAACGCACTGAATAGCCCAAACAATACACGGTCATTCTCTATGTCACACGTGTACTGTTCGGCCTATTGTCTCTCTCTCTCTCTCTCTCTCTCTCTCTCTCTCTCTCTCTTTCTCTCACTCACTCTTCCACCCCTCCACACTTTCCCTCTTCCTAGCAACTGGCACCTAATTGGCGAACCTGGTGCACCTCCTGATTGGCCCCAAATACCACAAGTATTTGTGCAAATCTGTCCTAAATAAAATTGTATTGGTACCACGTTACTACCTCTCCTTTTCTACTAAAATATGGATGAAATTTAAATTGGCCGATAGGAAAGGGACAGGTAAGACGACTAAGGTTCCCTAAATTTGACCCACTCTCAGGGAACTATTTGTCAGTGGCTCCTATGATAAAAATGTGTCTGTGGTGATGCGACCATCCCCATTGAAAATTGTCTCCGTACCCCAAGCTGTAAGAAATGATCGAGACACCCCCATCTACCCAAAATGCCCCCAGTTTGGTATCCATCAGATCCCTCCTTCCCCGAGGATAAGTTTAATAATTATTGCAAACCACCCCTCCCGAGTTTTTGTAGTAACCAGGTTGCGAGGATTTATATAGAAAGTTAGAAGGATGTGTGCAAAGTTGAAAATTAGATTGAAAAACGAAAGAACTTGTTGCAGTAGGCATGGTTGAAAATAAGATGTTTTTATGTAATGCAGACTCGTTTAGCCTATGTTCATCCCTCAGAAGGATGCTTATCAGACTATGGTGAATAGCACGTTGCACTTTTTGTAAAATACAAGGCCCTGAAGACTAGCCTAGCCTTGCAAGACTCGTACTAGGGAAATGGGTCTCTGCCAGAAGAACTGACATCTACTATAATAGACATATGACAAATGAACGTAATAATCATCAAAGCGTCAAAGAATTAGCCAACAAAAGGAAGTTGCAAGGAATCCAGCAAACCCATCATCAATTGTTTATACGTAAGCCGCAAAAATCTCAAATGTAGCGAGTGCTTACGCTAGTCGCTTGGTGTTGGGAAAGAAAATAGATTCATGTAATTACCTTTTTCTGCAAAATCTCTAAAGACTGTCTTTTCAACACTCATTTAAGGATATCACTGTCGGAGGAGAAAGAGACCGGATGTGGGAGCACGCGGCCTGACTGCGGATTGTGGAACGTCAGCAACGGAGGCCAAGGCGAGACCACGGCAGTAAGGAGTCGCAGGACGGGGCACTGTTTCAAACAAAGCTAAGGAAAGGGCTGACCTGAAGCCCCTGCTCTATGATCAACGTGTGCCAAAAAGCCCCCGCTCTCTGAACATGGTCTCGGACTCGCCTGACGCAAAACTCTCCGCCCCCCCCCCCCTGATCTGTTCCCGACTTGGCCTTGCTCCATCCCCTCTTCCTCCGACCTACCATAAGGACTGTTCACACCCGCACCTTTCCACCCGAACTCCCAAGTTCCTCCAAATCCTACTGAGCTACCCAGAGAAGAGTACTCCCTACGTCAGAAGGGAGGGAGCTCCGACTAAGTAGACCACGAACTGTGTTAAATCCCAGAACGGTGACCTAGAACTCCACCAAGGGTCGCCCCCGAAGAAAAGATAAACAAAGTCTGTGGTTCTGCCCGCTACCAAGCACCTTGGAGATGATGGAAGCAACAGGAAATGCCCACCACAGAGACTCAAGAAACGAACTGATCTCACAATTACCCCCAACGACTCGATCCACATGAACATTTCTGTTGATAGGTAATCCAGGTGTTCAACAGTGCCGACAGAAGACGACAAAAGGACAACGAAGAACTCTGATATTTTTACTGTATCTCCTTTCTCTCCCAATCACCATTGGACTGACTATGCACCCACCGTATACAAAAAGGACTTATTTATATGATAATTTACCAGTTCTTATTCTATGATCTGTACCCAACGCCCTCGCTACGTGATTCTAGTCTGATATTGCATTACGATGACTTTTTCCTGCAACCAACTTAACAATGAACCCGCCTACTGACTGATGAGATTTTTCAATATGATGTTTATAATGTGATGTTTACGTACAGTTCTTTCACCCAAGTCCCCTCTCCCTTACTTATGATCACTGCATATAGGGGTAGATAGGAAATAGGCCAGCAAGATGTCTTGGAAATGTTAAAGGGAGGACTGTGAAAAATAAATACAAACTTGGTGAACATTATCGGCGCCATCTTGCCCCTTTCCAGGCCCATTCGTGCGCGTAAGCGGCAGCCATTTTGAGCACCATGGCCTCCCTGCCCCTCGCTGATAGCCAGCGCGTCTCTCTCTCTCTTAACCTCGCAAGCATCCCCCCGCACGCTGACAACCCCCGCTCTCTCATGCCTTGGGTCATAAACCCCTCTTCAGCGCAGCTTCACCACAGAATCCCATCCTGTTCCCAGCGCGACACCTCCCCTCATTCCTTTCATGGCCTCAGATCCTTTTGATGCAAACCCCCTTTTCCTGTGTCCCCGTTTGTCTTCCTCGTTCCCAGGCTGCCACCTGACCCTGCGGATACTGTTTATTACCCCGTACAGTAGGAAGCTTCCCCTCCCCATCAAAAGACCCCCGAACCGATCAAAGCCCCCACCCCATGAGATCCGATCAACCCCACGCATTCCGTGAATCGGCGGAATGCCCTGCTGTGCGACCACCATCACCTGTTGTGACCGGGGTGGGGAATCCAACTGTAAATGTATGTGGGAACGGGTCTGGAGGGGAGATTCCGAGGATGTTCTTTCAAGTATTAAAATATTACGAGAATGTGTTATGTGCAATAAAGGTCGTAAACTCTAGTATAAGAGGCCCGGCCTCAGAGATGTGGTTAGAGCACCTCGTGACGATACTTGCTGTCTGAATTGATGTGTTCTCCTCCGGAGAGAATAAAATCCTCGTTTCCCGCCTTCCAGTCTCCAGCGCCTGCTTCTTCATTGATTAATATTGGTGGGTCATAGAGGCGATACCGCCGGGCAACATAAAAGGGTCTTTGGTTACCGGTTGTCTTTGGAACCCTTTTTAACAGTAGGTGTTACTGTGCAGTGATGTCTGCTATGTCCGTGTGCTTTAGAAATGAATGAATGAATGAATAAATCGCTGAATCGGTCCAGGACAGCCACATTTATGCCGGATTGTGAAGATAAGCAGTGACTTCGTCGTAGGTGGGACCACCCTGATCCAGACGCTACAATAATAAGCGACATCTGCTGCCTTTGGAGTTGACAATTGTCAAGAGTAATATTTGGTACTCATTACTGATTGCACATCGAGGATGAGCCTTGGTACTGATTCTATTCATAAGCAATGTATAACCTGACTGAGGGTCAGTGGTCAGGATGTCCCCAGTGAAGGGGTGTCACTATCTTTCTGCTTCTTTAGTCCTCCGAAAGGTATCCCACAGGAAATGAAAGAGCATTCTAAAAGCAGCCACGATGAGTGTACAATCGCACTGGGTGGTTTATGTCTTATTAGGGGGAAAGCCCTTGATAAATCCAATTAAAATCAGATCTCTGTTATGTGGCTGAGGTAGGACTAAACTTTGATGGAGTGTCATTTGAAATAGAAGATTTTTCACCTTCACTTACTAGTGATCCTATATTAGGACCTTGCAGTGTACATAACATATGGTCCCAAAGAAGGCCATTCAGCTTCTGTGCCCACTAGGAACAGCATTGGGCGATGTTGCTTCTCTACCTGATGTCGCTGTGCATAACACCATCATCGCTCAGTTCAAGGAAGCCTACAACTTACATTGCTATGAAACTGTATTATATTAGCGATTCGAAAAGCAGTGGTGTATTATCTGATCTCTTCTCAGCTGGGGCATTAATTCCAAATGTTAGACGCGTGTAAGGCATTTAAATGTCCGTATAATCTAGGTTGCTCACACTAAGGGGTCGATTATGATTGCGTTGAATCCGCATCCTCCGGGCCAGTGGAAGCCACCGCTGGCCCGGAGGATGCGGATTCACCGCTGCGGACCTCCAAAACACCCACCGCCAGATTATGATAGCGGTGGGATCAGCGGCGGACGGCAGGTCCATCCGCCGCTGATCCGCGGGTGTTGGCCGCTATTTGGTGGCGGTATCTGCAAGACACCGCCAGCCAAATTACGATGGGTTTGTAAACATGCTTTTTCGCGGCGGATTTTCCGCCGTGGAAAAGCATGTGGACATAAGGGTGTCGGGGGGTGGGGGGGTACCTGCATTTGCATGTACAAAGTGGCAGGCACCGCGCGGTGCCAGCCACTTTGTGCATGCAAATGCAAAGCATGCATATTTAACCTTGCGGCGGGTGCTGCTTAAACCAGCACCCGCCGCAATGTTAAATATACAGGATGTGACCGCCAGGGTGGCGGTCACATCCTAATCCCAATGGAGGGAATGCCGCTGCCCCTGCGGACGATATCTCCACCTCGGGGGTGGCGGACGGACGCAAGTCCGTCCGCCATCCTAATCGACCACTTAGCTTGCATGGTCCTCTGATAACAACAGCAGTGAAAGGCACAGTGATCTCATAAAAAATCTTCTACAAGGGCAGCACTCTGACTCTACCCAAAGGAGGATGGGCTAATCAATCAAGTGGTTGCCACATAGAATTACCTTTCAGCATCCGCATGGGCCCACTCCTCTTCGAAAGATTTCCAAAGCACAGTGGAAAAGTATCTGTTTGGGGGTGGACTTGCTTGCATCAAGATAGCCCTTTTTTAGGGATAAGTGCGCTATAAAAGTGTACAAGTGACTAAGATTATATGAAGCAGAGCAATAAAGAGTTAAAGGGCCCTGTCACGGCATCATACCAGAAGGTCAGCTAGATTTCCGCACTACCTCTAAAGCTAATCCTCTAGTGCAGTGAGAATATAAATACAATCCGGAGATGCAGTACAATCTATGCCTTTAGAGTTCTCTCTCTATATAAATGGGTACCTTGCCTAAAAAAAAAAACGTTTCTCAGCTTGCCTTGCATTTATGGACAGCACATGAGCACCTGGTTTGAGAGGGTAAATGGGCAGGTTTGACATTCATTGTTACCGCTTTACATAACCAATAAAACTGTTTTTTTCTTTTAAATCATCGGAAAGGGTAGAAATATGTAGTAACCTGGACACTGCACTTTTTCCAACCCAAGAAAAGAGCATAAAAAAAGGAGTATAACAACTCATCCCCCTCTATCGCTCGATGTTTCATGTGCTTTTTTTCAAACATGGCTCTCTGCAAGATATATCCAAGTACTTTGAGCGTAACTTTATTCAGCTTGAAAAACCACAAGTGATTCAACAAAAACGTTATTGTACTTTAAGAAGACAGAACTCATACATTTTGATGATTTACAGAAACCAAGCTGAACAGTAGAGAATGGTGATCTTTCCTGCATTTTTTTTGCCAAAGTAACAAATATAAGACTTTGTGGGGGGAGGGGGCTGAAGTAGAGAAGCGCCAGTTGTAAAAATACAGGGTTCTCGGCATAAACCTGGGCTAATAGCCTCCAAACAGTCTATAAGAAGCAAAAATTAAAATAATCCACACTCCTACCCCAGCACTTGTAGTTTACACCGCGGAGAGCTCAGGACGCTGCAGAGGACGTTTACTGCTTCCATGTCGAAGTCATTTTCACCCAGCCTGTGATAATGGCATGAAATTAACGAGTTAGTTTATAAATCCGAAGTGAACATTACATAATCAATAAACCAATACGGCGTTGCTGGCTGTCTTTGGAGCTTTGCAGGAACACAGCTCTCCCGCCCACTCCCACTGCGATCCTTTGGTTCATCTCCCATCGACGCGCGCGCTGACGCCCACGCGGCGCTCGCGCCGCTCCTACACAGGCCCGGGGATTACTGGCGCCGCGGCTGCTATTTATCGAGGCATCAGAGGGGATCCATCCCTCGTCTGCCCGCCTGGCGCGCGGCGCAGCGGGACAGGTCACGCGGCTTTCCCTCTATCGCCAACAGGGAGCATGAGGGGCACTATTTGAGAGGGGCCTCCCTATTAGAAACGTGAACCGACAACCTATCTCTGTTCAGCAACAGAATATATTGGGAATCAGTGTTTTACTATCTACTAGTACAGTGTGGAAAATAAGCGTTTTCTGAAATTAAACCATTGTTTTTTAAGCTGCCCGTTTATAAATTCTGCCATAACAATTAGAGTTCAAAAACCACACAGGAAGAACTAATGGCAGATAGTGTATTGCAAAAAAACATAGGAAAAGAAACTGTATCTTGAATATTTTTGGAACAAGATGCGAAAGTACACTTTCGGAGCTACTATGGTCACGGAACACCCGTTTCCTTTCAGAAGGCTCCATTTCCTTCCAGAGTGGACCAAGGCCTTGGAATCCACATCTCAACATTCTAAGGATATAATGCGGACATTAAAAATATAAGACGACGATGATGATAAACGTTACGTACAATAACAAAAATCGGTATCAATGAAAACACTTGGAGAATGCTTACATCGGTGATACTAATTAGCTGCCAGTACAGAAGGACTGTTGCCAATACGCCTGGCTTGAATGCGTGAATGCATGCCAACTGCATTTGCGCACGCCTGTATTTCCACGAGTTACCATATTAAAGTCATACCCGCTGGCTTGAACAACGCAAGATGTGCTGAAAACAGCTGGACTGTGGGCCCTTATGCATTGTTTATCTGTGTGTGATTGTGCATGTTATCATATGTGCTCATATATGTGTGACTCGCACACAGTTGCTGATTGAAACATTAAAAAAGCCTGCTTTAGTGCAAAAAAAATGTAAAAAAGGATTGGTCGCAGTGCACAATGAATTTATGAGATACAGAATTTAATGTGTGATTAATCAGAGCACTTTTGAGACCATTGTTTCCTATCATGTATCTGCACAGTAAGTGACATCACTGGTTTCTCGCCAAAGCCATATTTAAAAGACAAAGAAAAGCAAGAGAACTTAATTTCCCATCATCTATCTACATATCACCCACTACCCTCATTTCTCCCTCCCATATCCCAGGAACTTCTTAATGGCAGCTGTGCCCAGCAGGCACATGAAGTGGGTGCACCAAAAGCAGCTCCCTCGCTCACACTCCTACAAACTAGCCACAGGCTCGCACAGACCAACCATGCTACTCAACAAGTGCTTGCTCACCAAACACACCACAGATATGGGACTTACTGCACGACCAGGCTCTTAAAAATACATGGCTAAACCAAACCTCTACATACACTGGACATCGCTACAGACATTTGCGCCAGCTTCAAGATCACCAGACAAGACCATACACATAATCTTGGAGGTAAAGTTGCCTTCATATGCAAAGACAACATCAAATAGACCACCTTACCAGGCATCCCTCCAGCTACATGGAACACATCACTTGCATGATGCGCATCACAGCTAACTTCTACACTGGGGGAACCCTTGTATACTGACCATCAAGTCCCCTCAACAATTTCGCCAGCAACATCACAGACTTGGTTCCGACCCTTTTAATCGCCAGCACCTTCATCCTCCTTTGAGACCTTAACTTTAACCTGGAAGACTGCACCAACTCAAACTCTACGGCCCTTCTAAAAAACCTCGGAAACCTCCCTTCACCCAGCATGTAACCAAACCTACCCACACAGCCGAACACCTATTGAAAAGGTTCCATGTTTAAATATTGATATAAAAAATAGTTTACAAAAATATCTATGTAAAAATATGGAATACAAAAATATCAACTCCCAATACTTAAGCAGGTAAGTACAATAAGATTGAATCAAAAAATATCGAAGTAAAAAATATAGATGTAAAAAATATTGACTTAAAAAATATATATAACTTACACAAAATATATCAAATAATATTAATATTTTTAACTAAATAAATTACATTTAATATGTATTTTAACTAAATATAACAAATAAACGTAATTAAAAAAATATAAACACACAAAAATGTGTACATATACATATATGTACTTAAATACATTTTATTAACTATTGTCTTTATTTAAATGATAAACTTTTTAAATTAAATAAAAATAAAATATATCCATATATCAATAATGTAAAATAAAATAAATAATTAATTAACACATTAAACTATTAAAAAAAAATTAAACATGCATTTCACAACACAATAATTACAATAGCAGGAAGAATTGTTGGATAGCGGAAGGGTAAAATTTATTATTTCCACTCCAGTGAGAGCAACAGCAGGGAAAGTGCTGGATAGCGGAGGGGGAAACATTAATATTCCCACTCCAGTGAGTACAAAAGCAGGGAAAGTGTTGGATAGCGGAGGGGTAAAAATTACTATTCCCACTCCAGAGAGTGCAACAGTAGGGAAAGTGTTGGATAGCGGAGGGGTAAAAACTACTTTTTGTTTCAAAAACTTTTATTTCGGGGGGGAGGAGCCAAGATGGCGACCGGAGCGGACGTGTAGTCGCCCGGCTCCGCCGACCCTTGAGCTCCGCAACGAAATCCTGTTGTCCTTCCTGACTGAATCCGGTGGCGGAATGCGTGTGAGGACGAGCTGAACGCATGGATCCGTTTTTGACCTCCTAGCGTGCTCGGGTGCTGGGGAAACTCGAAGTACGGTTCCCCGCCCCGGACCCTCGCCTGCGCTGCCGCTCGTCGTCGGCTCCTGGGACTCGGATATGGTCCGCTCAGCTGGGTAGCGCAGACGACTCAGTGGCGGCGCCTTTGCAAGTGAGACAGTCGCCACCACACTGCAGCTGACGTCCCCTGCAGACTACGCCTGTACTGGGACGGCCGAGTTGAGAAGCCCGTGGACGGTGTTTCCCTTTGTTGGTACTCCGAGTGGAAGGTGAGCGGCGCATGGTGTCCGGCGAACCAGCACAGCGACGTCTACTGACCTTTCTCCACTGCCCAGCCTGGTGGGAAACGACTGGTGGGAGGTGTGCTTGTTTTGCCTTGGGTGCTGGCGGTGTCGAGGTCTCCTGGAGATACTCGCCTATGCGGCGCCCCCCCCCAGCTCCACTATCGTGTGCCCGGCGCCATGACTCCCTTTGTTCTCCCGCGACCCGAGAAAGCTTGTACACTCCTGCCCGTAGACAGCCTTGCCCTGCCGGCGCGGGACACCGACTTGCGAGCACCGGTGCAGGAACTCGCCTCAAGGGACTATCCTTGCCGCCCTCCGTGAACTCCGCTCGGAGATGTTTGATGGCTTCCAAGCACTGGGTACTCAACTGGACGCCATGATGACCGCCGTGAATCGCGAACGCAGCGTCTGCCCCCAGCAGAGTGTGAATCTGCCTTTGCCACTCCATGATGCTACAATGTTTCACCGTGCCTGTGCTGATGCTACACTTGCGGTTGCCTCTACCGAAGCCGACGGCTTGCAGCCCTCCAGTCCCGTGACAGCTACATTGTTTCCCCTTTCCTCCGGGCGTGACTTCTTGCCGCCTGCATCACCGAGTTTATTTGGGGACTCAGCGGAGCAACATTTGTCCTACGTGTCGACTTCTGACTGGTGGTCTTCACCCTTCTCCCCGTGGACTCTCTATTCCTCAGTGGCCTTTATGGACTTATGCATGGAGGACAAAGGAACTTATATCGATGGTCGGTGGCCATTTTGGGATCCTGCTTCGTCTTCTTCTTTCAGGCGGCCATGTTGCCCTGATGTGCACGGGGGGAAAGGCTCTCCCGGGGAAGTCTGCGGGAGGTCACATCCACGATCGGGTCAGGGCTAGGCTGCTCTCTCGCTGCTGATTGATTTAGCTGGCTGAGGGGATGGGGTTGGAACTGGCTAACGTGTTTACTGGGCGCACATCGCACGATGCTTCTCCACAATTGTATTGTAAGACTATTTGATTCTGTATTGACTTTCAGGAATGCCGATATTTGTGTTGTGGGTCTCAGTGAAGGGTCGGGACCTCCGGGCGATATGGTATCGAGTGGGCTCCTCCCCGCCCTTTTTTCTTTTTGGGACGGCAGATAGATTCGCTCTCTCTCACTCCCTATATCATAGGTATTACTGTTCTTTTTCCTTCTCCTTCTTTCCTTCTTCTTCCTTGTCTATATTTCGGGTTTTACGGGGCGACAGGCACTCTGTGGGGGGGGGGGGCAGGCCGTAGCCTCCACAATGTTGCAGGGTGGGTGGGGTAACTTGATTTACTCTTAGTTCTATGGGCCTTCCTTTCTATTCTCTGCGCTTTTACTTTGGTTCGACTCCGGGTCTGGGTTGGGTATGGTAGGGATGGGGCGACGATGTTTGGGGTGCATGAATGGTAGTAGATTGTTTGCTTCTGATTTGCACCGCCACACTGTACTGGATGTTAAACCTCCGTTGATGTTTTCAGATATAACGTGGCCTACCCATAGTGTGAAGTTACTGTGCGGACTCGAATCCTCTTATTATTTTATCTTCACTGCCTTCTTTTGATGAAAACGACAAAAAAAAATTAAAAAAATTAACCTCCACTTCTCCTCTCCCCCGGCGGCGTGACTCTTTCCAATGTAACGTTCATTGCTTGCTACTTTTATTCACAGCTGTGGGGGGACTGTATTGCTTGCACTTGTGCTGATGTCATACCGTGGCCGGCCTGATGGTTGTGGGCCCGTATTTGTTCTGTTATTCAGGCACAATAAAGGTTTTCAAAAATTTAAAAAAAAAAAAAAATCTTTTATTTCGGTCACTAGGACCTTAAAAAGTAGACATAATAAAAAAACAACATGCATTGTAAATCAATAAATACATGATTAGGTAACACTCCACAGATGAACCAATACCAATTTTAAATCAGATTCAGAAAATTTGCCTGACGGTTTGGGAGAAGGGAGGGGGGCAGAGAATTGAGCAACAATGCCAGAATATGTCATTTAATATGATACAATCGGCAGGTAGCAGAGAAAAATAGTAGCTATGTTTATATAAATAATATTAAAATAGGAATTACACTGTTTACAATAAAAAATCAGTTAATCGAAAATGGGTCCATATACATTAAAATATAGGCTACAAAACAATATCTTGAACATTACTCTGGCAATCAAATAAAAGATGTTTTACCAATATACACTTTATAGTTTTTTTCCCTTTTGAATAAAAGCCCATCTCCTTCGCCAAATTGTGTTTAGATATCGTGAAACGGCAAACACAATTGGTTTAGATGTGTCATATTTTAAAACTCGAAAAGCCTCCCTGCAATGCTTAAAGCCCAAATTTCGGCAAAGCTGTACAAGCCAGTACTGCCTCGCTTGTTGATAACCGGGGCAAAAGAATAAAATATGCATTTCTGTTTCCTCTTGTGTAATGCATACAGGACAACCCTCCTCTTTCTGCCCAGCCCATTTTTTGGTAACCACACGTACTGGCAAGGTGCTATATCTAAACTGTAGATACAATTTTTTTGCAACCAAAGGCAAGATATCATCCAGAAAGGTTTCTAACTCATAGCTGTCCTTTACTGTAAGAAACTGTGTCGTAAGGGAACCCTGTTCAGGATTTGTCTGCATGGCTTTGAGCTTTATTATATGATAGGTCTTCGGTAATAATGCTCAGGCGACTAAATTGCTAGTAGTGGCTGAAGTACTCCACAGGGAAGGTCGGCCAATTTTTTCGCACTCATGTTTCACGTGAGCAAACCAGGGGACCCTTTCAACAGACCCGGGTAAGATAAAAGCTCTTTGGTATCATCCTGATATGCTGCTAATTCGGGAGTGGCCCAGAGTCTACGCCAGAATGTTAGGGGTTTAAGGGCAATCTCATCTTCAATTGGCAAAATACCCAAATCTAGTCGTAGGGGGACTAATGGAGTACCCATTGGTAGGCCCGTTATTTGTCTTAAAAAACTGTTCTCAACTACAGCTAAGGTGGAGGATGAGCAGTTCCCCCATAATTCTGCCCATAAAGGGTAGCTCCTTGCGCTTGAGCCCTATACATTTCTAGCGCGGGACCAATGGGTTTAAAGGGTGATTCCCTGGCTAGTTTGGCTATACTCCTGGCAATCTGTGATAGCTTTAGCTTGGCTTTAGCTATTTGGGGCACCCACTGCATATCTTCTGAGAGGGTTACTCCAAGATATTCAAAAACACACACCCTTTCCAGACATGAACCATTCAGTTGTGGGTTAGGACGTGTTGGCTTAGGAGGATTGACAATCATGAATTTAGTTTTTGTAGTGTTAATCGTCAAGCCCCTAGTACTACAAAATGAGGCAAAACTGTCCAATAGCCTCTGGATGCCCATTGGTGTTTTTGACAAAAGGAGGGTATCGTCGGCAAACATCAATGCTGCCACCTTGGTGTTTGCTAACTTAGGGGCATCATTATTTGGTAACTCAGCCAGGAATGGAATTAATGAGTTGACGAGGGGGCAAAACAGGGTCGGTGCGAGCACACAGCCCTGTCTTACACCTCTGCCAACTTGGAAACAGCTAGTTTGACGTCCTCCCCTTCCACATCTGACTTTAGCATAGTTGTTTTCGTGCAACTTGATCAGGATGTCGAGTAAATAGGGAGGGATCCCCATATCTCTTAGAACCCCCCACAGTTTGGGTCTAGGAACAAGATCAACAGCAGTTTTCAGGTCCACGAATATCAAGTAGAGGCTGCCACCCTCTATTGATACTGTCTTCCATGTGATTAGTTGAAATCTCAACACTTGGTCGAGTGTGGAGGTATTTTTCCTGAACCCTGCTTGGTAGGGGATGATGATGTCATTTTCCTCCAACCAACTCTGGATTCGATCCAATAGCACCCGAGCAAACAGTTTTTGTGTGACGTCGATTAAACTGATCGGTCTATAGTTTGCTGGGTATAATGGAGAACCCTTTTTAAAGATCAGGACAATTTCGGCCCAGGTATTAGGGATAGGCATACCGTTCATGATGGCATTGAACAGAACTAGAAGGTAGGGGCCCCAAATTAGGGGTTCATCCCGGAACATGTCTCGAGGGAGTTTGTCCAACCCTGGTGCCTTTCCGGCTGGAAGTCTTTCTATTGCTGAGGTGACCTCTCGGAGCGTAATTCCCTCGTAGCTAACATGTGTCTGTCTACTCAGTGGTATCAGATGTGCTTCTGCACGTTCATTGCCCAAGGGAAACGTACCCATAGAGTCTGTTTGGAAATCATTTTCAGTCATTTGTGTACAAAGCTGAAAAGTGATCTGTCCACACTTCAGCAGGAATATTAGGTTCACAAACAGGGGTACCCTACTTACAGCCTGTCCTAATTATTTACCAGAAACTTTTCATATCCAGAGTAAATAGGGCTGATTTAATGTTTAGCCATTTATTTTTTTCCCAGTCTAATTTTGCACTTAAAATAAGCATCTTTATAGTCAGCCTGTCTACTTTTTACCAGTGGCCTATTGTCCCATTTGATAGCCTCCAGCAGGGCTGTTTTCACTTTTACGACAATTATCATTGTACCAAGAGTTGGATCGAACGTTAGTTCTCCTTGGTCGGCTGATCGGATTTAAAATATCAGCTAAATTATCAATAAGCTGATTGTGGAGTGGTGCAATCGCGTGTAGATGGGGTAGGTTTATTCCATCAGCTCCAAGCGTAGTTAGTTTCTGCAGTATTGGGATAACCGTTTGGTAAATTTCTAACAGTTTCTCCGGGGACTGTTTTATTGCCCCCCATTTTATCCTTCTCCTATCATTGGTCAGGGTTAATCTATCATCAATTGTTGTCCCAATGGGGGTGGGGGTGTGGGGGGGGGCTATACCAGAATCTGGAACACTGAAGGATAGGGACAGGGCGTTGTGATCACTATCCGTCTGTGTGATGACCTCAAAATCCTTCACCCGGTGCCAAGAACTGCATTCAACCAGAATGTAGTCTATTTGGGAGGCATGGCCAATTCTAATAAATGTCGGCCTACTCGGTCTATCTGAAGGAGTACGGCCGTTGCAGGCCCTCAGGAAATGGATTAATACAATGGCGTTAATTTGGAGAACCAAAGGTGACCACGCTTTTGCTGGATACGTTTGGGGATCAGGTATAGCCCACTTCAAGTCCTCCTCATTAGTGATAGGCTCAACTGCACCTGTAAGGGGTTCGAAGTGGCAATTTCGGTCTCCACCAACTATCAGAACGGAGCTAGTTGGCACCCTCTGGATAAGGAGGTTTAATTCCTCTAAGGTTTTAGATTCCTGCGCAAATGTTACAGGGCGGGAGTAGATGTTAATAATTGCTAATTTCAGTTTAGATAGAAAGGTGAGGAGTACTGTTTGTATATCCGGCGAGTA
This sequence comes from Lissotriton vulgaris, assembly GCF_964263255.1. Classification (NCBI taxonomy): domain Eukaryota; kingdom Metazoa; phylum Chordata; class Amphibia; order Caudata; family Salamandridae; genus Lissotriton; species Lissotriton vulgaris. The sequence continues at coordinate 1,110,648,207 of NC_141689.1, read as the reverse complement.
GGTATTCAGGGAGGTAGGGTAGCAACCCACGTGGGAAGCCACCCAAACGGACAATCCACCTGACTGCCTTCCTATCCCTCCAATAGTAGCAGGTATATTATATGTAGCAAAGCCCACCCTTGCAAAGTCTTCTCTCTCCAAAAGTCTCCTGGAACAGGCAGACATCAAGCTGGTCAACAAACACACCCCATTCGGGGGAAGATAGTTTAGCCTTAATGCTTGCCAAGTCCCATGATAGAATCTTGAGTTCTCCGCAGTACGTTGATGGTACATCGGGGTGACTGATATCAAGTACTGATGACAGTTGGGTGTTAGAGGGATCTACGGCATCCAAGGGTGTGTTAATGGAAGTAGTTTTTGGGGTAGCAAACAGCAGCATAGGTGGTAAAGGTGCCCCTGTTTCCACCCCAAGAATAGTCCCATCAAGTGGATCCGTTTCTGTATTCGCCACAAGCGTAGATGACCCCTGGGGTTCATCCATCACAATCCCATCCTGTCTGTCCATACCATTCTCACGGGATCTCTAAAAATTACTATTCCCACTCCAGTGAGCGAAAATAACTTGAGGGTTAACTGAGTATGAACCCTTTGGTCCAGCCGTAGGGTTGTAATCGAATGGTGCAAAACCTTGCCCCCGAAATAATCAGAATGATGTGATATCACTGCAGGGAGGCATGTCCTGGGTAATGCGATATGAATGAGTGATGCTTTCGGATTGTGATTTGTGTACCACTGAGATACTGTTTTGCACTGGGACTTTTACACTTTTGGAAAAGCACAGTGAAGTACTAGTTATTACTCTTTTATGCAAGTTTTTAATCTTCTTTCTATGAATCTTTGTGGAAGATTGTGTATTTTTGTCTTTGTCCTGAAGAAGGTGGTACTCTATCACAAAATCCACTGAAAAGCATCAACGTATTTTTTTTATGCGGGATCCACTACACATTGTAATATGGTAGATGATTATTCCAGGGAAACACAACATATCACTTTTTATGTTTATAGCATGCCTGTAATGCTGCAATAGATTCAGGTGTTCTCTCCCTGTTTAAAGTTAGTTATGTTTTTGAAAAAGAGTTTCAGACTAAATTTTGCGACCCATTGGGGAGAGGCGGTTGATTCATGTATAATTGATATTCTGGATTATGAAACCTTCTTTTTACTATTGTATGTCATTTAACATGTGGAAATATCACTGTACAATAATGGTTATGATTATTTTACATTAATGGATTGCTGTATGCTATCTTTTATATAATTACAGCTCTCTGCAGATTCAATGTGGATGTTAATGCCATTTGTAAAGCGCTCCAATAACCCCGAAGGGTATCTCACGCAACCAGGCAACCAGGCAGCATACGCAGATTGCTCAGAACAAAATTGTCTTCAGTAATTCTCAAAAGCGAAAATGATCTGTACAGATCCTCATATAGTGTGGCAGATCATTACAATATAAAGGAGCCAAATAGGAAAAAGGCATGCCGCCCAAACAGGCCCTCTTGATAAGCTGAATGCTTAACAGTGATTTATCACTTGATCTCAACAGTCTAGGCAGATAGTACTGTCTAAGTTTGGTACCTAAATAAGCAGAGCCATGACTCGTTAAGGCTTTATGTGTAAGACAACACAGTTTAAAGATAGTTCTCTTCCGAACTGAAAGCCAATGCAAGGTTTGAAGAAGGGGGGCAGAGGCGGTTCAGCTGGCAGATTATAAATAAGGCGAGCCGCCGTGTTCTGCACCACCTGTAGTTTTGATAGCAGTGTCTCGTTAGCAGAAGCCAGCAACACGTTGCATTAGTCCAAGCGACTGATCACCAGGGCCTGGACCACAGTTTGCCTTGCAGAAAAAGGGAGGAAAGGGACGGCTCTTCTCAACAGGCGTATAATATGGAAACAGGAACCTGAAGTAGACATAAACTGCTCTTTCATGGAAAGATGTTTCATGGATGTGGTAGTAGGCATGAGCGGATTTTGCGGATTGGCAATCCGCGAATTTGCGGATTTGCGAACTCGCAATCCGCAAAATCCGCGAATTCCCGCGAATTTGCGGATTTTTTTTTTTGTGTTCGCCCGTGTTTCTGCCAGTTCGCGAGGGTTTTTACAATTTCGCAATTTGCGAACTTACCTGTCGGGTCGCAAGTTTTGCGAACTTGTTGTTTCTACGTGTCCAACCTGTTTGGGACACTCTTCTTCATCACTGCCACTCTCTGTCACCACTGCCACTCTCTGACTACTCATGCCACCCTCTGGCCCACCCATGCCACCCTCTGTTTCATCACCACACCCTCTGGTTGTCCAGTGTACATTATTTTCGGCAAAGCAAAGCACACCTTCCCTGCCTCAAGTGACCTGAATTAATTTGGGGCTGATTAATGTGTCACAGAATATTTTTTTAGCTGGCACCTGCTTCCTTAGTGCGCCCTGATTAGTGATCTTTTGCACTTGCTAAGTGCTTTCATTGTTGCAAAATTAGTTACAACACCTGCCCTGCCCCAACTGACAATAATGAATTAGGGGCTGATTAATGGATTTTAACTTCCAGCCTGGCTCCTGCTTGTCTCCCTTAGCTGTAATTCATGACCTTTGTGGCATATGTGTAACTATTCTGAGGTTCAGAGCAGGGTCACATAATAGTTTCAACTGGCAACTGAACTCTGGAGGGGCCCCTCAGGAAGCACTACAGGAAATGGCTACTAATGATGTGCCTGAACTTTTGAACCTGGTAAGTAGTTACTTTCAGTTTTGCTTAGATCATATTTCTGCAATTTCGCACTTATTCGCGGGGCGCGAACTCACGCGAACAGTGCGAGCAGTGCGAGCAAAATCCGCTGCTCGCGGATTTGCGGATTTTGCAGGAAATTCGCAAATCTCGCGGATTGCGGATTTCCCGAAAATCCGCAAAATCCGCGAGCGGAACGGATTTTCCGCCCATGCCTATGTGGTAGCGATTCATGATTGCAAATTTTGAGCATATGAGAGAAAAGTGTTGTCTGTTAGTCTAAAGACGCATATATGTTTGATTGTTTTTCTCAAGGTAAGAATTGTTTTTACTGTCATCAGGGAGGATGGCAGTGCCTATGGGCTTGGAGCCATGTTGTCACAATGAATTGGCAACCATAATAATTGGGCTGTTGCGGCTTATGCTTGAAGACCCTGAAATCAAATAAAAAGATGCTATGCTGTGGCTGAAAAAGAACAGCTTGCCTTTCTGTGGGCCATAAACCATTTCAGGCACTTTATTTGGAGAAACAAATTCATACTACAGACTGATCATAAACCTCTTGTCTCCCCAGAAGAGGTGTTATCTTCTCCTGCTAGAACTGCAAGGTCATGTTTGAAAATGCAAGTATATTGTGTTTAACCTGTTTATGTTGCAGGGGAAAAAGAATCAAACAGCTGATTGACTATCATGCTTACCATATGGAAGTGAGGGAAAATATATGCTTGATGAGGAAGAAATGGATGCTGTGGGATGTATGAGTGAGGTATGTGCCGTGCCGTATTTTCCATTAATGAAAGAGAGTGGGATTCTGAGTATTCCATAGAATCAGAGCTGGAAAAAGTTAAAACAATACATCGAAGTAGGATGGCCTGCTGCTAAATTTCTCAAGGACCTGGCACATTCCTTTAGCCAATTTTCTGATTAATAGATTATTGTTAATGAGTTGGTCTTCTGTATTGATAAGTGTGTTCTCCCAGAAGGAATACAAGCTTGTGTCCTTGGTTCTAGTCACCAAGGATATATGGGAATCTCTGCATTAAAGAATCTGGTGAGTAAAACCTTTTGGTGGCTTGGCATTGATAATGGATACACAGGCAGAACGTTTTGTCCGACACTGTGAGAAGAATGTGCCAGTTCTGACAAATGATTCAAATGTTCCACACCCCCTAAGCAACCAATCACATGGCCGAAAGAATACCAGCAGAAACTTGGTTTTGACATAGTTGGTCGGACACTCTTTGTGGCTGCTTGCTGTTGCCCTCTGATCTTTCCTGGGGTTGGACTTCACAACCCAGGATACAGCTGTCTCCAGAGGAGGAGCCACCGGTGCTATCGGGCTCAAAGCGCTTTCAGCCCCCGCAGCATGGGTCACTCTCCACGGCTGCTTGCTTTTACCTGCTGATCTTTCGTGGGATGGAATTCATCCACAGCTCTCTCCAGAGGAGGGGCCGCTGATTCTATTGTGCTCAAAGCACGTTCAACTCCTGCAGCATGGGAAGCGACTGGACAAGGCTGTTCTGGGCAATCCCTTTTTTGTTTGACTTCTGGTAACAACTTTAGATAAGTGAAAATCTACCTGTAATACTAACTTGGATGCCTCCAAATTCCACGCAAGCGTTCTTCTTTTATTTCATGCCTTATATTAGCAGTGAGAGCATTTAACTCAAGAAATACAAAGCGTTGAGAAAAAACTGGGGCTTGGAGCAGACTAAACCTCACAAAGCACCAGATTGCAGGAAAAGAGTATGTATTCTGGGTCTGAGGCTGTGGCAGTTGTAATAACCCAGAGTCCTGAGCAAGGTGGCCCGTTGGTCTGGAGGCCACTGCAGGGAGGCCCACTATAACTCAGGCCAGCCCCTTTGTTGGATCCCACAAGCTCAAGCGGTCTCCCCCGGGGAATACAAGGGAGAGGAAGGGCTTCAAGTCAAGACTTATAACCAGTGTGGTGCCTTTGGCCTTTAACAGGGAAAATTACTTGATTAATTACTCTGTGGTTGTGAGAAAGTGCCTTTTTTGACAGGGTTAGCACCCACTTTTTGCCTGGTTTTGATGTGGTTTTAATTGTAGTGCACAGGGTCCCTGCCAACCAGGTCCACTGTGCTAGTTTTTCTTCCCTAAAACATACCCCCAATTGGGTCTTTTGCCCCCTGTAAGTCCCTAGTAAATGGTACCCTCAGTACATAGGGCCTGGGAGCTGAAGAGGGTCCACTGGGACCCCTCTCACTAGGACCACACCACTGCCCTTGCAGCTTGCATGCACTTATAAGGGGAAAACAACAAAGTCAACACGGCAACCTGCCTAGGTGCCATGCCAGCCAGCACTGCCTGTAGGTATAGGTAAGTCACCCCTGTAGCAGGCCTTACAGTTTTAAGGCAGGGTGCACTATACCCCTGGTGAGGGCATATCTGCATGAGTCGATAGCTCCTACACTACTTAAGTCAATTCTTAAATGTTGTACGTGCCAGGGAAGCTATGAGGAATACATGGGCTGGAAACTCGACAACTCAAGTTCCACTGCACAATGATGACTTCACTTGGTACCAAACAACTCCTTGTAATAAACCCACGCTGATGTGTGAGATTTTTTAAACATGTACGCAGAGGGCACCTCAGAGGTGCCCACTGAAAACATACTAGCCCAGGTGTGGGCACTGGCAGGCTTTAGGCAGCCTGCCACACACAGACATGTTTCTGGACATCTGGATGGAAAGCCTCTGCTCTCTGGGACCAGAGACAAGGCGCATCTTGGGCAGAGGTGTCACACCTCCTCCCCGAAGATGGGCCAGTGCATGAAGGGGAAGCTTCAAAGACATGCCGCCTTTGTAATGCAACCCCCAGCCTCTGCTAGCAGCATCTGGCGCCCCCGTTTACAACCCCATTTTGGGTGGGAAAACCAGCGGGAAAAACTAGAAGAACAGGAGGTGTGCCCACCTCTGCCAACTCCACCCCTAAGGTGGGGGAGGCGAAGTGAAGCACATCTTTCAGTCCCCGCCATCTTGACCATGGGAGGCCCTCTCCAATCAGGGCTAGGTCTCTGCACACTCCCCAAGACGATGACATAATAGAGGGTGTAGTCACCCCAGGTAAGGTGCCCATTGGCCCTACCTGCTACTCCCCTAAAAAGCCCCTAAATTTTTATTTAGGTGGCTACCCCAGACCTGGAAACTATATCTGTGACGACCAAAGAAAGAAGATATACCTGCAGAAGACTGAAGAGGATGACTGCCTTGGCCCCAACCCTACCCGCCTGTCTCCAGCTTCGACAAACCTGTGACCTGTCTTGCAGACAGTGACATCTGAAACCCCTGGGAGGACTGCTGCCTCGGAAAAAGACTCCAATCTCCTGTGGACAGCAGACCTGTCCAGAAGAAATCTACTCCAAGGGCTCCATCTCCAGCTCGAACCCCGACTCCTGCCCACTCTGCACCCAATACCCACGGCCTGAGTCTGAGCGGCCCACCTGTCTAGTGAAGTTTCCTCAGTGAACCTGACCTCAAGTCCAATGTTGGTTGACCTCTCCTGATCTCCACGGCAGCACCTGCAGTGTGAATCCTGAAGCTCCCCCCGACCGTGACCTGCTCTGGTAAAAAGAATCTGATGTCGACAGGCAACCTTGTACCCGAAGTCCCTGGACCTTGGTGAGCTGAACTGGCGGTGCCCCTATGACCCCTTCACATCTACTTACCTCTGCTGTCGAATGTCCCTCCTGCAAACTCCGGTGCCACGCTTGCAGCCTGTTTGCCAACAACAGAATGCTCATTAAAGAGCATTGGGCGTTTGATGCTGAATTTGCACCCTGCATCCGGCCGCCTCCTTGCCACTGGTGGTGTATGTTTGGCTCTGCTTTGTGGCACCCGATGTGCTTGACCTAACCACCAAAGCTCCCTACAAATGATTTACTTACCTAAGAGCGGTGTGGCTTCGAGCACCCCCAGTCTCCATTTAAATTAATTTGTCCGAACTCTGATTTCGACCCCTGCACCCGGCCACCCCTGTGCCGCTGGTGGTGCAGTTTTGGTACTCACCTGACCCTTGCTGACCTTTGGTCCTAAAGACTGGAATTATAAATGTGATACTTTCCTGTCTAACCACGATATTGTTTTCCCCATAGGATAAGATTAAACTATTCAGAAAATGGTCCAAGTGTCGACTTTTGAAAGGGAAAAGTATTTATATTTAACAACGTACTTACCTTATTGAGAAGATTTCGGTCTTAAAATTAATTACAAAGTATATTTTTCCAACATTGGTGTGGATCTCCCTTTTGAGTCGTGTGTCCATTATCGGTCAATGTTGTGCAATAAATGTCAGGCCTATGGCTGCTTGCCCACACTACCAGTAATAGAGCACTTTGGGTTTTACTTTGAGCCCTGTACACTTTTGGGGAACCCCTGAACTCTGTGCATGGTATAACAACTTAGTGAGCATACTATATAAAGAACCATGTTCCTACAGGGGCCCCTTTACTTAACACTCATTTATTTGACACCATAGGCATACATTTTTGGGAGTCTGAGCTAAAAACTCTTTACAAACCTTTGTTTAATTTTTTATATGATGATGCTGTAAAGGTATTGTTAAGATCACTGGAGAGGCTATAAACAAAGTTGAGTGCCACAGAAGCCTCTCTTGACAATTTGAAAGCAATGATAGCAAAGATTTTGTCTGGTCAACCTGCCACCCGTTGTCAAAGGACTCAAGGTGCCCACGAAGCTTGTTCAAGGCCCATGTTACGCAACTCACATACCAGGCCTAATGGCTCAATTCCCAAAGAAACTCTGGATGGTCCTAGGTCCTAGGGATGTGCCTATGGAACACCCAGTACATCAGCTTAAGTCGGGTTGGGGCAAAAGGGCCCTCTTTCCAAGATTTTCTCCCCTCTAGAGATGATTCCTGTCAGGACAACGGTGATAACCTCAGGCTTCGGAGATGCCCCACTGACAAGCAGAAAGAGCCTCTGAGCAACACTATTAGACTGCAGCTCCCCCTGAATCCACTCCTCTACTAGCTGCTTTGGTGGGCGTGCCACCTCTGAAAGCAAGAGGGGTGGAACCAACCCACAAGCTAATAAGCAAAGATAAACATTGGTGTGATAACTTTTTGGGGGATGGGCAGTACGCATCCTCCCACATAATAATGGCCAGACGAGTGGGCAGGTGAGAAAAAGAGAGGGGGACTGAATAGGGGTAAACTTCAGGCAACTTGAGTGTGCAAGAGGGCTATTACAACATAGGACGAATGTCAGTAAGCTTGCTATTGTTTTTTTTCTAATCCCCTGGAAGCCTCCATCACTCAATGAATGCTGGTATCCTTTTAAGAATATTTCCAGAAGTAGTGAGAGGGAAACAGGTAATGCCTATTTGCCTGACTAATAGGTTTCAGCCCCTGAGCCATTTAGAACGCAACAACTGACAGAATCCCATGTCCACAACCTTCTAACCCGGCCTGGGTCAGTAGGGAGGGTGACAGGGTTTATTCCTTGGCAAAAATAACAACCAGGTCAGGTCTTTATTTGGAATATTGCAGGTTTAAATAACAAAAGAGAAGACGAGAGGTGGCTCAGTATTATATCAGGCCAACATAAAGTGGGTATGCAAGAAACTTGGAATACTAACAATTCGATTTATATGGATGAGTTTTCCTCTTTCTTTAAGGTTGCTCTACCCTCACTCTCAGGAAGAGCCAAAGGTGGTCTATTTACCATAGGTTCCCTTGAAATTCTACGTACCCCCCTATCCAATAGAGGCAGGTTCTAGCAACCAATTGGTGTTTCAATTAGATTTTAAGAATGTCCCGTGCTTGCCGGTTATAAAGTTTTACAACTCGTTTGTGCAGGTTTAATACCACTGAACATCTGTTGAGTTTAAAATCTTTCCTTGACCTATATGCTGAAAAACAGGAATTACCTTATTCGGTTATCATTACGGGTTATTTAAATGCTCATTTATGTCAATTGGGTTGTCTTATTTTTTATGATTTTTGTTCTTAAAGCTCTACCATTGTCTATTTTAAGTAACCACTCAAGGGGGATTGCTCGAGGATATTTTTGTAAATAGCATTTTATTACTTTCTATCCTTTAGTAGTCTGTCTACAGTCTCTCTTGTGTGATTCATTCATAGAATCTCAATGTGTTCTGTATGTAATGTTCTCATCTAGTTAATATTCTAGCCTGGTCAGTTGGAGCCTGGTCAGCTGAGGCATACATGTTCTTTTACCTGTACTGCAATAAATAGAAGAAGGTGACTTCCCTTCAATCTACATTGGATCTTGTATTATTTACAACATTTGGCGACAGATTACGAAGCTGACCAGAAATTTATAAGAATTGAGCTTGCAGTGACTTTTGAGAAAATCACTCACAGGGAATGAGCAGTATCCACCAAGGAAAGAATACATGCGTGAGAAGAGTTATTTGAACAGACTCTAAAGCTACGGTGAGCAGTAAATCTAACTTATTAAATTGTAAGGACTTACGGTCTGACAGTTAGAAACTGTGTTGCTTTGAAAGCAGCGCGAGTCTGCCTGGAGATTTCCCGTGCTACTGAGATGACGCATCGGCAGTGACGTCCGTGTGGAACTCGAACGCAGACGAAGGAGAGTAGACACATCTGCAGTGACGTCCGTGTGGTACTCGAATGCAGACGAAGGAGAGTCGACGCGCAGCATATCTCGAGCAACGTAAGCACAGTCCAATCCAGTGCCGGTTGGGTATTGACACAGAGCGTAGTGACGTACAGCGTCGGCGGCCATCTTAAGAAAGGAAGAATAATCGGAAAGGAATGAGATGAACGTTACGCTGTTGCACACCCATCTGTGAAGGAATTAAGGTGCAGCGATTTCACGGCATCCAGTTGCTTCTTTCGTTATTGGAGTTAATGGAAATATAAGACAACAATGGGAGAGGTAGGGAAAATCAAGGACACTCTCTCAGTCCCCGGTTAGATATAGTTAAACAAAAAAAGAGAGGTACGGTCAGTCTCAGTACTGCCACGGAATAGGAGCGAGATGGATGATCACACACTCACTTTGGGTGAATAAGAAAGCCCTCACAAACCGACCTAGTCAGTGTCATGCTTAATCACTGGGCCCCACCACAGAGGCCGAGTGCCTCTATGGTGTGCTGCAACGCCAGGAAGACTGCGGAGCTGGTTGTGTGAAGAGGGATGTGTTGTGAGGGTAACCCCCGACGATGGTCCGGTCGAGAGGCTGAACACAGGTTTTCAGCGGGCTGAGAGCGTTGAGGGCGATGTGCCAGGTACGCTCCAACCCCCCTCCCGAGACCCATGGTGCAAGTAGCGCCCATTTTTAAAGTGCTGGAATACTCCTTATTTTGGAGCATTTTTTGGAATGAGCGACTCGCTCTTCCTTTTTTTCTAAAAAGCACTTTTTTCACCCTCTTTTCACTTTCACGCCCCCAGGTTAGGGTGGACTATTAGAGTGTCCATACCGCCGGGGTATAGTCCTGACGAATGCCTAGGTAAATTTAAACCACCCTTAAGGCAGAAACATGTTGACTGACTGTATTCTCTTAATTTAACCATTCCTAAACCTTGGCATCTAAATTCAGACACATAATACTTCATATTCGTGTCGTAGGGATCACATATTAAATTTCTTTTTTTTTTATACCCTTTTAGACACTTTTAACTTTATCTACCCTCACAACACATCCCTCTTCACACAACCAGCTCCGCAGTCTTCCTGGCGTTGCAGCACACCATAGAGGCACTCGGCCTCTGTGGTGGGGCCCAGTGATGAAGCATGACACTGACTAGGTCGGTGTGTGAGGGCTTTCTTATTCATCCATCTCGCTCCTATTCCGTTAATGGAAATATCTCTGCCTCCATAGCGTTTAGAAACCACATTGAGGTGACTGTGTATCTTTTAACTGTCATGACTTAAGAACACTAAAACGTTTAAAGGTTAATTTTTTTAATTTTGAAGCATTCTTCAGGTGCAATTATCAATTTATATGTGAATTGGAGCCTTTTTTTGTATTTATGTTTTTCTTACAGTGACAAGGGTGCTCAATCCTATTTTATTATTCACAGTACTGGCTGTAGTTTCTTTTAAATGTATTTGGGACGTCTGATCTTAGCTATGTCGCAGCAAGTCAATGTTACATTACCACCCCAGTTTTTAAATGAACCTGGTAATCCTCAATTGGCATGGGAGGATTGGGTGCTGATGTTCTACAATTTTCTTGATGCATTAGATGGGGAAGATTTCTCACCTAAAAGGAAAAAGGCCATATTGATGACCACTTTAGGTAAGGAGGGTCAAAGGATTTTTAAATACTTTCCTCAAATATTAGCAGCAAGCAGTCAATCTCCTTTAGATGAGTTCAAAGCAGCGATATCAAGATTAGAAATAAGATTTGCGAAGGAAGAAAACCTTGTAATGAATAGATACAAATTTTACATTAACAAACAGCGTGAAGGAGAAACTATAGATGATTTTGTCGCTAGGTTAAGAAAATTGTCTGTAAAGTGCAATTTTGGACAAACGACTGACGAATTGGTAAGAGATCAGTTGATTGTTCAATGCAATAATCGCAAAATCCAAGAGAGGTTATGGGCAGCCAAAAACCCTAATCTTAAAACTGCCATTGATCTGGCTAAAGTTGTTGAGGAGTCAGAAAAATGTATGAGGGAACTTCAGAAATGTGCGTCAGATCAAAATGTGGGGGGAAAATCTGCAAAGAATGTAATCGACAGTGACAATAGTGATGATAATGCAGTGGCATCAGTGAAGAAGGAGGGTTACATGTTGCAAAGAAAGAACCTTGGGATTAGATCCACAAGCTGAAGTTGCACGAAATGTGGTAGTTATTCTCACAGCTCAGATGCGAAGTTTTGCTTTGCCAATAACAAAGAGTGTTTAAAGTGTGGCAAAATAGGACATTTTGCGAAGATGTGTAAGAGTGTGCCAAAATCAAGGGTCGCAACTATTAATGGAAGTGAATGTGAGATAAAAAGAGAATTTAACAAGATGTTAGTTATAGAAGACATGAGAGTTAATTCCTGTCAAGAGGTGAGAGGAAGAAGGCCTAGGGCTGATTTCATAATTGATAAAAAAAGTGTTAAGTCTGATGGTAGATTGTGGCTCAAAGTGGGCAATCATTCCATGCTCGTTACTTAAAGAAGTGTGGGGACAAAAAGATCTGTCAATCAATCAATCAATCAAAGCATTTATATAGCGCACTACTCACCCGGAGGGTCTCAAGGCGCTAGGGGAGGGGGGTCCGCTACTGCTCGAACAGCCAGGTCTTGAGCTGCTTCCTGAAGGCAAGGTGGAAAGAAAGCGATATCACTCCCACTAGGTATCAAGGGGAGAAAATGAATCTCCTGGGGTATTTTGAGAGTGAGATATGTTTTAAAAATAGATCCACCATTGGCAAAGTGTACGTGTCTGAAGATGGTCCACCTATACAAAGTTGGATGCATCAGTATGATTTGCATATCATTGTGAATCCTAGAGCTAAAGAACAAGTGATGGTGATTGATGAGTGCAGTGTTGATTACATTTTGAAAGACTTTGCGATTGTCTTCAGGGATGAATTAGGTGAATTAGTAGGATACGAACACAAGATTCTCCTGAAGAAAGGTGCCATCCCAGTCCAGCACAAAGCAAGGAGAGTACCCATTGCTGTGAGGGAGGAGGTGAAAAGTGTGATTGAGGAGATGTTACAGGGTGGTATAATAGAACCAGTTGAAGCAGCTACGTGGGTTTCTCTGGTCGTCATCACACAGAAGGCGGATACAAAAATAAGATTCTGTGTGGACCTGAGGTCATTGAATAAGAGTGTAGTGGCTGATGTGTTTCCTTTACCTAAAATAGGTGAACTGGTATCCACATTACATGGTGCAAAATACTTTAGTAAACTTGATTTAAAGAACGCATATCATCAAATATGCTTGCATGAGGATTCAAAATTACCTAACAGCATTTACCACGAGTGAAGGAACGTATCAATTCACTAGATTGCCGTTTGGTCTAATATCGGCAGCTAGTGAGAAATATTCAAAGGAATTGGTAATGTAATGTTCTTTCAAGATGACATACTATTATTTGGGGACAGTATACAGCAACACAATCATTTGCTAAAGGTTGTGTTGTCCAGGATTCAAGACGCAGGGTTGACCTTGCGTAAAGAGAAGTGCTCTTTCTTAGTTCAGGAGATAGAATAGTTACGTTATGTCATCACAGTCAAAGGTATTAGACCAAAAAGAAACTTATTGTCTGCCATTGAATCAGCCCCATATCCTAAGGATAAGGATCAGTTGAGGTCTTTTATGGGCCTGATTGAATTTTATGCGAAGTTCGTGAAGGACTTCTCAGACAAGACTGCAGTCATGAGAAGTCTTTTGAAAAAAGGAGTGAAGTTTGCGTGGAATGAGGACCATAGCAAATGCTTTGACCTTATAAAGTTAGATTTATGCAATGCAGGAGTTCTAGCACCATTTGACATCAAGCGTACGTCTGTTTTGATGGTAGATGCCAGCAGTATTGGATTAGGTGCAGTCTTGTTGCAGAAACATGGGAATGAAGAAAAGACTGTGGCTTTTTCGTCTCGTCCATTGACTATGTCAGAGAGGAAATATTCTGTTATTGAGCGAAAGGCAGAGGCGGCTGTGTGGGGCACTTACTATTTTCAAATGTATTTATGGGGTACTAGATTTATCTTGAGGTCTGATCAGAATGGTGACATGGTGAATGTCATGGCTCCTGGAGGGGCAGGTAAAGGGTCTCCCAGGCTCGCTAGACTAGCTTCAAGATAACCAGATTTTCAGTTTGAGTTGTCCTTTGTTCAGGGTTGGCGTAATATTCAGGCAGACTGCTTATCCAGACTTCCTGTGGCAGAGGATCTGGTGTGTGACTCCATGGGTGATGTTCAAGAGGAAAGTGCCATTGCATTTGTTCACAATGTAATTTCTCTGGGGGAAGGTTCATTTACCAAAAGTGAGTGGATTTCCAGCATGGAGAAAGACTTAGTATTGTTGAAGGTGATTGACTTGGTTAAAAAGGGGACTAGGCGTGAGAGTTCTGTTGAACCGAGTGTGAGACCTTTCATAAGAATCTTAGACGAGTTGTCTGTTTCTGGTGACATGGTTTTGATGAGAGGAGATAGATTTGTTCCTCCGTGTCTATTGAGACCTAAGCTACTTAAAGTAGCTCATGAAGGACAGCTTGGGCAAACACTCACTCAACGCAGGATTAAAATTAATTTTTGGTGGCCCTCTATTGACTCTGATGCTGCATCTTGTGTAGAATGTTGCAAGAGTTGCAGAGAAGGTGAGAAGAGACTCAAGTTGGTCCCTAGTCAACAAGTAAGTAAAATGTTTGCACCAGAGAAACCATGGCATAGTATATGCTTGGATTTTATTGGTCCAATGGATGAGCTGCCATACAATCAGAGGTTTGCTATTATTGTTATTGAAGTATTTTCTAAATGGCTAACTGTGAGTTTTGTTAGGGAGATAACTACTGACAATACTATAAAGTTCCTTAAAAGTTTGTTTCATGATCAGGGATTTCCTTCTGTTCTTATAACGGACAATGGAACACAATTGACGTCTAATAAGATGAAGTCATTCTTAGATAGTTGTGGAATTAGACATCATCGCACAAGTTTATACAATCCACAGGATAATGGCTTATGCGAGAGAGTCAATCGGCTGGTCAAAGGTATCATACAAATGACTAGTGTTTTAGGTTGTTTTTCAGAGGAGAAAGTAATGGAAATGGTTTGGGCGTATCGGTCTACTCCGCATAAGCAGGATATTAAGTCTCCATTTGAGATGATGCGGGGAAGGTCTCCTGGTACAAAGTTAATTCCATCTTGGTTAAAGAATTTTGATGATGACGGATCTTCTACTAGCTCTTTGAGAATGTTCTCTAGTGCTGTTTGTGCAGGAGATCTAGTAAAAGTTAAACCTGACAGGATTTCTAGAGGTTTTACCAAGTTTAGAGGCCCATTTTTAGTGAAGAAAGTTTATCCTCAATATGTGGTTTTGGAAAACGTTGAAAAATGGAATTATCAGAGAATTGCAATTTTTAAGAAAAATAACAAGATTTTGTATGGTGAAAGCGATGGTAGTTTGACAGGACACTCGTCTGATAATAGTGGGTACATGTTTTCAACTCAAAGTGAAGAAGTTGCATCTTCTTTTCCTCTTCTTAGGGGGAGGATGGTGGTGATGATGCTTCTCGGCATTTAGAGAGTACTTCTTGTCTTCTAACAACATGAATGTTGATGAAGTTGTGAACAACACCATTACAAAGAATCCAAGATTACGTCGTCCACCAGTGTATCTGAATGACTATGTTTGCTGATTTTGTAATGTTCTTATCTTTTATTTTCAGTACTTCGTAGGGAAGGAGATGTGTTGAAAATAGCATTTTATTACTTTCTATCCTTTAGTAGTCTGTCTACAGTCTCTCTTGTGTGACTCATTCATAGAATCTCAATGTGTTCTGTATGTAATGTTCTCATCTAGTTAATGTTCTAGCCTGGTCAGTTGGAGCCTGGTCAGCTGGTGGCATACATGTTCTTTTACCTGTACTGCAATGAATAGAAGAAGGTGACTTCCCTTCAATCTACATTGGATCTTGTATTATTTACAACAGATATCATTGCAAACAGTAACTTGCTGCACACTGATCATGATATAGAGGCAGAAGCCATTCCAACATTTAGAGGGAGAGGTTGTAACTTCATAATTGAACACGTTATTATATTGTTTTTTTCGTCCAGTATGTTAAACACTTTGAGGTTAAATGGAGCCAGCTCAGCGATTACGCCCCTTTACTTGTGGAACTGGTATAGGGGACGCTGACAGCCTGATAGCTGGTCCCAGGAATACCGAAATTACGGCCAAGGATCAGGCTTGTAGATTAAAATGGAGTAAGGTTTTACCTGATTCCTTCGTAAGCAATTTCTACATTTATTGCAGGCAAGACATTAGTGCATGTCTAGATATTGTTACTAATGATAATTATATATTGGCTGCTTTTAATAGGATATGTGGGCAGGTTGCTAATTAACTTAGGAGCCCCATGGGCAAAAGTAAACTTAGAGGGGAGAGATGGCTCGACTGTAAATGCTCATAAAAATTTAATAAAATCATTAAAGCAAAACCCCAAGGATAGGAGTGAGATAAACATGAGGAGGAAACATACATGCAAGGTTTGGCAGCCCTCAAAGAGGCAATCAAAGAGAAGGCATCGGACGATATCCTTCAAATAAATGTCTTAAAAAATAGTGAAAAATTTTGGGAGATAATAAATGGCCTTTTTTGCTGCGTTTGGCAGCAGTGTGTTAGATTGTACTATTACACCAGATACATTGGCTTTGCATTTTCAGAGCATTTATGGTAGTGTAACAGCAGACTCGCAGAATCCCGACATGGCACTCCCTAGAGGTGAGTCTGCTCTGACTTTTTCTGAGGAGGAGGAGGTATTAAAGGTCATTGTAATCATGTCAAACGAAAAAGCACCTGGCCCTGAGGGTTTTCCCGCTGACTTATACAAAGTGGACCCTTTAACTTGGGCAAACATTTGTAATTGTGTCTTTAATGCTGCTTGCAGAAAAGGTCTACCATCTTCATCGTCCAGGTCTACCAATATTCCTGTCTTTAACAAGGGGTCAAGATTAGTTCCACAATGTTATAGACCTGTTTCCCTTATAGACATTGCTGTAAAGGTTATGGGAAGAGGGATCCTTTTTATGTTAAAGTGGCTGGAGCAAAATAATGTTATCTCAAACCTACAATATGGGTTCAGGCCACGGAAAGGGACCTGAGGCCAATGTCTAAATTTAGAGCTGATCATTGGAAAATATATTGTAGCTAAGAGAGAAACGCTACAGCTGGCCTTTCCAGATCTAACATCAGCTAATCTCAGACTTGTGCTTATCAATTTAGGTGTGTACCGTAATATAGTCAATTTTTGAGATATAATCAGGATGGGAGCTTGCTCCCGTAAATGTGTACAGAGGAGTAAGACAAGGTTGCTTTTTAGCTCCACTTCTATTAACCTTATGAATTCATAATTCGGGCCCACTTTTATGTGCAGCATGCACGGATATTCCCCGGGTAGGTTCTCACATAATTCCCACACTTATGTATGAGGACGACGTAGTTCTGATAGCTAGAACTGCAGTGGTACTACAGCATCTGCTTAATTGTTTTGTACATTTTATGAATTCTCTAGATTTGAGCATAATTTTTTCTAAATGCCATACCAAGGTAGGGGGCCCCAAAGAATAAAATGGCAGAAAAAATATTTTGAAGGAAGCACAGAAATATCTAGGGCGTCTACCTTTCCCTTCCAGGGTTCCTTTTTGAAGACGCGGGTTCATGGAATCACCAAAAGTTGGCTAAAAGGAACACATTGTCAAGTACTGTAGTGGCAATCAATGACTTTGCAAAAAGATTGGGGGCTAAACCAGTCCAGGCTCTCATCAAGGTTTATCAAGCGAAATCCATTTCTATTGCCAGAAATGGGAGCGATATTTGGGGTACTAAGGACATCAGGAATTTGCAAATAGTAGAAAATACATTTCTGAGAAGGTTGCTATCTGTCCCACAGTCAGTATCTTCATACCTAGTTCTTCATACCTAGTGCAGCTCCTTTGCTGAGATGGTTTAAGATATGGATTAACCCGGATCGTAATCAGGCAGTGATAAAAAATTGTCTGACTCTGGACAGGGCTCCTCATCCCGTGGCTTAGATATATTAAGTGCAAAAACAACAATTGATGGACAGAATGCAGAACAATGTCATACATTCACTCCAGTACAGAGATCTGGGCCCAAATCCATCGTTTTTTTGCTCACCATGCCATCCAGTTTGGACCCAGTGTGACAATCACCAAAAGGAGACCCGAACTCAGGAAGGTGATTGAAGAGAAAGTCTTTATTACTAAGACTCAACTACTGCGACCTCAGCCACAGCCTAGCGTTCTTGGAGCCGCTCCACACAGTCCCCGGAGCTCTCCTTGGAACGCTGGTCGCGGTGACATTCTGAGTGATGTCACCGCGAGCAGCTCCATCACACGCGAGGGCGCCGGGGGAGTTTAGATGTGGAAGATACCACACATCCCCCTTCCCTGCGGAAAGAAAACATAAAATAGAACATGAACTGTAGAACGCACCAGGTGGCATAGAGACACCCAACGGGGGTGTGAGACAACACAAGTCCTAGGCCTGGTGTGAGTACATGACTAAGGTAGGCAGGTTGGCACAGATTACATCATAACATACTGATCAAAATGCCTAGGAGGTCTGGTCACTCTCCTGCTAGGCCTAATGCTTGGGTGGGGGACCACCGATTGCCTCTTAGTGGTGGAACTAAGGTCCCGCCTAGGGTCTCCCTCCCACCCCCTTGAACTCACAGGATCTTTCTCTGGCGGATGGTACTTTACAACTCTCCCAAGGTTCCATATTTTCCCTTCTTGTGTCTTGACTGCATTTTTGAATAGTTTGGTGATCTTGGTAGGGCTGGTGTATTCTGACCAACTAGCCTTTCCTGTGGGAGCTCTGATTTTGATGCTGTCTCCCACTTTGAATTCAACCTTCTGCGTGGCCTTGTGCCGGTCATATCCTTCTTTTCTCTTTTCCATGGCTTCCTCTTGCTTCTTCACGCTCTTAGCTTCTTTAGTTCGGTCTGACCACCCCTTGTGCCATTCCATCCATCCTGGGGTTAGCTTGGTGTTAGGTATCCTGGCGCGAAGCAATTCGAACGGGGCGACACCCGTCGTCTGATGTGGCATGAACCTGTAAGCTTCCAACCGCCTCCAGGCCTCTTCCTTCCAGCTTATGCCACTGGCTCTGGCCAACTGGATGCTCTCTTTGAGGGTTTTGTTAAAGCGTTCGACCATGCCATTAGTCTCGGGGTGGTATAGAGCGCAACGCTTGTGTCTGATGCCTCTCTCTTCCAGGAAGTCTTCCATTTCCTTCGAACATAGTTGTACACCGTTATCCGTGAGGATGTTGCTGGGCAGCCCTTCCCGGATGAACACCTCCTCTAGGAAACTGATGACAGTTTTGGTTGTGACTTCGCTGACAAACTTTATCTCTGGCCACCCGGAATATAAATCCACAAGTACCAAGATGTAGGGTGTCCGCAGTTCCCCAGACATGGGGCCCACGATGTCCAATGCCAACTCATCCCACGGTCCTGAAGGGGGCGGCCTGCACACCATAGGGGGCGTCTGTTGTCTCAGGACCTTGTCGCTGTTACTGCACGGAATGCACTCTCTGATTCTCCTTTCGGTGACTAGATCCATGTTCGGCCACCAATAGCTCTCCCTGAGTCTCTGTTTGGTTTTCGTGATGCCCAAATGCCCTTCGTGGGCTAACTCGACCAGGTTGTCTCTCACAGTTGCAGGAGGTACAAGTCTCGTACCCCTGAATAGGCATCCGTCTACTATGGACAACTCGTCCTTAATGGCCAGGTATGGCCGCAGGTTTTCGTCCTGTTTATCACCGTGCTTCCATCCGCCTTTTACTCTTATGTAGATCTCCTCCAGGATTTTGTCCTCTTCCAACGCCTTTCTCCACGTTTCTTCCCCCAACGCTCTCTGGATGGTGCAGACATCCTCCATCTGAAGGTCCTCCTCTTCTTCATCCGTCTTCCCTTGCTTCCCTCTCGCTTCTTCATCACCGACGAGTCTGGACAGACAGTCAGCTGCGAGGTTTTGTGTCCCGGGGACGTACTCGACGTCAAAAGTGTATTCTTGAAGGCCGACTACCCACCGCCTTATCCTGCTGGAGATGGCATCCAAACCCTTCTTACTGAATACTTCCACTAACGGCTTGTGGTCAGTTCGGAGGGTGAACTGAGTTCCCCAGAGGAAGTCTCTGAACTTTCCTACTGCCCAAGATACCGCCAAAGCCTCTTTCTCGATCACCGAGTAGTTGTTCTCGGACTTCTGGAGTGACCTTGAGGCAAAGGCTATGGTTTCTTCTCCTTCTTCTCCAACTTGGGTGAGGACAGCTCCCAAACCTTTTGCGCTTGCATCGGTGGTGACAACCGTTGCCCGGTTCGGTATATAAGACTTCAAACTGGGGGCCTCCGTGAGTGCCTTCTTTACGTCCTCGAACTCCCTCTGGCACTCCCGACTCCACTGGAATTCATTCTCCTTCTTCAGCAGTAGCCTGATGGCGTATGTCCTTCCCGCCAGGTTTCTTATGAACTTTCCGTAGAACTCTAACATCCCCATGAATGACTTGATCTCGTCCTTGCCCTTGGGGGGTGTCAGGCTGACAATGGTGTCTTGCAGTTCGGCTTTGGGACATATACCTTCTATCGTCACCTTGTGCCCCAGGAAGTCTAATTCAGCACAGCCAAACACACACTTGTCTTTTCTCACTGTGAGGCCTTGCGACTGAAACCTCTCAAGCACGCACCTCAGTCTATCATCGTGCTCCTCATGGTTCTTGGCGAATATGAGCACGTCATCCTGGTAGCACATGACGCCTGGGATGCCCTTCAACATGTTGCCCATGATTCTCTGAAACACGGCGGCCGCCGAGACTAGCCCAAACGGCATCACACCCACTAGACACAGTGACACTGAAAAGGAAACGATATGTTATCATAAACCATAAAGAGCATACATTCCTTTACTACAGGTCCCCCAAACGATTTTAAACAGGAACAGACAGAGAATGGAAAGCTTGCACGGTCTTTTGAGTAAGGGGATGCAGTACAAAAACTTAGAGCGTAGAATAGTGCTGACTATTACTGCTACGTTCTCCTGAAACACCACACCACACACCACTTTTTTCCCAGCGTAGACCGACTTTAACCACGCCTGTGGCGGAGAGGCAAAAGAGTCCAGAAACCCTTCAGTGCATCCGGTGGAACACTGATCAGTACGAAAACCATATACATGCAACGCTTTCATACAGAGAGGGGTCACTCCGCTAGTGTTCTCAATATGTGCCACACAACACGGCTACTCTTCCTCACGTTCTTATCCTCTTCCCACGCGGCGCTGTTGGGATGGGGTGTTCACCCTCACCCGATCACACAAAGTTTGAGGCACATTGCGAAAGATTTCCACACAAAGTCTCTGTTCCGCCGCGCTTCTTTGATCCACTATGCCTCCCACGTCGCGCTCCTTAGATGTTTCCCGATGTGCCGCCCACAATCACTCCAGCCGCTGTAAATACTCCTTGCTTCCCTCGCAGCACTCTATTTCTGTCACACTTCGCAGCAGCCTGATGTACCTCACTCCGATCCAACGCAGTTAACATCAGTCACTATTCATTCCGCTAATCTTTTCCTCGCGCTGCCCTGTGCGCACTTCCTTGAAATTAGGCACACTGCGAATGAGGTAACAGTCTCTGAGGAGGGTGGTTGGGTGGATTCACACGCTCCTACTATGTTGTCCCACAACGCTGCCCTGTTGCGCGTTAAGTCTCTAATTACTGACAGCCTGTCACCAGTTGACGCTCGCACCTACGTTACAAAATGTTCCGTGTAGACTTTTCCCCGCTTGCCAAGCTGAGGCACAGCCCAATGTCTTAAGCTCCAGCGAACATTAAATGACAACGCTCGCGAGGGACAATCCGTAAAGGTACTGCTAAGATGCGCGCAGTCCGCCGGCAGGGGTCACCTTACTTGAAATTAGGAGCAGGGCAATTTCCGTCTCGCAGTCACCTCGTAAAGCTGCGTGTTATTCGATACACCTCCGGACTGTCACCACTTCTTTCCTCGGTGCAATCAGAAGCTTTCAGCAACGCCCGCTTCCGTGTCATTCAGTCAGCTGTACTCCTCCTCGTTCCCTGTTCGTGTTGAGGTCGCAGGAAGGTTTTTCCCTCGTCGCCAGTGTGACAATAACCAAAAGAAGACCCAAACTCAGGAAGGTGATTGAAGAGAAAGTCTTTATTACTAAGACTCAACTACTGCGACCTCAGCCACAGCCTAGCGTTCTTGGAGCCGCTCCACACAGTCCCCGGCGCTCGCCTTGGAACGCTGGTCGCGGTGACATTCTGAGTGATGTCACCGCGAGCAGCTCCATCACACGCGAGGGCGCCGGGGGAGTTTAGATGTGGAAGATACCACACCCAGCCATATCAATCAATCAATCAATCAATCAATCAGAGTACTTGTAGAGCCCGCTACTTACCCGTGAGGGTCTCAAGGCGCTGAGGGGGGGAGAGGGGGTGCTGCTACTGCTCGAAGAGCCAGGTCTTGAGGAGTCTTCTGAAGGCGAGTAGGTCTTGGGTCTGCCGTATGTGGGTAGGAAGGATGTTCCAGGTCTTGGCGGCGAGGTAGGAGAAGGATCTGCCGCCCGAGGTCGTTCGTTGGATGCTGGGGACAGCGGCGAGGGCGAGGCAGGTGGAGCGGAGCTGGCGGGTGGGGGTATAGAAGCTGAGTCTGCTGTTCAGGTAGGCTGGTCCGGCATTCTGGAGTGCTTTGTGTGCGTGAGTGAGGAGCGTGAAGGTGATCCTCTTGTCGACGGGGAGCTAGTCTAGGTGTCTCAGGTGGGGGGTGATGTGGCTGCGGCGGGGGACGTGACGATCAGTCGGGCGGAGGCATTTTGGATGCGTTGTAGTCGTTGTAGGTGTTTGGCTGGTATTCCTGCTTAGAGTGCGTTGCCGTTGTCCAGTCTGCTGCTGACGAGGGCCTGTGTCACAGTTTTTCTTGTTTCGTTTGGGATTCACTTGTAGATCCTGTGGAGCATGCGGAGGGTGTTGTAGCAGGAGGAGACGGCGTTGACCTGCTTAGACATGGAGAGGGAGGCGTCGAGGATGAATTCTAGGTTGCGTGCATGGCCGGTGGGTGTTTGTGCTGTTCCCAGTATGGTCGGCCACCAGGAGTCGTCCCAGGCTGAGAGGGTGGGTCCGAGGATGAGTACCGCCGTCTTGTCCAAGTTCAGCTTCAGATCGCTGCTCCCCATCCAGTCGGTGACGGACTTCATTCCCTCGTGGAGGTTAGTTTTGGTGGTGTGTGGTTCCTTGATGAGGGAGAGGATGAGCTGGGTGTCGTTGGAGTAGGAGATGATGTTAAGGTCGTGATGGCTGGCCACTTGTGAGAGGGGGGCCACGTAGATGTTGAACAGTGTCGGGCTGAGGAATGAACCGTGGGGGACGCCGCAGATGATGTCGGTGGCTTTGGATTGAAAGGGTGGGAGGCGGACGCTCTGGGTTCTGCCGGAGAGGAAGGACGTGGTCCAGTCAAGGGCTTTCTCTTGGATTCCGGCTTCTAGGAGGCGTGTCTTTAGAGAGCGATGGCAGACCATGTCAAAGGCGCCCAACAGGACCAGGAGGATGAGGCCTGATGTTTCGCCATTGTCTAGTTGGCGCCTGATGTTGTCTGTGGCGGCGATGAGGGCTGTCTCGGTGCTCCGGTTTCATCTGAATCCGGACAGGGACGGGTCCAAGATGTTGTTGTCTTCCAGGTGGCGGGCCAATTGCCTGTTGACGATTTTTTTGATGACCTCTGCCGGGAACGGGAGCAGGGAGATGGGCTAGAAGTTCTTGAGGTCCGCCTTGGGCCTCTTGAGGAGGGCGTTGATTTCGGCGTGCTTCCAGCTTTCCGGGAATGTCGCTGTTTCGAAGGAGATGTTGATGACCTTCCATAGTTGAGGTGCGATGGCTGCGTCTGCTTTGTTGAATAAGTGGTGTGGGCACGGGTCTGATGGAAACCCCGAGTGGATGGAGTTCATGACCTTGTGTGCCTCGTCGTCGTTGACGTTGGACCAGGAGGTTAGGCGGATAGAACTGGTGGTGTTCACAGGGAAGGTGGAGTCTGGCGTAGTCGGGCGGTCGTGGTGTTGAAGCTGCCAGGGATGTCAGCGATCTTGCGGTGGAAGAAGATGGCTAGTGAGTCGCACAGTTTTTGAGAGGGCGGGATGTCATTGGCGTAGGCGCTGGGGTTGGAGAGTTCCTTTACGATGCTGATCTTGGCTAATCTGATGAGGTGATGATGTCTGCGGGTGGTGTCCTTGTGGGCTGCATGGTTGTCCGGTGTGTGTTCATGGAGCCATATTTTCTCCAGTTTCCGGCATGCGCCTTTGGAGGTCTGGAGTTCGTCGGTGAACCAGGTGGCTCTCTTGCTGGTGTGGCTGTTGGAGGGTTTTTTGAGCGGGGCGAGGGTGTTGGCGCATTCATCGATCCACTGTCTGAGGTTGCGGGCTGCGGTGTTTGGGTTGGTGGGGTCGGTGGGTGGGTTCTGGGCAAGGGTGGTAATCAGCTGGTCTTTGGTGACTTTGCTCCAGCAGCGGCGAGGCAGCTGTTGGGTGTGGTGGGGCGTGGTTGGTTTCTTGAAGGTGAAATGGATGCAGCGGTGATCGGTCCAGTGGAGTTCGGTGGTGTGGTTGAAGGCGACTTGGGTGCCTGTGAAGAAGACGGGGTCCAGCGTGTGGCCGGCGGGTGGGGTGATGAGTTGTCTGAGTTCCAGGTTGGCGAGGTTGTCGATCAGGGTGGGGGAGTTGGCATCGTTGTTGTTCTCGAGGTGGAAGTTCAGGTCCCCGAGGAGGATGTAGTCCGTGGAGGTGAGTGCGTGGGTGCTGGCGAGGTCGGCGATGGAGTCGCTTAACTGAGCCCGGGGTCCGGGGGGTCTGTAGATGAGAGTTCCTCTGAGGGTGGTGTTGGGGTCGATGTGGATCCGGAAGTGCAGGTGTTCAGCGGTGTTGAGGGTGTCATCTGCGAGGGTGGCGACATTGAGGGTGGACTTGTGGATGATGGCTATTCCTCCTCCGGTTCCGCTGGCGCGATCCCTGCGGGTGATCTTGTAGCCGTCCAGGATGGCTATGGCTATGTCGGGCGCCGAGGAGTCGTGCCACCAGGTCTCGGTCAGGAAGGCCACGTCTGGGGCGGAGGTGTTGAGCAGATCCCAGAGCTCGATGGCGTGTTTGCGTGCGGAGCGGATGTTGAGGAGTATGCAGTGGAGGTGGTTGGGTCCAGTCCTTGGAGGTTTGGTGGTTCTATCGCAGGTGAAGCTGCAGGTGCGGCAGGAGAAGGATCCGTGGGTCCGTTTCGGGGTGGCCTGGAAGCAGGTGTGGTTTCGGCCGGCGTTGAGTGCGTGGAGGCTGCTGGCGTCGTAGTGGAGTTTGGTGTTGTGGCGTTTGCGGGGTCCAGGGGTTTTGGCGCTTGGCGCGGTCCAGGCGCGGACAGGCGCAGACGGGCTTGCCTTAGGCGTGCCTTCCGCGCACCAGCTGTGTGGCCGCTCAGCTGCCACCATTTTAAGGGGAGCTGGGAGGGAGGAGAAGCTGGGAGGTGGGAGGCAAGGGTTAGCAAATTGGTGCGGGGTGGGGCCGCAGGGACAGCAGCGGCGGGAACGGCGAGCAGTGGGCATGGGGGGACGAGGAAAGACAGCGCCCAGGAATTGGCAGCAGAAACTAAGGGTGCAAGGGCACAAGGGCTGGTGGATCTGCAGCGGGGGGAGCGACCTACCTGGAAAGGTCAGGGGTCGCTCTCCTCACCGTTTGCTGCCGCCAGTTTAAGGGGAGCTGGGAAAGAGGAGCAGCTGGGAGGCGGGAGGCAGAGGTTAGCGAATGGGCGCGGGGGCGCGGCTGCAGGGGCAGCAGCAGAAACGGCTATCAGTGGACACGGGGGGCAAGGAAAGACAGTGCCCAGGAATGGGCAACAGAAACCAAGGGTGCAAGGGCACAAGCGCTGGTGGAGATACAGCGGGGGGAGCGACCTGTCTGGCAAGGTCAGGGGCCGCTCTCCTCACCGCGTGCTGCCGCCAGTTTAAGGGGAGCTGGGAGGGAGGAGCAGCTGGGAGGCGGATGGCGGGAAGCAGGGGTTAGCGAATGGGCGCGGGGGCGGGCTGCAGGGGCAGCAGCGGCGGGAACAGAGAGTAGTGGGCACGGGGGGCGAGGAAAAACAGCGCCCAGGAAAGGGCAGCAGAAACCAAGGGTGCAAAGTCACAAGTGCTGGTGGAGCAGCAGCGTGGGGAGCGACCTACCTGGCAAATCAGTCTTGACCATGTGCCCCATGGGAACAGTCCAGCCTGAACTACCAAGCCAGGTCCTCCCTGGACTGAAAACAAGCATCCTAGGACCGGTTTCAGGCTTTCAGCCCGCATCAGCCAGAATAGCTTGATTCGAGTGGCATTGGGAGCACAGGACTCACATCTGAGCATACCCGTCCCACTTGGGGTGACAAATGCAAAAACAACAATTGATGGACAGAATGCAGAACAATGTCATTCATTCACCCCAGTACAGTGATCTGGGCCAAAATCCATCGTTTTTTTGCTCACCATGCCATTCTAGTTTGGACCTAGCCATATCCAAATCAGTCTTGACCCTGTGCCCCATGGAAACTGTCCAGCCCGCACTGCCAAGCCAGGTCCTCCCTGGACTAGAAACAAGCATCCTAGGACCGGTTTCGGGCCTTCAGCCCTCATCAGCCAGAATAGCTTGATTCCAGTGGCATGGAGAGCACAGGACTCACATCTGAGCATACCCGTCCCACTCGGGGTGACAAATGCAAAAACAACAATTGATGGACAGAATGCAGAACAATGTCATACATTCACCCCAGTACAGAGATCTGGGCCTAAATCCGTCGTTTTTTGCTCACCATGCCATTCCAGTTTGCACCCAGCCATATGCAAATCAGTAATATTAGATATATTAAGACCTAAGCGGACAAACTGGCCCACCCAGAGTTATTTGAGAACCCAAAGGGCATGGGCATCAGAAAGAGACCTGAATTTGGTTAAAAGGCACTTTCCCTCAATTATGGAGTCAGAGAGAGGAGGCAAGAGAGCTGGTCAAACACTCTATATTTTATTAAAAATATACCCAATAGTAGAGCCCTAATTAGTTATGGTCACAACACCCCATCACCACTTCCTGTTGACAAGGTTTAGGGTAAACATTTTATATTGGTTACTGGCAGCCCCGCAGGGGCGGTATAAAGTGGATGAGTTGGGCCGCTGTTCTTGTGACAGTTTTTCCTCATAAGATACATAGGGCCATATGTAGGTAAATATATTTTACCGATTCCTAAATACCGAATTTTACCGATTCGGTATTCCGGAATCGGTAAATGAGATGTAGCAAAAAATTCAGTAACATTTACCGATTCTGAAAGAATTTCCGAATCGGTATTTTCCGAATCGGTATTTACCGAATCGGTAAATATCGATTCGGTAAATACCGAATCGGAGATTCAAAATATAAGCAATTGAGGATTCAACCAATCATGTGCATCCGCCCCACCCCACAAACAGGAAGTGGCCACACCCATGCAGGTGCAGACAATCAGAACCTTCTGGAGAGCTGTGAGCAACTGCGCCACTGGCTGAACTGTGCTGAGCAGGACTGCAGGATGGCATCCCAAGATTCACAGAGGGAAGGAGCTGACAGAAAAAGAAAGTTGAAGTTCAGCACAAGTGAGCTTCAGGTGCTTGTGGAGGAGGTGGTGAAACACCACACCCAGCTTTTTGGAAAACAGTCACTGCAGGTAGAAGAGGCTGTGAAGAGGAAGACCTGGCTGGCAATCCAGGCAAAGGTGAACGCCATAGGGGTGAGCCTAGAGAAATTGATGATTTATTAAAGAGATGGTATGATCTCAAGATCATTATGAAGAAGAAGCTGGCTGCACAGAGAAAAGAGGCCAGTGTCACAGGGGGAGGAAGGAGCAGGGCACCTGCCCTCACTGACATGAAGCAGCTGGTGGAGTCGACCCTGGAGTCCTAGAGTGGGTTTGGGATCGGGGATGCTGACAGCTCAGCCAGAGATGCCACAAAACAAGGTAAGGAGCATGCCCAGCAATCCTCACCCCCTTCCCTGTCCCCCTTCCCCAATGTGGCTGTGTGACTCACACTCCAATACAGGTTTTGGTTTACACCAGCAATGCATCATGGGAGATGTAGTCATTGAAACACCCATCATGACAGTCATCACACCAAACAACAAGGCATGTCACACACATCAGTCAGAAGCAGTAGAGGACATTGAGATAGTGTGACAGGATTGTAATTTAATACTGAACTACATGGTTGCTGGACCACTGAGCTAATGTCCATATCTGTCCACAGGAGAGTCATTGCGCAGGACAGCGCAAGAGAAGGACAGGAGGGCACCCCGTAAGGGAAGGACTGAGGATGCCAGCACGAGTGCAGGTCACAGCAATAAACCACCACCCGCACCAACACCACAGGCAGCTTCACCACCAGAGCCAGCCACAACAGCAGAGCCAGCATCGTCACTGCTGATTGAATCACCAAAGCAGGACTCACAAGGACAGTCAGCCTCACCGGCTTCAACTGCATTGGAAGTGGTAAGGCCCAGCAGGCATGCTGTACCCACTCTCCATGTCATGGAGTCGTCCTCTGACGACACAAGGGAGGGTGAAATGCCAACTGCTCTCCTGGAGGAAACCAATGCTGGGCTGCAGTCCACCTCCGAGGGTGTGCACACAGGTGTGAGACACTGTAGGGTCCAGGAGCGCAGCACAACTCGGCAGGGTGACGGGGTCTTCGGAGGGCTGGACGCCACTATGGTTAAAGTGCAGCGCCTGCAGGGGAAGGCCATACAATCAGTGCAAAGACAGATGCGGCACTTAAATCAAAACATGGCCAATATTGACCGGGGCATCAGCTCCATGGCGGAGGGCATCAGGCAAATGGCAGAGGGAATGCAGGACATGTCCCAGTCCTTGATGGCACTCTGCGACAAACTGTATGAGGACAGGGCAATACGGCACAGGGAGAGGCAGTACATGCAGCAGCACACCAAGGCGGTGACCCGTCTGGCAACTGCCACTTCCCTGCTCTGTGGCAATGCAAGAGAGGCTTGTGCACTGGTGCACTGATGTCTCCAGGGGAATAGGGAAGGTGACATCCGCAATGGAACTGCTGCTGACCACCTAGTCAGCCAACGCTGGTGCTCTAGGTGTGGGGGAGAGTGAAGGGACCACCAGCAGGAGCAGCAATACCCCACCTTTTCCTGACATCCGGAGGAGCAGCAGGCGGCATGCTAGCGGCCCTGGCTCAACATCCAGTCAGGATAGCCAGCTGCAGGCATCAAGCACTGTAGTGGGTGGGCGCAGACATTAACGCTGCCCACACCTTAATGGACAAATTTTGGGTGAAGTAACCCCTGACTACCTCTTAAGGTTGTCACCAATTGGACTGGCATGGTGTGCCATTTGTTAATTGTCATAGTGCCCAGTTAATAAACTACGTCATGCAACGCCTGGCTGTGTGTCCTTACTCACTTAAAAATAGTTGTGTGTGATCTCTGCCCGTCTTAGTCTCCCATCTGTTGCTGGCGCTATTCCTGCTTCGTAGGGCTCTGGCTGTTCAGGTCCATCATCAATGTCCTCATGATAAGTTATTTCAACTTCTGTACCTTTCTTTGTGGCAAGGTTGTGCAGCATAGCACAGGTTGCAATGATTTTACAATAGATGATGGGTGTGTACTGACGTGCACCTCCGCTTTTGGAGGCAGCGGAACCTGCTTTTCAAAAGTCCAAAGGTGCGCTCCACAACATTGAGTGTTGATTTGTGTGCCACATTGTAACGTCTCTCACTCTGGGTTCAGGTAGGGAGTGAGGATAAAGGACCGCACAGCATAAGCGCTATCGCCTAGGTGGGAAAGAGAGTGCCATTAGTTACATACAAAAGAACACATTCAGCTGCAGTATCTATCAGGTTGTGTCACAGTGATTTACCTAGCAGGTATCCTTCCCCAAAATCTCCAGCAGCCAGGCGTGTGTAGATCCCACTGTTCTGGAATATGTATGAGTTGTGGGTGCTCCCAGGAAATTTGGCCACAATGTCTGTGATTATGTTGCCAGCGTCGCAGATTACCTGCACATTTATTGAGTGTGTGGACTTTCTGTTCCTGTAGATGTACTCAGTGGCTGCAGGAGGGCAGATTGGAATGTGTGTCCCATTAGTACAGCCAATGACGTGCGGTAACTGTGCCATCTGATAAAAGTCTAATTTGGTTTTCTGCAGTTCCGCCTGTGTGTTTGGGAAGCTGATGTAGTGGTGCATTCTCTGCATCATGGCATCCAGGAACTTTCTAAAGAAACGGGACAGGCAACTCTGAGACACCTCGCCTACCGCAGCTATCACCCCCTGGTAACTGCCAGATGCAAGGAAATGTAGACAACAGAGCACCTGCACATGTGGTGGTATGGTGTGCGCCCTTGGTGTTGGGTGCTCCAGGAGTGGGTGCAGGTCCCTTATCAAGTCCAGGATGGTGTGGGGGTGTAGCCTGTACCTTTCATGGATCTCTGCCTCAGTAAGTTGGAAGAGTGTGATCCGCTGTCTGTAGACTTGCTCCTACCGTCTCCAGATCCTCTCTCCTGCTGCCTGTAGCCGAAAGCCGCCATATTGATCTAACTGTTGCATTTTGGGATTGCTTATATACCATGTGGCTGATTACCACCTGCTTCCAGTTGGTGTTAATTACTGACTCTTAAATACCGAATTTCAAGAAATTCTGTATTTTTGATTTTACCCACATATCTTTTCTCATTTTACCATTTCTTATTTACCGATTCACAGATTCAATAATTTTGAATTCTGTAATGATGAATCGGTATTTAATGATTCATATTTACCGAATCCTTAAATTTGGCCTCCTACATCTCAAATGCCTAAATACCGGTCTGTAACAGCAAATTTACCCCAGTCATATTAGAAGCAGTATTGAATCATGCCACCTCAAATCCTGTTTGCTCAATGATATGTTACATCTTGCCAAACCTAATGAAGTGCGGGAGAGGATCTGGTGAGGCTCAAAATTCCAGGGTTAGTGGGCAGGGGTGTACAAAATATTCCAAGCTTATCAAGATCATCAAGGGTAGTGTGTTTACCCAACATGGAAAATGCTGGAGTGTCAGACGTTTGACTAAATGCAATCTTTACGATGATTGGATTGATGATGATGGGAATGAGAAGGATGATTCAGAAATTCAACTTTTGTGGGAAGACCTGTGCAATTCACGAATTAATGGAAGTTCTGTCTAATATTCTGACCAAACCACTGATGATGTCTTCACTGCTCCTGAGGAGTTTGTACATGCCTGTGACGCTTATAATTCGGGATCTGGTTAGCACTATATAAAACTTTACAAATAAATAAATATAATAATGACAGTTCTTCTGATGATTCTATTGCTTAACGTGTTACATTTTCTGCTTGAGAGATAGCTCCTTTATGTAGAATTATCCAGGAGTGATTTTACTTCGCCTTGTGGTGATTATCCCTACTTTTCCTTAAGGGGATGGAAATGGTATATTGTTATTTCTTGTCCTCTTCTTTCCCTTCCCGTGTTGCTCTTCACCCCCATTTTCCTTGCTGCACTTGGTATAGTCCTTAGAATGTTGAGGTGACTGTGCCTGGGTGAAAAGTTTTGTTTCCCATTGGGGACGCAGCTCCTGATAAATTGTTTTATCCAGTATGCGAAAATAAAGAGTTCAGTGTGCACACAACGGGCTGCATTTCCTAGTCTGATGCAACAGCAGGGAACTTGAGAAGGACACTTGAAAAGGAACCAAACCTGTTCCACAACCTCTCAGTTAACACAGTACTCTAGAGGCACGAGGTTATGTGCATGATGTAGCGTTATATATGTATCACTAGACATTTACATTTTAATATCCCAACAATTCTAACTGAGCGTTTCATACTGGAAGCAACACAACCCCATAAAGGCAGAACATGCTGACTCCAATGCTCGTGTTTTTACATGTAAATTATTTTCAAGTGTAAAGACGTTACTAGATTCCTTACACGCTCATGTATATTCTGACATTAACTACGCGCTATTGCAGAAGTTTGGCAAACTGTGACAAACAGCACCAGCTTGCTTTTATGTTTTCAAAAGCTAAAGTCGTTAACGATCACTCGAGTAGTCTTCGTTCGCTTTTCTTTTGGAAACAATCTTGTACAGGCATGATGTTTTTTTCAAAACTGATACAAACGTCCATAAAGGAATCACATCCAAGTTTCGCTTAAACTTTATGTTTTATCATCTCCTGCTGCGTAAACACAGCTGCGCAAGAGGAAGTACTTTATTTATTGTGCCACTTCCAGTAACCTCTTCGGCTCTGTGCCAGTTTACGCATTCCAGAAAGACTGGCACAGCTACTTTTCGTATATGACAGGCTGACTGGCATTGTTAACTCCTTCTTTTCACAGACTTGTGCTCGCCAGTGTACATTATAATGATGCGCATTCGATGTACTTAGTATCGCACACGACAGTTGCAGTTTCCACCCCATTTCACCTGCTCTAGACCACCCTAGCACATCTGCCCGGACTCCTCCCAACGTGCACTAGTCAAAAATACCCTTAATTGCCAAAATTGTTGCTTGTCACTGCAGCAGAGTAAAGCTCACAGAAGGAACAGAGCACGGGGCATCCCAGGTGACGAGTCAGACATCAGCACATTCCTTGAGACATTCTCTCGAGCAAAGCCAAAGATAAGCAGGGCACAAGTCCTAAAAAAAGAATTGGGGGGACGCTGACGTCACAACAGGAAGTGACGTCACGAAAGGTGGCTTGCACCATCAGACTCATTGCCTCCCCTCGCTCACCCCTTAGATGCGATAGCATCAAAGAAGCCAGCATGTGAGCAGCATTTAGAATGGACTCCGATTTCACCCTAGAGAGGCCAAAGAGTGAATGTGTGACTCCATTTGCTCCAGTTATCCAGCACCCGGTAAAATAAATGGGAGGACGCCATCCACCAGCGTGGTACCCCGACTCGAGCTCTAAAACAAGGGTCCGTGGCATGTGTAGAGGTTGGGTGTAGAGGAGAGTTGGGGACGTGCAGTATGTATAGACCCACCTTGACAGCGGCGCTATAAAACATGACGCTCACACAAGATAAGTGGAACAGTGGAGTGACCACGAATGGTCGCTCCTTCTTTATTTGTAACCTTGGGCGCCGGGCCCTTGGAATGCCTGTGCTACAATGTAGTGTAGAGGCCGGGTGGCACTCTACATCCCTTCCAACTTTTATTAAAGGAAAACATTTGACCTTTTATTCAGTGGACACAAAATCTCTGAGGTGGTGGCTTAGTGCCGGGTTGGGAGGAAGACCATACTAATGGCTCTGACCACCTGCACCATGACTGCCATCCTGCGGCCCCTCCAGAGGTGTGTGGTATCTCCACAGCCATCGGGGTACAATCTGCTGCGCCCACTCATGTGGTGATTGGGTTCACCTGCATTGGTGGTGATGCTAGCTTCCTCCTCCCAGTTTAACTCAAAATACACTGCAGGCTGCAGTGGCATGGCCCCGCTGGATGGTAACCATCGTACCTTGGATGCCGACGAACCACCACACCTCTCTCTCAAATGGTGTGAGGAATTTGCAGCTGGGGTGGCGGTCTCGCATTATGACCAGAGGCCCCAATGATAGGTCAGGAGCTGGCCTTGTCATTGGTGATTCTCCTCCTTGCCAGAGAGGCCGGTACATCTAGTACAGTGGGTGTCCACGTGGGGGCCAGTGGTGATGCAGTCTCTGGCGGCTCTCTGATTCAGCAGATCCATTGGTGCACAGTTTCTAGTGCTGTTGGTAGTATTGCAGTATGCTTGTAAAAATAGATGTAGGCAGCATTCCATGTCTTCGCCATTATCCACTCATAAACAGAGTGCTCTGTTCAGCATGCACATGAAATGCTACATCACTCGATTGGCTTGGGGCCACTGAGGGATCTCTTTTCGGGGTTTAATGTCCGGTGGCCGTAGGTGATCCTTGAACTCTTATTTTTGGAATGGGGGCTATTGTCTGTCGCGATTTCATTCGGGAGCCCTTGCATGGAGAACACCTTTTCCAAGACAGGCTTTACATTGGAGAATACGGTAGATTGTATGATCTCTACCACTGGGTACTTGGTGTGGCTGTCCATGATTACACTATGAGCTGCCCATCCAGGAAGCTCCCACAATCCATAATGACTAAGGGCCACAGTTGCCGACCTGGCTCTTCAGTTACAATGGGCACTGGGGATGAGTCTCCGCTTGTGATCTCACAGGAATGGCAGCCATGTGTGTTGGTGTCCACCAAAGTGTCCAAGCCAGGGAACCACAACTTATCTCCCAGCCTAGCTTTAGTTTTGACCTCACCTTGGTGGCACTGATGTGTCAAGATGACAACTCTGGCTTGGAGGTTCTGTGGTATTACAATTTGCCTTCCTCTGAGAAGCAGGCCTTCCCCGCTGGTGCTCAGTTCATTTCTCACATGCCAGAACTGGCTCATCATTTTCCAGGCAGCTTCATTCTACAACTTGGATCCGTCAAGGAGGATGCGCCATTGGTCCTTCAGAGTGGTTCCTTTGATTTCAAGAGGCTGGGGTCATCTTGGGTCACTACAGCGATCTCTGTGATTGATAGTGCTCATGGGAACGCACCTTGTATTACCATCCTTACAAAATCCTATGCCCCATTGTCTTCCTTCGCGACCTCTAGTCCTGGCTCCCTTTGCAGATGTCTTGACAAGTAGTAGGCTGGGTTGTTGACTCACAGGCGGTAGAGTACTTTAAATTGATATGGCTGCAGCTGCAGTGCCTACCACTCGATGCAGGGTATTTCTGGATGTTTCTGCAAATAGGGCAACCAGGGGATTTTGGTCAGTGATGACCTGGAACCGCTGCCCACGAGGCACAGGTGGAAGTGACGGCATGCCCACTTGAGAGCCAGTGTCTCAAGCTCAATCCGAGCATACCTGGTCTCTGTGTCGTCAAGGGCCCTACTAGTACACACAATCAGGATCTATTACCCTTCACTCTTCTCTTGCAGCAGCATGGCCCGAGCTCCACTAGGCTTCCATCAGCTACCAACTCCATTCAGTGCTGTGGACAGAAATAGGCCATGGTAGCATCCACCAGCACTGCCCCTTTCACTTGGTGGAAAGCCAGACCAGCTTGGGCATTCCACTCCCATTGGGCGTCGGCTCTTGTCAGTATTCACCACTGATTCAGATAGGTTTGCTAAGTTCGGGATGAACCTCCTGCAATAGGTGTCCATGTCCAGGAAGCAACACACCTCAGTGGTGTTTGAAGGAACAGATGTTGATCTTATTATCTCCACTTTCTTCGGGTCAACAAGCACCCATCCCTTTAGAAGATATATCAGAAAAATTCACTTGGCTCCTTGTAAAGCAAGCATTTGTTGCAATGTAGAGTCAACCCACAGTCAGCCAGTCCTTGGCATTTGGCTCGGAGCCTCATGTGGTGTTCTTCCAGGGTATTGGAGAATATCAGCACGTCTTTGCTGATATTCAGGACACCCACCAGGCCAGAGAGGGTTTCGCAGATGGTGTTTTAAAACACCTCAGCGGCTGATGGGACCCCAAAGTTCAACCTCTGATGTTGCCGGAGGCCTGCATGAGTTGAGAAGATCATGATATAATGACTGGAAGACTAAAGCTTCAGCTGATGATAGCCAGTGTTTAAGTCTAGCTTAGAATACCATTGGGCTTCGTTCAGGTACGCCATAATGTCGTCCGCCATGGGGGTGATGTGCTGATCTCTCCAGATGACCTTGTTGGGAAGCCCATGCATAGCATGATGGTGCCCGGCTGTTTTGGTTTTGGGGCAATTTCCAGGGGTGAGACCCACAGAGTTGGGCCCATGACTTTCTCAATCACTCCTCGCCTTTCCAGGTCTTTTAGCTTGTCTTCCACTAGCAGTGGCAACTTGAAGGGGGCCTACCTGTCTCAAACTGAAATGTGGTGCCTTTCAGCCATCCCAGCCCTTACAACAGTTGGGGGTACTCCAGCATGATGTTCTCAGCGTGTAATTTGAGGACCTGCCAGGCAAAGGAGACAAACCCCAGGTCTTCCGCTGTGTGACAGCTTAGCAGCGTATCAGTGGTTCCTTCCAAGATGTGGCATCGGGTTCAAGTCACCCTTCACTCGCTTACCACCTCAACTTCCATCGCCCTTTTCAGTTGCAGCGGATCCCTGCCACCATATGTGTAGATTCTTGCTTTTGTTGTTTCCAACTTGGAGCAAGGCCAGTACATTACATTACATTAACAGAGGATCCAGTATCAATCAGTGCACTCTCCATTGTGCTGCCAATGGTTATGGTGCACATCTGCGGGGTCCTCCTTCAATGCATTCTCTTCCGGCAAATGAGATGGTGAATACTTCCCTATCATCTTCGTCATCATCTGTGTATGGCCGATGATTTCTGGCTGCAGTTGGCTCTTCTTCCTCATCTTCCTCGAGAGACAGCTGTTGCAGGGTTGATCTCGCTTTGCCCTTGTTCCCTGATTGGGCCCTTGTCACTTTCTATGGCACACTTTGGGAAGTGGTTCAAACAACTGCAGTTGGGGCAGGACTGGCCCCAGGTGGTGCAGAAGTTTGGCATTTGATGTGTTAGGCTGCAGTTGCGGCACTTTCAGTTGCCTGGCTTCGTCCTGCCAGGTGTAGGGTCTTTGTATGGAGAACATACTCTTTTATCTTGATGGTGTGAGTTGCACCGGCCTGGGCTGCAACTCTTGCTAGGGCCACCTCTTTCTCACTAGCCAGGGTATCAACCAATTTGTGCGACCTTGCTAACAATTGTATGGCGTCCAAAGTGATTCCAGGTTGGCACAGGATTAGTCATCGGAGGGCTGCTGACCTGCAGCCTTGTATGTGTTGGGCCCCAATTTCATCTGGCTGGTTGAAATCAGTGCTTGAGCTTGCCAGCTTCCTGAGCCATGTGGAGAAGATATCTAGGGACTCCTCTTCCTGCTGTCTGGCCTGGTGCAGTTTGAAACGCTCGTAGTCGGGGTTGACCTGCGCATCAAAGTGTCTGTTTAATGCTGCCACTGCAGCGTCAAAGTCAGCATTGTCTCCTGTATTGGGTAGGGTCTCAAATAGATCATGCTGTACTGCTCCACCAAATCAGAGCATAAGCAACTTCTTGACTGAGACATTCGTTTCACATGTGGCACGGCAGTAGTGTTGTAGGAGTCTGCCCCACTGCCGCAAGGGTGGCGCAGCCGTTACGGAGCCTGCCAGCTCGCTGAAGAGTGGCAGTGCTGTGACAGAGGAGTGAGTAGTTGGTGGGGTTGTTGCTTGTCTTTGCTGTTGCACTGACATGGCAAGGTAGTGTCAGTTAACCCAGGTTGGGCTTAGGGTGTCAATACAAGGCACTCCTATGTGGTTACGTACTGTCCCTTACTATCAGGCTGCAGTTCTCATACATGCATGCAGTTCTCAGGTGAGATCTGCCCTGTTGCAGCTATTTCTCATATGCCTCTTTGGCTACTCACTGTGTATGAGCAGTCACTTGTGCTATGTCCGTACTTAGTTTTATTTTATTCCCTTTTGGGAATCATATAATCGTATACACTTATCCTCCTTTCTCTGTTTTCTCTTTATTTATTTTATTTATTTATTTATAAAAACATTTATAAAGCGCGAACGATGGCCCTTGGGCATCTCGGCGCTAGAGTTGCTGCAGTGTTTTAAGCCTCATGGGCAGGAGTTCATTGGTTGAAGAGCCAGGTTTTTAGTTGCTTGCGAAACATCCAGAGGGAGGAGCTGATTCTGATCGATTGTGGTAATGTGTTCCACAGTTTAGGTGCGGCTACCATGAATCTTCTGTCCCCCCATGAAACAGATTTGGTTCGAGGTACCACTAACTCATGCTGATAGGATGAGCGTAGCGTTCTTGGAGGACAGTAAGGGATAAGGTTTTGGACAAAGAAAGCGGGTCCAACATTTTTCAGAGCCTTGTAAACCAGGCAAAGGGACTTAAACATAATTCTCTTTCTCACTGGTAGCCAGTGCAGCTGTCTTATGGTGAGTGCGGCCGAATGATGTTTGGGAATGCGCCCTAAGAGCCTGGCGGCGGCATTCTGAATGGCCTGCATTTTCCAAAGCACTCTCTCCTGGGCACCTAGATACAAAGCGTTGCAGTAGTCTAGGGTCGACAAGACGAGGGAGCTCACCAGCGTTTTTCCAGCACTTTCTGGCAGGAAAGGCAGGATTTTCTTAATAAGCCGCAGTTTATGGAAGGCTGAGGAGGAGATTTGGTTAGCATGTGGCAGAAAGTTTAGGTGGTCGTCGAAGATGACTCCCAGATTCCTCACCTTGTTGGTCGGGTCCGGAGGTTGGCCCATAGATGATGGCCACCAGAGGGGGGACCATTGCGGGGATAAATTGCCAAAAATTACCACCTCCGACTTATCAGAGTTTAGTTTCAGGCAGTTTTGAGCCATCCAACTTCCAATGGCTAGCATGCCTTGGTTGAAGGTGTTAGCTATTTTGGGACCGTCATTTTTGACTGCGAGGACCAATTGAGTGTCATCTGCATAGGACGTAAGGCTCATCCCGTGTGCCCTGATGACTTTGGCAAGGTCCGACACATAAATGTTAAATAGTGTCGGACTTAGGGATGAGCCTTGAGGAACTCCACATGGCAGTGACAAAGGGGAGGATTCAAAAGGTCCGACAGTAACGACCTGGGATCTATTTGCCAGGAAGGAGGCTAGGAGACTCCTAGCCTTGCCTCGGATTCCTATGCTCTCGACACGGTCGACCAGGGTGGTATGGTCGACCGTGTCGAAGGCGGCCGATAGGTCCAGCAAGATGAGAACAGCTGTACCTCCGGCGTCCCGGATGGATCTTATGTCGTCCGCCGCTTTGATCAGAGCAGTCTCAGTGCCGTGAAATTGACGGAACCCGAACTGTGAATCGTCTAAGAGTTTATGTTCCTCAATAAAGGACGAAAGTTGGAGGTTCATTATTTTCTCCACTATTTTAGCCATCAATGGGAGACTAGCGATAGGACGATAATTTTTCAGTTCTTCCTTATCAAGGGTGGCCTTCTTAAGGAGAGGTTTTATTAAGGTCTTTTTCAGTGTCTCTGGGAAGATGCCTGTGCTGAACATAGAGTTGCAGATTTCGGTTATGGCAGGGATGACTGTTTCCATAATTGGTCGTAGCACCTTCAGGGGACAAGGATCTAGAGCTGATCCAGATTTAATAGATGACACTGTGTTCTGTACCTGTAAACAGGTGACCTCGTTGAACTGGGAGAAAGTGTGACCCTGGTGGTGGGTTGAAGGTGCCGGGGGGGTAGTGGAAATATTGGTGAAGACCCTATAAATGTCGTCAACTTTGCTAAAGAAAAAGTTGGACCATGCGTCGCAGAGAGCCTGGGAGGGAGGAGGGGTGAGATCGACGGACAGACCAGCTAATTGTTTAGTGGTCTCATAGAGGGTTTTGTTAGAGTTTTTAGCTGTTTCTATCCTGTCACAGTAGTATTTTTTCTTTGCCTCGGAGATCATGGTTTTATATGTGGCGACTGATTCCTTGTAGCTAAGTTTGGCTTCATCAATATAGTTTTTCCGCCATAGTCTCTCTTTATGCCTACATAGTTGCTTTTGGGTGCGTAGTGCCTCTGAGTACCATGGGGCCGACGGGGTTTGCCGGTTACGGGAACGTTGTTTAGTTTGAACCAGAGCTGTAGCTGCCGAGCTAACCCATTTGTGGAATTGAAGGGTGGCAGTATTTGGGTCGGCAGACAGAGTGGGAGAAGTATCGTCCAGCAGGGTTTGTAACCTTGTTGCATCTATATCGTCCCATGCCAGGTAGGGTTGAGGAGATATGGTGCTGGTTTTATTGAGCAGTGAATCCTGTGCTGACAGGGTGGCTAGAATAAGATGGTGATCGGACCAAGTAAGAGGGAGGATTTGGGTGACTTGGAAACCCGGGGCATGAGTGAAGATGCCATCTAGTGTATGGCCCCCGTCGTGCGTAGGAGCATGCACCAGGGGGATGAGGCCAAATGTGGACATATCAGCTAGGAGAGTAGCGGAATCAGGATTGTCTGGGATGTCAAAGTGGAAATTAAAATCACCTAAGATGGTGAGGGAGTTGTCAAGGGCAGATGCTTCCAGCGTGGACCTAAGATCCACAATAAATTCGTTCCTAGAGCCAGGAGGTCGGTTAAGAAGAATCCCTTTAAAGGTGTAGGATGGGGATAATTTAATAGCGAATTCTAGAGCTTCACAAGAAGTTAGAGAGATGTTTTTTGTTCTTACCGCAAAGGTGTCGCGGGCAATGATGCCAATACCGCCGCCTTTTTTCTTTAATTGCCTGTCAAGTCTATGTATAGTGAACCCAGTGGGAGCGGCGATAGCTAGGTCTGGATCAGATGCCTGATCCAACCATGTTTCGGTCATGAATAGAAGATCTATTTTGTGGTCCTGAATCAACTCGTGAATATCTTGGTTGTGCTTGCCCAGTGAGCGGACATTCGTGAGTCCGATGGAGTAGCTTTTGTTATTAGGGTGTTTCTTACCAGTCCGCGGTTGATGAATAAGGGGTATCGAGGCATTGCATTCTGGGCAGTGCGTGATAGGGTTTATGAACAGGGAGTGGGGGTTGCATATAAGGCAGGCTTGTTGAGTCGGGGGACGTAAGTGCTGGAGTTGGGTGGAGGAATAACAAAGGCGTTGAGCTAACGGTGGTGCACCAGGGGGGGTGGCCCTGGGCCCGGGCCAGGTGCGGACGGGCGCAGACGGGCCCGCCTTTGGCGCGCCTTCGGTGCGCCGCCGGCGCGCCCGCTGCGCCCGCCCGCTGTGCGGCCGGGCGGATCCATTATTTATATGCATCATGGCGGGGGCGGGAGGAGGGTGGGAGGGGCGCCGAGCTCGCCGGCCAGCCTTCCCTCTCCAAGATGGCGCCCAAAGTGGTGCTCAAGCCTTCCCAGCGCTGGTAACAGCGGCGCTATGGGAGGCACAATACAAGGTCCTCGGCGAATTAATCTCGCCTAGAGGTGGGGGCAAGTATTATAAAAATCACGTTTTAAAATATATACAGTTTTTAAAAACTATATGTCTCAGATTTGCATAACACTCAATAGTTCTAAAATTCCTCCGGCTTCCGCCTCAGAGGGATTAGCAGCAATAGCGATTCGGAATTCAATCACTTTTAAATAAATCAAGTGTGCAAAGCAATCGTATGGCAAACCTCCGGCTTCCGCCTCAGAGGAAACAACAGCAGAACCTCGAGGGAGTCAAGGTGCCGCCCTTAAGTATCATGGGAGGGCGGGAGGGGCGCCGAGCTCGCCGGCCAGCCTTCTCTCTCCAAGATGGCGCCCAAAGTGGTGCTCAAGCCTTCCCAGCGCTGGTAACAGCGGCGCTATGGGAGGCACAATACAAGGTCCTCGGCGAATTAATCTCGCCTAGAGGTGGGGGCAAGTATTATAAAAATCACGTTTTAAAATATATACAGTTTTTAAAAACGATATGTCTCAGAT
The DNA here is from genome assembly GCF_964263255.1 of Lissotriton vulgaris. Lineage (NCBI taxonomy): Eukaryota > Metazoa > Chordata > Amphibia > Caudata > Salamandridae > Lissotriton > Lissotriton vulgaris. The sequence continues at coordinate 1,110,607,275 of NC_141689.1, read as the reverse complement.
TTGCATAACACTCAATAGTTCTAAAATTCCTCCGGCTTCCGCCTCAGAGGGATTAGCAGCAATAGCGATTCGGAATTCAATCACTTTTAAATAAATCAAGTGTGCAAAGCAATCGTATGGCAAACCTCCGGCTTCCGCCTCAGAGGAAACAACAGCAGAACTTTTTGCTTTCTCTTCCAGCACTTCACCCTTCATGGCTGCAGTCCCTAATGCTCAGAACTTCCCCCAGGGAGGGCCGAGATGACCTTCAGGCCTATGAAGCCAGTTTAACTCCTTGCTGGAATCCTCACAGCGCACTAGATGAGCAGCATTTACGTGGGTGTGTGCGACCTGGTCTCTGTCACTCTCCTGGCTCAGGTGGCCCACCGTATTGCCCAGCAGGTGGAACTGTAGCCACGACTTATTCTGCCATGCGCTGTGGCCTGGACAGATGACTCTTAGGCGTGTGCCTTGCTCAAGGCACACTGAGCCGCGCTTTGAATTCATGGGGTGAGGACCAAAAGCACCCGGCAGGGACCAAGCGATCAGCTGCATGATGCCGCACCATGCATCCAGGGTGGTCTCCAGCTGATGGTGAGTGCCTTATGCAGGCACAGCAGTCAGGAAGCTGCGTGGCATGTGATTATCCTCATTGCCAGTGCACAGGTGGGCTTGGAGTGTGTGTCATAACCCCCTTCTACTGCCTCTATGTCGCAACCTCCTTTTGTATCCTTTGCGTAGTGGTCTAGCGCACAGGGCTCATGTTGCTTTATTCCTATGGCCCCCCATGCATGCTATGATATCATAACTGATGTTTCCCTAACATGCTCATGGCTGATGCTTCCTCAGCATCTGCAAATAAAATTCTTTGTCCCTAAAAATAGGCCTATAGCCAGTTATTACAAAAAATACCCTCTCGCCTGCCACAGTAAAATTGTGGGAGGTTAGAAGGCAACTTGTGATACACACACCAGTCTTGCTCTAAGACCTTATAATTTAACACACATCAAATGCCTATTATCCAACAATCTATTTGTCAGCATCCTCATAACACATGCTCCCCAGCTCCCCCATAACTGATGCTTCCCCAGCCTCCCTAATAACTAGTGTTACCCAGTTTCCTCATGGTTGATGTTCCCCCAGCATCTCTAACTTCTTATGCTCCCCAGCACCCTCATGACTGATGCATCCCCAGCTACCTCATGCCTAATGCTACCCCAGCATCCCTGATGCCTGATGTTCCCCCAGCACCCTTATGACTAATGCGCCCCCAGCATCCCACATGGCTGATACTTTCCCAGCACCCTCATGACAGATGCTTCCCCAGCACCCGTAAATTCCATTACGCTTTAACCCCTACAAGTGTTCCCCCACATCCCATGAACCAATGGATTATTTGCTTTTCCTGTCCCTAGGGCCTTGGTGTGGTTTTTCATTAAATCCTAGCAAGCTTCCCCCCAGAATGCTGTGGGCCTATGGCAAGCCTTGCACTCGCTGTTACTAGGGCCTTGATGTTGTTTTCCACTATCCCTGCAAGATTCCCCCAGAATGCCATGAGCCAACTGCAAACCTTTCTCTTGCTGTTACTGGGGCCTTGATGTTAGTTTTCCACTATGTACGTTCGAGCGATAACAATACATTTGTTTCCTGTTATTTGGTTCCAATCAACAAACTGCACCTGCCCATTCTGTAAGGTCATAGAGAGTTTACTAACATGTGTTTTCCCCAAGGTTCGTGAACCTTCCAGACGGCCATGTGAACCATGTGTCAGATGTGATCTAGCCACTTCCTTTGAGCCTTCGTGAGAGTATATAAACCCCACTGAAACCTGAATCGTGGCTCGGCCTCATTACCTGCAGAACAAGCTTCACCTTTCCCATTCACCTGAAGAATGCTGCTGGTACCAAGAAGCGCTCCAGTCTCATTCAAGTCCTTCAAAACCAGTGGTTTCTGTGGCACCAGGTAAATCAATGTCTTCCCCCTCTCTTCCTCCTGCACAGCCACTCTGGACTCCCCTCATCTCGCTGAGTCAAGGCTTCGAGATCTTCTTCGAACTTCAGAAAAGTTGAAGAACTAGGCTAAGTACTTGATATCAGGTTAATGCACACAAAACGTCCTACAGTAGTAAAAAGTGTTGAGTATCTACATTTTCAAAGACTATAGACGTTTCCTCCTTTTCCTTTCTGTGAATTACTCCAGTACTTTTGGTGTATTTATACTCTGAATCCTCCCTACTAACTTAATGCTAGAACTGTCACTGCTCAAGAATTAATGACTTTAGTCCTGTGTTTGTTTGATGAAGAGTAGTGCCAAGAGAAAGCACTTTACAGTCTTTTGACATATGCATCAACCTTGTACCCCACCATATCTTTCGCGTGTATCCCTTGGAGTGCAGGTCACTCCAACCTTTGCTTCAAGTGTATCCTTAGGATTGCAATAACCCCCGCCTCTGCTCTAAGTGTTTCCTGTGGAGTGACAATAACTCCAATCTGTATTTCAAGCTTATTCCTAGACACGTGCCACACTTCAATTTGTGATTTTGTTATTTCTGCTCTCATGTTGAGCAACTGATGAAAAGTTAATGCATGTTCATTGAATGCAAAGAGTTCTTAGTGTACTAATTGTAACTGCCTCCTCTTGTTATTTCCAGTGCATTACGTCATCTCAAAGTCAGAGGTTCTGATCCAGTGCACAGCTACCTCACATACATAGGTCTCAGAAGTGACAAATTCTGTTACGCAGTGTCACACAGCCGCTCAGCAGATCCAGTACCACAAGTCTTTTTTTTCTTATTTTTTTATCCCAAACCTCCTTCCTCCCAAGGGACATTGTGGACTCTCAGGTTTCAGTTCCTGGATCTGCCTTGTCTTCGGGTGGGATAGGAGGTCCAGCATCAGCTCCAGTATTGTCTCAGCGGTTGGGACCAGGTAAGTGCATGACAGCATGCAGTATGTATAGGTCCACCTCATCAGGGGTGCTATATTAACATGAAGCTCACACAAGATAACTGAAACCCAGGAGTGACCACAAGAGATCGCTCCTTCTTTATTCATAACCTCAGGCCACGGCCGGACCTCGGAATGCCTGCTGTTCTACAATATGGTGTATAGGTCGGATCACCCACTATATCGTGAACATGTTGAGGACGCCAAAATCGGAGGGTTATTGCATTTATCTCCAAAGGGATACAGAGGTGCTCTGGGGGGGGACAAACCTTAAAGCCTAGAATTTAGGTAGCTGCCCCCCTCGTTATGTCACAGGGCAAAGCCACTGGGGAGCCTGGATCAACTACAGGTGTCTGGAGGCCAAACTGTCTGCTCAATTAAGGTTCAAGGGCACAGGTACTTAGCAGCTGTATCCTGCTTGTGTGTGCTGCGTTGACACCACCAGTAATGAACACAATCATGACACATTATTGTGATGCGATATAGCCTTCATTTCTGAAGCATGGTGTTTTTTCTCCTCTCTCTAAACCAATCACAGTCAGCAATCCCATATTGGGCACACAAGTCTGTGTCCTTATATCTCTGAAAAGCTACACAGATACCTCAATCGGCGTTCATAAAGCCAAATCTAAAAGCAAGCATAATGATGGACACAGACCATCTTGATTGGTGAAACAACACTTACAACGCAACTTTTACAACGCACTACCTTTACAACGAAACTTTTACAATGCAACATCCATTACAACGCATGCCATTACAACGCAACCATTACAACGAATGTCACTACAACGCATACCACTACAACGCATGTCATTAGACGCAGTCATTACAACGTATACCATTACAACGCATACCTACACTATCCAACACTTACCCTACTGTTGCACCCCCTGGAGTTAGAATAGTAATTTTTACCCCTACACTACCCAATACTTACCCTACTGTTGCACCCCCTGGAGTTAGAATAGTAATTTTTACCCCTACACTATCCAACACTCACCCTACTGTTGCACCCCCTGGAGTTAGAATAGTCATTTTTACCCCTACACTATCTAATACTTACCATACATGCAATGTAATGGTATGCGTTGTAAAGGTATGCGTTGTAAATGTAGTATGCGTTGTAGTGGAATGCGTTGTAAAGGTAGTTTCAAAGAATTCGTTGTAATGGTATGCGTTGTAATGGAATCCGCTGTAATGGATTTTGCGGTGGAAAAAATGCGTTGTAAAGGTATGCGTTGTAAAAGTATGTGATGTAACGACATACATCCTCTTGATTGTAATGCAATATGATAAAAACGTGACAATAAACCTAGTCTGTTCTGAAAAACAGATGCATGAAGGGCAGATCAAAAAAGTATGGATCAATTAACTTTGCAACATATGTATATACCTTTTTGAGAACTGCGCTTATGTGGCACTTTAGTGTTCAAGGAAAACACAAAACATTATAGCAATAGGTGCATACCTTAAAGGGATTACAAATTCACGATTTAGAGTCACTGTTTGAAAGCTTACCAGATTTTCAGGCATCGATAAAAATAGGGCTGTAGTTGCTGAAGTAATACTGTGCTGATGTTGGTTGCTGTTAAATCTAGTTCCAGAACATCACCATCAACTAAATCTAGGAAATACTTCACCACTGTGAAGTCCATTACTGAAAATGTGTTGTCACCTACATTAAGACGTATCTGGGATGGCGATATGTGTAAGTCAGAGTTTCTCTGCTGCTCAAACAAACAGTGTAACAAATTCAATATGCATGCTCCATTTTCTGAACATTTGGTGATCTCCAAAACCAACCAAGACACATATGGTTCTAATTTGGTACTTTGACTTAGTTTTAGATGTTTAGATAACAGTTTCTGGTTTCTGGTAGACAAAAGTCCGGAAAGGAACCGGTGAAATAGGTCCATGTAGCCAGAATGAAGACATAATCTGTTCTGTACTTCTATATCCATCACGTCGTCAGAGATGTTATCCTCAAGTGAGTAGTAGAGTGCAGCAAAGAACTCCTGGATGGTGAAATGCGTAAAAGAGAAAACATCTTCAACGCCTTCTGCTTCCTGAATTGTTGTTTTGTCAAGAAAACAATGTAGTAGATTACAAGTGGAAAGATGATGGTTTTTTATGTCATGCAGATAAAACAATGTCTCATGTCGCAAAAGGCCTTCGTAGGCAAGCTTCCCCAAAGACAAAATTGATTCCAGTGTAGTGGAGCTGTCAAGAAGAATCATGTGAGTGTGATGATTCAGCAGCACAACAAGGTAATGGGTATAAATGTCAGTCATAGATTTTGGTGGCCCCATGTCAAGTGCGCTACTCTCCTTCAAAACACTGCAGACAATCCAACAAAAAGCAGGTATGTAGCACAAAGTGAAAAGGAAGTGGTTTTCTCTCACAAAGGCAAACAATCTGCTGCCCTGTTGTTTGTCCTGGTAGAATTTCTGGAAGTAAGACTCTATCTCATTGACAGAGAATCCAGTTATGATAATAAACCGTTCAATGCAATTAACAGGAATGTGACTGATCACCGTGGGACGGCTAGTCACGAGGACTGTTGTTCCTGGGAGCAGTTCACCATTCAGTAAGCTGCCCACTATTTGAGGGAGCTCAGCTTCCTCATCTGGGTCACAGACATAGCAATTCATGTCAAGATGGGAGTAGTGCTTAAACTCATCAAAGCCGTCCAAAATTATGAGAAGCTTCTCTTCATTTTCAAATATGTCATCCAGTGCTCTCGAAAGGTGACCATTTTTCATAAGTATAACTTTCCTCAATGTGGTGGATACAGTTATCATATTGAGGTCCCGGAAAGTGAAATGTATTACAAATTCAAAGTTGTTGAAAGCCTCAGCCTTCGAAAAGTCATGAAGAATTTTTTGCACGAAGACAGTTTTCCCAATCCCAGCCACCCCGCTCACCAGGATCTTTTTTGGTACTCTCTGATCACTGAGAGCCTCAAACAGCTGTTGGATGTGGATCTCCAGGCGATCGGCTGTTTTGTTCTGCAGGTGGATTCGCTGCTGCCCAAAAGTTAAAAGTTCATGTTTTTTTACCTCCAGGCTGTAATGCCCCTTCACCAGCAACAGATTCACAAAATAGTCATCCAGGTAGGCCTTCTCCCCATGGCGGGTATTATAGTGGTTCAAGGTGTCATTTCTCCTACGAAGTACCTGCTTGTGTCTTGCAGCTGCCTTTGAGTATTCTGTCAAGGAAAAAACACATGAAAGAGTAAGTGGAACCATAATGCTAGCTTTAGATATGACCCTTTTAATATGCTTCCGTTTTGTAAATACTGTTTTCTAATGAATTCGTTGAATTTCAATTGTCTGTTCCTCTTAATGGTTTCATTTAGTATTCAACTCTTAAAGATTGCACAACCAAAACATCTATATTTTCCTTTATAGTTCGTGTGCATTAAGCTATGTGATGAGCATTAGTATCTCTGTAAACAACGAGCTACTAAGTGAGGAACCATAAAAGAATCAGGAGTATTATGTAAGGGATGAAATAAATTAAAGTTGGATCCCACTCATTAGATTTGTGTTTTTTCTTAACTTACAAAAATATAAACAGTTCAGTGAAAACAGGATGATTAAAATCTATGCTATTAAAGAAGCAGCTGAATTATGGTCCAGTTCCCATTACAAATCGTTCACCATATTGACCCTTTGACAGGAAGATCTAAATTCACATTCCTCCTGTATAGGGAAGCTGATGATAACAAGTTAGTCATAAGACTGTGGCATGCATGCAGAATGTAAAATGGATTGCTTTGTGGTAGCCATTACCCCTGATTTCAGGATCTTGCTCACAATAAGCACAGAAATAGCTTTGAACAGATCACGCATCAAGACCTCCTGAAGGAAAATAGATAATCTCCTGCTTGTACCCTTAGTACTAGACTGAGAACTGCAATCCTATCCTGCTAAGTTGGGGTAGGGTTCTGTAGACGGTTGATTCAACCAGATCATTACGCTGTGGATCATATCATTTTAATGCCAATCGCTTTGAGACTTTATTTTGATAAATAGCTTCCAAGTCAGTGTCACAAACTGTGAACCTGGCCTGCCTGGCTTGACTGTGGGGATGTAACCCCTCACCCCAAGAGCAGGGCAAGCAAATCTGGCTGTTCAGACGGGAGCCAGCAGCATGGGTCTTTTACTGAAGGAGCCTACAGGTAAGCCAGACTGCACCAGAAATTAAAAAGCATACAATTTAACCCCTTACAGAAGACCTAATGTTTCTGGTTGCAAATATGCTCAAAGGAATATTCACCAAACATACTGCCACAGTAAAAAACTCAATCTCATCCAAGGACACACCTGGAGAAGCAGTGACAGTGCTGATTAAAGGGCACTTACCTATCCATGATAACCTGCCTCAAAGCACTCCCAGAGGACACAGGTTCTGTCTCTAAGACCAGTTTCTCTGAACCTGTTAGCACCAAATTGGAATGGGACATCTCAGGGCCCAGTGCCCTTGGATGGGAAATACCTCAGTGGTTAAAGTTCCACAATTCTTTAGATGTCTTACTACAGACCCAAACTTTATAGGTCACCCCATGACAATGCTTGAATCGTCTGCAAGGATTTGATGTTCCGTCGGAACCCTTCCAGATGTCACCTCTCTTGTAATACCAGCAAAAATAAGAGTGGAGGACATGTTTTAGCAGCTTTCGGTAAGTATTGCAGCATCGAACTTGCTGAATGGACCTCCAAGAGCTTGAAAGCGACAGGTTTGGGCCTCTACTGCGCCTTTTGCAGGCACTACTTTTAAGAGGCCAAGTCAACATTTTAGCGTGGGATATTATGATCTTAATCTACAAATCGGCATCTAGTCTGGAAATCCAATTCAAGTAAATGTTATCATCCTAGGTATCCTTGTAAGTAAGTAATAAGTAGTAATAATCTTTATTCGGCATAAAATATACCATCAAAGATCCAAATTCATACAGTGTATACATATTCCCTGTGAATCAATTATACATACATTTTCCAGACCCGCAAATGTCAGAAATTTGAACTATGTTCCAATCAGTGATATTTACCATAAAATCTTTGCATAAAATTGCTAAAAATTACAAAACACCCCCAAATATGACCATACTGACATTTCAAAAGATAAACATGAAAGATATAATAAAAATAACATACATACTAAAATGTAATTGAGGTGCAAAAAGTAAAAATATACTTGAGATTCCATAACGTGGGCCTAGATTCACAAAAAGTATGCATACTATGTGAAGTAAAGTTTGTTATGCTCAGAGCGCGCTACCATAGTCATATTTACTAAAAGTCCATTCTTTCCCTGAGTATGATACAATAATGGGAGCCTAAATCGATAAGGTCCAAGAGTTATGTGCGAAACTAGCTAACAGTTAAACAATAACTAATATGGGTTTGAGAATGGCAAATAGTTACTTTCCCACCAGCTTCCATAAACTAGCAGATGATTAAATGTACTTGTAAATAGTATGGAAGCCATGTCTGTTTATAATTGCTGTAGATATAATAGTGCAGGTCTGCATTGCTTGATCTTCTTTGACCTCAACAGTGGGACTAGCAAATTATTTCCAATCCTTATATATAGCTCACATAAAAAGAAAAGGTGGAGCTGCAATTGAATAGAGACTGACTCACAGGTACACATTATAAGGTCCTGATCACATCTAGCTGTTGAGGGATAAGCAACCAGTAGATGTGACAGTCCAAGGCAGAATCTGACTAGGTAGTAATGGTGAGAACTAAGGATGGAAAGCAGATATGGCTCCATAAATCTAGTTGTTACTAACATGCTGTATATTTTGACTGAGTGTTTGCTAAGCTCCACCTCCTCTTTTTTTCTAATCATATATCCCATCCACTCTTTCTTGACCAGGTTTTCATGGCCCTAGTGATACTTGTGGGGTGATTGAAAAGATCATGACTCCCTATCATTGTCAGTTGTGTTTTACCATATTTCAACCAGTCATTACTGCCTGCCTTGTCTAACTTCAAGCAGTCTTTGATTACGGCCTTGGTTAATGCCGCTTCAGGGTAAAACCAAACTGAGTTCCATAGCATTAAAGGAGCTAACAAAAAGAGATCACTTACGTGGTCAAGGCCTAGTTCTTCGTGACAAATGGATGCCAGTACAGACCTGGGTAAATGGAAGAGATTGCATACAAATTTATTTTCTGCAACCTGCAGTAGGGAGGGCTCATGTGTTCTCCATATCCCTGCTCCATAGGAGGCACCTGAGACACATCTAGATTTGTATATATTAAGCATTGGATAGGTTCCTTGTTTCTTAACAAACTTATGAATTGCGCCCACATTTTGTTCGAACTGAGAGCATCTTACCCAGGCCAAGTGTTTCCAATTGCATGTCTTGTCAAATGGTAATCCTAAATACTTAAATGTACTCACTGTTTACAATCTAGTGACCTGGATAAAAAATGGTCTTGTCTTCCTATTACAGGGGCTACAAATCATAGTAAAGGACTTTGCTTTGTTGGATTGTATCTCTAGGGATCCCATAGATGCCAAAAATATGTCCAGCAACCTCTGGAGACCCATAGCTGTTCGCGACATAAGGACACAGTCATCCGCTTAATTAATATGGGGACGGCTCTGGTCCGTGCTCTTGGAGAATCTGCCACAATTTCTCCTAGCCTTTTCTCCAGGTCATTGATATATATATGCTGAAGAGGAAAGGCACAAGGACGCACCCTTGATGTACTCCCTTACTGATTTTAAAAAAGGGGGTACACTCGTTGTTAGTACCCTACCTGACACATCCCTCAAAATCCTCATGTAGTTTACTAAGGATGTGCACCAAACCCGTCTCCATGCCCAAGTCCGGCAGTTTGACCCAGAGTTTGCCTCTGTCAACGATGTCAAATGCTAAGCTTAGGTCCATCCAGGCGAGGTATAATGGTTCTTTCTTAACCATATATATTTACCATGAATGAGGTCGAGGTTGAGGCATTGGTCAATTGTTCCTAGTCCCCTACTAAACCCAAACTGGACTGGTGTCAGGAACCCATTATCGGTTGCCCAGTTCTCCAGATGCTCCAAAATTATCCCGGCCAACACTTTTGCTGTGCTATCTATGGGCGAGATTGGGGGGTAACATTTGGAGTCCCCTCTGTCACCTTTTTTGAAAATTGGGACTATAATGGCACTGGACCAGGACTTGGGGGTCACACACAGGATAGCGCTGTTTAAAATGTTAAATAGAATGGGTGCCCATATGTCAGTATTGTTCTTAAACAGATCAACTGGCACCCCATCCGGCCCAGGCGCTTTGTTAGTTGGGCATCTTGCGAGAGCTAGGGTAACTTAATCCAATCCAATAAGCAACTGGTAGTTCCCTAACCCCCTATCCTCACTGAGATCGGTCGGCAATTGCCCTTGATTTTGGTGATGGGGGCCATTAAAGACCTGGCTAAAGTAGGTCACCCAAGTTTGAGCTAGAGTGGGTACATCTGTATTACAATAATGATTGTGAGCAAAATACAGGGAATTAACAACTTTCCAGAAGGTGTTTAAATCTTTCTCTAGGCGGGCCCACTCCTGCTGCTGCCATGCCTCCAACCTTAAGTTCACTGTCCTATCGCAAGCGTGGCCTTGTAGGTAAGTCTACATGATTGAATTGTCTCCATATCCCTAGATTTTTAGAATAATCAGCACTAGGTACAAGCTGCGTGGTAGCACAAGATGTTAGGTCCAGTTTTACTTGTGGGTTGTGGGTGCTCATTTTGGTGGGTAGGGTGACATAATCTGTAATGCTGTCTCTAATCTCTAGTGAGAAAGCAATAAAGTCGATTAGGCTCCCGGAGCCTCTCCCGGTAAAAGAGACCTGTCTGTCACTTGGGCCACTCAGCAAATAAACAGTTAGCAATAGATTGTATGCTAACAAGAGAGTGTTTAAGGCAGAGCCGCATGGACTGTGAATAAAATGTGTGAAATCAGGAGAATCAGGTTCCCAAAGACCACAAACAAGATTGCTAGTATATTGGCATAGACTCAAATTAAAATCATCCCTCACAATATATAAAAATCCCCCAAAATACTTTCAGTGACTTTATTAAATGCAGTACCCATGGAGTCTAACATAGAGCAGTCATTTGCATCAAAGTTTTTGTGATAAAAACTGATAAATGTTTTCGTAGACATTGACCCCAGCTTAATATATATATATATAATCTGTAAAAAAGGTGAGTCAGTAACCGTATCAATTATTTTGCAGGGAAGAGTTGTACTTATTAGAGTTAGTAAACCTCCACTGTTGTGGCCATGTGGGGCTGGAACCGCATAAGTTGAGATTGCATGAAACCCATTCAGAAAGATATGCTTGCGAGCCCAAGTCTCTTGCACACAGATAATTTGATAATCACCAATCATGGCTAGCCATTCAGAGTATTGCAGTTTATGTGTAATCTGTTCTATATACCAAAATAGAACCTTTGAGTCCCACCCTTTGTCATACACCTTGTATTAGGCCAAGAGGGCACCTAAGGAGAGGCCCTGATTGCACATGTATGGGGCTACTCACGCTTTCCACCAATCAAGGAATACTGTTTGGATGTCCGTCACTTGATTTGGTGAAGTTTCTGAACCAAAAACACAACTGGCTCCAAGTACTTTAACATGCCATAGTATCCCTGCCACTTAGGGGAACTCACTGACAGCAAACAAACGTGATGGGCTGAATGGCTGAATTCTTGTCACTATGCCTCTCAAGACTTGGATCAACCATATGAGAATCATTATTGATCTTTCTCCAAAAATGATAGCCCAACCAAAGACACATACCAGACCCCTTTGAATAGGAACACAAGCAACCTCAGAAACAATTTGCCTTTAGTAGGCCTGTAAGGCCTCATCATTGAGGTACAGCTTGTGTTACTGTGTCACAAAGAAATATGAGATCCCTATTATGTTTACCTGTGCGATTAAAGGTGGTTCATTGAGAACAACAAAAAGTTAAGGGGGGAATAATCCTGAACTACTTGGTCAACTTTCCCCTGCCTATTCCTACTGTCTTCTTTTAATTCTCTTTTCCCCTGCTCTTTAAATCCTGGTTCTTCCATAACCTTGGTAAAACCCTTTTATCCCACATCAATATGTTTCCCCAGGTTCCTATATTCATAATAATTGTACTCTACTATCTCATTTCACCCAAAAACATCAGACCTTCAAGGTCACTCCTTTCCCTCCCAATCCCCTTTCGCTCACTCTACTCTTCCATTCATCTGCTACAACCTACATTACCCCTTTCATTTTCCAGGCTACCTCTTGTGTGCCTCAAATAAAAATAAAAAAAACCTTGTCATCAACAGCTCCCTGAGCTTCTGGATTCATATGAAGCAAGCCCATTTGGGCAAATTGTCTTACCACCCATGACTTCCCTGGCCACTAAATTCTGTGTCACAGAGTAACCCTTATGAAAACCCACCTGGGTACCTGGAATGATTTGGCTGACCTCCATCCCAATCAAACAAATCTTATAGTAGGATACTAGTAAATAAGTTTGCTGGGAGCCTAAGAACTGAAAGATGTTTATAAGTATTAGGTTCAGAATCTGACACCTTAAGGGATAGAACAATAACGGCCCTTTTCAAATTGATGAATTAGACCCATCAGTACAATTAAACTATTTGGCTATGGCATGGCCAAGTCGGCGGAATAGTAGCGTGCAATCTCCATCCCTCCATCCCGGACTTTCAATAAATAGATTGATCCCGCAGAGCGGGATGGACTGGGAATCTGGATCATCAAGGATAGGTGTTTATGGTTGGGAGGCAGCTGGTGTGGTGGTTTCCTAGGTGGAGGCTCAGTATAGGGCACTGACAGGACAACTGTGTTGTGCCATACGCCACTGAGACATTTAGGCACAGGAAGCATTACACTAAGGGCTTGATTTAGATGTTGGTGGATGGAAAAGTGTCCACTGGGATGGTGGAGTGCTTTACGTCCGCCATCCCAATGGTACTCCAACAGTCAAATTTATAGATAAATGCCAGCCCAGAGGTGGTTCATTTCAAGGTACAAAACGTTTGGTGGATGGTCGCTGTTCGTTTTGACAACCATCCTCTAAACTGTTTTACTTTGTTGTGTTTCTCCCAGGGTGTGGATGCTCAATATTTGTGTTTTTTCTGTCCCTGACAGATGGTAAAAAGGACATTACACCACCCACACTAAATAGGCTCTTCCTCCTATGTCTCCTACTCCATTGGGTGGCTGGGGGAAGCCTGGAGCCAGGATTTAGGTGGATGTAGTTCTGCTTGCAGGATTCTGGTGGATGCGGTACAATGACAGGATCATTAACTAGGACACAACAAAGAAGCCACTACAGCACCAGAAAACATTAACCTTGAACACAGACCTGAGATGGCCTGAGCAGCACCCTTGTGGACAGACACACTGCATGCATGGCAGACAATTGGCCGATAGCCTTAACTAGGAGCGGGGCACAGAGGCTAACTGGAAAGAACCCACAGTGGGACGGATTTCACCGGTTCTATAAAGGGAAGAGAAGAAACCCTTTATGTAGCTAAAGGAGAACAACAGAAGGCCCTGCATGAGCTGGGCCAAGAAAGAGAATGTTATGTTATGTTAACGCAGACTTAAAGGGGTATAGAATTTGTATTGCCCGACGTCCTGGAAATAAGGCTTCTTGTTGCGGACAAAAAGTTTAATTGTCTACTTAGTCCACTGGACAAGTTGACATTCTCTTTTGCCGTTGAGCATCAAATATAGTCACAAGTCAGTTATTTCAGATTGGAATATGAAATCTTAGAAAGTGCACCTTTTCACAGGTAATTACAGTAATCAAGCTAAGCCTCACTGCAGCTGTGAGCATGTTGGTGCTCATCGTCATTCAGGGAGGCGGATCAGGATCCACATTGTCGTGGCCTGGGTTTGGCTAGGGTAACTTTTCACTTGCCAAGGCATTGTCGAGAGGAATATCAGTTAATTTGTGTAGTGGGCTCTGAAGACCGAAAATATTGGGCTTGTTGCAAATATATGGCAGAGATAAGAGATATGGTGCATTGCTCAGGTCACTGCCCTACAGGTGGAAATGATTCTTGTCTGCATGGAAAAGTTGGAGAAAACTAGGAGAACCCCATGGTGCACACCGTTAAGGCCATAAAATCAGGAGTACATAATAATGAGCGCAAGAGGTCCCTGTTCACTTTGTCTGCCCCTTCCGGCACAATGATGAGCCGATAGTAAGCAATGTACAATTCAGTAAAAATGGCTCGACCACACATGTCAACATTTTTAAATTATAAAGAGGGGGATTACAAAAAATGAGGGGGTTGTATTTCCCCCCATAGCCTTTCATTGACGCAGAGGCATTTTCAGGTGGGAGACCGCTGAAATAAAGCTGTTTTTAGCTTAAAAAAAACAGATGTTTCCCACCTTAATTGGGCCTGTTGATATCTATGGCTTTGCCAATTTTCAGGGGCATCCAGATTGGCTCAGATAAAGCAGCAGAGACACAGTGAAGTGTGGGAGGATGAGAGTGGGTGAGGGCCTCTATTTCAGGCAGCTGTAGCCTTATAGTCTTGGTTGATAATTGTGATGTTCCCACTGCACAGCGGGAGCTCCCAGAAGGAGGCACTTGCTGTGGGAGGAAAAACTCAACTAGATCAGATGAGTGGGAGCCAGGACCACCCCACTCAGTCAACCGGGACACATCCAGTAAGCATTGGAGTAGAGTTTCCAAATTCTCAAGGCTTCTTTTGCTGCATTGTTTCAAAGGCATTTGTTTTCAAGTGGAGGTCACACTAAAAGAGTATAATTCCTTCCTTTCTTCACTGGGACCAGGCTGGTGGTGTTAAATGTATCCAATGTTTCTCCCAAGCTGCCAATTCCTTCTTTTCCCTATATTCCCAAGTTTCCTGGCCTCAATGTATTCTATTCCCGCTCAAGTAACTGATCAGTTATTACACATTGTGTCTCACCAAGCATGTCTCACTTACCTTGAGCCCAAGCCTAGACTCTCACGGGGACTATCAGGCTCCCACGGCCAAACACTATTAGTCTGACCTGCACTCTCTCTCCTCCTTTGCTCAGCTATTTGGAACCTTTTCTCCAAGTATCTCCTCCACTTAATGCCACACCACACTCATAAAGATGTGTCTCGGGCTCTTCTCTGATGCCCCCCATATCTGACAAGTATCCTTCAGTTGCTTGTATCCAGTCCCATCTCTTCCTTTCACCACTCACTAAACTTTTAGCACCTAAATGACATTCTACAGTGCTGTATCCTCGCTGTTCCCAAGTTCTTCCCTATTAGCCAATACTTGTTTCTGATATTATAGTGTTTCACACTTCACTTGTGCTCTTCTCAAGCACTATAAAAACAGACTTTACCACTACTCAGTCTGATGCTATTCAGCAACCTTAGAAGGATGGATAGCAGCGTGTGCCCTGCCAGGATTTCAACTCATGAACACATTTATGCCATTAGACATCTTTCCTCTTTTCAGATTTTGCCTCTTCATTTTCATACTTAGGGCCTTATTACGAGTATAGCAGTCCATGGACCATTATCCCGGTGGTGGTGGTCCAACGGCAGTGAGCCATGCACCGTATTACAAGATGGGCAGGTTGGCTTTGCGAAGACCACTGCTGGACTGTCTGCACCGCCAGCACATTGCTGGGTTGAGGTCGGGGGGAGGCAGCCTCCATTGGGTGGTACAGAGGCACAACACTGCTTCCGTATTATGAGTTGAGTTCCTGACGAGCCAACTGTGGCGGTTGGACTGCTGCCTAAATGTCAGCAAAAACAAGGGATTTGGGGGGCATACTCACCACATTCTAGTTCTTCCAAGCAGATTTTGATGTGGATCCTTTCTCCAGGTTCCCCCTACACAGTAGCTTCTTCACCCAGAAGAATACGACCCCTTTTCTGACCAAATACAGTTAAGTGCTTTGATACCATGTACCCATTACTATTACTGCTGACATATGGGTTGGGCTTCGGCAATGGGTAAGTGGTATTTTTCCACAGATATCATGCATGTGTGTGCATTCGACACATATGCAGTCGAAATATACTCACAGGCATCAATATATATGGAAAGGCATTGCCCACCTTCGCAAGACCGCTGCAACCACACCATCAACCCCTCTGGAAACTCGTGATATGGTGGTCAGAAGGACACAGACACATCGTCTCCTAGCGGTAGCGGTCCTTCAGTGGTCAGGCTGCTGAACTTGCAATAAGGTCCTTCTACTCCTTCAGAATCACTGATACTCTATTGAAAACAACAATATTGTTATACAAAAATATTGTGTCAAAAATATTGTGTCCCCATACTTATAATGGTAAGTACAAAAATATTTAAATAAAATATCATTTCACACCTATAATATCATCAAAAACGTACAAAATATAATTTTTTAATATATATATATATATATATATATAAAATATATACTTTAACCCAGCTTTCAAAAAAGCTAAAAAAGCTTCAAAAAAGCTACAGAACGGATAACATAGATTGATAGAATTAGCATCTTGAAGAAACCAGAACAGGGAGAGAAATGCGAGGATGCAGACGAAAAAGAAAACATCTCTCGCTTGATAATGACATCCAATGGGAACTCAAAAGAGGTTAGGAAAATTGTCAAACGACATTGGGGTATTCTCAAAAATTACCCAATAATTGGTGAAAACTTACCAGATAGAGCAAGCATCACCTATAAGAGAGGGAGAAACTTACGTGACATTCTGGCACACAGTGACATAACCAGCAACACAGACAGGAAAGGTATCGATCTACCAGGTTTCTTTCCATGTGGCCACTGTAAGGCCTGTGGCAGTAGTAAAATGGTGAGAGAATACTGGAATACTAGCACAAACAGATTGACATCGATATCCCAGTTTCTCACTTGCACCAGTACTTTTGTTAGTTATGTACTGGAGTGTCCGTGCAAATTATGCTATGTGGGGAGCACAACACATATGGCAAAAAAACAGGTCCTCGAACATATGAGGGCCATTACCAATAAGGACAGACAGTACCCCATTGCTCGCCATTTTGCTAGTCATCATTTCTCAGACTACACTAAACGTACATATTATGCTATTGAACAGGTCTTGCCGAAGGCCAGGGGAGGCAATAGAGTGTTGAGGCTAAGACAGAGGGAGTCTAGATACATCGTGGGAATGTGTACACACTATCCCACGGGACATAATCTGGATGATGAGATGGCCAAACATTTACAAACAGAATGCCGGAGTGCCATGAGTCAACAGTTAAACCAGGCTCTATTGTAAATTGAATTTTGTATTGAAACCTATGTTTTTATTGCTAAAAGTGCTGATGTTACAAAGGTTCTTATACACATATGCATTTTCCTTTACAGGAAGAAAGGAAAGGGACTCATCTCTACCCGTGGCAGCAGGATCCCTACCCCTTTTCTTCAGCTCATCTTCTGACCTCGTTCCGAGGAGCAGATAAGATTTAAAATTTTAAATGCACATTTTGATCGTCGATAGGAACATTGGGGTTTATACACAAGGGGTACACAATACAGGACACCTTCATTCACACAAGAACATATCACTATGCAAGACTTTAGACTTCTCTTTAGTTGCTCATGATCCATGATACCCACTAACAAGGGTTATACACAGGCAAAGAATTACCAAAATATGATGTAGTTTGGCCCTGCTAGTCAGCAGGACGTTACATAATGGCATAAGACAGTTTAACTCACTAGGGTATTTACTTCATTCAAACAGGCAGGCAACATAATCCACATAGGTGGACGAACTGAGAGGGCGGAGTATGTTTCAACAGGAGGTACCCACTATTAAGGGTAATTCAATGCCACATTTATTTATTTAATTTATGACATACGCTCTGACATTACCATGGCAACGACTGCACGCACGATTACAGCGAGGCGATGGTACTGTTCCCTTCTTCACCTTCTAACAAGGAGACTTCAAGGTGTAACGCGCACGATTCGCATGTGAGCATTTGTTCTTGCGAGTCTATTACAACAAACAAGGACAGCACTTTGCCACAGCAATAGGACAAACACAACCCGGGTAGCGGACAGTACCAGCAAACACTGCTACACACCAAGATGGCAGCCACAGAAGATATCAGAGCGTTTGTACCTGATAGACACAGTCCCTCCTCTATGTTTATACTTTTGTGTATGTAATGGACATTCTGCTTGTGATAACGCTGTGTGAACAAGCCACTACGGTGGCGAAACGCGTCACGGCGGGTTTATGATTGAAAATAAACCCCCACTTTGATTGCACCCAGCTCGTGATTACTGATGTCAGGACGATTCTGAGAGTGCAAGAGGTACTTCGTTTTGGAATGATATTGCTCACCGGTTTGCTCCGCCGGACTCGCGCCACCCCGAAGATCGGGAGCACTTAATGGAGAATCTTGTACAGGAGATATATATATATATATATATATATATATATATATATATATATATATATATATATATATATATATTAGTATACAAAGGAGGCGGCACAACCAGGATACTTTTCAAGCCTTATTCATTTCACTTCACCCCACCAACGCGTTTCAGCCACAACTGGCCTTGCTCACGGTCGGTTAGTCCCTCCACAGTGTTGCTTTTTGTACTATACCATGTTAGCCAATTATGAAGCATTATGGGAATTGTAGTTACAATTGTTAAAAAATAAAATAAAATAACAAAGAAAGACATTGTGTGCGTTTTTCAATTACTGCACTTTTGTGACTAATAGTTCACTGTGGCGTACTGGGTTTTCATAGTGTCAGTTATTGGGTATAGTACCCTGGTCTCGTTTGTGGTTCTCCGACATCTCAATTATTGTCTTAAATTACTGGGTATAGTACCCTAGTCATTTCAGGAACATGTTATTCCAGATGAATGTGCAGATCCTCTCCAAAGTTCATCCCTTTCGGGTGTTTTGTTCTGAGTCTGATTATCATCCGCGACTCCATTTGACGTAGTTTGCGAACTAGGTCTCCACCTCTTTCTATTTTGTCCAGCATTTTTGCCCCGTAGAATTGCATTTGTCTCCAATCTCCATTTTGGCAAGAACTCATGTGCTTGGCGGTGGCGTATTGCATGTTAGAATTTTTTACCGCCCGGATATGCTCTAAAATCCGCTCTCTTAGCATACATGTGGTACATCCCACGTACTTCATTCCACACTTGCATTCCACGATGTATACTACATTTTTTGAGGTACAAGTGATCTGTTGGTTGATTCTCATTATTTTACCATCTGGTTCTTGAATTACTTTCATGCTTTTACCGATCTTGCAAGCTTTACATGAATTACATGGTTGGAACCCTTTTCGTTGATTTTGCAGCCAGTTCGATTTAGGTTCTACTTGAAAGTAACTTTTGACCAGTAGATCTTTGAGAGATGTGTTTTTCTTGTACGTTATTGATGGTGCTTCACCGAGTGTTGCTCCAATGTCAGGATCCCCTAACAGGAGATGCCAGTATTTTCTCATTATACGGACAATGTTTCCACTTTCTTTGCTGAAGGTCGTTATATCTGGGTGGCGCATTGGTTTCAGGATTTTTAGTTTGTTCGATTAGTGTTTGAGTCCTCGTTTTCAAATCAATTTTTCTTTTACATTTTGTCAGAACACGTTCTTCATATCCTCTTGCTCTGAATCTGCACTTGCTCTCTTGTATCACTCTTTCCGCATCCTCTGGTACAGAACAATTTCCCTTCAAGCATGTAAATTCTCCATATGGTATACTGTGTAGGAGGGATTTGGGATGAAAACTAGTCCCATGTAGCACACTGTTTGTTGCCGTTTTTTTGCGAAATAGAGTGGATTCATGTTTGTCATCAGACACATATATTTTGGTGTCCAGGAAGTCTATTTCTTGTGTGCTTGTGTTGAATGTGAATTGTAGACCCAGATCGTTTTCATTCAGTTTGTTAAAGTAGCTCTGAAACTGAGTGTCTGTGCCATGCCAAATAATGAACAGGTCGTCGATATAACGTACCCATAATATGAATGAAAACGATCTGGGTCTACAATTCACATGCAAAACAAGCACTATTTCGCAAAAAAAACGGCAACAAACAGTGTGCTACATGGGACTAGTTTTCATCCCAAATCCCTCCTACACAGTATACCATATGGAGAATTTACACGCTTGAAGAGAAATTGTTCTGTACCAGAGGATGCGGAAAGAGTGATACAAGAGAGCAAGTGCAGATTCAGAGCAAGAGGATACGCCTCCTTTGTATACTAAAATTTCCTCTGGGTCAGGATCCGACCCCTGGGCAGAGCACACACTGCGGAGCGCTCTCGACTAGCTTAAGGATCACTTTGTGTAGCGATATATACATATATATATAACCGCCCAAACAAAACTCCTTCTGGATCCCCTGACCCATAAAAGGTGGCGTTGACGTCGGCGGAGTGCTTCCGACAGTAGTATGCTCTCATGCATCCAAACAAAAGTCCATAAACCACGCTCTCAGGATACAACGAGACACCAATATCAACCAGTGCTGTTTAATTCACAACGCGTTTCGCCGACAAACGGCTTGATCACATGAATTACTGCTCGCAAGTCATAGGTAGAAGACACAACGTATGTATGGACATAGAAAGAGAACTTGTGTCGAAAAAAGGAAAGAGGGGAAGGGAAAAAAAAATGTTCTTTTTTGATTAGGTGGGTGAAGGTACATACAATTGTATAGTATGCATAGATAGGACCAGATTCCAGTTGGGGGGAGGGGCCTCGAATGGTGATATCTTCGCCAAAGGTAATATGGGAAGGTTCCTCATGGGGGGAGGAGGGTGGGGAGGGTAGGGAGGGAGCGCTTAAAAAAAAAAAAATCCTCATATAGCTAGAAACTCCGAGAGCACTAAGAGTCAATATGCGACTAAGATCCACTTCCCCTTAGGGGATAATCAAGGAATATGGAGAATAAATTAAAAATAATTAGCTGGAATGTCAATGGACTGAGGGAAAGCAGAAAAATCGGTAGAATTTGTGAATTCCTAAATAAGTCTGGCGCCCATATTCTTCTATTAGAAGAAACCCACCTTAATCCACAGGAGTGTAGATTGGCTTTTAAAAATCAAAAATGGATACAGGATATTCTATGCTCTCAGCAGTGCAATAATACTAGAGGAGTGATGATAATTATCAGAATTAATAGTGGAATAAGGGTTGAGAAATATGAAACAGATAATACAGGCAGATGGCTGACCGCATCATTGGTAGTGAAAAACATAAAGATAACATGTACTGTATATTATGGCCCAAACCAAGATGCGCCAGAGGCCCTGGTGAGTCTGAAAACTAGCCTTATCGAGTTGAACGCCCCCATCATATTAGGTGGCGATTTTAATTTGGTATTCGATCCTAGATTGGATCGCACTTCTAAGGCTCCTGTACCTCCACTACTTAGATCTAAAAGGGAGCTTGGAAACATAATAAAGGACTTCAATTTGATAGATGTCTGGAGGACTAAGAATCGGAATAACAGAGATTATTCATTTTATAGCCACAGACATAAGCACCACTCACGAATTGATTTTTTTCTTATCGATCAAAGTCTTCTTTCTGAGACCCTTTCCACTGCTTATATTCCGGCAATATTATCAGATCATTCCTTAGTGGAGCTAGTGCTTAAGCTCCCACAGAATTTACAAATTAGGAGATGGACCTTAGATAGATCCTTATTATCACAAGAGAATCTAAAGCCTGAACTATTGAAACATATGACAGAATATTTTCAACTAAATAAGAGCACTGTATCGGAGCAAATATTATGGGATGCTTTCAAGCCTTTCTTAAGAGGTATATTTACATCCGAAATGATAAGAAGAAATAAAATTAGAAAAAAGGAAAATGAAGACTCTTTATCTCTTATAAAGCAAAAAGAGCAAGATTTACAGAAAGCTTGCTTAGAACAACGGATCGATGTGACATCTATTCAAAAAGAGTTAGAGAACTTAAAAATTAAATACCGGGCCAACCTAGATAAAATTATTAAATTAAGGTGGGATACGAGTAGACTCCAGAATTTTTCTTATGGGGAGAAATGTGGGCGAATACTAGCTTGGAAGGCCAGAGCAGATCGTGTTAGGAATCAGATATCCGGTTTGAGGATACAGAGCTCTGGCGATATATCATCAGATAGCAGTGAGATCTTGAGTGAAGTTCAAACCTACATGCAAAATCTATATATGGGGAGCAATGACAAAATATGTTTGGAAGAGTTAGCTCAATGGTTGGAGGGAGTAAGTGTACCACGCCTAACAGTGACGGATAGCTCTATTTTAAGCTCACCAATTAAAGAGGGAGAGGTACATGATCAAATTAAGAGGATGGCCAGCGGTAAGGCTGCAGGCCCAGATGGGCTCCCAGCCGAAATATACCAAATAGGGGCGGAAATTTTATGTCCCATTTTAACAGCCCTTTTCAATCGAATACATTTAGAAGGAGATCCTATACCCCCGACATGGTCAGAGGCCACAGTAACCCTGGTTCTGAAACCTAATAAAGACCCCTCACTGGTTGAGTCGTTTAGGCCAATCTCGCTGCTGAACGTGGACTATAAAATCTTTGCAGGGGTTTTGGCAGCGAGATTGGCCAAAGGTATTAAGACTATTGTTCATGAGGACCAGAGGGGCTTTATGCCGGGCAGACAATTAAACGAATTGACCTTTCAGGCCATTGCGGTAATTGATTTTGCTTCGGTGGAGGAGGTACCATTAAGTATAGTAGCCATCGATGCCGCTAAGGCCTTTGACCAAGTAAGTTGGATGTACCTATGGGAAGCTCTGTCAAAGTTTGGCATACCGACTAACTTTATAACATCGATAAAAGCGTTATATTGCCAACCCAGAGCTAAATTCTTAGTAAATAACTTGCTTACAGATTGGGTTAAAATTACACGTGGTACTAGGCAGGGTTGTCCCCTATCCCCCTTATTATTTAATCTATACTTAGAGCCCTTTGTTATCAAATTACGATCAGATGATCTAATCGAACCCTTTCGCCTGAATGAGCTAAATTTGAAATTTGCCCTATACACTGATGATCTAATGTTCACATCTAACCCCGAAACGTCAATCCCTCAATTATTCCAACAAGCAGAAGCATTTGGAGAAGTTTCTGGGTACAAAGTAAATAAAGAAAAAACTGAGGTCATGCAATGGAACCAGGAGGTTAGGTTTCCTGGTGTAAAGACCCGTATGAGATATCTTGGTATCCAGCTTGTACAAAACATTACAGACATACCTAAAGTTAATTTGGTGAGGGTACTTAAAGATATCAACACACTTTTACACCGATGGTCGGGATTGGCATTAAACATCTTTGGTAGAGTTAATCTGTTGAAGATGATCATCTTACCAAAGATCACCTTCCTTTTTAACTCAATACCTCTTTCATTTAGCCCTAAAGATATTGCCAAAATTCAGGGACGGATAGGGTCCTTTATTTGGAATTCCAAATCGCCCAGAATTTCTATGAAAAAACTTAGAAGAAAGATTAAAACAGGCGGGCTAGCTTTGCCAGACATTCTCCACTACTGTAAAGCTTTTCACTTCAAAAACTTTAGGTCAATGGCCGATAAAGCTGACTCATCCTGTTTGGGTCAACTATTTCAAGCTTTGTTACATAATATTCCTCAAGGTAAAGATTTTTTTTTATTTAAGTTCGGAGACCCGAAGTTCTACAAGAAGGTCAGATTAAAAATCCTGGGAACAGCTTTGCGAAATTGGGTGTTTATCAGGAAAAAACTGGACATCTCTTACTACACTCCCCTTGCTCCCATATGGGACTCGCCGGGAACACCGGAATGCCTGAGAGATCAATTATCGATTCCTCTTAGAACAGCGGGCATTGGACAGTGGCAAGACCTCATCGTAGACTCTAGACTAATGGAGTGGGATTCTTTATCCAGATTAACAAATGGAACCCTTACTAGATTCAAATTTTATCAATTATCCAACTGGTGTAGTACTATAACTTGGAATCTCACAACTAATCCTAAATTTGATCTAGTAAAGAGAAAAGGGAGCTGGAAAAAAGAAGTTGCCTTTTGGTACGACGCACTAAATGAGAAAGATCAAGCCACGGAATCTGAACTTAACAAATTATGGGGAGAAGAAATAGCTCTACAACAGGGCGAACTACAAGGTCTTTGGGGAGATTCTTTTAAATTGTTGCATACGGTCGTTAAATCTGCCCCCTTAAAGCGAAACCATCTGTTTACATTATATAGAGCGTATTTTTCACCCAAGAAGCTGTCCAAGTTTACGAATATGGATTACTCTTGTTTGCGCTGTAAACTTTCCAAGGCAGACGACATACATATGTTTGCTGAGTGTCCTAAATTATCTCTCTTTTGGTCCAAAATAGAGGAGTTTATAATAGAAGTGTGTAATATACGGTTTAAAATTACTCCGATGACCATTTTTTTTGGGTTAGAGTTTGGATCTCCGCTTAATGAGATGAGGACTAAATTTATATTTTATGCAATGATTATAGCTAGACAAGAAATTTGTAAACTTTGGAAGTCAGAGATCATTCCTACCTTTGCAGATTTTTTAAGCTATATTATATATATCAGTGAAGCTGACCTTGCATGTGATAATTCTTGCCTTGACAAAACTTGGGCGGCCCTGGTGGCCTGGCGGAACCGATGATATATATTCCTATGATTTCACCTGGGTCCTGTGGACGCTTGGTATCCTACCCAACTGAGGGCCGTATCGACTATAGGGTATGGAGTGGACCTAGCTCACAGTGGAGACTGGAGGGGTATCCGACCTTCTCTCCCAATCTGGAGCCAAGACGGTAGTTTTGGTCCAGTTGGACGGAACATCGCATTGAGGAGAGGAGGAGATACCCTTTCTAGAATACCCACTTCTGGTATATGAGGAATAAAAAAAAAAAAAAAAAAAAAAACCAGTGCTGTTTAATTCACAACAAACGTCGAACTGCAAGTGAGGAAGGGCACAATCTTTTTACTGACACCATTGTAACTGATCTCTCTGACAAATTTACTGTTGGCACCCCCCACCCCGACCTTCTCTTCCCCTGCTTTCAAAGTTTAGACCAGGGATCCGTGACATTTTTTCACGGACTTTGTTGTTTCTCTTCGTTACTTTTCCTCACGCATTTTGCGTGAGTAGGGGTGGAGTCACGTCTTTCTCTGGTTTTCATTTTCTTACTGGAGTTCACAGAACCCGATGCAAAATTCCCTTTCAATTCTATGTACATTCAGGGACACTTTAGTATACGAGGTATGTGATTTACACCTAACCTCGAGTGACTTTTGCAATAATTCATGTGCAACTTTATTTGTTAATTGTTATTATAACGGTATCATTATCAATACAGAGAGGACAAATCAGGTACACATGAACAAACACCAAGATGTTTTTTATGAATGTGTAATACATTGAGGGTGATTTCGACACAAGTTCTCTTTCTATGTCCATACATACGTTGTGTCTTCTACCTATGACTTGCGAGCAGTAATTCATGTGATCAAGCCGTTTCTCGGCGAAACGCGTTGTGAATTAAACAGCACTGGTTGATATTGGTGTCTCCTCGTTGTATCCTGAGAGCGTGGTTTATGGACTTTTGTTTGGATGCATGAGAGTGTATATATATATATATATATATATATATATATATATATATATATATATATATATATATATATATATATATATATATATATATATATATATATATATTACCTACTGGCGTTCGCCAGTAGGTATATATAGTTAGGATAAATTCCCTATGGGACTTTTGAAAATTCTATGTCTAATAACTTTGGCGTTTGTGGATGGAATCGGCTGAAATTTTCAGGAAAATGGCACATTTTGTTTCTGAGCAGCTCCTGAAAATTTGGGGGGGTTTCGTCAAGGGGGGGCTGAGAAAAAAGGGGGGTCCCAAAACGCGTTTTTTGCATTGAGTTTTCCATAGGGCGGTTGGACTCACTTTTAGCTCGAACGGCTGAATGGATTTGCACGAAACTTGGCAAAATTGTAGGGACTGTTAGCCCGATGTGCCTTTGCTAGGTCTCAATATATGTGCTCCAGTAGTTTTTGAGAAATTAACGTTCAAACCAAGATATATATCTGTAACAGCGCTCTGGGCAGCGATCCGGTCCGCTTACTTTTCGCTTATCGGAACTTTGCGCGCAGAAAGCTGATTGGCTCTCCGGTGTCTGTCAACATTCTAAACAGTCCGGAGCGGACGCCATCTTGTCTCTCGGTAGGATCGAGAGAGAAGAAGAGGTGGAAAACGAAGGGGGAATTTAATGAAAGGGGGCAAGGTATCCCCCTCTTGACCTCCTAGGAATGTTGTTGGGGTTATTAAAGGGTCCCGTGGGGAAAATAAAAAAAAAATGATTTTTCACGGTAGAAGCGCGGCCGCGAACTGGTAGCGAAACGGGAATTCGCCATTTTGTGCTTCGTAAATTAAATTACTAGTTATAAGTGGGTACTGGAGACGTATCCTAATCCCCTATGTTTCCTGAGGGTGGGTGAGGAGGCTGATATATGTTGATACATCTCTTCCAGCGGCTGTGCGTGAGCTTTTTTTTTTTTTTTGCTGCGTGACAGTCCGGAGCGGCCGCCATCTTGTCTCTCGGTAGGATCGAGAGAGAAGAAAAGGTGAAAAACTAAGGGGGAATTTAATGAAAGGGGGCAAGGTATCCCCCTCTTGACCCCCTAGGAATGTTGTTGGGGTTATTAAAGGGTCCCGTGGGGAAAATAAAAAAAAAATGATTTTTCACGGTAGAAGCGCTTCACGGGCCGCGAACTGGGCCGCAAACTGGTAGCGAAACGGGAATTCGCCATTTTGTGCTTCGTTAATTAAAGTACTAGGTATAAGGGGGTGCGGGAGACATATCCTAATCCCCTATGTTTCCTGAGGGTGGCTGAGGAGGCTGATATATGTTGATATATCTCTTCCAGCGGCTGCGCCATCTTGCCTTTTTTCGAATGCCACAATTTTGTCGTGCACGGCAGCCATTTTAGATGCCAGGCTGGTCCCAGGCTATCACCTACCCCTGCGGATGTAGTTTATGGCCCCAGCTGTAGAGAATTCAGACATGCCAATTCTCCTGATTCAGGCGTGTAAGTACTGATTTCAGTGCTAGTCTCCCGCCTCCCGATTTCTGCCAGCAAAAACCCGGGGGCATATTACTAACAACTAGCGATAATTTTTGTCTATAACTTGTTTAGAGACAAAAATTATCGCCGCACATCGGCGATTTTTATCGCAGATAAACCTTGCTATTATCGCAGAAAAGTCAGCGATATTCATGTATTATCGACCTAATGCTCTTAGCCATGTTATCCACCTCCCATTGGATAACATGGCTAAGACCTGCTCAGGGCAGGTGTTAGCTTTTGGAGATATTCGCGCTTAGTGCGAATATCTCCAAAAGTTGGTAATAGAAGGTAGCGATGTTAGGGACTGTTTCCAGTCGCTAACATCTTGGCACGCCACTTTGCATGTCATTAGTGATAAGTATCACTGACATGCAAAGCCGGGCCCAAGATGGTCGCTATCTCCTTTTAGGTGTCACTAACTGGTGTTAGCGACAGCTTGATAATAGGGAAATAATTTTATCTCCGCTTTCATGGTTTTTAAAGCCAAAAAAGCGGAGATAAACCCCCTTGCTAATATGCCCCACGATTCCTTGGGGGTTTCAGCTGATAGGGCTTGGTATTGTGTTACATGGTAATTTTTCCATGAAACGTCAGAGGGTCGATGTAGGGGTTCTAGAAGAGGTGATAAACCATTTAAGCCTCATGAACAAGCGCATGGTCTTTTAAAGATTTCTGAAGTACTCGGGGCGGCGGTGTGTGTGTGCCCTCTTTCAGGAGCGGGCGGGGGGGCACTGCCAGCAACTTGCCAGGTCAGGTAGTGTTCAACACGTGCATCACCCTTTCTCTGCTTGCTATTGCGCTCCATGCTTCGGAAAGGTAAGAAAAAGAACGTGCATTTGAGTTTGAAATGTCCGATCCTGCAGCAGCACACTTCCAAAGCCCACACATGACAATAACCCGATTCAAGGCCCCATTCACCCGTTTTTCAAAAAATAGATAACAGTCCAACAAAGTAAGGTTATAAAACTTTATTAACTTTTAACGATAATGAACAGAACAAAAACTAAAAACATTTAAACATTTATTAACACAAAAAGCAACAATGGTTAGAAGCTGTCTTTTGTGCGAATAGTCCCAAGGCAGCACAACGTGCAGAGTTCTGGACGGCACCCAGGTGATGTCGCCTGGGTGCCGCACTGGTTTAGGGATCCTACAATGCTGCTCCGAAAATTGGCGTGGGGCGTCCCGGGTGGGGCGGGGGGAGGCCTCGTCAGTAGCGGTCTGCTGTGCGAATAGTCCCAAGGCAGCACAACGTGCAGAGTTCTGGACGGCACCCAGGTGATGTCGCCTGGGTGCCGCACTGGTTTAGGGATCCTACAATGCAGCACAGAAAAACAGCGTGGGGCGTCCCGGGTGGTGCGGGGGGAGGCCTCGTCAGTAGCGGTCTGTGTCCAGTGTCACATGGCTGACACAACATGTACGACAGGCACCCAGGTGATGTCCAGTAAACTGCCGCACTGGTTTTGGTATCCTACAATGCTGCTCCGAAAATTGGCGTGCGGCGGCCCGGGGGGGGGGGGGGGAGGCGGCGTGAACGGGCCTCCCCAGGTGGCGGCCATCTAGCTGAGTTGCGTCTCGCTCACCATGTTGTGGAGTTGCTCCCACTCTTGCAGTGCAGCGATAGGCGGCTGCCACATGGCTGTCAAAATGGCGGACGGCTCTTCGGTTTTGGGCCTGGTCCACTGAAATGGCCCTGGGACACCTTGGAAGTCGGACGCTTGCCTGCTAGGGCTTGGGCTCCATTCTCGAAAAGCGTCCCCTCAGCCGTGAAGATTGTATAAAAGTCTTGGGGGCCCCCGACTCCCGCAGGCTTCCGGTGGGGAGCGGCTGCCATGATTGCTCGCGGAATGACCACGACGGAGCCACGAGATGGTGGTGCTCTCATGCTGACGCCAGCTTCAGTCTGAATGATCCAGAAACAAGGTGGGGCTTTCATCGGTTGGGAAAAAAAATGTTCTAAACCAATGAAAAGTGTTATTTTTAGGTCATATGACCAAGCCTTCCATCTTTAGGAAACCAAAAGTAAAATGAACCAATGAAAAGTTTTATAAACAAGTCACATGACCTGTTCTGCGGCATAGGGCTACAAAAAGCGTAGAAAATCCGTTGGCACGTGAGGCGGCGTCAGTAGCGGACCGATGTGCGAATAGGCCGAAGGCAGCACAACGCGTCGAGATCCGGATGGCACCGAGGTGGTGTCCAGCAAATTGCTGCACTGGTGTGGCCATCCTACAATGCTGCGCCGAAAGACGGCGTGTCCAGCAGAATTGCGGTCACTGTTGCGGTACAGTGACTCGAACGCGCCGAGATCCGGATGGCGCCGAGGTGGTGTCCAGCAAATTGCCGTACTGGTGTGGCCATCCTACAATGCTGCGCCGAAAGACGGCGTGTTCAGCTGAGTTCCGGTTAGTCTTCCGGCACAGTGACTCGAACGCGCTGAGATCCGGATGGCACCGAGGTGGTGTCCAGCAAGTGGCTGCACTGGTGTGGCCATCCTACAATGCTGCGCCGAAAGATGGCGTGGGGTGCCCCGTTGGCTTATGAGGTGATGTCAGTAGTGGACTGATGTGTGAATAGGTCGGAACCAGCACAAGGCGCCAAGATCCGAATGGCAAGTCCTGGATGTTGAGTGCCTCAGTTGAGATTTCTGAGCAGTGCTTGTAGAACTGTCTGAAGCTTATTTGCACCTGCTGCAGCTTCACTAGGTCCGGCGGAACTTGTTGCCTTTTCCTTTGTGCTTCTTTTCCTACAATGCGTTTCTTCTGAAGACACGACCAGGTCCCTGAATGTGTGCAGGGGGACGCTATTGAATGAATGAACGCGCCGAGATCTGGATGGTCAAGTTTCATCTGGCAGTTTTTCTCCATCCCTCCTGGATCAAAGAAGGTGAATGCTAAATATGCCACCTGCCTCATCTGAACATATGAAGTTAACTTGTATACACTGTGGTGCTATGCTGTCCTATGGCAACATGAGCATCAACCTGATGAATACGGCATTCGAAAATCATAAATGCCCTAATGCACCCAAGAAGTAATTTTTTTTTTTCTCCAGTTGAGCCGTTTTCAATGTCTGTTTTTTGTTCTTTCCCCTCCATCAAAAACAAAACAAAAATACAAGGCGCTAAGATCCGAATGGCAAGTCCTGGATGTTGAGTGCCTCAGTTGAGAGTTCTGAGCAGTGCTTGTAAGACTGTCTGAAGCTTATTTGCACCTGCTGCAGCTTCACTAGGTCCGGCGGAACTTTTTTCCTTTTCCTTTCTGCTTCTTTTCCTACAATGCGTTTCATCTAAAGACACGACCAGGTCCCTGAATGTGTGCAGGGGGACGCTATTGATTGAATGAAAATGGCGGCTTGACACAAAGCTGACTCAAGCGTTACTGTTGGTGCTATACAGACAAAAATTGGTTTTCAGTTTGTACATTCTTCAGGTTTTTTTTTCCATCCAAGTCTGATTGAGAGTTTGTAGAAAAATGGCTTCAGATTTTCCACATACTACTCTTCAACATTCTTCCTAAATGTAACAATGTGAAATTCACTAGGAGAACGGCTGTTTCTGTTTCCTTTCAAAATGCTGCCACCAATATTTTCTGAATGGAAGACACCATCTTGTAGCATAAAGGGCCGAAAGGGGTTCTGGTCTGGCCGATGGTTGGTGGAGACATTTTGACTATATCTTGGACCTGCCCGGCCTCGCCCAAAATGGCGCCGGTATAAATGGGACTCGTAACTCTTTGCCCGCAAATGTATATCTAGAAAATGTTATTGTAAGTGGCCCTGTCGTATTTTAATTACAAAATGTACGTCCACCGATTCCGCAACTGTTAGACACCTTTGTTCTTGTCACCTAATGGCCCGCTCGTTACGTTCTTCTACAGTGTAAATGTCTCCTCATCATATACGATTTGAGTTTGCTCCGTGGCCGGCCCACGTGGTTATAGGCCCGTATTTGTATACTGACATTTTCACAATAAAGGTTTTTAAAACAAAACACGGTAGTAGTATTTTCATTTGTAAAGTTTTTACTTTTAGTGACTGTTTTCGAATCAGTAAAAGGCAAGTGAAATAAAGCAGTCCAATTACATGACGGATAAAAGGTATAATATGTAGGAACGCAGTAAAGATAAATGGTCAAGGGCAGTTGTGTTTTTCATGTCTGCAACATAAAGTGATCGATAAGAATCTGATAATCAGGCGTATCGGCGACTAAGACAGCAGGCCGAATCTCTTTTACTCAACGGCTCCGTCATGGAAGGAAGAAACGCCCTTTTTCTCGAAAAAGGAATATATTTTACTTGCCAGACAGTTGTAAATTTTCCGGGAAAGTACATTAGCTTGGAATATTATAACATATGTTTGAAAAAAAAATATTGTTCGAAAATAATAAAAAGCGTAATTTTTAGGTCATATGACCAAGCTTTTCATCATTAAATTAACAAAAGTAAAATGAACCAATGAAAAGTTTTATTAACAAGTCACATGACCTGTTATGCTTACGTTACGCGCTGCGCGCCGCGCCTCGGATCACTTCCGGGTGCGCTAACGCGGCGTGTCATAAAACGCATTACGCGACAACGTAGGTCAAGAATATAGTCTAAATGTCTCCACCAACCAGCGTTCAGAACACAACCCCTTTCAGCAGTCCAAAAAGTTCTGTTAAATGACAACAGAGGGGACAGGCAACAAGAACCATCAGTCAAAGAGGGGAGGGCAAGTTCTTCTCTTCCGGGTCATGTTGGGGCGCTACCGGAACTGATCGAATTGGTAGTCTACAGTGTTTCTGGATGTTTCAGACTAAAGCTGGCGTCAGCATGAGACCACTACCATTTCGTAGCTCCGTCGTGGCCATTCCACGAGCAATCATGGCAGCCGCTCCCCACCAGAAGCCTGCGGGAGTCGGAGGCCCCCAAGACTTTTGTAGAATCTTCACGGCTGAGGGGACGCTTTTCGAGAATGGGACCCAAGCCCTAGCAGACAAGCGTCCGAGTTCCAAGGTGTCCCAGGGCCATTTTAGTGGACCAGGCCCAAAACCGAAGAGACGGCCGCCATTTTGAGAGTCCTGTGGCAGCCGCCTATCGCTGCACCGCAAGAGCGGGCGCATCTCAACTACATGGTGAGCGAGACGCTGTAGTCGCAAGAGCGGGCGGAAAACAGCTGAATGGCGGAAGAGGCACAGTGTAGCAAAAGCGGGCGGAATGGCAACTAAAACGATAAAGGGGCGCCCCACTACAGCTTGTCTTCAGGTCAAACGGATTGTGGGACAAGGTCCAGAATTGAAGAGTCATCAAAAGGCAAAAAGTACCGCCGGACCCCAGGAGCCGGCCGCCTATGTCCGGGGCGATCTCAGGCTACACCAGTGCTATAAGACTTGGGGAGGGTGTCGGAGCCAAGCGTCTTCTCCGAGTCCATGGCCATCACAGCGCCCCTCAGGGGCCTCCGTCAAGCTGTTTAGGAAGGTAACATATGACATTGTTTTCTAATGCAGTCAGGTCCACAAACGACACTCACTTACTTTGAGAATAGTGAAGCTGCAGTAGGTGGAAATAAGCTTCAGACAGTGTTACAAGCGCTGCTCAGAACTCTTAACTATGGCACCCAACATCTAGAACTTATGCTATTTGAGAATGGTAGTGACATCGAAGCATCTCGGGGACCAAAACCATTAACGTACTTTCACGTATGAAAATCTTACTTGGGGAGGGGGCAGGAGCGAAGCGCCCCCTCCCAGTCAGCGCCACCACATCGTATGTTGAAAATCTGAAGCCATCGTTCTACAAAGTCAACCAAACTTGGATTGAAAAATCTAGAAAAATGTACAAACTGAAAACCAGTTTTGGTCTGCATCAGTAGC
The DNA here is from genome assembly GCF_964263255.1 of Lissotriton vulgaris. Classification (NCBI taxonomy): domain Eukaryota; kingdom Metazoa; phylum Chordata; class Amphibia; order Caudata; family Salamandridae; genus Lissotriton; species Lissotriton vulgaris. The sequence continues at coordinate 1,110,574,325 of NC_141689.1, read as the reverse complement.
AACGCTTGAGTCAGCTTTGTGTCAAGCCGCCATTTTGATTCAACAAAGCACAGGCATTGAAAAAGGCTGAAATTCAGAACTCTAAACTATGGCACCCAACATCCAGGAGCTTGCTCTCCGGATCTTGGAGCCTTGTGCTGTTTTCGATCTATTCACACATCGGTCCACTACTGACATCATCTTATAAACCAACGTTATGTAAATAGTTTTTTAATAAAATGTTTTACCCTGTTTCTTTGCTGGTGTGTTGTCTATATTTTTAATATTTGCATAGGGTTTGTCATTATTTTGTGCGGGATGGGTGATAGAGCCGAGCTGTCTTGCAGCCCTCATGGTGTGGAGCTCAGTTCATCTCACTATTTTCGTATTTCTCAAGAAGGGTTGTTCCTAATATTTCTATTTTAGCGAGGTCAAAAAGAGATCCAATTAGTGGCCTACTGATTTTGCTCGATTACTTTTATTTTTTTACACGATTTTTCACTATCTGCAAAGACTAAACAGAGGATTGCGACTTTGTGCTTGTTTGTAAATAGAGAATGATCCAAAGAGAACCAATTCTAAAACAGTAAATGCTTGGACAACAATCAATCAAATGGAGAGACAAGGAGGTACGACGGATTACAACGGGGGTAAAGGCCTGCGTTAACTACTCTTCTGTATCTGCAAAGAGAGAGTACTAACAAAGGCAAAAGAGGGGAGGGGGGGGGGGGGGCAGCGTTCAAAGCACATCAGCGTGCATAAATACGAAAATGTTTTTATCTATCACGTACTTGACATTTTAAAGCTTTTCATATTTGCTATTAAAAAACCAATGAAATTCACAGAAAAAACCATAGGTTATAGTGGATATATAGTTAGGAATTTGCATTTACAAAACCTTGAAAATTCAATGAAAAAACCATAGGTTATAGGCCATATATAGTTAGGAATTAGCATTTACAAAACCTTATTTTACTCGCATAAAACCATTGAAATTCCATATATAGTTAGCTAACTATAAGCGCTAACTATATATCGCGCACCCGCAATCCACTGCTGATGATGTCACATATTACATCATTCATGACATGGTCAGTGACATCACTGATGACATCACTGATGACATCTCAAATGACATCACTGATGACAACTCAAATGATATCAATGATGACATCTCAAATGACATCACTGATGACAACTCAAATGACATCACTGATGACATCTCATTTGTCATCACTGATCACATCACTCATGTGATAATACAATGAACCTCTTCAGACTCTAATATAACCTTACATACACTCAGTATAAACAGACACTCACAGACTGTCACTCATCCATGGAGTTACTCACACACCTAGTCAGTCATGCAAAGAATCAATCACACCTCCATTTCCTCAACTATACAGTTATACACATCTTACTTATTCAAACATATAATAACACATATTTACTCTCTTATATAATCCCTGATACAAGCTCACAGTGATCGATACAGCCACTCACACATTCACTGGCTCTTATGTTCAGTTATTTATATATGTCAACTCTCACATGTATTGTGTTTTACATACGTACTTACTTGCACATGTAGCAATGAGAAATCCATTCACTCACCAACACACCCATGCACAGTCAACCGCCCATATAGCTGTTTCCACATGCACTCTTGAACTCATACTCCTAGTGAATCAACTGCTTACACATCTATGCACAGAGTCACGCACCTCCCAGCCACCCACACACACACTCAGCCTCCCATTCAAATACTTGGGCAACCAATCAATAACCCATATGGCCACTCTTATAGCTACTGATCAACACATGCAGCAGCTTACACAACAACAAACATACTGATGCACAAATTAAGACAGTTTAGTCACTAACCCATGCACTCAGTGAGACACATTTAATCACTCTTTCATACAGTCAGTCATGCACCTACTAAATTCTTCATCTAGACACTTATACATCCACTCATTCTTCAATATGTAAAACATATTTAAACTTTACAGACACATACAATCACTGGATGTTGTGATCAGTGATGTCATCAGTGATGTCATTTGAGATGTCATCAGTGATGTCATCAGTGATGTCACTGACCATGTCATGAATGATGTAATATGTGACATCATCAGCAGTGGATTGCGGGTGCGCGATATATAGTTAGCGCTTATAGTTAGCTAACTATATATGGAATTTCAATGGTTTTATGCGAGTAAAATAAGGTTTTGTAAATGCTAATTCCTAACTATATATGGCCTATAACCTATGGTTTTTTCATTGAATTTTCAAGGTTTTGTAAATGCAAATTCCTAACTATATATCCACTATAACCTATGGTTTTTTCTGTGAATATATATATATATATACACAAAGAGCATAACATAAAAAATAAACAAATGATAACAATAATGATAATATTAGATATATTTAAACAATATTAAGAAAAGTATTGAAGTCTGGGAATAATAGATGTACTTCTTCCACTCCAGTTTATGCATCAGTAGTGAAAGCGCAGGCCTTCAGAGGGGTTACATTTACTATTCCCACTCCAAATAGGTCAAAGGTAGGGAAAGTATTGGACTTAGGAGGTGTAAGATTTACTGTTCCACCTCTGGTCTGTGCAACAATAGGGAAAGCGTTGTACTTTGGAGGGGGAAAATATACTATTCCCACTCAAGTCTGTGCAACAGTAGGGAAAACGTTGGACTTTGGAGGAGTTAAATTTACTATTCCCACTCCAGTCTGTGCAACAGTAGGGAAAGGGTTTAACTTCGGGGGGGTAAGATTTATTATTCCCACTCCAGTCTGTGAAACAGTAAGGGAAGCGTCAGACTTTGAAGGGTTAGATTTACTATTGCCACCCCAGTCAGTGCAGCAGTAGGGAAAACATTGGACGTCAGAGGGATACATTTACTATTACTACCCCAGTCTGTGCAGCTGTAGGGAAAGCGTTGGACACTGGAGGGGTAAGATTTACTATTCCCCCTCCAGTCTGTGCAACAGTAGGGAAAGCAATGGACTTCGGAGGGGTAATATCAACAATTGTTACTTACCTGTAAATGGTGGTTCTCCAGTATTGGTGTCTTTCATGGATTCACATGCTTGAAAATTCCCCGTCGTCTAAGTGGGAGCCCCACAGTAAATAAAATAGCAATAAACCCAATAATATATGTATATAAAAACATGCATTAATTATCCAAAGCAAATTACATATATATAAAAAACGATTAAACAATGTACATGATTATAAAAAAATGTAATAATTTATGAGCCATTTAAAAGATAGTTATTTATTTTTTACTTAATTAACTTCCCACACTATACCCCCACAAACCTAGCAGCCCACACTTAAAATATAACTAAAACAAATAAGTGTAATGTAATTTACATAATTAACTAATATATAAAAAAATAATGATTTGTTAATTATTACTTAATTAACATCCCATTCTATATGGCTACAAACCTAGCAACAGGGACTAAACTATAACTAAAATAAATCAATATTACATAATGTACATAATTAATTGATGATTAAGTAATTGATATAAAATAAACTATTGATTTTTGGTTATTACTTAATTAACTTCCCACCCTATATCCCTACAAACCTAACAGCCCACACATAAAATATAACTAATATATATATTTATTACACAATTTACATAATTAATCTTCAATTATATAATGAATAATACATTAATAATTAATTGTTTATTACTTACTGTTTAATTAACTTTCCACCCTATACCCCTACAAACCCAGCAGCCCATACCTAAAATATAACAAATATAAATATTACACAATTTATATAATTATTAATAAAATACATAATTATTAAGAAATACATAATTAATTGTTAACTAATTATTACTTAACTTCCCACCCTATACCCATACAATCCTAGCAAGCCAATACAACACTATAAAGTACAATAAGCAATTAAATAAAAATGATGATAAATCATTTAAAGTTACAAACTATAGTTAAAAATATTATTAACAATTATACAAACAATAATAACAAATACAATTCTACTGCGAACTAAAACACATTAAGATAATTAAAAAACAATGGGGCATATTTCCAACGAGTAGCGATATTTATCGCTAACTAGGCTTTGCAACGATTTTTTTATCGCTAAGCATCGCCGGAAATTATCGCTGAGATAACGTGCTATTAGCAAAGTTTACCTCCAAAGCAATAATTTTTCTGGCGATAGCGTGAATATCGCTGAGAATACAGCGATATTCGCGCATTAGCGACTAAATGCTCTTAGCCATGTTATCCACCTCCCATTGGATAACATGGCTAAGAACTGGGCTGAGCACGCATTGGTACGCCCTCTTGCATGTCATTAGCGATAAATATCGCTGACATGCAAAGCGGGCCCCAAACCGCTCGCTATCGCCTAAAAGCTGTTGCTAACATCAGTTAGCGACAGCTTGCTAATATAGCGATAGAATTATCGCCGCTTAGCGGCTGAAAACGGCCGCTAAACTGGCGATAATTACCTATCGCCCCCCTTGGTAATATGCCCCAATATTTTTTACATCTATATAATTTAAAATGATATTAACAATGATATTCTTAACAACGATATACTACTTTCCTGAAAAATCGATATTCCTGAGACAACGATATTTCTGCAACACAATATTTTTGTTTCACTATATTATTTTTCCGATATTTCTGCAACCCGATATTTTCAGCTCAATATTTTGTTCAAATACCTCTGTAGGCCACAGACGATAGCCCTTGAATGTCCATTTGTCTCCAAATTCAAACACAAACTCTCCCACTGTCCGGAGAGTATCTGATCAACCATACTTCAACTATTCCCTGCTGTCCAGCATCTGTGTGCCATCTTTAGTTTGCCCACATCTAGTGTATCTTCCCCACCAAACGCTTACCCTGCTCTTCCCCTTTCACCAAGATTCTCCAATTCTCATCTGTACCTCTGAGCCCTTTCCCTATACAACAGCACTGCTCTTTCAAGGCAACCCTCAATAATGAATTGTTTAATGCAGCTCTTTTTTTATTATTTCAAAGCTCTACAAATAACATATTACTGATGCTCAGATTAAGGATACTCCATTTACTGACTTTAGAAATTATTCTAGACAATCTTTATTCCAACATTTCTTTTATTTTCATTTTATATGATTTCTTATTTGTAAAAAATTATTTCATCATGAGTACATTTTTTGGGGGAAAATATTTTTTCTTAATACATATAAACAAATATCACAAAAAAAAAAAGAAAATATCTGTCACCAAAACAGTCGCAAAAAGTCGAAAATCACAACAACCATGTGACGTTTTATACTAAAACACTTGTTTAGATTTAACACAGGAGCTCTTCACGTGACCATAAGTTGCAAAAAAGGTGCACGTGTATAATGACACCTTACTTGTAAACATCATAGCGTCATATCCAAGATGATATATTCGTGTCAGGCCTAACAACACTACAAGCAGACAGAAACAAACAGGGATCCTATTCCTGCAAAGGATACTTTTCATTTACAATAAAACACATCAGAACACAAATACAAGGGCGTTAACCTACTTACGATAAAAACAGATAGAAACAGAACTTAAGCAATAGGTTGTTGTGTTTTTCGACTTTTTGCGACTGTTTTGGTGACAGATATTTTCTTTTTTCCTTTTTTTATATATATCTTATAGATCCCCTGATATCTGGTAAATAAAGTGTGAGAAAAAGGTCTTGAGGAAGGTGGCCTAGAGCCGCCGAAACGCGCGTCGACCTGGTGCAGGGGCCTATAATTGCATCTTGAGGCCCTAGAATTGGCACTGAGATCTTGCCAACCATAACTCAGCCTTCCCTTTTTCCCTGTTGGTGTGGTTTGAATGTAGTATGGGTGTGAGAATGCTAGTATTTTGAATTTGTGTGTATGGTATCAGGTGGTGTCTTCCTAAATATTCTGTGTTAATTGATTTTGTACATATTTATAGCTATTTTTGTGATATTTGTTTACGGTATATGTATTAAGAAAAAATATTTTCCCCAAAAAAATGTACTCATGATGAAATAAGAATAAGAAATAAGATATCATATAAAATGAAAATAAAAGAAATGTTGGAATAAAGATTGTCTAGAATAATTTTGTCGCCAAGCTTGAATAAGTAGGATGTATACCAATATTTGAAATGTATGGCCATTGAAGGAACAATCCCTTCACAGTGATGTAGTACATCTTAACGCACTGAGCCATCTAGCACAATTTGCTAGTTTTGCCTCGACAACTCTGGTTTCTTTCTTTGTGCTGTCGTCCAGTCACCTGTACTTCCTCTGTCCCAAGATTATCTGAGCTTCTATTTCCTGGACTTCATGATTTGGGTGCCTTTATATTTCTATATTTCTATATATTGCTATCCTCGTTCCCTTCCAACATCTTCGGGTATTTCTTCCCTTGACACTGCCGTTTCACCTAGGTTTTCTGCAGAACCTTTGTGCCTTTTCCCAATACTAGACAATTGCTACCTCAATCCTTTCTCAATTTAGTCCTTGGATCTTACTACAGACCTCTCCAGCTTTCCCTATCCTAATACCAGACTAGTCCTCCTCTCTGGAATTATCCCTTGTGATACTTTCAATAATACAAAGCTCGACTGTCTGTTCTGTCCAGCTCAATCCTGCCTAACCCATTCACAGTCTGCCTCAGTGCCATCTGTGAGTCACATGACATTCCCTTAATTTATGCAGGCATTATGCAATTTAAATATCCCCTCTCAGACCGGTACTGTCCAAGCTGCTCAGTTTTGGAAGAGATGAAACCTATGGTGAGAATAGAGAGGGCAAAAATCACTTCTTATGGGGGCGGGAGAAGAAGAGAACATTTAGTAAAATGGGTAAGGGGTAGAGAGCCTTTGGTGAGGGAGCGGAGAGGAGTTTATGGAATGTTTAGTGAGAGGGGAGGAAGTGTGTCTATTACAGGAATATTGATTTCAATGTATTTCGTGTGAAAGTATATGTGTAGCAAGGGAGTGGTGTACATTACCAGTAAGTGTGTGAAGCCCTTGCTGTGGGAAAAGCGAACAGAAGGGTGATGGACCCCATGATGAATATATGGAATTGGTATGGGCCATATCGCAAGGTAGTGAAAAGTCAAATAGTTTGCTGCTTAAAGTGTGGAAGCTAATACTTTATAAAGAGAGAGTTTACAAGGGTGAAGAGGCAGAGGGGGGCAGATCTACTTTGGCTTTTGCAACTGATTAGTAATCTGTCATTGATAGTGCTTCTAACTTTTATAGAATGGGACAAGTGGGTTTCTTTACAGGGCTAGAAGATTATTGTGTCACTTTGTCCCTTGGACAAGTGCAGTTGCTCAAACAGTCCACATTCCTGAGATCTGCAGAGCACACTATCACCTGGGAGGGTATCCTGGCGCTGAGCAGATGTGAAACTAGCCAAACCTACAGCCTAGAGGACTACTCGAAAAGCAGGTCTTCAGGTTCTTGCAGAAAATCAAGAAGGGAGGCCCTTATGTTTAGTTGCAGGTCATTTCATGCTTTAGAAGAGATGTAAGAGAAGGCTCGACTGCCAGATCTGGTTTTCTGTATGTGTGGGATGTGTGCAAGTAGCAGTTCAGATGGGTAGAGGTGTCTGGAAGGTTTGTGAACTCAGATGCAATTGTTGAGGTATGCTTGGCCAGGGTTATGTAGTGCCTCAATGTACGGATGAGGAATTTGAATTGTACTCATTTGTGTATGGAGAGCCAGTGGAGCTCTGTCAGGTGTGGCAGTGGCGTAACGAAAGTCGTAGGGGCCCCCCTGCAAGGTGCACAGAGGGGCCCCGCTCCGGATTTAATCCAGAGCTCTCTGGCGTGAGTACAGTGCTGAGGGGGCCCCCTGCAGCCCCTGGCCCCCCTGCACTGCGGGGGATGCGGGGACCTGTGTTACGCCCCTGAGGTGTGGTATGATGTGAGTGAGGCGTGGGAGGTTGAGCGACTCTGTCCACTGAGTTCTGAATAGCCTTCAGCCTTCTGATGAGTTTTTTTGTTCATCCCAGCATAGAGGGTGCTTCCCTAGTCCTTTTTGCTTGTGACCATGGTGTGTGTGATGGTTATCCTGGTGCTGATTATGAGACATTTGAAAATCTTCTTCAGCATCTTCAGGGTATAGTAGGATGAGGTGGCATTCACTTGGGCACTCACGTCAAGTTTGCTGGTCCTGACTATCACAAAGGTCTTGGAGTGGGTAGTGACAGTTGGTGCTGATCCTAATTCTGTTGGCCACCAAGTTGAGTCCTACAGTGAACTGCTCCTCACGAAGATCACTATTTTGGTCTTGTTGGGCTTCAGTTTAGACATTTGGTCTTCATCAGTCATGCAGGCACTGAACTGTATCCAGGTACTAGGCATCTTGCGCATGAGGAATAGAATGAGTTATGGGTCGTCAGCGTAGGAAAGGACATTGATGTTGTGAGAGCAGATGATGCTTGCTAGAGGGATTATGTTTGTGTTACAGAGGGTTAGGCTCAGGGAGGATCTTTGTGGAACTCTGTAGATGAGGTCGTTGAGGTGAGACATGTACTGTGCCTGGCTGATTGACTGGGTTCTTCTAGTCAGGAAGAAGCAGGTCAATTGAAGTACCTGACCTTGGATTCTGATGTTGTGTGGGCATTGGATGAGGATGGGGTGTGAGACCATATCAAATGCTGTAGAGAGTTCCTGGATGATTAAGGCCACCATGTCTCCTCTGTCTAAAGTCATGCAGTTGTCATCCTCGGCGGCGGTGAGGTCAGTTTCCATGCTGTGGTTAGGTCTGAAACCAGACTGGGTTGTGTCCAGGAGTTGGTGGTCATTGAGATATTCAGTGGGGCATCTAGAATGGTAGCAAAGAGAATGATCTGTAGTTCTCAAGTATTGAAGGGTCTGCAGAGGGTTTCTTTAGGAATGCCACGCATCAGGGAAGGTCGTGGAAGAGTTAGAGGCATTGAGAAAGGATGTGATATGATGCTGATGGATTGCAGTACTCTGGAGTAGGCATGGTGGAGGCATTGTACCGATAGGACCCCTGAGTGAATGGACTTTCTGGCTGGCTAGGGTTAATTCTAGGGTGACCACGGGCTACATGGTTAGCAAGGCCTTTGGGCCCTGATGATGCAGCTAGAGGTGGAGGGAACCTGAGGGGCAACCAAAATCACACAGTGACTGAGAACTGGATGGGGCTATACAACCCAGCAAAAGATATTCTAATCGGTATCCCATACTGGTGAGTGAGTGGTCCTATTCACCAAATCAAGCCACTACAGGGCACATCCCTTTGAAGAAACATAATGTGGTGCACCAACTAAGAGGCTCTAGACTGCAAACAATTTCATGCACATGACTTTGCATATAGTGAGTGGTCCACAAAAGGGTCTATATGGGCCTAATCTGGGAAAGAGGTGTTGAGTCACCATGTTGTGTTAGACACACTAGGGGAAATCTGAAAATAGCACAATACCTGAGAACTGGGGGAGGGTCACACACAGTCCAGCAAAATATATTCTTGCAGGCTCCCCAACCTAGAGAGTCTGAAAGGAGCCTCTGTTTGAAAACTAGGGGCAGGTGGTCCCACTCACCAGAATAACCACTTCAGGGAAGACTCTCTTAGTATGTTGCGTGTGATTTAAGAATTGTATCTTTTTCTTATCTAGGTAAGAATAATCAAATGAGTTTCCCTAATGTGAGAGGGATGAACTCCCCCAGAAAAAGATTGATGACCTTCTGAGCCCTAAAAAACTTCTTGCTTTATCCAAGAAACACACTTGTTTGCTTGAGAGAACTGGAGACCAAGCACTCATGCTTTCTCTTCACAATAATTCAAACAAGCCAAAGACAAAGGGAATGCAGATTCTTATTGCCCCACATATTTGCTTTTCCCTATATGCATAGTTGTTGTTAAATGACAAGGTATGAGGTGTACTAAACAAGGAAGGGCCAGGAGCCTTTCTTTACCAGCGTAATTCAAACATTACTTGACAGAGACATGGGGCCTCTCATTATGAGGTGAGACTGGAATTTAGCGGTAGACATCCAGAAGGGATATGACAGAGCAAAAACAATGGGGACATGGTGGTACTCTCAGAGGAGGGCAGCAGGTGATTAACTAAGCTAGGATTATTAGATAAGTGCAGGTGGAAATAACAAATGAAAATGGATTATTCACACAATTTGGCAACTCACAAATGAACAGATAGGATTTTGATGAACATCACTATTGATTTTCTAAAGCAAACATTTCACAAGAAGTTGATCTTGGCTCTGAATTACCGGTTTTGAAACTGTGACCATGAAATCAATCAAAGGTCCCTGCAATAGAGGATATGTTAGTCCACTGAGCCACCAGACAAGACCTAGACCATACCTTATTCTCCCATCTAGAAACCATCAAATATGGTGTATTTATGCTGTTTACTTGTGCCCCAGTGATTAGCACATTAAGCTAGAAATGGGCAAAACAGAAAAGAGACTCCAATGTCACTTCAAAGAGTGACTTATTAGAGATCCTTTGCCATTCAATTTGAAGAATACCTTTGTCTTAACGACACAGGCAAAGGAAGTCTGGAAGTGGTTTGGGATTCCCTTGAGGGAACTTTCACTTGAGAAAGCTAGATTAAGATTAGGGAGAGGTTAAAGCAGGATCTGCAGAACAAACTACACACGCTGCAGCTCAGACATTAGCAAAATTGTGTCTCAAACAATATAGAGGAAAATACTAGCAGTCCAAGTCAGACTCATCTGATTGAGTTTGACAAGGAGGAATACCCTCTAGCCAACATCAAGCAAAAAACACTAAGGACATGATTCTAATTTTCTTGGAATCCAAGTGCTATTTATCACATCTGATAAATAATGCACCCAAATTCCCATGGTATGGTACATACTATACATTTTCCTTCTTAAATCTCAGCAGATTTGTCCTGCTGAAATTTAATGAAGGGTGAGGCTAGTACGACCCAGTTGTAATTCTGTTCTCTGTTCAAACACAAATTTACACAGGGACCAGAAAACACCACTTCACTCATAATTAGTGACTCTAAAGGGGAATATGACTGGATGACTAGCGGCAGCAATCAAATGGAAAAGAAAAGCCCAAGAATATATTGATGCAATCAATGTGGATCTGTGTGCTAGACTAACACAGTAGTCACATAAGTTAGCAACTTTCCAACAATACTAGCAACAACTATATTCTAAAGAATTTGGGTATAGCAGATAAGAAAAGCAAACTTACAAAGGAAATCAAAAGTGAAGGAGTGCCTTGAAAGCCCTATTAGTCTAAAAAAAATAAAGCAATTAAGAACTACAAAATCACAAAGCTCCAGTACCCAATTGGTGCCCCTCTCTTTATAAATACTTCTTGTCAGGTCTAATTGATATTCTACTAACTAAATCATTTAACAATTTTGTATCAACTCCCTCTATTGCTGAATATAGAATTCCAGTACTGCTGAAGATGGATCCAGTAGAATGCAGCTTGACCTGCCCCTACATCTTTTAAAAGTAGAAATCAGGATTTTTGCAGAAATTCCGGCTGCTGTACTTGATGTCCCAATTAAAACACTGTGATCAGGCTTGTTTTACATCAAAGAGACAAGCATGAGACAAAACTACTTCACCTATTGATATAGTGAACAAAAAACACAAGAGTGTGAGGCTTTTGTCATTGGTTGCTGAAAAGGCCAGTGACAGGGTAGACTGTGGCTGCCATAAAGCAGCTGTACATCTGATGGGTGTTACCCATGGTTTTTGAAGACGGGTTAAGCAGGTTTTGCATCTCCAAATGCTCTCATATATACAAATAACAGTGGTTCACCTAAGGTCCGTATAGAAAGGGGTACCCTCTTTAGATGTCTTATGTCCCCCTGACTATTCGTGCCACACCCAGTCACTAGCCTAGAAGACTTACGAGAAAAATGTATAACAGGGGTTAATCTACATGCAGCAGATTTCCAAAATGCACTCTATATCAATTTCAAAGCCAATGTGCTCTCTACTGCAATTACCCATTGCACAGTATCAAGTTTCAAATTCAGCATGCACAAACTGCGAGCATGAAGCCTGAATATCACAGGAGATTACTCTTTGCGGCTCTTGCAACCCTCTCCATTCAATGGAGCTCCTCAACCTTCAAATGCCTAGGGGCACACATCACTACATCCACTCTGAGTTCATATCTCATACTTTGCCCCATAAATCTGAGAAATTAAGCATATTCACCCCCTTTTGTGGCTGGGTTGCCTAGCCAAAGTCAAGTAGATGGGCCAGCCGTAACTCTTATGATTGCATGAATTAACTTCAGCCGCTGGTAATTATTCGGGTGGTCCATCATTTGTTTGCTCACCATATCACCTCAAATTATACTCAGTCTAAACAACCTTGGTCCAGCTCTAATGTGACAAGTGCCAGTGTATTACACTCAAAAAGTTGTGACTACACACAGAAGTGGTCAAAAGTTATTTGCTCCATCACACTAGGACCAGGTTAATCAGATTGTGTAGTATCCAGCTCTTATGCGAACAGTCTGCCCCAAACTTCAAAACCAGGTAATCTCTGAAATTCAACACAAGCAACCCCAGGCCAGTTTCGGTGTAGCTGGGCCTTTTCAGTCAGGTGCAGTCCAGTGGCAATGTGGGAAAGGAACCCACACCTGGGCCATACAATCTCATTCATGGCGTCACAATAAAGACTACAAAAAAGTGACGGATGAAATGCTTGAATTAATCTGAACCACTGTTGATTTTAAGGACCGCATCCTAGTTCAAACAATGTACTGGGATATAGCACGATTAATTACCATATCCCAGTCCAGACAATGGACTGGGATACGGCTCTGATTAGTTGCCGGTAGCGGAGATTAATTCAAGCATTCCATCCATCACTTTTTTGTATTTTTCATTGTGCTCCAGTTTTACACCTTTTTGAAACTGAATTCTCTTTCATTGAAAAAACTGACACTTCAGCCACAGCTATTGATGCCATCCTTTCTTATCTCAGAGATCTCAATACCCTAAAACCTCAAGACTCTTCAAGAATAAACGTCAATAAACAAATGCCAAAATATGTGTTACATAAAGCATGTAAACAATAAGAAACTCTCTACCATATCATAAAAATAGTCAAATCTGTTAAATCCTATACATTTTACAGGCACTGACATGCTTTTTTTTTTTTATTTCCTCATATGACCTACGTAGCTACTGCCGCTTCTCGACCTGTCCCGCCACTGGCGCAAATAGCTTTTGGTGGATACATAGGTCCCCATTAGGATGGCGGGCGGACTTTGCCGTCCCGCCATCCCATCGTGGAAAGGAACCACCCCCCATAAGGGCGGGGGTCCGGTGTGGGAAATTAGGATGTTCAAGCCACAGTGGCTGGCGCATCCTGTATTTTTAACATTGTGGCAGGTGTTGCTGAAAGCACCGCCCGCCGTAATGGTAAAAATACATGTAGTGCATTTCAAAGCACAACGTGACAGGCCCCCCCCATGTGCACCCCCCACCACCCAGGAGTCCCTGGGGGCCCACAACGGGCCCCCAAACAGACTCCGCATTGCCGCCACGGAAAGGCATTGGAAAATGCCCAGACTAATATGGCTGGCGGTGTCTGATAGACACCACCATCATAGAGAGCCCTTTTCTGCCCGGTCGCAAGGCGACAGGGGCGAAAAAGCGGCGGACGGTCTTTCCGTCCGCCGCGGACCCCCAGCCATAATAATATGGCGGGGGGTCATTCCGGCATGGATGGCGGGCGGATCGCCCCAGCCAGGCCGGCGGTGGCTACCGCTGGCCTTACGGGGCAATCCCCCCACAATCCTAATGGGGGCCTTAGTCTCAGCTGATATGTTCTAGAAGGGGAATGCCCGTTTATACTCAACTTGAGCTGACCCTGAGGTATTAATCATTGGAAGATGTCCTAAATCCAGATCTAACATATGGTAATCCTAAATCTACACTATACTCTGAGGGAGGGGGGGGTCATCCAGCCAATTCCAGAACAGCCCAACATCAGTCCTATCTCTAGAAACATTAAGCCTCTGGTCTATGGCTCGGTAATATTTAACAGAATTCCACCAGGCATTCCAACTAGGAGGCATTTCCTGTCGCCACAACAGGCAAATCGCCCTCCTTGCCAACAACATCAGGTAAAACACACTAATTTGCATTGAGGCCCACACTGAGGTCGTATCCCACCCGGCATAGCCACCACCCCAAAAAAGATAGGAGTTGGGCTTACCTCCATATCTGCACCCAGAACCCTGGAGATGGTCTTACCAACATCCAACCAAAATTTGTGTATTCTGGGGAAGATCATGAATATATGGACATCATCCGCATTCTGAACGCCGCACCTCCAACAGTTTGCTGCTCCTCCACCCTTCAGTTTAGAGACCTTAGGAAGGGTCCAGAATATCCTATGGAGTGTGAAGAAATTATTTCTTCTGAGTGCAGCAGATTTAATCACTAAATAAAGCATGTCAATAGATACTTGCCATAACTCCTTCCATTCTTTGCCAGGCAAGTAATTCTCCCAGACCCAATACGGCTTATCATTCTTCTTTCTGCTGCAGCCAGAAGATAATTATACCATAGGGCGACTTCTTTCTTCATCTGGGATTGATTTTGCAGATCCATCTCTATGTCGTTATCCAGACAACCCGACCAACTTTGAGATTTACACCATGACGTAAGCTGGTAGTACTTAAATCTGGACTGAGTTCCAGCTGTGGTTTGATGCCAGAACTCCCAAGGGAGACATTTACTGTCCGCTACCAGATCCCCCCAAACTAGGGCTCCTGCCGCTTTTAGTAGATAAGCTAGGGCATCTAAAATGCCCTCCGGCGTTCCAGGAGAGTCCTACACCAGAGCCCATTTGCTGTAGTAAGAAAGCCCCAGAGAGACTTGACAGTCCGACCAAAGCTTGGCCGCCATTCCCAGCGTTTTCAGACAAACCTTTTTGCAGAATTTGGGAGAGCCAAATTTGTACATAAAACCGTAGTCTCCTACCCCCTCCAGCATAGCTTTGAACATATTACCTTTTAAAGAATTATCCGGGGTGCGTAGTAACATCGGATAATTTTTTAGTTGATAGGCCCAGCAGTAGAGCTGAATGTCAGGTAGACCCATGCCACCCTGTGTTAGTTTACTCCTACGTTTTTTCCAGGACAGTCTAATCCCTTTTCCAGCCCAAATGAAAGATGACACTCTACCTTGAATTTTAAGAATCTCAGCTTTTGGGAATTCCAGAGGTATGTTATTAAAAAGATAAGTATACTTTGGGAGAACACACATTTTAATCAGATTGCCTCGACTGTATTGTGATAGTGGTATGTTCTGCCATCTTTTTAAGAGAATCTCAACTTCCTTTGAAACTCTATCTAGATTCACCTTTGGAATTTTCCTAGGATCTTGAGTTATTGTAATTCCAAGGAATCTAAGTTCTGTCGTGTATACTTCCCCTAATTAGCAATGTTCCAGGCCATAACCTTCATTTTATCTTTGTTCATCTCATAACCTGAGAACTTCCTGAAGGTTTCAGTTTCATGCATAAGCTTGTGCAGGGTAGTGTCTACACTAGAGGAAAACACAACTAAATCATCTGCATAAATAGCCAATTTTCTAACAAACCCACCCACTTTAAATGGAACGATCTTTTTATTTAACCTTAAACTCTGAGCGAAAGGCTCCAGGTAGATATCAAAAAAAATGGGAGACAATGGGCATCCCCAGCCTTGTTCCACGTTCTATATTGACAGGCTTGTTATAAATTCTGGTTGAATTAATTGACAGATAAATAATCAAGAACATGAATAATCCTGAATACTTAATCATGAACAATCCTGAACAAGAGATAATAATAATCTTGAAGCACATCCAGAGTAAAAACACATTAAAATCATGGATTATCAATGAATCTAAAAGGTGTAATAATTAATTATTGTTTTGAAACATAAATATAGCCATGCAGTAAATGGAATTTAAATTACATATCCATGCAGTAAATGGAATGAAGATTACTAAAGGTTGTGTGATTTGGAGGAAAGTCTCACTAAGGTGATTGTTTATATTCCGAAATTCTGAACTCAAGATTAAAACACTCCAAAACTTTTGACTACATTAAGAAATATTTTGTGTGTGCACCAAGCATTGAATACTGCCAGGCAGTAGAATATTATTTGTAGTACCCGATAAACAATTCTTAAACATGTCTAACGAGAGGTTAATAGGATCACCTTAATGTGCTGATACAAATAGCTTTTCAGATGGGGCTAATAAACATGTTTTAGAAACTAGGAAACTACATCAATGAAGTTGACACCTAAAATCATTTAAAAAAATATATAAGATCATGTGTAAGACAAAAACACTCTAGTAGAATACTATAATTTGTTTTGAAGCAAAATCAGGTAAAATAAAAAAAGAAAAATGGTGCATGATTCTCAATAAATGCTGATCGGATTTATTCATATAAACTGTCAAAGAATTGTCTAAGGATATAGATAAATTAAGCGCAGAGATAAGACAAAGTAAAGATGATTTAAATAGAAAAATGGGAACAATACTTTTGCTAGCACACTAAAAATCCTTGAAGAACAAATAGAGGCTACAAAAAGGACACTGAACAGAATAAACTCAGAAAACTCCAGAGAGGGGCATATTATTATAAAAATGGCACAGAATACAATTGGGCAGAAATATATGGAGCAAAGACACGAGAAAAAAAAGCACAAAAAGTACTCAAATCTCCACGGACTCAGAAACCTGCCAGCCCATTAAAAGTTCAGCACCTTATTCTTTCGTAGAATCTGTGAGAACAGCAACAATATTAACAACACAAGTTCGTACACAAGATACTATTCAATTCAATTCAAAGAAACTTTATTCGGATATCGAAGTATCCACAAAAGTACAAATACATAAAATCACTGCAAGATTAAAAACAAAACAAAAAAAAACATCATAAGATCACATGATGCATACAAATTCATGGGTCAAGCATAGTCTGTCTTGCTCGGACGGCTATTCGCAGAAATGTACCGATACGAAAAATAAGTTCAACATCCTCCATAGTTAATATCATTAGATAAGCATTTTCCAAGCTAATAGATTTAAGTTTTTTAAAATACGGAGTTAAGAACCATTTAATATATTTCATATAAAATTTACAAAAGAATAAAAAGTGCAACACAGATTGACCACTCCGGCCATCACACGGGCAGGGTGAAAAATCAAGTTTGTTGTGGTGGCCGAGGGGAAAACAAAGTACAAATTTAATTGTGCCAGCCCTTAAACGGAATAATAAGCCCCGCACACAGTGACTCATCGGAAGTGTCAAATAACGAGGCATTGGTAGAGTTAAAAAATCATGGGCCAAATATGTAGAGACAGTAGTCTTTGAAGATTCCCTGCATAATCTTTCTCAGTCATACAGTGTGTATAGAGCATGTCGTAATTCATTTTTATGTGGGAGATCATTTGCAGTATAGTTGGTAAAAACACTCCCTTGATTAATGCTGCAAAGGCTATTATACACTCCAAAGAGCCAAGGAATATCCAAACATTTATCACAGTTCAAACAATCGATGATGATGTCTCTAGTGAGTGATGCCGCAGGGTTCTTCCAGATAGAGAGCCAAAAAGAGGGCAGAGCAGGCACGAACAAAGTCTTCAATAAAATTCCAATATAATTCCTTATGACAGACATATTGTGTGGTGGAGAAAGGGACGCAGAGCATCTTCCTGAGAAATCTTTTCTCTTCAAATTGGATTGAGTCCGCTCTTAGCCACACCCCAAAACTCCGCACCATAAGTGGCAACGGGAATACACTGGGCTTTATACATTTTTTAAATTGCAAATATAGTACCAGTATTTTTGGAACGGGGTAAGCTGAGGATTGAGTTAATGGCCTTTGAGAACCTACCCCTGGAGTGAGCAATATGCTCAGTCCAGGAGTTGTTCACAGCAAAGACCACCCTTAAATAGGCAAAACTAAGGTAGACCACAGCTTATCAGCGCCCACCGAGATACAACCTAACTGTCGTTTCTTAGGGCCACAGGACATATTAAAAGATTTCTTAAAATTCGTTTTTAGGTCAAGAGACTCCATGTAATCAGCAAACCCCTTCACCAGAATACGTAAAGCATTCGTGGTGCGGCCCATAAGGACCGCATCATCTGCGTAAAGCAGAACAGGAAGAGATTTGCCCATAATTTTCGGGACGTCATGAGAAAGAGGGGTAAGGACTTTGTGCAGCCCGTTGATATAAATAATAAAAATAAGAGGGGCTAACACGCACCCTTGTCTGACCCCTCTTTGGACTTTTATGGCGTTTGTCACTTCGCCCCCCTGACCAATCCTGACACAAGCATTAAGGTCCTTGTGCAAGTAAGCCAAAAAATGCACAAGGGGCTCATCTAGACCATAATTCAGAAGAGCTGTCCAGAGTTTCTATCTATTAACGAGATCGAAAGCAGAGGACAGGTCTATAAATGCAAGATAAACTGCCGATCTGCGTGCAATATTATATTTGCCTAAAATTAGGTCTAAAATAAGGCACTGCTCAATGGTTCCAACCTTGTTACGGAAACCTAATTGGCAGTGCTCCAAAATACCATTGTCCTCAGTCCAGCTCAAAATCTTATTATATAAAATCCTGCCAAGAATTTTAAAAGTATTATCGATAAGAGAGATAGGTCTGTGACAGCTAGGTTGAGAGCGGTCTCCCTTCTTAAAAATAGGGAACATAGTACTTGATGACCAGATACTAAATACAAGATACGAATAAATATTCGAGAAGTTCCCTGTCAACTTCTTTTTCAGGGGAAAGTTTTTATTAGAATTTGTAAACAAAATACCCCAAAGTATACAGAAAATAGTACCTGTTGTCAGCTGTTTCAATTGAGAAAATTATGTTAATATCCCAATTAGGAACTTTAGGGAAATGAGAGACAGTAATAGGCACTGGAGATACTGGCAATGAATGGTGTCAACAGTAGCCTCAGAGCTACACTGAACCACCAATCTGTAATCTTGTACACAACAACAATACAAGACAATTAGACTTATTTGCATAATTAACTTGAGGACTGTAAATATATGTACATAGTGGGATAATATGACTTACCTTTCAGTAGGCATGGCAGTACTGTTAACTAGCCCCAGTCTAGTGCCAAAAAGTCTGAGGAGAGACAGGCTGGCTGCAGAGATGAGTTGCAGCAACACACAAGTGCGTAAGCCAGAAGAAGAAAGGCTCGAGGAGGAGAAAAGGATAGCATTAACGGACGACTTCAAGAAGGAACAGAAGTGAAGGTGGAGAGGCGGGAAATTCGGAGAATATAGCAGAATAATATGCAACAGAGGGAGGGAACCAAATAAGGAGAAACAGAGAATTAAGACGCAATACAGAAAAACAATATAAAAACAAATTGTTTGTAAGTGAACAGTTGAAATAACCAGGGATGTTGAAAGACACCTACTTAGTGCCTATGAGTGTCTTTTGTACTGCCACTGACACTGCTCATGCTTGCCAAGAAATTCTGCCAACAATTAGGAAAGTGTGGCTTACATTGCACCACACTGTCTATCAGACCTCCATCTTCCACAGCATCTAATCCTGACCCCTTCTGATCTTATCTGAGACCGAAAAACTAGGGTATTAGTCTATGTCCTTGATGACTTTTTGCAGGCTTTCTTCTTATTTCTGACAGTTCTGCAGCTGGCATGAATGAAGAGGGAGGCAAGTCACTCAACCAACAAAAATCTCTGACAGAAGGTAACCACACAAAAAACGAAAATGAAGGGGCCCATTATGATATCCAGCGGATCGCTACCGCCGGGCCGGCAGCGGACAGCGCCAGACCGGCGGGGGCCAACCGCCCACCAAATGTCCCTGGTTCACCCCCGCCATATTAGTATGTCAGTGGCAGATTGCTGGCTGGGCGGAAATGGGACTCAATATGGTGGTGGTGCCTTGCAGACACCGCCATCCATATTAGGATGCATGCCTTCCCATGGCGGACACTCCGCCATAGAAAGGCATGCAGGAAATCTCCGCAGGGCCCATTGCAGGCCACTGGGGGGTGGGGGGGTGGCTGCACTGGGGGTACCCATGGTACCCCCATCATTGCCATGCACAAGGTGACAGGCACCGCGCTGTGCCTTTCACGTTGTGCATGGCTATGCACCACATGGGCATCAACACTGCGGCGGGTGCTGCTTACAATGTTAATGTCGAGGATGCGCCCGGGCGCATCCTAATTTGCATAGCGGGACCGCCGCAACTCCGTCAGTCGGTCCCATGCTCCGTTGCGGAGGCGGGCGGACAAAGTCCACCTGCCATTGTAATAGGTCCCCAGGTGTTCAATTTAATCTTCTTCAATATGGTTAAAGATATCTATTTGCGATTTATTTGAAACTCATAATTGCCTTTACAATTTTTTCCGAAGATGGGATGGAAAGCATTTTCCAAGATAAAATATATTTTATAGAGAGCCACAGATATCTAAAGAAAATGGTACCAAGGATAGTCCTGTAATTTATAGAGCAATTGAAATTACCAAAATGGCTGTTTGGCAAGAAGTTCAAAAGATTTCTTTCAAGAGTAAAAACACTAAAAGAAGTCTAGCGAATAGTCAATGGAAATTATTAAAGTCTTTAAATGAAGACACATTTTCTGGGGATTTAACAGGTGACAAGAGGGGATTGTTATAATGAATCAAGCATAGTACTTCCATTAAGAATTCTTTAAGAGGACATAAGTTTATACAACTTCCACAAAATCCAAAATAGTAAATCAAAATCGAGATACTACAATGTAACACAAAGGCAACAAAAAATAGAATAATTGACAAAGCAATAGCAAATTATCTTAAAGTGGAATTTCCAAAAACATAAGTGATCTAGGGCAATGGTTTTAACCTGCAATCCGAGGACCGCTGAGGGTCCGCAAAGAGTACTCAAGGGGTCTGCAACAGTGTCACAAAATTAATCATATTAAAATAAATACATTAAAATCAATACGGTATATACAAATAGAGAAACATAATTGAACATGGCAAAACGTTTTCATTTGATTGTGAATTAAATACACAATTGGTGTGTGCCTATTTTTGTATTTTTTGTGTATTGTTTTTGAAGATCAAATCATATAAATTGCTTAGCCCTAGGGTTCCCAGCTTAAAATAATGACCAGTGGGGGTCCTCGGATTACAGTAAGGGTTCAGTAGGGGACTACAGAAGTCAAAAGTTGAAAACCTGCTGGTCACAGGCATTCCCATGAATCACATAGAAGTCACAGAAAACTTTCCACTGATGTTAACTGCATCAGGAGGAGATTCAGTACTTGTTCTGATAGCCTAGTTTATGGATACTTACCATAGGGAAAGTTGCAGAAGTACTAAGAGGCACAAGTGATTTACTAATAAAATTACAGTTTACCATCATTGAGGAAGGAGGTACACTTTTCACACCAGATGTAACGAATATTTAGATGAGCATACCAAACATTTAAAGCATTGAAGTAACTGAATATGAAATAAAATTTGAAAAAAATCAATCATGAATTTATATTCTGCTCCTATTGAATATTTTGCGTATGTTTTTAAACTACTTAACCTTTGAAGATTAGTGTATTTTTATAAGTACCAAAGGAGCTTTGAGGAGCAACTTGGCTCTGTCATATTCCAAACTGTACATGCATTTTTTTGTGAGAAAGTTCATTTCGAAACTTGAACAATAGCACCCATGTATCCCTACCTGGTGGTGATGTAATGTTGTGGTCTTTGTGTATTTACAGAGGACCATTATATGAACTCAAACTTTTTGAAGAACACTTAAAACATTACCAGCATTAAATCTAAATGGTTTTTAATATTGAATTACATATTTGTGGGTGCAAATTCAAGATTGATTTATTGATCTATTTAAAAATACTGACAGAAGCACGTTTTAACTTTATACCTAACAACTTGAAAAATATTTTCAGCATGTTATGGAGGAGGCGGGCGTTGGCGGGGGCATGGCTTTGTGTCAAGAGCAAACTAAGAAGCACTCTGCCCCTCACCAAGCCCCAAAAACAAAGGGTCATTGAGGCTGTTGCCAATGGCCTGGGTTTTTTTCACATCTTTTATGGAAATTGGCTGCTTACCAGCAGCGGCCCGTGGAGGGAGTTGCGGTGGGGCAAAAGGCGTGGCGGGGGAGGGGCAGGGTGGGGAATGCTAAAAACTGGAGTATGGATAATTGGAGACAGGTAAACGAATTTCGTAGCGCGCCTTGCATCGCACTTTGCGATGCAGGGCGCGCTACGAAATTCGTTTTATTAAGTAAATTGTTTACTTACCTCCAGCCGCGGCCCGTGGAGGGAGTTGCAGTGGGGTGAAAGGCGGGGCAGGGGAGGGGCAGGGGGGGATGCTAAAAACTGGAGTATGGATAATTGGCGGTAAGTAAACAATTTAATTGATAAAACAAATTTCGTAGTGCGCCCTGCATCGCAAAATGCGATGCAGGGCGTGCTACGAAATTTATTTACTTACCTCCAATTATCCATACTCCAGTTTTTAGCATCCCCCACCCTGCCCCTCCCCAGCCCCGCCTTCCGCCCCATCGCAACTCCCTCCACGGGCCGCGGTTGCTGCTTACTGCCTCCAGAAACGAGCTGGAAATCCACTATTTAAAGTGGTTTTCAGCTTGCCTTCACTGCCACCATGTAATTTCAGCTCCTTGCTGAGTGATCGTGGAAAGGGAGTCGAAATCGTGTGACATGCGGTGGCACCGTTTGAGTTTGCAGGTCTGTTCATTTACACTAGTTTCCATCAGGTATCTCAAACCCACGAAGTGAGATACAGTCAATTGCTGAGAGTTTTGCAGATTATGATTACTGAACATAAATATTTACAACATCAAGAAGAAATTTTTAAAAACATTTGAGACAAAGGCTCTAAAAATTAAAATCTGAGTACAACAGAGTGAAATGATAGCTTATTGTTTACATTATGAAATTCTATACTCAGAACAATACTGCACCAAAAACTGATGAACAAAATAGTTTGTGCCCGCGAATCATCAAGTAACAAATGGTCCATTAACAGGGAAAGTTTCTCTAGGAAGATCCAGACTTTAAGGAATCTCTTAAACTGGCCTATTTGATAATAATGTTCCACAATCAGGCAACCCATTCCTCCAAGTATTCTGGGTGCCATCAAGACTAGTCTGCTGACTAGTGCTTGGCTTGTCCCCTATTCCAAATAAATTGCATTACCTTCCCCTGTACTTTTTGTGGCTCATTCCTGAGCACCTCTATAGGGATTGCTTGGAATACATACAACAGTAAGGGTAAAATTATCATCTACTCGTAGGCAAATGTGCCTAACCACAAGACGTAGTGTCACCCCCAAATATTCAGTCCTATAAGTAATACTTCACATTTTTTGGGGTAGTTAATATTATAAGTGGAAAATATGCCTTTGTAGCCTTGATTTCAGCTATTTCATGACACCTGTGGCTAGGCAAATGGGATCATATCTACTATATATTTCGTCTTTGCTAAACTGAATGTGAGGCCCAGCATCTTCCCTGTGTCCATATTCATTTGAAATCATAGAAAAGTATTCAATTTTTTGGACGACAGCAAGTAAGGATGTATTGGGGTCAAGTGTATGACATCCAGAAACAAATTGATTTTGTATTCCATCTTCCCAATTCATATACATCTTGTTTGGGTGCTTGACCTGATAGATATTAGCTGCGAAAGGCACCATGACCAGTGCAATTGTGACAATGGACACCCTTGGTTCGTTCTCTCACTAATGTAGATGGTGTTGTAAGTTTTCTTTTTTCATTTCATTTCAATCTTTATTCGGTTTAAAAAACCTTGTAAGATACAATACATTAAATTCATAATACGTCATATTACAGTACGTAGTAAAAAACAGCAGTGGCTAAAAATATCATCACATCTCATTTGCACAAAATACGTAAAGTTCTATACATTTTCCAAACCACCAACATTGGGGTTGGCTAGATCTTGGTCGGTCCATCTTCTATAGAGAACACTTAGTAAATATACATAGCAATAAAATAATAAATTAGACGTCTGTTTTTGTTAAAAAAATGGTATACACCATAGCGGTAGAGCAGGCAGCACTATAGTAACTAATAAATGAATCAATAACATGGTAAAATAGCCCATTACATTAGGTGTTTTGATTTTTCTTCCTCCTGATCAAGGCTACACATAGGAGAAATCGACTTAGGCTAAACACAATCGGTTGTGCAGTATCTCCTTTGAATATTCTTAATCCAACCTTAATTTGTCTAAGGCCTAACCTATTACAGATTGGCTTAAGCCATTTTTTCTTTGCTTTAAGGTATGCTGGGCATATGAATAAAACATGAGACTCATCCTCTTTCATCCCCATCTCACAGAACTCACATATGTCAGAGCCAGCAGCCCCGGTCAACCTCTTGTTACAGTTCCAGCTAGTTGTTCTTTCTTTTAATTGCAGGATACTATACCGGAACTTTAAGTATAGGCTTTTAGCCAATGGAGGGTGAATTTCATCCATGAGGGGCTCTAGTTGCATATTCATTTTAATTTCAAAAAATTTCGAAGTTAGAGTCCCTGTTCTGGGATTTGAAAGCGCTGAATCTCTAATATAGTCCCAGTACCTTTGCTTCAAGATCTTTTTTGAGCTGTTTGTAAGAGAATCAGGGTCAAACCAAAAATCACTTAACCCTGGTTTTTCAAACCATTTTTTGCCGTACTCTAGCCATGGCAAGTGCGTGGTATTCTTTATAGCCAATATCTCTTGCAATGCTTCTCTATAATCAGCCAGCTCTTCAGTGGACCATAAGCGGACCCAATAGAGCAGCGGACGAAGAGAAGCATAATCGTCGGTACGTCTGAAGTTAAGGTCCCATAGTACGGGTGTCAGTGGTGTTGACCCAGGTATCCCTAGAAGTTGCCTGATGAAGGAGTTTTCCCTCACTCGGAAAGTATCCTTTAAAGCATAGGCCCAAAGGTCTGCACCATAAAGTGAAGATGATTGCACTTTATATTTAAATAATTCAATAGCTGGTGAGACTGCTTTGAAGTGGCTATTCTTGTGCTTCTTTAAGATCGGGACCTGGTTTTGAGTTAGCCTTAGTTTTGAATTCTCCAGTTGTATTTTCCATGTAACATCACTGTCTAAAATAATGCCCAGGTATTTAAAATTGGGGACTTCTTCAATAGGTTCATTGTTTATCTTAAAAACCTTGTTAAAACCTTTATGGGGGTTGATTGTCATAACTTTTGTTTTTGAGGAGTTAATTTCTAATTCCTTGTCATGGCAATACAGACTAAATGTATTTAAAAGGTTTTGGAGCCCCCTAGGTGTCTGAGAGATTAAGATTGTGACGTCTGCAAACAGTAATGCCGGAACGGCTTGCCCGCTCAATTTGGGAGAGTCATGCTCGCAGCCCAAAAGAGTGTTGGGGATGTTTTTGCTATTTTTATTTTCTCGGTGACTTCTCCATTCGGTCCCCATCTGACTCGTGCGTAATTATTCTCGTGGAGTCTGATTAAAATTTGAAGGATATTTCCAGGGACACCCATTCTGTTTAATGTCTTCCATAGGGCTGCCCTGGGAACCATATCAAAAGCTGCCTTCAAATCAACAAAGGCCACGTATATATGGGAACTCCTTATGATGGTATAATTCCAGACTAAACATAAAAATCTAAAAACCTGGTCTACAGTGCTTATCTTGCATCTAAAACCTGCCTGGTATTTTGTGTAGATAGAGTGCTCTTCAATCCAAGAGGTGAGCCGACCAAGAACCTGTCGTGCAAAAATTCTTTGCAACACGTCAATTAGGCTGATAGGCCGGTAGTGCGAAGGATTTGACCTATCACCCTTCTTGAACAGAGTTACAATCTCTGCCCCCTTCCAGGTTTCCGGAATAGGAGCTCCTCGGGCAATATCATTGGATAATAAATTGATATAAGGAGCCCAGATGTAATTTTCATGTTTCCAAAGATCACCTGGTATTCTGTCAGGGCCTGGTGCTTTCCCTGGCTTGACTGCCTTGATTGCTGAAATTGTTTCTGTTAGAGAAAAAACGAGGGGTGCATCATACGCAACCAAGGGGGCCTGCAAACTATCCCAACCTCCATTCTCACCTGAACTTTCACAGGAATATAACAAAGTAAAATGCTCGACCCATGTTTTTTCCTCTAAAAATTTGTCTTTGCATTCTGTCACCCCCCTGGTGCCTCTAGCAATGAGGCTCCAGAAGGAGGTCTGATCTTTGCACTTACATGCGTCCAACAAATCGGACCAAACCCTTTCGTCCCACTCTTTTTT
Organism: Lissotriton vulgaris; assembly: GCF_964263255.1. Taxonomy (NCBI): domain Eukaryota; kingdom Metazoa; phylum Chordata; class Amphibia; order Caudata; family Salamandridae; genus Lissotriton; species Lissotriton vulgaris. The sequence goes on along the minus strand of NC_141689.1, from coordinate 1,110,547,981 downwards.
GGCCTTTAATAAGATTCTTTTGTACTGGGCTCTCTTAGTTCTCACAATATCCGCTGAACCCCCCCTGACCGCTGTAATTAGGTCTGTCTTGGCTTTCCGGCAATCCTGGTTATACCAGGTGATGCCAGTTTGTTTACTCTTTTGGGCGTTATGTGATCTTTTTACCGCCCTAGTCAGGATCCCGCCGAGTTGGTTGATTAAATGTTCATGGGATTCTATCAGACTAGGATTTTGGATGACAGTACTGTTGCCTAAGAGAAAAGACATATGCCTCACAAATACATTATAGATTTGACTAATGATTTTAGAGTTGTCTAATACCACTGGCCACTTCAGGGATCTACGGTTATTTGCCACTAGGGGATCCTGTGGCAAGGACATTGTGCTACAAGCACTTTTGTCAGGGGTTTTAAAAATCTGAGTTTGGACAAATAAGATCAGAGGATAATGGTCGCTTTCCGTGCGATCATCCACCATTAGGTCGATGGTCATAGGCCACAAGTTCAGGGAAACTAATTGATAATCTAAGTGGCTGGAGTGTGCCCCTCTGGTAAATGTTGGTCTACTGGGGCAGTCTGATGGCAACTGCCCATTACATGCACGTAGGCCGGATTCTAATGTCAAGTTCAGTAATTGTAGGGCGCTCACTGTGCAAGGTGCTTTGTAGTTCGTATCTACTAAGGGAATATTGTTGGCACTGTCCTCGTCCTTATAGATGTCTTCTAGACCTATTATGGGTTCAAAACCTCTATTAAAATCACCACCTATAATCATTTGTGCATTTTGATCAAACCCCGCCACAAGATTACTCAGATGGGTTACAACTGTTGATTCTTTACATGATCGATGTGGTCTGCTATAGATATTGATCACATAAATGCTACAACCCTTAGTATTTTTTAGCTCAAGTAATAAGATGTCGGGATTATTTGTATCAATTTGCTTAAAGGACAAGCCACCTGTGATTTTCACCCAAATTGTTATCCGCCAGAGGGTCTCCCCCCATTTGTATTTACTGCGGGTATGAAGAAAGATCTATAGTCAACCTTAAAGTAGTTTTCGAGCCCCCAGGTCTCCTGGAACATAATTAAATCCCCACTAGCCAGATAATCATGCCAGGACGGATCTGAGAGGTTTTTTTTCAGACCCGCAATGTTCCAGCAGATAATTTTTGTACTTCCTAAAACACCTAGTTTCTCTGCTACCTGGCATGGTGCACTTACCCCAGTTGTATCTAAATGCAGTTGTTGTGCCATTATGTTAGCAGAATGCAATGGTTGTTGCGAGATTTTAACAGGTGCAATCTGCTTTGGTTCGACTTCAAGATGCAACCTAGGATATGTGTGATTTGTACTGCATAACGTTGTTGAGGCCCCTCCCTCAAGTCAGTCGCAATCAGCTAGGCCAGCTTAGGCTTCAAACCTATTTGAGGTGCTGACTCCCCAGTTGTAGGATGGGGCCCCAAAGCCCCAACCATTTATAGGGGCATTCCATCTAGGTGCAGGGGTAATGGGAAAGGGTGGATTCTGGTGAGAACCCAGCCATCCTCCATTATAGTCAACATTGCCTGTGGGTGCTGGGGTATTAGGATACAATACGTTCTGCTGCATGCCTGGCCATCCTCCATTGTAATTAACATTTCCTAAGGGCCCACAGTTATTATTAGCTAATATACCAAGCCCTCGTCTGCCCATTTGGTTCCAGTTTTGCCCTGAGATAGTGTGGCGAGGAGTATTGTGTTGGTTTACTAGCCATGGACCTGCCCTGTTTTGGGGAGCGTAGTTTGTGTCAAATGCTGATAGTCCCCCTCCCCAACCATTATCTCTCGCTGACCAAGCTGGCTTCCGGGGTTTTTGATTGTTGGCCTTTTGTGACTCATTATAGAAAAATTCTAATGTAAGAGGGATTATAGAACTACTTCTTTTTTGTGGTGGAATGATATGTGATAGAATATCGGGAAGAGCAGCTGGGGTTGAAAAGTTTAATAACACACAGTCGCCCTTCCATTTTTTTGCTTATTTCCTATCCATCCAACCCTCCTTGCCGTTTTAATTTCGTCAGCCAGCCGCTGTTCGCCCCCCTGTGCTATCCGCATGTTATTTGACAGCCAGTATAATGCCTTGCTTTTTAGTGATGAGGCTGACTCAGTTTGGTCTGGTGATAGGGTTGGTGTATTGGCTAGCACTAGCACCAGCGGTGCTGCTTCAACTACAAATTGTATTTGATTTTCTTCAAAACGAGAGGGCACTGTAGCATGTGGTGGATCAATTAATTGGACAGTTGGGGCTTGTGTTGGCAAGTTGTTGGTAATATGGCCAGTTTGTGGACATTCTGAAGGAATTGCTCCTAGTGGGGTAGCATCTGATGTTACCCTGGGTTCATTATCTTCCTTTGGGGAATCACGGCCTTTATTGACATTACTTAAGGCATTGCCTATTGCATCTGCTAATACATTTTGTGTACTTCCAAGTTTCTTTATCTCTGCAGAAAGTTTATCAATCTTACTGATAAGTGGCTTAATGATTGTCTGAATTTTTATTTCTAACAGCTCCGCTATTCTAGACATTAAGTCCTCGTCCAATATGTCCCTCGGATTGTTTTCCTCATTATTCTGGCAGGTACTTTTTGACTTTGGCGGTGGTGTGACCTTATTTATTCCTAAACGTTGCCCCCCACGTTTACTTTGCAATCTGCGACAGGCTCTGACTGCCCTTGAGGTCTGTTTAGCCGGTGGTTCGTCCTCCACGTCTTCTTTTTCATCATTTCCTTCAACCTCAATGACAACCTGTGCATCTGAGTCATTATCCACATGTTGTTCAATGTCCCCCACATTCACTGTGCTGACATCAATGTTGACAGTTACTGGGGAAACTGTTGCATGGGGATCGTTGTTAGAGTCTAATAGCAGAGACTCATTAATTTGCGAGGAGGTGGGTGGGCTCATGGGAGGAAGAATAGGTGATTGAGACAGACCTAATGATTGTCTGCGTTCGCTGTTTATTTTACTGACCACTTGGACAAGGTAGTTTTCCATGGTGATCTTTGGTGTTTCGGATGCCATATGATGATTTCTTTTACGCATAATTATGCAAGGGTGTGTGATAGTCTTACACCAACAACTCGGTAAAATAACAAAGTATAATTCTCAAGTTGAAACAGAAAGTCTTACTTCAATAACTTGTGCAGGTGTCCAGCTGACTCCTTTCCAGGTTCGTCGGTGTGTTTGACTGCTATTGACTTTTCCACGTAGGCCCCCTCCTTTTCCCGGGCTCCTGGGCGATTCGATAAAAGCTATGCAGCCTGCTTACCGACCCCCGTCTGGATAGCTAGGGCTCAGGAGGCGGTCAACCAGCGTCAAAGACACCACCACTCACAATAGGCTGTCATGAAAGAAAATTCCTGGTGCACAATGAAGTAATTTTAGGGGGGTGGCCTAGCCTGGCCTGCTCGTGCCGATGAGGGCCGTAGAGGGCCCGCCCTTTGCCCGGGCTTCGCCCCGGGCGTCCCACGCGCGGGGGTTCAGCTGCCTTTATTCTCCTCGTTGGCGCTCTCTGGCGCGTCTGCCGTCACTCTGGACGCGCCGCCGCGAGGCCTGCCGGGAGTTGTAGTCCTCCCGGAGCGGCGGCGCGGAGTCCGGTACCTTTGCGACTCTTGGCGGTGGCGGCAAGTTCTGGTAAGGTGTCTTGTCCCCTGCGTGACTCTTGGCGGTGGCGGCGCTTCCGTTTGTCTCTCCCCCGCTCTGCCGGGGTTCAGCTGCCTTTATCCTCCTCGTTGGCGCTCTCTGGCGCGTCTGCCGTCACTCTGGACGCGCCGCCGCGAGGCCTGCCGGGAGTTGTAGTCCTCCCGGAGCGGCGGCGTGGAGTCCGGTACCTTTGCGACTCTTGGCGGTGGCAGCAAGTTCTGGTAAGGTGTCTTGTCCCCTGCGTGACTCTTGGCGGTGGCGACGCTTTCGTTTGTCTCTTTTTCCATTTACTAACAAACTGGTGTAAAGAGATGCTAAGAACCAAGAAATACCACTCACAGCGATCAAATGCTTTTTGCTTTGTTTATGGAAGCCAGATTTGCTGGCTTCCCAATACGACTAGCCTTGTAGATCCAATCTGCAGTTTTCCTATTCGTATCACACATCTGCCTGGTTTAAGAGGTATTGGAGAACTGTTTCCAATTGAGAGGGGAGGAGTTTTGAGAATATTTTTGCGTTAGGTTTAGTTGGGGTTATTGGTCTCTATGAGGAGCAATGTTCTGAATCTTTGCCCAGCTTGAATTCAATTGAGATTTTTGTCTTGGCGATGTCTCCTGAAAAGTGTATTCCAAAGGATGCTCCAATGTCATCTATGTGTTAAAGGACAAGGGAAATCTGTCTGGCTTGGGATCTTTTTCTAACTTGAGGAAATATAAATTATATGGTCAAGTTGTGTTCCCTAGCGCGTACCCCACCGTCTCCATGTACCAGCTTAAAGTGCATGTAACTTCCCTCCTGTGCCAGCTATGAAGACGCAAATACATTTGCGTCCAACGTTAACATGCCCTCTTTCAGACCCACCCTGAATGGGTTAAATAGTCCGTTCCTAAGTATGCTATGCCAACGTCTTTTTGTAGTGTACCTTACACGTTTTTCAGCTCTGGCAAAGTAGGCCCTGAATTTCTGCCATCGAGCCTTTTTTCTGGCTTCTGACTCGGAAAGCCTCAGCCCAGGCTGCCTCTGTACCCGTGAACTCTGACTTACTTCCAGCGCGGCCCACCGCGCTCAGCTCAGCCTGCTGCCTGCCAAGACTGAATATAACCTTCGAGTTATCTGTTCCGCTCCTCGAAAATACATTCCTGCCTACTAGTTTCAGTAAACATCCCCCTCATCTGCAGAGCAAAGGGCCAACCTGTCTCCGTGCAAGTAATTCATAGCCTCTGTTACCATGCTCCCATGGAAGGCCCCATGCCCCACACTTCTCCTGCAGACACCCAGGCGCTTATACACGCACTCACAGTCAGTATAGAATAGCTTCTGCCCCAGAGACCTTTCCCGTCCAGATAATATGGTTCCCAAACATCAGATATCAGATATGATAGAAGTACAAGTTGATCTGACATGCCAGACTTCTGTCTCTTTCCGTCAGTGTAAATGTCAAGCCCCCTGCACCCTCCAGTTTCACGTCAATCACACGTCATGTAGCTGCGCGCACATCCAAGCTTCCGATTTCTGCTGACATTGCAACTTTTCTGTTTAGGGCCACCCCCTTGTGACACCTACCTGTGACGTTTCTAGCACACACCTCTAATTCACGCCTAGTCCACGCCTTCTGATTACGTACTAGTAACACGTGGACACTGTTATCTTGTCTTCTCTCAGCTGTTACGCCTACTGCATTGCTTTCTATGCTGTAAATTAAGTATATAAGCTATGTACTGTCAATAAAAAGCAGCGCTCTCTATCCCTTCTTCCACCCCTGTGGTGGGAAGAACATGATATACTGGTCCTGACCATTCCTTTTGAGGAATAAAACCCCTAAGAACTCTAACACCACGGACTCTGTTTTTTTCTTTCCGATTTGAGTTATTATTGATTAAGTACTTACCTGCATAGAAATTAAGACGGTAAATTATATATTTACATCATTTTGGCGCCCGAATAGGGACCCCTCCCCCACCTCACGCGCCGGTTGGTGCGTTGCAAACTCTGTCCCCTGCCATCAGTTAGAAGGAAACTACGCGTACCGGCAGGATTTCCTGCATCTCCCTCTGGCCCACGGAGGTGACGAAGACTGCGATCAGTACCCAGACGAGGCGGTGAGGAGTGCGGAGGATCCCGACCAGAGCCTAGCCGAAAGAAGCAAGGTCCGAGGTGTCAAGAGGCCCACCAGTTTTCCGAAGTTTTCCGAAGTCGAGCCGAGTCCAGTCCAGTCGAGTTTTCCGAGGCCTTCTGTTTCCGTGCTTCCCGGTGAGTACCATTGCTGGGACGTATCTAGACGGGTTTGGGTACACAAGTCCGGTCTGCACTGTTTTTAGACAGTGTATCTGTACTGTTTAGCAGTACATCCGTTATTCAAGTTTCTGCACTGTTTCAGCAGTGTATCTGTACTGTTTAGCAGTACATCCGTTATATAGGGTAGTGATATATGTCTTAAATGTCCTTTCATGTGATTAATGTCGTGGTATGAATGTGACTGTTTTTAATGTGCATTATTGTGTTCTTGTATAACTAGCTGTATTCAGTATTAAGTAGTTAGGGTTGAGCATTCAGTATTAAGTAAACAAGATGCCGTTTTTCAACAAGTTAAAGCAGATAGGAACTAGGAAAGGGATACTAGAGGAAGCAATTCCTATCCCCCCTAGGGACACTCCAGGAAACTTCATGTACCACAAGCATGGCTTAGATGCCATATTGTATCTAGATTTATGGACCGACTATACTAAGCATCTAGACGAAAGACACAGATGGCCTGTTACCGGAACATGGGATGCCGAGTGCATCATGAAGGTAGAAGAAGCATTATGGAAAAAGAAAGCCAGACAATCTCAGAAAGACGCCATAGAGTTTTGGCGTAAGGAATCACATAAGCGTGCTGAAAAAGCACTACGTAGAGAAGACAGACTTAAAGAATCAGACAAGGCCCAAGAAAACGAGTTAGTTACCGAGGGGATCCGAGTAAAAACAGAACAAGTAGACCGCGCACGAAATGACCTCGTAAACGGTATGTATCTCGCGGCCGAAGGTTCGCCTGAGGCCATTTCAGAAATACCGAAAAATCTGCCGCCACCATTAGTTCCAACTAAAGTAATGCATAAGACCACTAAAGACATATTCCTGAATTCCTACCTAGAGGATGTAGCACCCGCTTACACCAATCTGCCTGTCCGCGCCCTGCCTAACGACAGGGACGGGGGTGGTAACCCGCCCCAAGATCATATTCCGCCAGTACCACAACAGAATACTGCTGTTCCACCACCTCCACCACTTCCCGTACCTAAAGTTGATCTACCGAAACCACTTCTACCTGATCCTGCTAAAAGAAAAATTCAAGTTCAGGTACAGACTCCACAGAGAGATAATGCCCAAGCTTCCGCCTCAGGAGGTGCGACCGGGGGTCTTCACACCCCGCCATTAACACGCAGGTTACAGCTCGGGGATTTGCGGAATCCTCTTGTGTTCAAGTCACCCCGCCTTGACATATTCAAAGAAAACCTTTCAGTTTGCAGATATGATCCCGTACCCGGTAAAGACGATATAATGATGATGGCATCACTACGGTTAAGATCTGCTACTGATTTCCTGCTGTGCTATGCAGGAATGAAGGAACGCCTAGATAGAATATATGAGTTTATTCAGACGGGGAAAGACCCTGACAGTATTCAGGATGCCATGGACCGTCAGAAAGTTGACGTTCAAGCACAGATACTACGTTTTTTCATAAATTGCCTAATAAGAGAACGAGACAGGCCTGGGACAGATCAGAGCGAGTTAGATGCACTAAACAAATGGGGTCAAAATATATCTGAAGGAAAACATGATAAGGGGACTTGCATAGCCAGTATGTACAAGAAAATTAGAAAAACAGTGATAGAAATACACCAAAAAGAGAAAGAAAAGGCTTCCTCCGAGGAGGAAGAAGAAATTGAAGAACCAGAAAAGACTACAGATACTATAGCGTATGTAGGTAAGGGAACTTACCTTAGGAAAGGTATCCGTCCAGAAAGCAAGAGAGTTTTTCTCTCTGCCTTAACCAACCCGAATTCTTCTGAACATCAGTTCCAGGAAACTGATAAAAGACTCCGAGAGAGAGTGGGGTACCACGTACTCTATTCTATGGATGAACAAGAACTAGCCCGGTCAGCCATATTATGGTCTGAAAATCCCGACATATATAATGATGACACGGTAGCACAGACATTTCTGAACCTTTCTCCAGACGAGCAGAAATTAGCAGGTGTATACATAATTCAGCACCTCCTCACGAAATACAGAAACCAACATTCTGATCCAGGCCCCTTACCCGAAATACTAGAAGCACTACTCATGGATAGATGGAGAGGTCTAAGTACCAAGTTAATACAAATAATTCTAGAACAACGACACAGATATAACACCTTTGTAAGCACTGAATATGTTCCCGCTCCGCCCCCAGAAAGGAAAATGTATCACATGCAACGCCTGAGTGGCATTGAAAGTCAGAACCCCTTACGAGAAGTACACCCAGTTATGGGTGAGGATAATATCTTGAAACGTGTATATGTACACACACCACTGACCAAGTTAGAACTGTTAGAAATGAAGAAACTAGTACCCTGCCATGATAAAGACCCTGCAGGTTTTCACAGAGAACTTAAAGACATGTTACTGATGGGGGATTACACATACGAAGATATCATGAAAATGTTAAAGGTACTGCTGCCCACGGGCATCTACGAGAAATTAAAGGAAAAGGAATGGGAGGTGGGAGAGAAAAAGATTGCATGGGCAGAAATAGAAGATGAAGAGAACAAACGTGTCCCAGGGGTAGGCCTTGGGGACAAAACTAAAGCATTACCAGGTTTGATAGTACAAGTTCTGCCAAGATTATTGACAACTAGAAAAGAAGACTGGGATGCAATCTCAGCATGTAAACAGAAACCCGACGAAGATACTAGTGACTTTTATTCAAGATTCGAGAAATGTTTTATTATTAATAGTGGTCTTAAACCAAGTAGCGAGTCGTACCCGCATCTTTTTGTATCCAAGTTAGTTGAGAATTCTCTGTTAGCAGTCAAGAATCGTGTATACAAGGTTGAGAGTACCTGGCAAGCAAATACGCCATCCCAGATGTTAGAAATGTTACAATACCATCAGAACAGAATTAGAGAAGAACAAGATCAGGAACAGAAACGTATGAAAGACACGAAAATGAAAATGTTAGTAGCCCAGTCGGTACATACCGACGGAAACAGAAAGGGTACGAATCAGACAAATCATTCTGCAGCTCCCGTTAAAGGGACATGCAACTATTGTAAGCAGCCAGGTCACTACGTACATGAATGTCCAGTTCTGAAACATAACATAGCAACAGGTAAAACTAAAGAGAGACCGCATCCACCAAGACAAGATCAGGTCCAGCAACAGACTTCACAGAATGTACAGCCCATGCAGAACACACAGCCTACGCATGCTTCATCTCATACAGCACAGACAGTAGCGGTACCACAGCCCACCGCTTCGACTCAACAAGTTTCCCAACAGATGTACCAGTATGCCCAATCTGCTTATCCAGAGTATCAACGATACACATGAAACAGCCTAGAGAGGGAATTTGGCTTGCCTCTTATTGAAATTCCTGTAGATCAAGAAGGTCCTTATGTACACAGTCAAGTATTGGGAAAAGATAGAAAGTTTTTAATTGACACAGGGGCAAGCCGCACCACGATCAGTCATAATGAAGTCCCAGGGGCACCCCTCTCAGGCTCACAGAATGTTTCCCTTGGTTTTTCAGGACAGCCCATTGTAAATGAAGTATCTGAACCAGTCCCCCTGGCTGTGGGTCCATTATCGCGAGTTACAGACTTGCTACTTACGAAATCATGCCCAGAAAATCTGTTAGGAATTAAAACATTGAAGGCTTTAGGAGCCATAATCTGCTGTTCCCCGGAGGGGGTTAGACTCTTTCTGCAGGATTTCAAGGGTCATTATGTCTTACGAGAATTCGATGGCAGATTGAAAAATGTACCAGATCACTTGTGGGCAACAGGCCCAACTGATGTAGGTTGTATGCATATCACACCATACCGTGTTACACTCAAGACAGGAGTTGTTCTACCACGAATCAGACAATACAAGTTACCACCCGATGCTGTAGTGGCTTTACTGAAAATCATTGAAGAGCTCATTGCCCAAGGAGTGGTCGTAGAGACCGACTCCAATATCTGTAATTCACCCATCATTCCAATTCTTAAACGTACTGATCCCAATGCACCGCCAGTATATCGGCTGGTGATTGATCTAAGAGAGCTGAATAAATGTATTGTACCACAGTACCCTGTGGTCCCCGATATCTCTTCCTTATTGACTGCTATTGATTCAGAAGCAACGTTCTTTACTGTAATTGATCTCAAGAACGCCTTCTTTAGTGTACCTATTGATCCAGAGAGCCAATATCTCTTCGGATTCAGTTTAAATGGACGAAGTTTCAAATTTTCCCGCGCACCTCAAGGATTCACAGAAAGCCCCAGCATCTATAGTCAAGCACTGAAAAGACAACTAGATTGTATTCAAATGCCAGTTAACACTGCTTTACTGCAATACGTCGATGATCTGCTGATCACCGCACAAAGTGAGCCCGAATGTGAACAAGCATCACTGACAGTCTTACATTTTCTGGCCGACAAGGGACACAAGGTGTCTCCTTCGAAGCTACAATTCTGTGTTCAGCAAGTTGTGTACTTGGGTCACTTGCTGTCCAAAGTGGGGAGACAGCTCACTCCCGATCGCATTCAGTTAATTGTAAACATGCCACGACCCCAGACACAAAAGGAAGTGCGGGCCTTCATAGGCCTCACCTCGTACTGCAGACAATGGATTCCTCAATATGCATTTCTAGTTAAACCACTCATCCAGTTAACGACACAGGAGGCAGCGACTTCGACTGTCCTCCCTTGGACTCAGGAACATACACAAGCCTTTGAGGAACTAAAGAAAGCATTATGTCAAGCACCAGTTTTAGCGACACCATGTTACAGCAAACCGTTTACACTTTTTGTTACAGAACGTGAGGGTACGGCATTGTCTGTCCTCACTCAAGATCAAGCAGGTTCACATAAGCCTTGCGCTTATTTTTCAAGTACATTGGATTCAGTAGCCCAGGCACTCCCTGCGTGCTTAAAGTCTGTAGCAGCAACAGCATTAGCAATCAGACAGAGTGATTCAATTGTTCTAGGACATCAGTTAACAGTACAAGTTCCACATTCTGTAGAGGTTCTGTTAAACCGAACCCAGACTCAACACTTGACTATAGCACGACTGACAGGTTACGAATTGACACTATTCCAGCCACACATAGAAATCAGACGCTGCAGCATTCTGAACCCCGCAACACTGTTACCTACAATTATGACAGATCCAGCCCTGCACAATTGTATAGAAATCATTAATGCAGTAACAAAGCCCCGACGAGACTTAACAGATGTTCCATTGACAAATCCAGACCTGACACTTTATGTGGATGGTTCATGTATGCGAACAAGTACAGGAGAATTAGTGGCCGCATATGCCGTGACCACTGAAACCGAAGTAAAAGAAACACATCGTATTGACACACTGTCTGCTCAAGCGGCAGAGCTTATTGCTCTGACCCAAGCCTGTATTCTAGCCAAGAACAGAAATGTTAATATATATACTGATTCCCGTTATGCGTTCGGAGTTGTACACGACTTCGGCATGTTATGGCAGGAACGAGGTTTTCTGACCTCTCATGGTGCCAAGATCCAACATGGTCCCCTCATTCAAGCACTGTTAGAAGCAATACATCTGCCTTCAGGTATATCCGTCATGAAGTGTAAAGCACATACTAAAGTTACAGATTCTGCTTCCCAGGGTAACGACCTGGCAGACCAGACAGCAAAACATACAGCACTGACTCACACTCAGACAACGGATGTGACAAAGACAATAGGACCGACAAATTGCATGACAGTCAGGGATCCCACACTAGATGTAATCGATATTCAGGCACATGCTACTCCAGATGAAATAAAGAAATGGACTGAACTAGGAGGGATCCAGACAGATCAAGGTTGGATGACGAAGGGAAAATCTACATGGTTTCTCCCTGATTCTATGGTTTAAGTCATGATTAAAACAGCACATAGTCCAGCACACCTAGGAGAAAAAGCGATGTTAGACAGTTTACAAAATCTTTGGAGCAATAAACACTTACGAGCAGCAGCAAAACAGAAAGTGCGTACTTGCATGATCTGTTGTCAGTTCAATCCAGGTAAAAGCGTCCCTGTAGAGCAAGGTGGATTTCATCTTCCCGATCACCCTTTTGAAGTCCTCCAGATGGATTATATCCAGATGGACCGTTGTCGAGGATTCAAATATGTCCTCGTAATTGTTTGTGCACTGTCCCGTTGGACCGAAGCATACCCAGTCCCAGATTACACTGCTCCGACCACTGCCAGGCAGTTGGTTCGTGAATTCTTCCCACGGTACGGCTTGCCTCGTGTCGTGTACTCAGATAACGGTCAGCCATTCTCATCCGAATTAATGAAGCAGGTTTCCCTATTGCTAGGATACCAGTGGAGATTCCATTGTGTCCGACATCCCGAAGCCGCAGGCCTTGTAGAAAGGCATAACCAGACATTAAAGACACGCCTTGCTAAAATATGTAAAGAGAAAGGGGTCGACTGGATAGTCGCCCTGCCAGTGGCACTGTTCTATATGAGGATGGTTGCCCACTCGAGATCAGGACTATCCCCGTACGAAGTGGTCTTTGGTAGACCACCGAATATGTGGGGGACGCCCATTCCTAAGAAAATTACTGATGTTGATTGTAATATGTTGACAGATTACCTTGCCTCCTTGATGTCTGCACTCCAATCATGTCGTTCACAGGTTGCCGCAGCTTTCCCCGACAACACTGATGTAAAGCCACATGATGTCCGTCCTGGGGACACAGTTTTAGTACGGAACTTCGACAGGAAGAGTCCGCTGGAGCCCCGCTGGAAGGAGCCAAAGACCGTCCTTCTTACAACGAGGACCGCAGTGAAACTGGAAGGCAGAAAGGGGTGGGTCCACACGAGCCATATCAAAAAATACAATGAACTGAAACCAGATCCAGGCTCGTCCACCCCCACCAAAGACTGTATCAAAACTAATGACTTTAAAACTTCCGAACGAGAGAAAACTCCCCAAGAGGAGTACAGACTTAAGCTCCGATCTAGCAAGTCAGACAGTTTAATTGTTTAAGTCCTCCCCTAGGTGAATCGGTTAAATAGTTTCTGACATGTATCCCCTAGATCGAGATAGAGAGAGAGAGAATTCAAGAAACGTACATACTGCAAATCACTGCGTAGTCACTGTATAGTGACATTATTAATCATGTTTTTTCTAAGTCTTCTGATAATAGTTGCCAGTATACTTCTCCCTGTCTATTACCCTATTTTCAAGCGTGAACAATCTGCTTACAATGTATCTGCTGAACATTCTTTTAGTGAGTTACCTCCACATGAACTTTCTTACAGACTTGCGCTGCGCAACAACACATTCATTAGTATGCTACATCATTCCCATCAGACTAATAATGCTACAAACTGCTGGATATGTGGCCGACTCCCTCCCTACCAGAATTACAAGGGAGCTCTGCCCCTCTTTCCGTACCCGTTCACTCACAATGGCTCCTGTGGTGCATGGTTTAAAATAATTAATTCCTTAGATCCTGATATCGCTGTTTTCGATGGGGGCTGGGTTTGGGGAAACTTGAACTTGGTCCTGCTCGATGTCTGTTCCCCGGATAAGGAGGGACTCCCCATTAGAATAGGAACTGATCTAGAAAATGAAGTATATGGATTAGGTAATTACACAATTAACCTTATGATTCTTACTGTTGAGTCCGAAGCTGCACCAGTTCTGCCCGCTATGTCAGTATTACCAGTCACCGGTGAATTATGTGTCAGGAAGAAAGGTTCAGTACACTTAGGTCATAGTAAATGTACTACTGTGGTCGAATTCAGTGATCATGGTAAATCGTCCTTTAAAGCCATCAGTCATTCCTATTTTGTTTGTGGTCATACCGCATACATACGCCTACCTCCCGATTGGGATGGTACCTGTTATATAGCATTCCTTCTGCCACCTGTTTTTCTAGCTCCTCCTGATTATCACAGAAATACAAACATAGTAAAGAATAGACTCAGAAGAGATATCTCACTTGTCGACTACACTGAAACAGCATGGGAACAATATACCGATTTTAATAAAGGATTCTTTTTCTTTTTAGGCCCTGTCCAAAATAGTAAACTAATACGCAGATTAACTAGAACACTTGAAGCAGTAGTGAATGAAACTGCCTCCGCCCTAGGTAACTTAACCGAAGAGCAGTCCGCCATGCGGGTTGTTGTCCTTCAGAATCGTCTTGTTATTGACGTCATCTTGGCAGATAGAGGTGGAGCCTGTAAGGTCATCGGGTCAAGTTGCTGTGTTTTCATTCCACAAAACGCACCATCTGTATATCAAGCTATTACACGTCTCCACAAAATTGCAAATCAGATACATCAGAATCCAGGCACCTGGACTTGGTCCGGTTGGTTCTGGACAACGTTAACAGCTTGGGGATGGAAGATCCTATCCTTCCTAGGCATTGGCCTAGTCCTAGTATTCAGTTGCTGCCTGTGCCTACAGTGTGGGCCAGCGATTTGTGGACTGTGTGCCACTTCATGTATTGAACATTCCAGTTTCCTTTCAAGACGTAAAAGAAAGAAAGAAGAGCAAATGATGTTACAAGAACAAACTGATCGATTCATGAGGATCGATATATCATGAAGGGTCCGTAGGGAACAAGGAGGGAATGAGGAAATATAAATTATATGGTCAAGTTGTGTTCCCTAGCGCGTACCCCACCGTCTCCATGTACCAGCTTAAAGTGCATGTAACTTCCCTCCTGTGCCAGCTATGAAGACGCAAATACATTTGCGTCCAACGTTAACATGCCCTCTTTCAGACCCACCCTGAATGGGTTAAATAGTCCGTTCCTAAGTATGCTATGCCAACGTCTTTTTGTAGTGTACCTTACACGTTTTTCAGCTCTGGCAAAGTAGGCCCTGAATTTCTGCCATCGAGCCTTTTTTCTGGCTTCTGACTCGGAAAGCCTCAGCCCAGGCTGCCTCTGTACCCGTGAACTCTGACTTACTTCCAGCGCGGCCCACCGCGCTCAGCTCAGCCTGCTGCCTGCCAAGACTGAATATAACCTTCGAGTTATCTGTTCCGCTCCTCGAAAATACATTCCTGCCTACTAGTTTCAGTAAACATCCCCCTCATCTGCAGAGCAAAGGGCCAACCTGTCTCCGTGCAAGTAATTCATAGCCTCTGTTACCATGCTCCCATGGAAGGCCCCATGCCCCACACTTCTCCTGCAGACACCCAGGCGCTTATACACGCACTCACAGTCAGTATAGAATAGCTTCTGCCCCAGAGACCTTTCCCGTCCAGATAATATGGTTCCCAAACATCAGATATCAGATATGATAGAAGTACAAGTTGATCTGACATGCCAGACTTCTGTCTCTTTCCGTCAGTGTAAATGTCAAGCCCCCTGCACCCTCCAGTTTCACGTCAATCACACGTCATGTAGCTGCGCGCGCATCCAAGCTTCCGATTTCTGCTGACATTGCAACTTTTCTGTTTAGGGCCACCCCCTTGTGACACCTACCTGTGACGTTTCTAGCACACACCTCTAATTCACGCCTAGTCCACGCCTTCTGATTACGTACTAGTAACACGTGGACACTGTTATCTTGTCTTCTCTCAGCTGTTACGCCTACTGCATTGCTTTCTATGCTGTAAATTAAGTATATAAGCTATGTACTGTCAATAAAAAGCAGCGCTCTCTATCCCTTCTTCCACCCCTGTGGTGGGAAGAACATGATATACTGGTCCTGACCATTCCTTTTGAGGAATAAAACCCCTAAGAACTCTAACACCACGGACTCTGTTTTTTTCTTTCCGATTTGAGTTATTATTGATTAAGTACTTACCTGCATAGAAATTAAGACGGTAAATTATATATTTACATCAAACTACATAGATAGGATTGATTTTGTCCTTGGTGTTGTGGCCCTCACATTCCCCCCTTATCCCTGATATATTGTGACATACAAGAGTGCTTTTGTCAATTGCCCTTGCCTTGGATCATATATAGTATATGCTTCAGCTTCAGACGAAAAAGAGATGTGGGTTCCACCCAAAAAATTAGCTTGGTTAAGAGTTTCGAGCAAAATGTATAAAACGTGCAAACATTTGAAACCTAGGCAATTTGCTGGCGCGTCTCATCGCAAGATAATTGTGCGTTTAAACAAAATTAGGGCGCAAATGTCAGAATCTTCTGCAACTCCCTCCCAAAAAGGTAAGGCATTCTCCTTCGCCTTTGTGAAAGTTAAGATCAAATCTGGCTGAAAGAGGCAGCAGCCCACGTCCCCTTTGTAACCCTTCTGTGTCTCACTTGTGACGTGTGCTGCCCCAGTATAGCATACCCTTGCGCGCATTCATCTTCACTGACTGAGATGGGCCCTTACTGAGCCCACCAGAGCAATGTAAAATATGGTTAAATGATGTGAATTACCCAGTTACAAGTGTTCTTTTTTCCTTTCCTTCTTTTTAAATATGTTTATTTGTCTTGCCGTTAGACATACTGTCTCACCTAATATGACAGCATATCTCTGTGAATATTACATTAACTGACTTATAGCAAAAACAATTCTATTACATTTATTGTAGAGTCGACATATAATAGGTGAATAACTAGGGAAGACCAACACTAGACACACATTTCTAGACTCTGGGCAATGGCTACCACTATACAGTCAACAAAAAGGACAAAGAAGCAATTACGTTTGCAGTCTTATAATATAAAAGTATGTGTGTCTTTAAATTAATGGCATTCATCCACTTCCCTGTTCAATTCAATTTTCTTAAGGCTTAAAGGCCATGTTGATCCTCTTGTATGTTAATGGTATATCATTTGGCCATCTTTGGCGCAATATTTGAAATTAATAGGGAACAGGTTTTAGTACAGCAGCACACTTGTTATCACTGTATGCTTTCCTCTTTCATTTAATAACCATATTATGTACCCTTATTTTGGGCGCCAGCCAGGGTCTCACAGAAAAAAAGTGCTCTAGATCTGCCTTTTAACTATATCATTAATGATGGAGGACGGTTTAAGCATATATTTGAAAACTTAAAAATGTCTGTCTCGTCCTTTCATGTGATTGTGAAAGAAAGCAGTGCACATCAGTGTAGTTGTGTGCGTATTCAATAACTTACTGGAAATATTTTCTGGTCAGCATGCTGATTTAAACACTTTGATTGGAAACAACAGACGATCTTGTGGGCCATAAATAGCACCCTCTAGAAATAACTGTACGGTGTCCAGCAATTCTTGACTTCCGTCATTTTTTTGTTTGACTTATCTGACTACCTCTTTCATAATACTGGCACAGTCCCAAAATCTCTGTTATAACTTCCTCTTGTCCGTCCACCACTAACATCCCATATTAATGTTCTTTTGCAAGTAGTGCACTGAAAGGTTTTTCTTGAGAAACGTTATGTTCACCTTCATAAATGGATCTAAAAAAATCTTTTACAAATAAATTCGCCAACAGAACCAAATAAACATCATGCCTGGGTGTGGTACATGTGTTGCACAGGCATCAATGAAACAAATGTAATCTAATGAAGTGTCAGATTTGATAAAGTAAAAACAAGTCATCTCCCACCCGCGCACTTAGGATACACGTATGACTCTTTTGTAATGCAACAATGTCATTGTTGGAAATTCATCTGCCCACTGCCATTGCAATTTCCAACATGTATTAATGTTTTAATGCCGAATTTCTAAGCTTTATCCACCATTAATGCATACGCGCATCTGACACTCATCTGTTGCAGAAACGTTTTACACATGCATCTGAGGTAGTAGCAGAATAACAAGGAACGTGTAGTTTTTGCAATTTTTCCTCAAAGTGTTATTTTGTATCGTGTGTGGGGGGAGTGTACGTGTGTGTTCTGCGTGTGTGTGCGGTGTTGGGGGAGAGGTCTGAAAGCACATGACATGGTCAAAACATTTGGAATATTTAACATTTTCATTTATCATTTGCCAAGATAATTTGGAGCACTAATCCCAGCTCTCACAATTCATATAAAATAAGCCAGACTATGGAAAGCATACTGTGCACCATTGGTGCACAAAGCTCTAAATGTGGAATTCAAAGTCTCCTGCAGCATCTTTTGGAAGGGACGAGAAATTATTTTTTAAATGGCATGCCGTACCTGCCTACATTTGTCTCTCTTCAACACAGAATTCTAATTCTGTCTGGGAATTTCAAATTATTTGGCCATGGAGCTGTGGTTTCCAAGATTCTGATAGGATTTAAAAGCTTGGAATCCTGAACAAAGATGTATTCCATATGGGGAGACCCTTTAGGCAAGTTTCTGAGAACCAGACTGCAATTTGTAATTCGCACTTGAGGGAATGTAATTTTGATCCTATCTGAGATAAATGTAGGAGTGCATCATATCTATGAGTAGTTAGCACTAAAACGTATTTTGTGATTAATATACAAAAGGTAAAGACGGGGTATTGCATATATAAAGTGCTCTATGTATAACAGATGTGGCTCATAAGTGTGTGTTTCAGTTGAGATTAATAGAGAAACTTAATGAACTATCTTATTAATGAATAGGAGAAATGTATAGGTTGTAGGAAAGTGGCCCTACTTGCACAGCTACCCCCACTTTTTGACTGACAAATGATGCACTTTTGACTTGGTGTGCCCTGGGTCCGAGCCAATCAGGTTCCTAGGGCATGTGTTCTTGCCCAAAGCTGTACCTTTGTAACCTCAATTGGCATCTCTGGCCACAGGTAGGCCCCTTGTAAAAGGTAGCATGGGTACCAGGGGTACTGTGACAAGAGAAGGCCTGCAAGGGCTGCAGCACCTGTTGTGCCACCCTTAGAAGCCCTGTACCTTAACACCCACACACTGCCATTGCAGGCTGCGTGCTTTGGTGCAGAGAAAAGTGAAGAGTCGACATGGCACACATCAGGGGTACCTACTAATCTCCAGAGAAGGAGGCAGGATTCTGACTACCAACTACAGAAAACCGACAGATAGGAACAGCCTACTACTCTATGAAAGCCATCACCCGAAGGCTTTGCGGGACAATCTCCCGTGGGTCTGTTCGTATGCCTCCATCGTAACTGCAACACCATGAAAGAGTATGAATTACAAGCTTCAACTCTGAGATCCAAATTGATAACTCGCCATTACCCTAAGAAGATCATTAAGCAGGCATGCAAATGAGCGAAGAATAACCATCGGGACAGCCTCCTGGAAAGCAAGGGTAAACCCTTGATGGAGAAGCTTACATGGGTCACTACCTTCACCCCTTCATCAAATACGATTCAGAAAATCATCAAAAAACATTGGTCAATTTTGAATACAGGGACTTTGATGGTGTGAGTCCCACCTCTATTTGCATACAAAAGCACAGATAACCTCAGAGCCATGCTTGTTCATACTTGCCCTACTTTGCTGAGGGACCCCCAGACCACACTTTGGGTACTTCGTCTTGTTCAGAGAGACTGTCCCAGCGGGTCTTGTACAGTGTGCCCCCTTTCACAAGCTACCAAGACAATTGACATTGACCTGCCACACCCCTGGGTAGCAAAAGGCACCACACCAATTGCAATACAAAGAATTGCATATACCTTATCACGTGCCTTGCGGTCTTAGATATGTAGGCATGACTACAAGAATGGTGAAAACACGTACAACTGAACAACGTAGCACCATACGCTGCAGGAGGACTAGCACTAAAATGGCCTCCCATTTTCTAGAGCGTAACCATACGGTGGATAATCTGAAATGGATCAGAATTGAGCCTACCAACAAATGGAACATGAGGTCACTTTTCTCTGGAGAACAGCAATGGGTGTTCCGCCTTAAGGCACACATTCACGGACTGAACTATGACATCCCGTGTTCTAGGTACACTATGTAATCTGCACCACTGTATTCGTAAAAGAAATAATTTTTTAAGTAAAAAATGATTTTCAAGTAACAGTTTTCTCAGCTGAGATCTAACACATACTTATCATATTGCTGTACCTATTAGGAGAGACCACTTTGTCAATACCCAACATCTTTGTCGATCTTTCATCTTCAGCTTAGTTCTTGCACACACAAAACATATGAGCAGGTACTTACATTATGAACACATTGGGAATTTTACCCTTCCCCTACAACATTCCGTCATACTCCTCTAATTTAGCACTACTGGAACGCGACTGCTCTCAGGTACCGGCTCCTTCCGGGTTAGCAGACGTGGGTAGGTGACTATGCCAAGAGCTACCAGTCGACACTGTGAGTATGCTTTAACGAGCGGCTAGGATTTCTCCTTCACCACACGACCCCTTTATTTCGCTGTCTCCTTCTCCACTTGTAATCCTGAACCCCTTCAAGTTGCCTCATTCAACAGTTCGCTTGTAGCAAACGCCTGCTATTACCTCTGAGGAACTCCCTTTCACTTTGAGAGCGTATATTTGTATGTGTTTTAGGTGGGACGAGTCTAAGTGATCTTGCTAAAGATGTAGTGCATTTCTTTTGTCACATGATCACCAATCACTCACATTTGAAATTTGTTTTGAATGAGTGACACACAGCAATTATATCAAACAATCAATCAATCAATCAGGAGGTTTATAAAACGCACTACTCAATGAGGGTCTCAAGGCGCTGGAGGGGGGTGCAGCTCTAGGTTCGCCGAAAAGCCAGGTCTTGAGGCTCTTCCTGAAGGTGTGCAGGGTGGGGGAGCATCTGATGTTGACTGGGAATTCGCTCCAGGCTTCGGCTGCGATGTAGGAGAAGGCTCTTCCCCCGGCTCTGGTTCTGTGGATGCGTGCGGCCGTAGCTAGGGCGAGGTCGGCGGAGCAGAGGTTTCTTTTGGGTGCATGGAAAGAGATTCTTTCACTGAGGTATTTTGGTCCGATATTGTGGAGGGATTTGTGGGTGAGTAACTTGAAAGTTACTCTCTTCTCAAAGGGGAGCAAGTGGAGGTCTTTCAAGTGTTGAGTCATGTGCTCATGTGGTGGGGTGCCAAGGACGAGTCTGGCTGCGGTGTTTCGGTTGGTCTGGAGTTTCTGTAGCAGGGATGTGTTGATTCTCACATAGAGGGCGTTTCCGTAGTCCAATCTGCTGGTAATGAAAGCGTGGGTGAAGGTTTTTCTGGCTCAGAGAGGGACCCACTTTAAGGTCTTGCAGAGGATGCGGAGGGAGTTGAAATATGTGGAGGCGACAGCTTGGCATTGCGAGTCATGGTGAGGGAGGAGTCTAGAATGATACAGAGGTTCTGAGTGTGGTTCGTTGGGGTGAGTGGGTGTCCGAGGGTGGGGGGCCACCAGGAGCTGTCCCACGCAGTAAGGGAGGGTCCAAGAACGAGGACCTCTGTTCAGTTTTAGGCATCTGTCGCTCACCAGGCTGCAACGTCTTTCATTCCTTCTTGAAAGCTGAGTCTGGTGTCTTCGGGGTTCTTCGTGAGGGAGAGGATGAGCTGGGTGTCATCAGCGAAGGATAGAATGCTGAGCCCATACTGTCTGACGATAGCATTGAGGGGGGCCATGTAGATGTTAAATAGAGTGGGGCTGAGCGATGATCGTTGGGGTACTACGCAGTTGATCTCTGTGGGTTCTGAGAGGAAGAGTGGGAGTCTGATCCGTTGGGTTCTGCTGGTGAGAATGGAGCAGATCCAGTCAAGGGCGAGTCCTTGTATGCCAGCATCATGGAGTCTGGTTGCAAGAGTGTGGTGGGAGACGGTGTCGAAGGCAGTGGAGAGGTCTAGCAGGATGAGGGCTGTGATGTGTACCTGGTCGAATAGCATGCTGATGTCATCGAAGGCAGCGAACAGGGCGGTGTTGGTGCTGTGGTTGCTGCGGATCCAGACAGGGAGGAGTCGAATATGACATTCTCTTTGTTGAAGGTGGTCAGTTGTATGTTGACGAATTTCTCTGTGACTTTGGCTGTGAAGGGAAGGAGAGAGATGGGCCGTTAGTTTTTTAGGTCTGTTCGGTCGGCCGAGGCTTTCTTAAAGGGCAGGCTTGACCTCGCCCACTTCCAGTTGTCGGGGAAGATGCCGGCTTCGAAGGTGGCGTTGATGGTGCAGCGTAGTTCAAGCGCGATGGCGGCTCTGTGGAAGATGTGAAGCGGGCAGGGATCTGTGGGAGTTCCTGAGTGGGTTCTTTTCATGGTTGCAGTGGTGTCTTTGGTGGTGACCGGTGTCCAGGGGGTGGGCTGGCTGTCATTGCTGGAAGGGAGGGTGGTTTCTGCATTCTGCTCGCTGAAGTTGTCGTAGAGGGCCTTGATCTTTAGGAGGAAGTAGGAGCCGAGTTTGTTCTAGAGGTCTTGGGAAAGTGTGATGTCCGTGGCTTCACTGGGAGGTTTGGTGAACTGCTGGATGATGTTGAAGAGTTCTTTTGAGTTGCTGGTGAGGATTTTATTCCTGATGAAGGTCCTCTTGGTGGTTCTTATGAGTTGGTGGCATTCTGTCATGGTTTACTTTTAGGTGGACTGATCTTCAGTTGTTTTGCTGTTTCTCCGTTGTTTCTCAAGCCGTCTGCATGAGCGTCTAGCTTCCTGGAAGTCAGTGGTGAACCAGGCGGCCTTCAGAGGGCATTGTCTGTTGGGGTGGCGGTGGGGAGCGAGTTTGTCTGCGCAGCTGGAGATCCAGTGGTGTAGTTCAGTGGCTGCAGAGTTGGCATCGGTCGTGGGAGAGGGGGGTCGTGGATGAGGGTAGAGTTGAGGTCCTCTTCTGTGGCCTTGCTCCAGTTCCTTCGTGGTGGGCACGGGCAGGCTTGTGTGTGGTGGTGGTGCTGAAGGAGAAGTGTACGCAGTGTTGGTCTGTCCAGAGGGGCTGCGAGGTGTGACTGAAGTGGATGTTAAATAAGCCTATGAAGATGGGGTTGAGGATGTGTCCGGCCTTGTGGGTGAGGGTGGTGACGAGCTGCTTCAATCCAAGGTTGACAAGGTTGTCGAGGAGGGCTGTGGAGTCCGGGTCACAGTGGTTGTCAAGGTGGAAGTTCAGGTCTCCGATGAGTATGTAGTCTGTGGAGGCGATTGAGTGGTGTGCGACAAGGTTGGCAATGGCGGTGGGGAAAGGAGCACTGGAACCGGAGGGTCTGTAGGAAAGGGTGCCGGGAGGGTAGTTCTGGGGCTGGTCTGGGTCTGGAAGTGGAAGTGTTCGGTGTTGAAGAAGGGGCTGCTTGTGCTGGAGGTGGAGAGTCGGAGGGAGCTCTTGTGTGCTCTAAAAGCAGTTTGAATTACACAGTCATTACTTTTGGAATACTTTTGGATTACATTGACTACGTGAGGTGGTATGCCTAGATACCACGCTAGGGATCTCACAGTACATGGTAAGTAAGACTTTTAAAGGTTTGCTGTGTACTTACATCTTCTCCATACAAAATATCAGTTCAACGCAGAACATTTTAGAGGCAAAAACGCATAACATCGATCCCTATAGGAGAAACATGATTGTCAGTTTCAAAGGTAAGTACTCGACTCATGAATGGGAGTTTTTGAGGTCAAGACCAAGGTTCCCCAAGGTCTAGGTTGGACCTCAAGTTCCATCTCCAGTGGAACTGAGGTGGCCGGGTGCAGAGTGCAAGAGCCCAACATTAGCCAGTGGGGCTAAGGAGGACTTCAGTCAGGGACTGCTCACGAGCAGGACACTCGGTTGTGGTAGCAAAGCTCCAGGGGTTAAGATCAGCACTGCAGGGGTCAACATTCAGCACAGGAGCTGCACCACTAGCGGCACAGTGGCGGCTGGGTGCTGAGTGCCAAGGCGACATCGGGGACCCCGTGGATCTTCGGTTAGGCAAAGAGGTTGCAGGCTGAGGCTGGCAGCCTTCCTGAAGGCAACCACTGGCTGGAGACGTAAGTTGGGACTTTGGGGAATGTCTGGACACCATCGGTTGGGCTGCACAAGGCTGAGGGGTGTGGGGTGCAGGGGTGTCTTTTGGAGTCAGGTTCTTCTTACCGGCTCCTGTCGAGGGGCCCTTTATGTTGAGGTTGCATGTGAAATGTAAATGTACAGGAATTTATATAGCGCAAATCACCGAGCGGTTTCTAAGCGCTTGCTTAGGGAACCCGTCCTGGTATTCCCCTGTGAGATAACCCCAGCAGGTTATCCGCAAGGTGAAAGCCAGGCATCCCGCCGCAAGGGGCCGTTGTGGAGATTAAGCAAGCTATTGTCCAGAGTCGCAGAGTGTGAACCCGTGAATCGAGTAGGCACCGGAGCGAGAATTGTCGAGTCCATGGACATTTTTAGGACTCAAGACTCCGCCGAGCCGGGAATTGAACCCTGGTCCCGGGCCGACCTCTGCTTCCAGGTCTGCCTCCTCTAACCAGTGAGCCACACTTCTCCACCAGGTTGCATGTGTCGTCTTGATGCTTGAGGGAAGTTGGAGATCACAGTGTCCCAGGTTAGAATGGCCGGGGAGACCTCCCTGTGGTGTTGGGCTTCTCAAACGTGGGCCAGGTGCATCGGGTGCAGAGTGCTGCAGAATCGCGGAGACTTCTGGATCCGGGTTCTGGTCTTGGAGTCTTTGGTTGAGCAAACTCGGTGCTCACGGGAGACAGTCTGTAAGGGGAGAGCAGGGCAGATCCTCTGGGCTCTGGGGGGCTGCTAGACACGTCAGTTTCTTTGCTGTACGCAGGTCAGAATCAGGACAGGCCAGAAGGGCTGGCGCCAAAGCAGTAGCTGTCCCCCTTCCATTGGAGGGTGGCATAATAGCGGGCGTACTCACCCACCCAAACTGGTAATATCATAGGAGAAGTAGTCAAGGCGGTCTGTGAGCTGGGAGAGCTTGGGGAATGGGCCAAGCAGACAGGGCTTCGTGCTCAGAGTCCCGCACTGATAACAACCGAGTGACCCGACGTGATATGTTTTTGGCGCTGTTAAAGGATGGGGTGTCAAGGAGTGAGATTGATGGTATTGAGACCAAAAACATGTGGGAAATGTACTGTAAGCGAGGACTGGATAGGAAGGAGGGCAGTAGGCATGTGAATAGAAAAGATAATAAGAAAGTAAGTCACAGGGAAGAGGAGCCTGAGGAGAAGCAAGAAAAAGCAGGTGAGGAGAGAGAGACAGACAGGGAATTCATGTGAGAGTGACAAAAGAGAAAGGTTGAGACCGAGATTGCACAGATTCAGATGGGGACAGGGAAGAGGAGGAGTTGTTCCCTGAGGGTTACCCGACATTGTATTCAGATCTGCGCCGGGACCTGCACCTGGCAGATGCAGAGCTGCGCAGGTGAAAATTAGATTAGGAAATGGGCCAAGCTCCGGTGCAGGGATGGGCAAGCAGAGGTAATAGACCGCATGTGAGGGTTGAGATCTATTGGAAAAATAGAAATGTTCAGTAGGTGCGGGCCTTAATAGACACCGGAGCGGAGTTCATGTTGATACATGGCAATCCACGAAAATTTAAAGGACAGTATTTTACTATCACAGGTTTGGGTGGACAGGAAACACCAGCAGTGCAAACGGTAATTCAGATGAAAATAGGCAGACTTCCAAAGAGAGCATATACTGTTTTGATTGTGCCTATTCCTGAGTACATCATTGGCATTGACATTCTGAAAGGTATGGCCCTATATTTAGATGATGGATGCTATCAGTTTGGGTCAAAGCAGTACTTTTCGGTGTCTGCTGTGAGGGTTAGGCGCTTGAAGATTCCCCCAGTGAAGGTGCCTCAAGCAACAAAAGTAGTTCACATGAAGCAGTACAGGATTCCAGGCGGACATGATGAGAATACCGCAACAATACGGGACTTGGTGGAGGCGGGGATGGTGAGACTGGTTACCACAGAGTAGAATAACCCAATGTGGCCCGTGTGCAAACTGGACGGGAGCTGGCGTATGACTGTGGATTATCGTGAGCTGAATAGGCATACACCCTCGTTGACAGCCGCAGTCCTCGACACCATCACTTTGATTGAGAAAATTCAGAAACAGAATGGGACATGGTATGCAGCACTTGATATTGCAAATGCTTTTTTCACGATTCCAATTGCCCCCGAGTCCCAGGAAAAATTCTCCTTCTCATGGTTTGGTAGGGAGTTCACGTTCATATCTTTACCCCAGGGGTATTTACATAGTCCTACGATTTGTCACCGGCTGTTGGCAAAGCATTTGGATGAGGTGTCAGTAATTCCTTGAGTACAACTTTGCCATTACATCGATGATGTGTTGATTCAAGGAGAGACCCAAGAACAGGTACAGGCTCAACTAGACAGAATTGTAGAGCACTTGCAAAGCAAAGGGTGGGTGATTAACCCCGAGAAGGTGCAGGGACCCTCCCAGAGTGTTAAGCCTTTAGGAATTCAGTGGCATCAGGGGCATAGAGAGGTGCTGCCACAAGTAAAGCAAAAGATCAAAGAGTTTGCAGTGCCGCGAAACAGGAAGGAGGTGCAGCATTTCATTGGATTGTTTGGTTTTTGGAGACAGCACATTCCCCATTTGAGTCATATTTTGGCCCCTTTGTACAAGGTTAAGCGGAAGAAGCATGAGTTTGAGTGGGGGAGGCCCAGCAACAGGCGTTTCAGTTAGCGAAGGAGGCTATACAGCGTGCCTTGGATTTATGGCCCATACGAGAGGGAAGCATTGATTTGAATGTAACGGTCCAGGATCAGTATGCGACTTACAGCCTGTGGCAAAAACAGGGGAGACAGAAGGTGCCCCTAGGGTTTTGGACAAAGAAATTACCTGATGCTGGAGAGCGGTACAATCCTTTCGAGAAGCAGTTGTTGGCATGTTATTGGGCTCTGGTGGATACCGAGCAGTTGACCCTGGGGCACAATGGGTTTTTGAGACATGAGATACCTATCATGAAATGGGTGATGAGCTCACCCAAGACACACAGGATTGGGCATGCACAGGAGGCTAGCGTAATAAAGTGGAAGTGGTACATACAAGACAGAGCACGAGTTGGTCCTAAAGGTACCGCAGTGCTGCATGAGCAAGTGGCGCAAACTCCCATAGCAGATGCAGAAATGTTGCAAGATGTACCCAAAGTGCGAGAGTCCCCGGTGAAATGGGGCGGGCCTTTTTCAGAGTTGTCCGCGGAGGATAAAAAGCATGTGTGGTTTACCGATGGCTCAGCCAGATATGTGGGTACCAAGAGACATTGGAAGGCAGTGTCGTTACAATCCTGTGACCAAAAAGTTGTTGTTGACTACCGCAGAGGGAAGAAGTAGTCAGTTTGCAGAGTTGGACGCGGTTTACCAGGCATTAAAGCAAGAGCTTTCTGGTACATGTCACATTTATACTGATTCATGGTCCACGGCCAATGGGTTAGCCACTTGGCTTCCCACATGGCAAGCTCATAATTGGATGATTCACCACAGGGAGGTTTGGGGAAAGGAGTTGTGGCAGGAGATTTGGGAATTGTTGTCCCAGAGTACAGTCACAGTTTATCATGTCGATGCTCCTTGCCCGACTGACTCACTAGAGCGTTGGTGCGATTCTTTTGAAGACCAAGAAGCAAAGATTCATGAAGCTGAGGTGGCGACGCAGGATTCTGACTTGGTGGGCATGGCTAAATGGGCGAATTGGAAAAGCGGACATTTGGGCGAGCGAGCCACTAGCAGGTGGGCTGAAAGTAGAGGGATGTATATTCCCCTAGATTTGATTACGACTGCGATCATTCACTGTGCTGTTTGTCAGCATACTCAGCACAGGCCAGTTCCACAGGTAGTGAGAGGCCAGCTAGGCAGAGGGAAGTTGCCAGGGCAAATATGGCAAATTGATTTCATCGGGCCGATGCCAATGAGTCGAGGATGTCAGTATGCAAGCACGGTGGTGGATACCTATTCTGGCTATCTCATCACCTTTCCATGCAAGAGAGCAACCCAGTCTAACACTCTGAAAACTTTGAATTTGTTATTTTGTATTACGGAATTCCTTTGCAGGTCCAAAGTGACAATGGGTCGCACTTTAAAGGAAAGATGGTGCAAGATTTCTGTGTGCAGCATAACATTGAGTGGGTCTATCACATACCCTATTACCCACAGGCAGCGGGTTTGATTGAGAGAATGAATGGTTTGCTGAAAGAGCAGTTGAAAAAGTTGTCTGATGGGTCATTGAAGGGGTGGAGGGATCACTTGCCTGATGCATTGCAAATTTTGAACAACCGACCCCTTGCCAATGCAGAGACTCCTTTGATGCACATGTTGACCCCGGCTTTGCAGATTAAGTTCCATGTGGCCATAAACACGATTCTGTATTGGGAGACAGCTTCTGGAGGTTTAGCTCCATATCGTGCCACACCAGAGGCTGCCGGTCTTGATTCACATGCCTTGGAACTCTATTGATTGCAACCACGAGACATTACCTTGATTGAGAAAGGAATTGGAGTTCAAATTCCCCCAGAGCATTTCGGATTAATCGCTCCTCGATCTGGGCTTGCACTTAAAGGCATCCAGGTTATGGGAGGGGTGGTCGATGCCTATTACCGGGGGAGATCAAAGTTATCCTATTGAACAGTGGAGACAATGATCTGATTGTGCAACCCGGTGACAGTGTTGACCAAATGGTCATCATGCCGGTTTATGGAGGAAATGTCATGAGGGGACGGCCCCAGCCCTTCTAACTGTGCGAGGAAAGGGCGAGTTAGGATTTACTGACAAGAACCCAGGGGTGAAATTGTGGGTGAAGTCCCCAAACAAACCTCCTGAACTTGCAGAATCAATCACTAAGGGCAAGGATAATATCCTAGTCATCATGAGACCCTGACAGGAAAAGTGGGAAAATGTACCTGCTGAAAAATGTTATTTGTGCGAGTGATTATACCAGTTTGTTTTCTGTTTCTAGATCACAGTATGGCTTGCCGCTGCGAAGCTTGCGCTGTGTGGTCGGTGTTTGGGCGTGTCCGGACGGGTCCGGGAGAACCCGGGGATGCCGAAGGGGATCAACCGCCCGAGTCGGATGACAGCATTGTTGCAGCAACCGGATAACATCTGGACCGACTTGGCTGGGAATGTGCTGAACACTTCCCACTTCTGTATGAGAAATCTTCAGAGTATAGCTGATATGATATCCACTTGTGTTGTCGCCGTACCTACCTCTGCACATGTGCTTCTGCACATCTTAAACCAAACTAACTTTGATCGGGTAGTGGAGGAAATTGATGTTCAAACACATCTGAGTCTTTATGAGTACTGTCGCTTTTGCCCGGAGGTTACAGATAGCCTCTGGAGGAACATGACGAGTATTGTTAGCTACAATATCTCTACTGGAGACGTTTGCTATCAACTAACTTGTGACAATGCCAAAATTGGCAAGTGTGGCCAAATGAAACTAGAGAAAAGCAGATGATTGACCACTGATCAACAAACAAGTCAGGCACGACATGACAGTTTTTGTAGTAATGTTACCAATTATATGGTCTGTAATCACACAGTTTTAGCCGCTAGCCATGTTAACCATGTGAAATCACCTAAGGGATGGTTGTTCTTGTGTGGCAATATTTCATACACTTACATACCTTCTAACATAACTGGAGGACCTTGTGCCTTATCACAATTAAGTCTTATGCTTTTTCCCATGCATTCTATCACACGTATTCACTCTTCTAGAGCCTCTGTTCAATTACCTGAGGATTGTGACTCCAATAAAGACTTGCTTTCTAGAACAGAGTATACTAGTTTGGCTATTTCCTTTGTAGGACTGCCAGGGCTGTCCATTTATAATGCAAGGACTATTGCTAATCTTGCCTGTTTAATTGTGAAGAATCTCAATCATACTCCTGCTGCTTTAGCCGAATTATTATTAAATGTTCAAGGAACAAGAAAAGCCGTTTTGCAGAATAGGGCAGCTGTTGACTGTTTGTTGCTAAAACACAACCACGTTTGCGAGGACTTTGATGGGCTCTGTTTTTTCAATTTATCTGATCATTCTACGTCTATCCATGTGCATATTAATGCCTTAAATGATTTAGTGAAAGGGGACAGCTTTGTTATATCTTGGGTGTTATTATAGTGATAATTTGCGTTTTTATCTCATTATGTTGTTGTATTCAATGCATTCCTAATCTTCTCTCCCTTCTTTGTCCCAAATCCATGGTATTTAGGCCAATGGGGCATGATGGGTGAATCGAAGGTCAAGGGGTGGAATGTACTGCATTCGCCATTTTACATGTGCTAAATTGTATGTTGACCTCGATTCCATGCGATGCTCTGATCTTCCATTTTGTTGCATTGCACTTCCATTTTATGCTGCTTTGCCCTGTAGTTACACTTCAGCAGTAACATAAACATGTTTTTCACGTAAACCAGTACGAGCTGGTGCGAGACATCTCATGAGGTTATTTTTTACCTTCAGCTTGTTTTTGTGCATTCTATGCTTATCTCTAGGACAGAGGGAGGATGCGCTGTGCAAGGCTCTCCAGGGCCGGAGATAGGGAAAGGAATGTCTTTTGCCTCGGCGCACCCAAACAGAATCTGGCCAGGTCTGTATGGGAGGATCTGACGCAGAGATGCGGCCAGCACCTACGATGGATAGATGGGCGAGAACGCCTACTAGAGGCTTCTCGAACGTGTTGATTTAACTATAAAAAGCGGTGTCTGTGGAATGGAGCTCAGGAACTCAGTCTTGGAGTGGACGCACTCGAGGGACAACTTTGGTGCCCGGAGAGATTACTTCCCGTACCCCAGTCTCTAAAGGATTCCCGACTTGGTGTTTTCGGTGCTTGGCCAGGGATGTTGAAGACTAAGGTGCAGACGCATCTGGTGAGGTGCTTTGTACATTAACTGTTTATATACCTGCACTCAAAGTTTCATATTTATATATATAGTCATTGTTTATTGCCTTACACTCGGTGCCTAAGAATTTACTAGCTTCAGTGACTTATTGCCCTTGTCTACAGTATTAATAAAGCTCATTTTACCTCCAGAGGAGTGTTGGAGTTTCTGTGTGAGTAAGTGGTGTGCGTAAGTTCAGATTACGCAAGTGGGCAAGGCAATACAACCTTAGCCCTTCATGCTCTAGTGCGCTCACTGACACGCCTCGACACCCCCCCATACTGGACTTCATTGGAGGCTTTACAGCATGTACGCGCAGCGAGTGAGCCGCTGGTGCATCGAAGGGTGCCTAAGGCAAGCCTGTTTGCGCTCAGACCATGCTCAGGACCAGCCCCCTTGTCTGTTTTGTCTAGCATCCTGAGACTCCTATCTGCTACTCACAGACTGAGATGTTAATCATCAGACCTACAGGTAAGAGCTGCCCGGGCCCATTTCTCTCTGCCTGATCTAATGAGGACAAGTGTTTGTCATATCTGTAAACTTCATTTATCATTTACTAAGGTTTATTCGCTCAGTTCTCCAGTTCCCTCCCCCTCATACCTCCCATTCGCTACAGAGGATTTAATTGTGTGCTGGTAAATTCAAAGTCCCTTTCTAAGAACACCATGGATTTTAGAATCTTTTTAGAAACCCAAATGGTAGACCTGCCATTTGTGACTAAAACTTGGGCAAATGCAGATACCGAACCGGACATCATATTGGCTATCCCATCGGGTTATGCCACTTTCAGACTTGACAGATCCAGAAAAAGAGGTGGAGGCCTTGCTATCTTCTATCAGGATTATTTTAAGGTCTCCTGTGTGCCGCAGTCAGAGACTTTAGACTGCGACACACTCACATTTTAAATTTCACCCACTCATCAGTACTCCTTCAAACAGAGCCAAATTAATTGGCAGTAGGCTTGTATGTATAGAAATCCTAAAAGATCGAATTGTTCTCAGTGTCTGAATTTGGGGGTCACATAACTACCATCAATTATTCATAGTTAATAAACTGTAGGTCGCCTTTAAGAAACTCAGCACAAACTTATGGGGGCAGTGCTTAATTGCACAGTCCAACCCAACAGGCTCTGTTGCCTCCCACCATCATGACTCAATCTGGAACGATTTGACCTTTTAGGATTTATATACATATAAGCCTACTGACAATTAATTTGGCTCTGTTTTAATTGTTTGATGGAACAGGCTGGTTGTTTACTCGTCTCTTGGAGTTTTCTAACTTCTGAACAAGTTGCTGTCGGAATATACCACACTCTCTTCTGGATATGTTTCACTGATATATTTTGCACGCTCATAAAATCATTGTCCTGTCCTGATGATGACTCTTCAGTTTTATTATGGTCGAAATGCCATTGACGCATGTGATGATGATGTAGCCGAAATGGAAGAGGACGCATTGTTTGCTTTGTATTGTTTCAGTTTTGTTCTTATATTACACACTGTATTGTCTATTTTGTTGTTTGTGTATCGTACTGAGCGCCATTGCTTTATATGTTTTAGGATTGAAATATTTATCATTGTTAATACATTTTCTATAAATTGTATTTAATTATACATGGGTTATTTATTTCTTTTTCTATATTTTTATATTCTTCAAATTTGAATGTTTTGTTTTCATTTACGTTTGTGATTTTATTCTCCCTTTTTTCCTTTCTGATTAATATTTCTTTATGTATGTATTGTGTTAACTTGAACTACTAGAATCTAGCATCTATATCAGCAGATGGGTGTGCCACTGTCTTTTTTTATACTGAGCTCAATGAAAGTAGATGAAGCCCCTTTAGCATTTTGCATGCTCAAAATGATGAGATTAATTCTTAGAAATAGTCTACTCTACTGGTGTTCTTCTGGGTAGCCTCCCAATCCACAATTCTTTAACTACACTGTCACTCTAAACAGAAACCCACCTTTCAGAAATGAGTGCTGACCCTGCTCCTCATGGGAACTGTCCTTCCTGAACTGCTAGGCAAGGTCCCCTCCCGAAGGGAACACAAACAACCCAGACAGGCGTCTTCAGGGATCCACATCTGGGCATGCCCATGGACACTTAAGGCATTAGATCAAACACACAAATAGTGAGTGGAGAAATGCATACAAACTGTCTTGGCCAATGGTATTTGTCTGGCTAGCATTCTTGAACTCCCTTCTGGAGCGGACATCACCTGCCAGTTTGAAATGGATTGTTCCCATAAGGAGCAGAGTCAGTGAGAGGTTCTGTGGATTGAGCGAAATACATATGTTTTCAATGAACCAGTGCATAGTAGGGTTTTGAGGAAATTCTTTAAGACGGAACTTAGTATGTACTCAATGTAGGCAGTGATGTTGCTTGACGTTTTGTCTTTTGCAGGCTGCTGTATACATACTGTGGTCATTTTAATTCAAGCCAACAGGCGGATGGGACTCAGACTTATTTGACACAAAAAGTCCAGGGTTGGGAGGCTCCTGAGCGGTGTTATGGGAGATGAACACAGAAGGACAAAAGTAATCACAGAACATACACTGAATAGTGGATTGTGATAACTGGAATGGGATAGAAAAATAACAACGTTACCATTAAAAATATATATGTTTACTTTTTTCATGTTGCTACTAACCTGTTGAGCTCCTTTGTACAATTGTTTGCTTTTTTGTAGGTCTTTTGGATTTGATTTGCAAACAAACAGAACAGAAGACAGAAGCAAGCGCCTCCCCTCGAAGGTCAATGATATCAAGCAACCGTCTAACTTGCTTCCTAGGTCCTCGTTCGTATGCAACATCTTCATGGTCATCTCTAGTGATCAACTCTCCCTGCAGCAGCTTATCAAGAATACAATCCACAGAGGCTTCTAGTTCATCTATGAGCCTTTCTCTGTGTCTCATAAGGAATACCCTTGATGACATTCTAAAAAGAGAACATAGAAAGTAAAATATAAGTGGTTTTGATTTATTGTCGAAAAACATAAGCAATAATATATTACATCATAATAATCACACAAAACAGTATTTCAGCCAAAGTTGGGTTGAATCAATACTTTTCTAAACAAATCAGGCTCCTAATATTCTGGCATCTTCAACATAGCCCCCTTTTGTAAAAAAAAATATATATATATACTTGGGGTGTGTGTCAGTGGAGATTTTCACATTTCTTTGCGTACAATGCTAAGAGATGAACTTGTCAACTAAAGAAAGACATAATCAGTAACAAATTAGGGATATTTTTTTAATTGAGAGGGTGTTCTAATCTGTTGTTGCTTTTTAAACTGGTAAACAATGCTTGTAGGTTGTAATGTTGGTGAATTCATTAAACACAGCA
Source organism: Lissotriton vulgaris (assembly GCF_964263255.1). Lineage (NCBI taxonomy): Eukaryota > Metazoa > Chordata > Amphibia > Caudata > Salamandridae > Lissotriton > Lissotriton vulgaris. Next base: position 1,110,514,107 of record NC_141689.1, on the reverse strand, counting down.
ATGAAAGAAGGAAGTCGCTATAAGCAAAGACAGCAGGCTTAGACAGACGGACTGCAGACACATGCGTACCTAGAGAGTGCATTTATAAAAGTAAAAAAAGAAGTTACTTGGGAAGCATGTGGTCATTGGAAGTACACTGGCCACAGGAAACAGTACTTTGTCCAAACTCCACTGCATGGATGGTACGGACGAAGACATCAAGCCCAAGAGAAGGAAGCAGGGGGCAGGATGAGCACTGACCAATAGGACGCATGAAACCGAGGCCCAATTTGGAGCCAGCCAATAGTAAGTAAAGAGGTGATAACCAATAGGAAACAAGGAAAGGAGACCCACGTGGGAGCCAGCCAATGGTAAGTAAAGTGACGTGGGAGCCATGGGGAAACCAGCCAATGGTAAGTGTAGGTAAGTAATTGGTGGGCTTTAATACAATGGATTTCACAAACCAGAGAGCTACAGATTGTTTGCCTTTCTGGATATGGAGACTAAACACTTCGCAAGGCTCCTCCTGAAAGATTTTGAAGTGTGGGCAGTGCCTAAAAAGTTAATTCCTTTAACTAAACTAACTTCAGGCCTGACCTAAGCACTCTGGACAATCTGGCAACACTTCAAATGCTTGTGGGAAGATGAATCAGCAAAAGCCAGCTTCTATATGCCTTCATTATCAACTTTTTTAAGGCATTCAACCATGTCAATAGAATCCTACTTTGGAAAAAAACTCCAAGGGATAAATATTCCATCAAATCTCCTCTGTGCATTTCAGCTCTTGCACGCAAACACATGCTTCCAAGTCAAGCTGGGGGGAAATCATCTGCTGTCCTCCAAAATCCAAACAAACAGAGGATTGAAGCATGTATGTATCGTCCTTTTTAATTTATTCTTGGTGGATCATACAAATCGACTAAAACAAGTAGACTCACATCTCCCCAAAACTAGCTCAACAAGCAATCTCAACCTTGCAATATGCAGACATGTAGTTCTACTTAGGACAGCTGGAATCGGTCTTCAGAAACTACTTTACAGCCTGGATAAATACTATAAGAAAAATGAAATGATGGTCAATCTGGAAACAAAAAATATCCTCATCTTTGGGAAACGAATCATCATAAAGAGCTCACGGCAGTTGGGTGCTGATACAGTAAAGAGAACACAATTGTATCAATATTTTAGAGCTTTGCTCCAGGATCGTGCCTCTCACCTTCAGCATTTGAACGCCCTGAAGCCAATGCTTGCCTCTCTCATCTTTGCCTTCCAGGAACTCCTGGCCAACACAGCAAACCCCTCGCTGACTATGTTCATCCACATGGTAAAGGCCAAATTAATTCCAACTATGGTCTATGAAGCTTTCCGGAATAAACTAACAATATTTCTAAATGTTACACAATGTAAGTCGTCCACCTCCTTTTTGGCCTATCAGGAGACACCTTGCAGTCCCAAAATAGGCTTGAGTTTGGGTTAATTGAACAAGACCTGATCTACAAGGCAGGGCTTTTCAAATACTTCTTTGCATTGCACAGAGCAGACACCAAGACCCTCAAGGCCCTAATCTGGGAAGAAATGTATACACATCCATCCAAGAATGCCGGGGCAACTGCATTATTGACATAATTTTAACGCTCAAAGTAGAATCCATGTGCGTCCAACCTTTAACAAAAGAATAAGCATTTTAAACACCCTTTCCAATAAACAAGTAAGACGCCCCTTGTTCATTGTTGATAAGGAGTAATTTTTGTGTAGAAGCCATGCTTGGCAAGGCATCAACACCTACAAGCACCTGGCACTGCAGCCATTTCTGAGCGAGAATTCCTGATGCTACTATAGGACCGGCTGCTGCAAATCCACTTTGGCAATACATTGACACTAGATCATCGGCCAAAGTGGTTACCAACACCTTTGACACAGCTGTGCTGTATACAACACCCAAAAAGAATCGCTAGCGTACATCTTATGCACCTTCCTGCTAAATGATCGGTGCTTCTGGCTCCGCAACATTTTCAATCAATTTGGAGTCAGAGCATGTCAACATGCGATACCTTCCTGTCTGCAAGGTAACCCTCTGATCGCAAGAACTTCTAAGGGCAAGGCGAATGTTTCTGAGACCCTCATTTATCAAATTTAATATTCGTTCTGCTCAGGAGGCACGATCTTTTGTGTTGTCCCCTCCAAATGAAATGATTTGCCATAGAATATTTCATTTTTTTAAAAACATTCCTGGTTATTTATTAGAATTTCTTTTCTTTTTTTAGTTTAGTTGGTATGTGTAATGTTATGCTGACTGTTTAAGGTAGAATTTTGTATTTGTTATAAAGTATGTCTCTTTTATTGTATTGGTGTATTTTTGTGGACCTCCGTTGGAGTTCCGTAACAAATAAACTAATTGAATTGTGAATTGTGAGTTGCCAAGGCGAGGTTCATAACAATTATGGACATAGTGGGTAAATGTCTGGCTTTGAGACCCTTACTCTCGCGGTACACACTTTCAGGACAAATCAAACTGCAATGTCATGCAGTGAGCTCACCGCGTCAACTGCGTTTCCCTGGCAATCCTAGCAATAGTTTATATTGGATGCCATATTACTCAACTTTGCACATAAGTTCTTTTATTTAATAACAGTGGCCATTTGAACTGCAATGTTTCAAAGAGTCTTTTTTTCTTTTTATGTATGGTTTCTATTAACCAAAATAAAGTTACTGACTGACTGCGTACGGTAATGTTCTGTAAAAGTGTGTGAGGCTGACCAGGTATTTGCTTTACATATGTTAACTAAGTGAATATTTCCTAAAAAGCCATGGTCGCCCTCTTTTTCCTAGTAGAGTGTGGCCAAATGGAGTGGGAATGACACATTTGGCTTTAAATAGGCATTTTTGGATACATTTAGCAATCCATCGCGCTATGCCAGCTTTTGATATTGCATGTCCTTTATGATGTTTAGCAAAAGTGACAAACAGCTGTTGAGTGCTATGAAAAGATTTGGTTCTATCAATCTAGGGCTCTTTTAACATATAAGGTGTGAAGGGCCCTTTCCTCAGCAAAGTCTGGGTGAGGAAAAAAGACTGGTACCTCATTTGTCTGGCTAAGGTGGAAATGAAGGAAGGAACTTAAGGCCAGTTCTAACGACAACCCTATCTATATGGACTTGAATGAAAGGTTCCAATAAAGTGAGGGACTACATCTCACTTATATGCATTAATGAGGTAATGGCTATAAGGAAAGCTACTTTCCAAGAGACGAACTCCACAGAACAAGAGTACAGTGGCACAATTAGAGGCCCCATCATTGTGCGTACAACAATGAGCTTCCAGAATGGGGCAAGTGGAACTCTGAGTGGCATAATCCTTTTAAGTCCTTCCATGAAGGATTTAATAGCTGAGATTCTAAAAAGAGAAGAATGTTCTATGTTTTTCATGTAGTGGAAACAGCTGCAAGGTGTAGATGTACGGAGGTATATGCTAACCCTGATTTTGAAAGATGTCTTCAACCGATGGCTTGAGCGGGTCAAGACTTTTAGAATACCAGTAGTTGACAAACCTTTTCCACTTTGCTGCATAGCAAGTGCTAGTGGTACCTCTGTGGGCTTCTTTAAGAATGTCCTTGCACTCCTGTGGGAGCTTTAGATATCCAAAATCCAAGGCCTCAGGTGTTAATAAATTGCTAGACTGAGATGCCAGGGTGTATGATCTTGCCCTGTTTCTGCATGAAAACGTCCAGCCTGTTGGGGGGCTTCTCGTGAGGAAAAAGAGATATCTCGAAACTAGGGGAGATCCATGGCTGCCTGGTACATGTGGGAGCCACGAGAGTGAGAGACTTTTGCTGAAGTTTACTTACCACGTACGGAAGGAGTGAGAGAGGAAGAAAAGCATTAGGCAAATATGTCTGAGCAGTTAATTCCTAAAGCATTGTCCATAGAATGTGGGTTTGGAAACCAGGTGTCAAAGTTTTGGCTTTGTGCATTTTCAAGAGTGGCAAATATGTCTATCTCTGGGAACCTCCAGTATTGAAAGTAAGGCAGTAGGGCTTGTGGGTACAGTTCCCACTCTGGACATGGTTAGGTCAGCAGGGTTGTTATCCACTCCCTGTAGGTACTCTGCAACGAAGTGAATGGGGGAGGAAGTGTCTAATGCCAAATCCTTTGCACCACTGCTGCTCAAAGCTGCAGTGAGTAAGAGCCACCCTCTTTCTGCAGGAAATACATGGTGGTGATGTCGTCTATCTTTACCAGCACTACCTTGCCAGGAAGTTTCTGGGAAAAGGCTTTTAGGGCTGGGTGGACAGCAAGTAGGTACCAGATTGTTGATGAAACCCCTGCTACATGGGTGACCAGAGACCCTAAACCTTTAAGCTGTGGAGATACACTTCCCAGCAAACTAGAGATGCATCTATGGTGATGGGAACTTGATGGATGGGGTCACTGAAGGGCCAGCCCTGCAACAGATTGTTGCTGTTCCACCACTGCAGACAGCGTTGAGTATTGACTCTTATCAACACTAGACCTTGTAGATGATCCTTTGCTTGTGACCTTTGTATTGAGAGGCATTACATCAACAGGCCCATATGTATCTGGGGAACCATGGCAATGCAGGAGGTCATCATCCCTTGTAAGCCTATCACTGTTCTAAATAGAAGAAAATGATTTGGCTGAAAATGAAGCAGAGGCTGCTAGGAAACTAGTATCCTTTGATGATTGGGATAGGCCTTGACAGTGAGGGCATTGATAATTGACCCCAGAAAGGGTTGTAGCTGTAGGGGGTGATGGTGAGATTTAGTGGTGTTTATTGTGAATCCCGAGCTGTGGAGCAAGGAATGGCAGGTTGAGTGTTTGCTAGACTCTACTGCCTGCCTGCGCTCTTGATCATCCAATCATCTAGAATTAACAAAACGTGAGCTCCTTTAGCTGAGGTTGGCGGTCATGACTGCTAGGATTTGGAAAATACCATTAGGGCTGTGGTGACCCAGAAGGACAGTACCTTGAATTGATAGTGTTATCCACATATCATGAAGCAAAGGTGGAGACGAATAGCAAGATGGGATGGGTATGTGTATGTGCAATTAGGCATCGTTCGCATCCAGGATGGTCATTAAATAATCTTGCTGCAACATGGTGATTACATCCTGCAGAATTGTCATATGGAAATGTTCTGAGAAAATGCACTTGTTTACGGGCATGACACTGAGGATTGGTCAGAGAGCTTTCCTTTTTGAGAATTAGAAAGTACAGTGAGTAAGCCTCTTTGCTCTGGTGTAGTAAGTGCGCTGGCTTTATAGTCCCTTTGAGTAGGAGTTTATATATGTGTTTTTGGCTGAGGTTTTCCACATTTAAGGTGTGTGCATGGGGTAGAATGCTTGGTGGGTTTGAGAGAAGCTCTAGGCAATACCCATGCTGAATGATGTCTAGAACTGGTCCTGGGCAGAGTTTGCAGAGTCGCGGTAAGCGGAGCTCTGCAGAGTGCCCAAAACTCAGACGTGCTACATGGAGTTTCGCGAGCGGCAGAATCTGGTACTTCACGTGGATTTTCAGTGCCAGGATTTTCTCCCTCGCTGTAAAATCAGTGCCAGCAGCATCACACGGGGGTGCAAGAGGGTGCTGCTTCTTTCTGCTGGTCAAATAGATTTTCTACTCCAGAGGAAGCTTCCTCAATGCGAGCGGCAGCTTTCTCTCTTTATTTTTATTTTTTTTAAATGTCTTTATTCTTCAACAAGTCAGCAATTACAATAAATAAATCACAGGTAGGGTTACACATGCCATGAAAAGGAAATGAGACAACCATAAAGAACTGGGAAAAGAATCACAACAAAAGACAGTAGATGTGTATGGAAATATCATTGTTCCTAATTCTAATCCAAAATGGAATGCTTTTTTACAGTATAAGACCTCATACAGATTCTAAGTTATTCAGAGCTTGTGTCCCCCTTGCATTTGCAAAAGTATTTTCCATTGCATATATCTCCTTCATCAGTATCCACCAATCATTAATATTCGGGGGGGTGTGAACTGATCCAGACTCGAGCAATCACCAATCTGGCTATTACCAACAAAATCAATAAAAGCCGATTCTGTCTATGACTAAACATGTCAGGCCCCAGCATAATATCCCTCAGCCTAGGGGAGAAATCAATCCCTAACTTCTGTGAGCAAATTTGGCCTAACTGGTGCAAAAAATCCTTACACTTAGGACATTCTACAAACATATGACTCATATTTGCAGCAAAAAGATCGCGTTTAGGGCATTTCGTTTATGTACTAGCTGACCCCATGTTGACCCATTTAGCTATTTTCTCTGGTGTGTAATACAGGATACATACAGTTCGGAACTGCTGAATTTGTAGGTTGGTTGCATACACAGAGTTCTTAACTACTCTTAGGCTTTGCTATATATTGTTTTCCGTAACCTTCTCCCCCAATATTATATGCCACTTATGAGCTAGTTTATTACTATCCCCCTTTCTAAAACTGACAAGCATCTTATACATACAGCTAATCATACATTTAGCTTTGTGCTGATGTAGTAAGTCCCATATCTATGACTTAGTTACATTAATCAGTTTTAGTTGCGTCAAAAAGAAACTCTTAATTTGAAGATATTTAAAAAACATATGCCTGGGTAATTTAAACAAAAATTAAAAATTTTCAAATGAAGAAAACCCCCCATAGTCATATAGATCCCCGAGTGTAGAGATACCAAAGTCCGCCCATTGTCTTGATGTAATATCTTGAAAAATCTCAGGGAAAATCGGGTTCCCCTACAACGGAAGTTTATCATGGTAATATGATAGATCACACATAATAAAGATAGCTTTCCAAATAAAGATAGTGTCCCGCATAGTCTTGAATTTAACACGTTTGAAATAGTTCGGATCAGTAGTTTTATATATATATATCAAACTATTTTCTGCCAATAATAATTGATGGAAGAAGGTAGTACATGTGGGGGTTAATAAACTCTGAAAGCGACCTATAAATGCGGACCAAAAATACATTTTAAAATCTGGAAAGTCTATACACCTCTGATCGAAAGGGCATTTCAATAAATTCGTGGCTCTACGTGCCTTCTTGTATCCCCATAAAAACTACTAAAAAGACCATCTGATCTTTTAAAGAAACCATTTGAAACCAGCAGAGGAAAAGATCTAAAGAGATACAGAAATTTTGGAAGTATTTTCATTTTGATAATATTGGCCCGACCTATGATACCAATAGGGAGCTTGTGCCATTTATTTAACTGAATAGCTGTTTCCTTTATCAATAGTTCATAGTTTGACGAAATTATTTGATTAATCTGTGGAGAAATTCTGACCTCTAGGTACGTGGCCCCAGTACATACCCCCCTGATACGTTCCCTAGTAGTAAAATTTACCAAAATCTGTGTTTTATGTGTGTTAAGTTTGTAGCCGGCTACAGCTCCAAATCTAGCTGCTGCTTTTTCTACTTCTTTCATTGCCCCAATTGGTTCAGTTGAAAATATAGCTACGTCATCTGCATAAGCAGTTAACTTTAGTAAGTTTATGCCTTGCCTTAGTGGTATTATTTGGGTGTTAGATTGTAATGAAAAAATAAGCGGTTCAATATAAAGGGCAAATAAAAGAGGGCACAGTGGACATCCCTGTCGCGCACAACGTAAAATCGAAAAAGTTTCAGATTGTGTTCCTAAGTACATTAGTTTTCTTTGTGGTTTTCCATATAGCTCCTGGACCCACTGTTTAAAGATTTTCCCCATTCCCACCTTTTCCAATACAGACCATAAAAACTTCCAATCAACTCTATCGAACGCTTTTTCCGCGTCTAAAAGCATCATACCTAGTTGAATTCCATTTTTTTCCGCCAAATCAAAAGCAGTAATAGCAGTATTAATATGTGCCGTAGTCTCTCTTCCTTGGATAAAACCATGATGATGGACTGATACAAGGTCTGACATAATTGGTGCTAATCTAGAGGCCAGAATTTTTGCAAAAATCTTTGCATCAGAATTAATAAGTAAGATAGGCCTGTAAGAGCCACACTCATTAGAAGGTTTATTTTTCTTTAAAAAAAAGACTATCCATGTCAAATTCCAAGATTCTGGTATAATACCATGATTGCCAATATATTGAATTGTCTCTCTAAATGGTTTGATTAACTGCTCTTTAAAAACTTTATAAAACTCCAAAGGTATAGAGTCTTCCCCTGTTGCTTTTCCCGACGGTAGCGCTGATATTTCTAGTAATATATCCTCATTACTGATATCTTTGCCCATAATGGCCGTATCTTCTTCTTTCAGTTTTGGCAAATATATATTTTGTAGATACTGTTGTATATTTTCCTCTTTAATTGTAGTTTCAGGGTGGTATAATTTCTGATAAAAAAAGAAAATTGTTCTAAGATCCCTTTTAGATCAGTATATGTAATCCCATTTGCTGCTTTTATTTCTTTGATATAGGTTTTAGCCCTATCATCGGCTACCTTATGAGCAAGAACTTTTCCCATATGCTCCCCAAACTCATACTGTAAAACACAATATTTATTATATCTAATAACCATTCTCTCCCTAAGTATCTTTTTAGCCGCCACCCTCATGTCAATTAAATTTCGCAATAGCTCATCCTGGTTAGGTAAAAAACACCGGAACGCATTTAAATGATCTTCCTCAGCCTGCCTTATAGTCGAGATAACCTCCTCTTTTTGATCTTGTTTTTTTTAATTTTTTTGCAATATATATTGTAATGTCGTCCCTCGAACAACTGCTTTCCAGGTGCCCCATATTATATTAGGAGTAGATGAACCCTTATTTTCCCGAAAGAAAAGTTTGAGCTGCCTATTGGTAGCCTATATATAAGTCTCATCTGTGAGTAGATATTTTAGAAATGTAAAGGATTTGTGAATCGGTTCTCCTGGTATGGCTTGAAATGTTACCATGAGGGGATTATTTTCTGATGTAATACGTGGGTATATCTTTATATCAGCCGTTGAAGCAATCCCATTTGACACCCAGGCCATGTCTATTCTTGAATATGATTGATGTGGAGATGAGTAATAAGCATATCCTGCAGTGTTAGGATATAAATATCTCCACAGATCCACCACCAGCTGTAACTGTCCCACCTCTACTATTGCTGCTCTTCTTCTAATCTTTCTGCGAGTAAATGTCTGTCTACTGGTGTCTATATTATAATCCATTATACAATTGAAGTCCCCCATAATCAGTTTCTCTCCCTCCCAGTTTAGTAGTTCCATATTTAGAGAGTCCAAAAATGACGGTTCATCTAAATTAGGACCATATGTACCACATATAATATACTTTTTGCCTCGTATTTCAACCTGGGCAATTGCCCACCTCCCAGCCCGATCAGTCATAGTTTTTAGTATCACACATCGAAATCCTTTTTACTTCAAAATAGCCACTCCCCTAATAGAACAAGACTGTGAGGTACAGACAATAGTTTCATAACCGAGTTGTGCTAATAACTTATGATCTATATAAGAAAGATGTGTTTCTGTTAATAGTGCAAGCTGCAGGTTATGTGTTTTTAATTCTTCCCTAACCAACTGCCTCTTTAGTTTACTATTTAGACCGGCAACGTTCCAAATAACACATCTAATTTTACTCATCATAAAAATATTTATTTCCCCCTTTAATGTAGCCCATTATTCTTTTCATATTGTTTTCCTCCTGCCCTGCTATAACCATATTCACTTCTTTTCTAGCTTACTTGTTGATTTTTCTTTCTCCATATTTTCACCCACCTTACCCTTCCCAGAACCTGCTTCCCAACCCACTCCCGTACCTTGGGAGAGGAATTACACCCATTAGAAAAGCTGCTAAGCCAGCAGCCAAAGGGAGACAGAGCAGCCCAAACACAACCTCCTCACCCGGAAACCCCACACCTAAAGCCGTGCAATTTTAGTAATCCCTTCATAATAATTAGTTTTAATATTCATTGCGGCTTAATGTTTCCCCCCTTCTCATGTTGCCATTTACTAAGAGCCTCCTTAGCCTCTTCGATTGTAGAAAAAAAATAGGTTTGACCACCTTTCAAGACCTTCAGCCGTGCTGGCTCTTGTAAAAAAAACCTGTGCATTTAAAGATTTCATAGGTTCTATTAACTGCCACATTAGCCATCTCCTATCCATAGAAACTTTACAAATGTCTGAGCGCACAAAAAAAGTAACAGTATCGATTGTTATGGTCCCAATCTATCAGATCTGGGAAAGCCTTCTGAAAAAGCAGTACCAAATATGCTTGAGGGTCTGCGCCCTCTTTCCCCTCTGGAATGCCAAATAGTCTCAAATTTTGCTGTCACTGCCGATTTTCTAAATCTTCCATCTTGATTTGCAGTACCTTAATTGAAGTATCATGAGTCTGTGTTTGTTCAACCGTCTGTGACACAACCTCCTCAGTATCTGCGATGAGTTGCTGAAGATCAGTTATTCTCTTACAAGGGAGTCAACTTTAGCTACTGCTGCCTGAAGAGCCTGTTGGATGCCTAAATTATCTGTCCTCAATTGCGAATAGTGTTCTTGAGCTTCTTGTCCCTGGTATTTTAGTGCTTGAAATAATAAAGCAAGTGATGGTTCTAGCCTTAAGTTCGAACTTAGATCAACTTCACCACCTTCCGCGCCAGAAGTTGGCATAGTGTTAGATGACATTGATTGCATGGGGGTGGTGTGAGCCGTGGGGGCAGGAGGAGCGGTGGCGATAGATGTAGTAGGAGCTATATCTGTAGCTTTACAGGTTATAATATCCTTATTGTAAAATATTTCCGTTGGGCTACTCCCAGAGAGTCGCGAAACCAGAGACTTAACCCCACCTTTTGTTTAGACCCAGTGGCGGAGGGAAGTGTCATTGAAGATCTCCCTATTACATGAGACACCACCCTGCTGATCAGATTTTGTCGGTGTTTTCTTGCTGTTGCCCCTTGGGTGCTTAGATTTTATGGTTATATTCTTTTTCTTAGTCCCTGACCTCGGTGTGGGTGTATTCTTTGTATTGGATTCTGCTTCTTTTCTAGCCTCAATTCGATTTTGAAGTATCTCCCCCTCCTCTGATGAGCTCATGTTTAACAGAGATTGAGTGCAATCAGTAATGTTGACAGTGTTACTCTCATCAGCCAGATCGTCAGTATCTTTTATAGTAATCATACCCCCAATGCTTTTTTCTATTTCTATTTCCACCGCTGGGCTAATCTGGGAAGTAGTTCCAAACATTTTGCTGTCATTAAGCTCTGAAGTCTCCTTATCTACTTCATTCCCCCCCTGCACTGAGGACTCAGCCCCCTGTTCTCCAGCAACTTCTCCCATGCATAATTGCTGGTCAGATATGGCCCCCATTAACATCACTGCAAGATCCTCATTATCACCATTTTCAGTAGGCAGACTTGAGGAGATCAACTCTGCAGCTTTTCCTGATCGTATCAACTGTAGTATGGGCTTACCAACTTTGAAGTTGTCGGCCCAGAGTCTTCCTTCCGAAATCCCTGCCATGGCCTCAATGTCCTCGTTCCGATTGTTCCGCTTCGTTTCCCCCGTAGCGGCAGGGGGTTGCTGCCTTCCAGCGCGTGTCCAGCGTGCCGGCGCTTTCAGCGGATCAATCGTAGGTTTGCTCCCTCTGTCTGTGATCGAGAACTCTATGTCGATCGCCGAACCTAACAAACGGAGCAGCCGCAGTCTGTTGAGCCGCCCGAGAACGCCAGCCCTGATGATGAGCGCGAGCGTGAATCACTGCTCAGTAAGTTTGTTGCAACCTCCCTCTTGTTTCTCTGTTGCCGCTCGCCAGCGCCAATAACACACGCTGGCGGGGTACAGTCAAGCCAATATGAATAAAGGGGGTTCTCCACGGCCTCAGCTTTCAAGTCGCATTAATTTTCCACAAGTTTCAAATAGCAGATCGCTGGGGTTTTTACAACCGGGTTCTTAGCGAGGGCTGCTCAGGGTGCCTGTCTTCCCGGAGGTGTCAACCCGCCATCTTGCTCCTCCTCGAGCGCGGCAACTCTATTCTCAATCGCGAGCAGCAGCTTTCTCAACGCGAACGGTTGCGACCAGCCGTGATCGCCCGCGTTCAGGAATCTCGCCGGGAGGTGGTCTAGCACGCAATTTCTTTCGCTCGTGCCTGCCAACTTATGGTTGGGGAGCCACGCAAGAGGAAAACCACAGCACGATGTCGCATTATGCAGCAATTAAAAGTGAGAACCGTGGACTCTGCTCTCAGACCAGGAGAAGATAAGAAAGAACCCACTTGTCTTGGACAGTCCCTACAGAAGAGATTGAGCTCCAATAAATCAGTGCTTTATTTTCTTCCAGCAAGGATTTCAGATAGTTGTTCAAAGGGCAATCGTAAAGAAAACACAATGTCCATCAGCCTGGAAAATAGCAGAAACACTGTTGCCCACCACTAACCGGGAAGGTGCAGGCCAAATGGGCTGAGCTTATGGGGGATTTGGCGCCAAAAAATGAGAACTGTGGACTATATATTTTTTAAGGAAGAAGGGGGCTATGTGGCCCCCTCATGGAGTCTTATTGGGCCTAAGGGATCCCATCTTTCGGTCTGCATTAATTCAACGTGGGTGACTTAGTGCCCACCCAGGGCGCCCACCATGTACAACGTTGTGGGGATGCGTGTGGAGCCACAGAGCCCTATGGCCATAGCTGACTCCCCGGATACCATGAGAGCCGGCCTTGCTCCATCCCAGAGGAAGCAGCAATTTAGCCTGCTCCATCCAGGAGGGAGCAATCTGTTGATCTCTTTCCCTGCCCATAAAAGTGTGGGCAGGGAAACAGGTCACAAGTCTGCTCCCAGCTGGTGGGAGCATTTTTAAAGCTCGTACTCCCAGGGAGCAGACTTTGTGTTTGCTCCAGTTTAACACAAGTCTCAAAATCACCACGCAGGAGCAAACACAGGTTTCCCTTGTGCATAGAAACTTTCTGAGTGATCTGTCAAGCGGGGGCTGAGAAGGGGGGGTCCAAAAAACAAAATCTACATGCATTTTACACAGACTTTTTAAAAGAAGCACTACCGCAAAAAACTCCTGAACAGTAGTAGTTTTTGAGATATGAAATATCAAAAATATTTGTGTGTCTGGAGGGTTGGATTCAAGGGACTCTCACAAAAGTCCCTTAAACACAAATTTGAAAAATAGAGCAGTCTGACTGGCCCAGAGGGCTTTTATTCCCTATGGCCATCTGGCACCAGCGAGAGTCAGACTCCTGCAAGAGCGAGCGCTATGACTGGCTGCCAGTAACATGAAGAAAAATGTTGCCCCCTCTGGGCCCAAAATACAAATTAATATAAGTACAAAAAAATCAGGCGTTTTGGCCATGATCCCATGGGACTCCCTAGGGATCTTGGCAAAAACACAAAAGTAGGCGGCTGTCACTTTTTTATAATATTTAGGGAGGGGGCGCGAGTAAGGGCCCTTTTCCAAGCAAGGGGGATTGGCACTCTGCCCCCCACCCCGAGCCTCGCCAAGCACAGCTAATTATCTCCCATATTACATCATTCAAGACATGTATAGGTGTCTTGTGGAGAAGCGTGGCTCAGTGGTTAGAGGCGGCAGACCCGGAAGCTGAGATCGGCCGTGGACCAGGGTTCGATTCCCCGCCTCGGCGGGTCTCGGGCTCAAAATTCCACGGAGTCGACAATTCTCGCTCCGGTGCCTACTCGACTCACGGGGTCACACTCTGAGACTCTGGGCAATAGCTTGCCTAATCTCCACTATGGCCCCTCGCGGCGGGATGTCTGGCTTTCACCTTGTGGATACCCAGCCGGGGTATCTCACAGGGGAATACCAGGACGGGTTCCCTAAGCAAGCGCCTTGAGACCCCTGGGTTAAAGTGTTGCGCTATATAAATCGAAACACATTTACATTTACATTTACATGTTATAGGACACCATTGATAACATCACTGCAACATTTGAAATGACATCTTTGATGACAAGACCGTGTAAGGGGTGAGAGTTATCGATATCTTTAAAACCGGGTTATAGTTACTAGAGATGACTGTAACTGGTGAATTTCAGGTTGTCTTTTAGTTTAAAACAATGCACTGCATAGGGTACCAGCGGTGCCCCGGGCATGTAAGTAAAAGTGTCTACCCAAGGCTGCAACATTGATTGAGAAACCCTGAGTGTGACAAAATACAACATGGCTCCCAGCCTACCACTGCAGCCCGGAAGGAGATTTCAAACTGCTAGTTCGCTTTGCCATTTAAACTAATGGCAAAGCCCTCACTTTATTTAACAAAATGTATGTCTCCCCTGAGGAAGGCCCATCAAGCCCTAGGCAGGGAGCTGTATATTATTAAGTAGCACATGTACTTTAATATGTCCAAACAGTAAAATCCCCTAATTGTTGTTTTTAATGTGGAAAGTGTAGTAGACTCATGGCAAGTACAGTTACAGGCTGACCCCTCAGCCCTTATAACTTATGAATGGGAATATTGAAGTTGGGACTCCAAGATTTCAAATGAATTGTGACGTTAAACCGACTGATTGCCCAAGTCAAATATAATGTCACTTTTAAGGAAAAGCTACTTTTAGAAAGTTGCAACTCTGTGGCTCAGTTCATCCGGTGGCCATCATTCACAGATGCGGGCCACCAGGAAGCCTTCTGCTTCTCTGGGGAGGAGTGCAAATGACTCCTCAACCCAGGAACAAATGAGGCCTGCCACACAGAGAGGTGTTACCTCCCCCTTGCAGAAATCCACACAGAGTTTTAGCCCAAGAGGTGAGCTTCAAAAGAGAAACCCCCTTTAATGGGCAAATAGCAACCCCCCGGTTTTTCCCTCAGCTCTACTCTGTTCAATGTCTACATGGCTTCACATGCCTACATCATCAGATCTCAAGGCATCACCATCATCCCCTAGGCATAGGGCAACCAACTCATCCTCTCCTTGATGGACAAGAAGCCCGCCACAAGAACCAACTTCAACAACTGCATGTTCCTCGTGGTGGAATGGATGAGGACTGCTTGAAATTAAACTCCGACAAGACTGAAGCAGTGGTTTTGTAAACAAGAGTTCCCCATAGGACATCATCTTGTGGGCAACAGAATTCGAACCCACACCTACACCCATTAACCACTCCAGAAATTTGGGGGATTAACCCAGACGACAAGCTCCACATGAAGGCACTGGTCAAAAAAGTAAGCACCGCCTGCTTCCACATCCTCCGAATACTCAAAAAAATCTTCAAGTGGCTCCCACAGAACACCAGGCCTAACATCATGCAAGCACTCATCACAAGCCGACTCCACTACATAAACGCACTGTAAGCTGGAATCTCCAAACATCTCCTGAACAGACTTTAGACCATTCACAACGCTGTCACCCTTATCACAGCATCCGCAACAGAGACATCGTTTCCCAGCCACACTCACTCACTCACATACACACCCCTCACTCACAAAGTCAAAAAAGGAGTTTGCCTATTCTCCTACATAGGAACAAAAACAAGGAACAGCCCCCAATAGCATATCAGAGCCTCAACCTTGATACTTAGGTTTCACAATAAGATGAAGTCCAGGATCTTTGACTAATGGGCTATGGGCCAAACCCTACACCCCTGCTCAAGCCCCAGGAGACCCTTGTGGCTATACAAATCAACATAACATAGTAATAAACTCAAGAGGGGCTTCCCCTTTATTCAGGTAGATGGGCTGGTGGCAAGAACAGAAAGGGAAAACCAGTAGTCAAACTGTTTTTTCCATAGATGTGTAGCCCACAGGTAACCACATTTCTTGGGTAGGAGTTCAAGCTCTCTACAGCAAAGGAAGGGTTCAGACATCTTGGGAGTATGCAGAATATTGCACTCTGGGATAGCTAGATACCACACATACCTGGAAGGAAATCATAAGGCGGGAGGGACCCTGGTAGTCCATTGGCTACTGATCCCATCACACGGGGGCACTTTCTAGGCTTAAACACAACATCTCAGACACCCTGAACCCCAGATCACATCTGGACAGGAGAGAGGTCAGAAGAACAATTGTTACTTACCTGTAAACAGGTGGTTCTCCAGTATAGGTGTCTTTCATAGATTCACATGCTTGAATATTCCCCGTCGTCGAAGTGGGAGTCACACAGTAAATAAAATAGCAATAGAATACTAATAACAAATGTATGTAAAAACATAACTCATAAAATATACACTAGAAAAGGTAGTAAATACCAAGACATAATTCCCACATAGGAATACATGGTAGAGAGAAAATACACTTGTAACACATTCCTGTCATTATGTTAGTCCAAAACACAGCCAATCAGGCGCAAGCACCCCTCCAGAACCTTCTCCTCAGAGCTCATTCCCACAAATTTCCGTAGCACAGGAGTGACAAAAGTGTCTATGAGGAGAAGCGAGCCTCTGAGGGGAGGAGGGTGGGTTGCATGTGAATCTATGAAAGACACCAATACTGGCGAACCACCTGTTTACAGGTAAGTAACAATTGTTCTTCTCCAGTATTAGGGTGTCTTTCATAGATTCACATGCTTGAATAGAATATTGAGCAGTAGTAGCCGAGCAAGGCCCAAATCAGCCATGCGAAGCATGGAAGAAAACTCAATGAGACATAATATAGTAATGCAAGTAATAATAACAATCATATAAAACCATAAAGGTGAAGGGAAGACAGAGGCTCACCTCAGTTAAAAAGATTGCGAAGCATTGCCTGTCCCACTGCTGCATCTGCTTCGTTGATGGCATCCAGGCAGTAGTGTCTTGTGAACGTGTGCCTGCTAGACCACGTGGCTGCTCTGCAAATCTGATGAAGCGGCACACCGGCAAACAGGGCAATAGAGGATGACATCGCCCTGGTGGAATGAGCCCTCACAGAAGACTGAAGAGGCTTGATGGCTTTCTGATGGCAGAAGGCAATTGCTCAAGAAATCCAACGTGCAATAGTTGGCTTGGTAACAGGACGTCCTTTGCGCATGCGTCCATAGGCAATGAACAGTTGATCGGACCTGCAAAAGGGTGCCGTCCTGTTGATGTAAAATTTCAGGCATCTTTTAATGTCAAAGGAATGTAAGCGTTGCTCTGCCGAAGATTGAGGATTGGCAAAGAAGTTTTTCAAGAAAACAGGTTCATTAATGTGAAAATCAGTGGGCACCTTAGGTAAAAATGTTGGATTGGTGCGAAGCACTACACAGTCCGATTTGAATTGGAGGAAAGGAGGCTTAATGGTGAAGGCGTGAACATCACTCAAGCGACGTGAGGAGGTCAGAGCAAGGAGAAGAGCTACCTTCCAGGTCAGAGACTTTAAATCCGCTTTGTGGATAGGCTCGAATGGCGCCTTCATTAGTTGTGTCAATACTACATTGAGATGCCAGGTAGGAGGAGGACGCCGAATGGGTGGGAACTTCCGGAATAGTCCTTTGAAAAATTGGCGAATGACTCTGGAAAAGCAGAGCGAGGAGGAGCCATCTTGACGGAAACGACAAAATGCCACCAAGAAAACTCTCACAGTGGAATGGGAAAACCCTGATTGAGCCAGTTGCAAAAAGAACGGTAGCAGCTGAGCCGGAGTGGAATGAATAGGATGGACATTGGCAGCTGCGCACCAATGACAGAATCCCTTCCACTTGAGCTTGTAAGTCTTAACTGTAGACGGAGCTCTGGCATGAGCGAGAATGTCTCTGCAGTCTGGCCAAATATTCAAATGGGCAAATTCAATGTACTCAGGTTCCAGGCAGTTCGGATGGCAAATCTGACCCTTGTCCATCGTGAGGAGATCCGCTCGAGGATGAAGGAGGATGGGCTTGCACTGGGAGAGAAGAAGCAGCTCCGAGAACCACGCTTGTCGGGGCCATCTGGGAGCGATCAGGAGAATGTGGCAAGGCTGTCTCCGCATCTTCCACAACATGCGAGGTACCAGCGGAATCGGAGGAAAAGCGTAGACAAATATATCGCAGCAGTTCATCAAAAGGGCATTCCCGCACTGTGGTAAATAAAGTATTACCCTGTCATAATTTCTATACGAAAACAAAGGGTCATGCATATAATGAGAGGCAGAGTCCGTGGTGTCCGATTCAAAAGGGCTTTATTTCAATAACTCGAGTTAAGGGAGAATCGGGTTCCATCACCACTAAGGTTCAGGAAGGGTCTTCTGAACTTTATTCACAGAGTACAATATTTATACATTCAATCTTGTACATAGGGAGGAGCGCTCAAGGCAGAGCAAGAAAAAGAGAGATAAGAGCATGTGGGCGTGTATGAGGGCGTACATGTGGGCATTCACTTGAGGAGTCATAGGTGAGTCATGGGTGGGTGGATGCATGGAGGGGGTCGCATGGCCAGCTGAAATCTTTGCCCTACTTGTGTGCGCAACTTGGTCATGACGTGCAATTGACGAGTAACTGGGGGAAGCTGGGGGGAGCTGACTTACGGTCTAGTAGAGAGGCCTTCAGTGTCAGGACGACCTGCACGTCTGGTATTATCTGATATCTTAAGTTTGGAGGATGTATTATCTCAAGCAAAGGTCGCTCAAGCAAAGGTTGCTCATCACCAAGAGCCGGTGTGGGCATATATTTCATATATTTCTTCGTTCATTGTGTGGGGGCCGTGGGCTTTCTAAGGATGTGAGCTCTGCAAATCACTTAAACGGAGACAGAAAAGCTAGGCCCTATCTCTGCAGACGGGTTCTGTTTACCTTCTTCACCAGGCAGGAATGTGATTCTATAGAGCAAGCAGATAACTGTTTTGCAAAATACTGTCTTGGCACCCCGGGCTGGGCCTCTCTCAGCTGAGCCAAAAGTATGCGAGGTCAGGGATACGTAGCTGAGCTGCAGCTCTCAGAGTGTCTGGAGGCATGAAACCTTAATTCGGGTCCTGGCTCAGGCTGAGCCACAAAATGGGTTCATCTCGATATATTAAAAGTGCACAATGCAAATACATGGGTAACATAGGCCTCAGTGCAGAATTAACGTTTCTTTCATGGAAGGCTTGGTAACTGACATCCTAAAGTGGGACGGAAATGCAGAGGCCTTATTATTGCAGGCATGAGAGGGAAAATGCATGGATGACTTGCAAGTACACTAAACGTGGGGTACACGCAGGGGACACATTGGCCATGTAAAATTTCATTTTCCTCATTCCCTCCTTGTCCCCTACTGTACCCTTCAGGACACATCTATATTCATGAGACCGTATATCTGATCATACAGCATCATTTGTTCATCTTTGATCTTTTGTATACGTGGATGGGGAACACAGGCAGTGGCACACAGGCCGTAAATCGTCGGGCCACACTGCAGACAGAGACAGCAGCCGAATATCATAAGCAGTATCATTCCTAGGAACGACAACACTTTCCATCCCCATGCTGATATTACACCCCAGAGCCAACCGGACCAAGTCCATGTGCCTGGGTCTTGATGTATATCATGAGCAATCTTGTGGAGCCTTGTTATTGCTGCGTACACAGATGGCGCGTTATTCGGAATGAAAACGCAGCAACTGGAGCCAATCACTCTACAAGCCCCGCCCCTATCTGCCAGGATGACGTCAAGAACAAGGCGGTTCTGAAGAACAACAAGTCGTATGGCAGACTGTTCCTGGGTCAAGTTCGCCAGGGCAGATGCAGTCTCATTTACTACTGCTTCTAGAGTTCTTGTTAACCTGCGTATGAGTTTACTGTTTTGGACGGGACCTATGAAGAAAAAGAATCCTCTGTTAAAATCTGTATATTGCTCCCAAGCTGTCTCAGTCTGATCAATCACTGGGGAATCGGTCTCCCTTTTGTGTCTAACATGCTCTAGTCGTGAATCTCTATGATAATGGGATGGGGCCAGAAAGACGGGTGGCAGCAGGAACGCTATATAGCATGTTCCACCCCAGTCTAAGGGCAGATGTACATATGCTGTCTGACCGCAAATGAAATAGGTATGGCGAGATGCTTTGAAAGACTTTCCTTTATCATTAAACTCGACTACAGCATTACACTCGCTGTGTCCCATATGTACTGATCCTTTCTTGCTAACACACAGATCACCTTTAACTGGTAGGACTGTAATAGTCGGTGGACCTGTATTTTGCTTGGGCTGAACATTCAGAATCATAAAGCTGAGGGAAGCATTTCCTTGCTTGTACTCTTCATTTTCTAGATCGGTCCCCTTCCTTTGGGGAAGACCGTCTTCGTCTGGAAAACATGCCTCATTCATTACTTTATTCAAATTACCCCATATCCAGTCATCCTTGTAAACTGTGGACTTTCTGTCTAGTGATGACATTAAGGCAAACCATGCTCCGCACAAACCATTGTGGGAGAACGGAAAAGGGAAGAAGGGCAGAACTCCCTTTGTCTTTTGATAAGGTGGCAGTTGGCCACATACCCAGCAATCTGTTGCATTGCTGGTCTGATGAGAACGGTGCAACATTCGAATGAAAGTATTGTTGCGCAGGGCTAGTCGATATGACAGTTCATGGGGAGGCAGATCACTAAATGTATGCTCTACAGTGTCATTAATGGAAAAGTGTATATGTGAGGCAATAGGAGGAAAGAAAACATGTAGTATTAAGCTGATACATATTATAGTGATGCACAGAAGAGACAGAAAAATCAGAGTTACTATACATCTACTGCGTAATATCTTGCAGTATTTTTCTTTCATTTTGCTCTTTTTACTGTTATGGCTGTTATGGTCTACGATCTTATACATGTCAGGAACCTGTCTAACCGATTCACCACCTAGTGGACTTAAACAATTAAACGCTGTCTGACTTTCTAGATCGTAATTTGGACCTGTACTCTTGCTGCGGAGTCTTTTCTAGCAAAGGGGGCTTAAAGTCTGTACTGTCTTTGTTCTTTACCAAAGTTCCAGAATCTCCAAAGTACTTTTTACAATGATGGGCATGGAGCCATCCTTTTCTTCCTTCCACTTTGATGGCTGTCCTCGTGGTCAGTAACACTAATTTCGGTGTCTTCCAGCGCGGCTCAAGGGGACTTGATCGATTAAAGTTCCTCACGAAGACAAAATCTCCAGGGACTATGGCATGCTCCTTAACCTGGGTGTTGTCAAGGAAGGCGGCGGCAACCTGTGAACGACAAGAGAGGAGTGCAGACATCAAGGAAGCCAGGTAATCTGTCAGCATGTTACTGTCAACATCAGTTATTTTCTTAGGCATAGGTGTACCCCACATATTTGGCGGTCTACCGAAAACCACTTCATACGGAGATAGGCCTGTTCTGGAATGGGCTACCATACGCATGTAAAAGAGGGCAACCGGCAAGGCTACCATCCAATCCACGCCTTCTTCTGCACAGATCTTTGCTAGTTTCGTCTTTATTGTCTGATTATGGCGCTCGACAAGGCCTGCTGCTTCAGGGTGTCGTACACAATGAAACTTCCACTGATATCCTAACAGAAGGGACACTTGCTTCATTAATTCAGAAGAAAAAGGCTGACCATTGTCTGAGTACACGACACGGGGCAATCCATATCTCGGGAAGAACTCTCGCACCAATTGCCTGGCTGTTGTCACAGCAGTATAATCTGGGACTGGGTACGCTTCTGTCCATCTAGTTAGTGCACACACAACTACCAGGACATACTTGTAACCTCTACATCTGTCCATTTGGATATAATCCATCTGGAGGACCTCAAAAGGGTGGTCAGGAGGATGAAATCCGCCTTGTTCCACCGGAATGCCTTTACCTGGATTGAACTGGCAACAGATCATACAAGTTTTAACTTTTTGCTTCGCTGCTGCACGCAGGTGCTTGTTAAACCAGATATTCTATAAGCTGTCTAACATTGCCTTCTCTCCCAAGTGTGCTGGACTATGTGCTGTGTTTATGATCACTTGTACCATGGCATCTGGAAGAAACCATGTAGCTTTGCCTTTAGTCATCCAACCTTGGTCAGTCTGGACCCCTCCTTGTTCAGTCCATTTCTTTATTTCATCTGAAGTGGCATGTGTCTGTATGTCGAGTACATCTTGAGAAGGATCCCTGACTGTCATACTTTTTGCCAATAATGGTACCTCTGTCTTTGTCGTGTTTGTTGGTGTCTGGGCTGTAAGTTTAGCAGTTCGGTCTGCCAGGTCATTACCCTGGGAAATGGTGTCTGTAGCTTTGGTGTGTGCTTTGCATTTTAGGATAGCTATGGCTGCAGGCAAATGTATTGCTTCTAACAGGGCCTGTATAAGCGGGCCATGCTGAATTTTAGTCCCATGGGAGGTCAAGAAACCTCTCTCCCTCCACAGGACTCCGAAATCATGAACTACGCCAAATGCATATTGTGAATCTGTATAAATGTTCACTTTCAAGTGCTTAGCTCTTATGCAGGCTTGTGTCAGAGCGATGAGCTCTGCTGCTTGTGCTGACAGTATGTCTATTCTTTGTGTCTCTATGACTTCAGTAGCAGTGGTCACGGCATATGCTGCCACTAACTCTCCTGCACTCGTTCTCATGCATGAACCATCTACATAAAGTGTCAGGTCAGGGTCTGTCAGTGCAATGTCTGTCAGGTCTTGTCTTGGTTTCGTCACTGTATTCATTATTTCCACACAGTCATGTGGTGCGGTGTCTACTGTACTCGAGGGCAAAAGTGTAGCTGGGTTAAGAATGTTACATCGTCTGATTTCTATGTGTGGCTGAAATAACGTCAGTTCATATCCTGTCAGTCTCGCTACGGTCAAGTGTTGTGTCTGTGTCCTGTTCAAGAGAACTTCCACTGCATGTGGTACCTGTACTATCAGGGGGTGTCCCAGCACTATGGAGTCACTTTGTCTTATGGCTAGGGCGGTTGCTGCAACTGATTTCAGGCACGCAGGCAGAGCCTGGGCCACTGGGTCGAGTCTACTAGAAAAATAAGCACAAGGCTTGTGCTTTCCTACTTGATCTTGTGTGAGGACAGATAGTGCTGTTCCATCCTGTTCAGTCACAAAAAGTGTAAAGGGTTTGCTGTAACAAGGAGTCGCTAAAACCGGCGCTTGACATAAGGCTCTTTTTAATTCTTCAAATGCCAAGGTATGTTCTTGTGTCCAAGGGAGGACAGTCGAAGACGCTGCCTCCTGTCTGCCTCCTGTGTTGTCAACTGTATGAGTGGTTTGGCTAGATAGGCATACTGGGGAATCCATTGTCTGCAGTATGAAGTGAGGCCAATGAAGGCCCGTACTTCCTTTTGTGTCTTGGGCTGTGAAAGGTTAGCAATTAACTGAATTCGTTCTTGTGTCAGCTGTCTACCCCTCTTGGACAGCAAGTGTCCAAGGTACACCACTTGCTGTGCACAGAATTGTAACTTTGAAGGGGACACTTTGTGCCCCTTTTCTGCCCCTTTTCTGCCAGAAAGTGTAAAACTGTCAGTGATGCATTTTCGCAGTCTGGTTCTGATCGTGCTGTAATTAGGATGTCGTCTACGTACTGGAGCAGTGCAGTGTTGGTAGGCATGTTAATACTGTCCAGCTGTCTCTTTAATCCTTGGCTGTAAATGCTAGGACTCTCTGTAAAACCTTGGGGAGCTCTCGTAAATTTAAAGCTGCGTCCATTTAAACTGAATCCGAAGAGATACTGGCTATCTGGATGAATGGGAACACTAAAGAAAGCATTCTTCAAGTCAATGACTGTAAAGAACGTTGCTTCAGAATCAATAGCAGTCAGTAATGAAGAAATGTCTGGGACCACTGGGTATTGAGGGACTACACATTTGTTCAATTCTCGAAGGTCAACAACTAGTCTGTAAACTGGTGGTGCATTAGGGTCTGTTCGTTTAAGGATAGGAATAACTGGCGAGTTACATACATTCGAGTCAGTCTCCACTACCACCCCATGTGCAATGAGTTCGTCAACAATTTTCAATAAGGCCACTACGGCATCAGGTGGTAACTTGTATTGTCGTATACGTGGTAGTACTACTCCTGCTTTGAGTGTGACACGGTGTGGTGTTATGTTCATGTAACCTACATCAGTCGGACCTTGTGCCCATAGGTGCTGTGGTACATTCTGGAGTCTGTGATCAAAATCTGTCAACACATAATGTCCTTTAAAATCACGTAAGAACAATCGCACTCCTTCCGGAGAACAACATATAACTGCTCCTAGTTCTTTTAATGTCTTTATACCAAGTAAGTTTTCTGGACATGATTTAGTAAGTAGCAAGTCTGTGGTACGTGACAATGGACCAACCCCTAGGGAGACTGGTTTCGATACTTCATTAACAATAGGCTTTCCTGAAAATCCCAGGGAAACATTCTGTGAGCCCGAGAGGGGTGCCCCTGGAACCTCGTCATGACTGATGGTAGTTCTGCTCGCCCCTGTGTCAATCAGAAATTTTCTGTCTTTTCCCAATACACGACTATGTACATAGGGACCCTCTTGATCTACAGGAACCTCAATAAGGGGCAAGCCAACTTCCCTCTCAAGGCTGTTTCATGAGAATGCTTGATATTCTGGATAGTCTGACTGTGTGTACTGATACATTTGCTGTGTGGCATGAACAGGCGGTGGTGGGGGTGGAAAATTCGCTACTGTCTGTTGTGTGCTCTGTGGGGTGCTATTTTGCCTAGGAATGTGTGGTCGTTCTTTTGTCTTGCCTGTAGCTATATTGTGTTTCAGAACAGCACATTCATTTACATAGTGACCTGGTTGCTTGCAATAATTACAGTTCCCCTTGACAGGTGTCATGCCATTTTTGTTCGCGTTTGCTGGTACCGATTGGGCAACCAGCACCTTCATTTTTGTCTCTTTCATGCGTCTCTTTTCCTGATCCTGTTCTTCTCTAATCCTGTTCTGGTGATATTGTAGCATTTGCAACATTTGGGAAGGGCTGTTTGCTTGCCAAGTACTCTCAACCTTCAGTACTCTATTCTTGATCTGGGGTAAGGAATTCTCTACTAATTTGCTTACGAAAAGATGTGGATATGACTCACTACTGGGCTTAAGGCCACTATTAATGGCAAAGCATTTCTCAAATCTAGAATAGAAATCACTTGTGTCCTCGTCTGGTTTCTGTTTACAGGCTGAAATAGCATCCCAATCTTCCTTTTTAGTAGTCAATAGTCTCGGCAAAACCTGTATTAGGAGTTCAGGTAGTTCTCTAGCTTTGTCCCCAAGACCAACCCCCGGAAGCCTGGCTTTATCCTCTGTTTCCAATTCTGCCCAACTTAACTTTTTCTCTCCCACCTCCCAGTCTTTTTCCTTAAGCTTTTCGTAAATACCTGCAGGCAACAGTACTTTCAATAGTTTCAGAATGTCAGCATACGTATAGTCTCCGATGCGGAGAATGTCTTTTAATTCTCGGTGAAACCCCCCCGGGTCCTTATCATGGCAGGGCAGCATCTTTTTCATTTCCAGTATTTCTAATTTCGTCAAGGGGGTGTAAACATACACTCGTTGAAGCTCACCAGTTGCATTTTTGACGGGATGTACCTCTCGTAGGGGGTTCTGTCTGTCTATGTATAGGTGCTTTCTGTCGTGGTGTGGGGCGGGAAACATGCATGTGGTCAGAGAATTTAAGTACTTATGTCGTTGATCCAGGATCACATTAATTAAGTCAGTACCCAGGCCTGTCCATCTTTCTAGAAGTATGTCGTCCAGTAATTTATACAATGGACCGGGATCAGAATATTGGCTCTCATACAACGTTATCAAATGTTGAACCATGTAAATACCGGCCAAACGCTGTTCGTTCGGCGGAAGGCTCAAGAAAGTTTGAGCCACTATATCATTACTATATATATTGGAATTGGACACCCACTGGGTGGCTGACCGGGCCAATTCCTTTTCGTGTGGGGTGTGGGAACGTTCGCTCTCTATCCGTCATTTCAGTGCCTTTTTAGTAGCTTGGAATAGATTTTCAAGGGAATATCTTTCTTTTATAGCCTGTCCCTGTTTACTGTAATCGAGGCACTTGGGCCTGTCAAACTGTTGGGCCTTGCCTACATAATTCATCTTGTCCTGTTCCTCTTCTAACTCTTCCGTTGATGACCCACTCTTCTCGTCAGACTCTACTCTGTGTATCGCTACTATTTCCTTTCGTATTTTCTTTGTCATGCTATCTGTCCCTGTTTATCATGCCGACCGGCATCTATGTTATCACTCCATTCTAACAAACCATGCTTTACATCTCCGTCTCCTTCGTCTTGTTCCCTGATCAGGCAGTTAATCATAAAACGTAGGATGTAGTTCTTAACCCCTACCTTTCTGTGTTCCATGGCCTCTTCTATACACTCGGGTCCCTCCCCCGTTCTAATGAAACGGTATATTTTATCTAGGTGTTCTTTCATGTCTGGTAGTGTGACCAAATAGTCGACGGCTTTTCTTAGTCTTAGTGAAAACACGAGCATTGAACCCTTTCCTGGTACTGGATCGTATATACAGCGGGCGATTGCTACATCTACAGTAAACTTATATAGCGTTGACGTTCGCGTTGGCGTTAACGTTGGCGTTGGCATTGGCCCCCCTCCCCCTACTGCCCCTGGCCCTACGTCGTCTTTCACGAACTGATGGAGCTGTTGGAGCTGAGCCGCTGATGGGGGCGGAGGGAAATCTGCGTTTACATAGTCCGGTGCGGGCTCCTCTAATAGGAGGAAATAAAAGCCTCTGAGGCTGTCGTCTTTTTCCTACGTACCCTAAAGGGTACGGGTGGTGGCGTTCGCGACCTACAGGGTGTTTCTGAGGGAGTCACTCTAGCTAGTTCTTCTGAGAGGACGGGATAAATACCAGTAACTACAGCATTTCTTTCTCTATCAGCTTGTTCTGCCTTGACCCGTTCCCCCTCCTCCCGCAGTTCTTTTCTTTGGCTTTTTCCGCTGCTTGTTTACTTCTCTCTGCTTGGTGGAATTCTTTTTCTGTTCTCCTATGTGACTCTTTGCGCCATAACTCAATGGCATCTTTCTGAGAGGGTCTTACTTTCCTTTTCCATAGCGCTTCCTCTACTTTCATAATGCATTCAGAATCCCACGTTCCTGAGGCAGGCCATCTGTACTTTTCCTCTAAATCCTTCGTGTAATCTACCCATAAGTCTAAAAACAATACGGCATCTAGCCCGTGCTTATTGTACATGTAATGACCAGGTGTGTCTCTAGGCGGGATGTTAACTGACTCTTCGAGTATGCCTTTCCTAGTCCCTATCTGACGTAATTTCGAAAACAGTGGCATGTTGAAACCAACTCAGGTTACAGATTCAATGAAAACACAATACACACAAAAATACTCTGACTGAAACAATCATTCACACTACAACACTAAAACATTAAAACAGATACAGTTTGACTAGATACATGTACTTGAAAACAGTTAACATTATGCACTGGAATACAGTACAACCATACCGGTCTCGTAAAGAGACACGTCTTTACCGTGTCCACGTTTACCGTGGACCCGTCTTTACCGTGTTTGTATGAACGAACACGTCTTTACCGTGCCCACCGAAATGGACCCGTCTTTACCGTGCTCGTATAAAGAGACACGTCTTTACCCAGTTCAAATAAATGAACCCGTCTTGAACTTTATGCGTTCCCCATAGTGGTACTCACCGGGAAGCAGAACTTGAAGGCCTCGGAAACTTGATACTGCGTGAACTTGATACTGCGCATGCACCGCGGAACAGGTGGACCTTCGGAAACCTCGGACCTTGCTCTCTCACGGGTTGGGCTCTGGTTGGGATGATCCGCGATCCTCACCGCCTCGTGTGGATGCCTGGTCGCAGTCCGTCTCCTCCGTGGGCCTGAGGGAGTAAGCAGGAAATCCCGCTGGCGTGTACACTTTGAAGTCCGTCACGGCTGTAGAAGGGGGCAAGGGCTGGACCTACATCTCCGGCGCGTGGGGAAGGGGATTTGTCCCTATTCGGGCGCCAGATTTATGTGGTAAATAAAGTATTACCCTGTCATAATTTCGATACGTAAACAAAGGGTCATGCATATAATGAGAGGCAGAGTCCGTGGTGTCCGATTCAAAAGGTCTTTATTTCAATAACTCGAGTTAAGGGAGAATCGGGTTCCATCACCACTAAGGTTCAGGAAGGGTCTTCTGAACTTTATTCACAGAGTACAATATTTATACATTCAATCTTGTACATAGGGAGGAGCGCTCAAGGCAGAGCAAGAAAAAGAGAGATAAGAGCATGTGGGCGTGTATGAGGGCGTACATGTGGGCATTCACTTGAGGAGTCATAGGTGAGTCATGGGTGGGTGGATGCATGGAGGGGGTCGCATGGCCAGCTGAAATCTTTGCCCTACTTGTGTGCGCAACTTGGTCATGACGTGCAATTGACGTGTAACTGGGGGAAGCTGGGGGGAGCTGACTTACGGTCTAGTAGAGAGGCCTTCAGTGTCAGGACGACCTGCACGTCTGGTATTATCTGATATCTTAAGTTTGGAGGATGTATTATCTCAAGCAAAGGTCGCTCAAGCAAAGGTTGCTCATCACCAAGAGCCGGTGTGGGCATATATTTCATATATTTCTTCGTTCATTGTGTGGGGGCCGTGGGCTTTCTAAGGATGTGAGCTCTGCAAATCACTTAAACGGAGACAGAAAAGCTAGGCCCTATCTCTGCAGACGGGTTCTGTTTACCTTCTTCACCAGGCAGGAATGTGATTCTGTAGAGCAAGCAGATAACTGTTTTGCAAAATACTGTCTTGGCACCCCGGGCTGGGCCTCTCTCAGCTGAGCCAAAAGTATGCGAGGTCAGGGATACGTAGCTGAGCTGCAGCTCTCAGAGTGCCTGGAGGCATGAAACCTTAATTCGGGTCCAGGCTCAGGCTGAGCCACAAAATGGGTTAATCTCGATATATTAAAAGTGCACAATGCAAATACATGGGTAACATAGGCCTCAGTGCAGAATTAACGTTTCTTTCATGGAAGGCTTGGTAACTGACATCCTAAAGTGGGACGGAAATGCAGAGGCCTTATTATTGCAGGCATGAGAGGGAAAATGCATGGATGACTTGCAAGTACACTAAACGTGGGGTACACGCAGGGGACACATTGGCCATGTAACATTTTATTTTCCTCAGCACGACCCGCCGTGGGGATGCCAACTTGCTTAAGATGGGCATTTCCGGTTCTCTGGGGTTGCAATGAGATCCAAGGACGGATGACCCCACCGTCGAAAGACTAGGTCGAGAGTTGGTTGATGTAACTCCCACTTGTGGGTCGACAACATGGATCTGCTGAGGGAATCCGCTAGGATGTTGGAGATGCCTGGTAGATGAACAGCGGTCAGGGTAACCTGGTGACGGAGTGCCCAATCCCAGATCGACTGAGCCAGCCGAGACAAGAGAGGAGATTTGGTTCCGCCCTGCTTGTTGACATAGTACATACTGGTTGTATTGTCGGTTTGGATAAGCACCGATTCTCCCTGGATCAGAGGATGGAACGACTTGAGTGCAAGAAAGATGGCCATCAACTCCAGCCTGTTGATGTGCCAAGAGCGTTGAAGCAGAGTCCACTTGCCTTTTATAGAGAGCCCTTGAAGGTGTGCACCTCATCCTTCTAAGGAGGCGTCCGTTGTCAGAGTGAGTTCTGGAGTGGTGGAAAGGAAAGAAGACCCTGCTTCAAAGGTTGGATGGCTGCGCCCACCACTTGAGAACCGCCTTCATGCGAGCCGTGACACTGACGAGGTCGTTGAAGGAACCAGTGACCTGACGCCACTGTCCGTCCAATTCTTCTTGAATGGGGCGAGTCCTTAGCCTGCAAATTGGGATTAGCGAAATGCATGATGATGCCATCCCCAGAAATGACTTCAAGATCCGGACTGAAAAGGACTGTTTAGCACGAATTAGAGAAGCTAAGTGGAGAATCTTCCGTTGACGCTCGTGAGAGTCAAATGCTTTGGCTAGTGACGTGTCTAAAGTGGCTCCTAGAAAGTTTCTGAAGAGCTGGGTCGACCTGGGACTTCTCGACATTGATGGAAAGGCCGAGGGAGCAAAACACGTCCTGACAAAGTTGACTGTCCCGAAGGAGCTGGTTGCGAGACTGTGATTTGAAGAGGCAGTCGTCCAGGTATGGAAAAATTTGGACGCCCTGGAGACGCAGGTAAGCCACCACTGGAGCTAACACTTTCGTGAAGACACGAGGGGCGGAGCGTAGGCCCAAAGGCAGCACCCTGAACTGGAAGTCTCTCCGTCCCACCCGGAAGCGCAAGTACTTCCGATGCTGTGGAAGATTTGGGACATAAAAGTAAGTCTCCTGGAGGTCGATGGTGGTCATGAAGTCGTCCTTGGAGAGAAGACGCAAGATCTCTACGAGCGTAAGCATGCGGAAGGATTTGCTTTTGAGATACTTGTTGAGTGCTCGCAAATCCAGGATCGGAAGCCAGTCTCCTGTCTTCTTGAGTATAAGGAAAAAATGAGAATAGAATCCCCTCCCCCTTTGAGACTTGGGAACCACTTCGATGGCACCTTTTTGGATCATAATACGAATTTGCTGGAAAAGCTCTTTGAGGTGGGCCACAGGCGGGCCAGACGGAGGAGTGGGAGGAGGAATTTTGATGAACTCCAGAGCATGGCCCTTTGCCACAATGTCCAGAACCCAACGGTCCGAGGTGATTGAGGACCATTGAGAAGGGAACAGGGAGATTCGACCTCCAACTTTTGGGGGGAAAAGGCAAGTCATTGTCTTTTGGAAGTGGATCCTCTATAGGAAGACTTCCCTCGGTAGGATTTTGAAGACTGCTGACGGGAGGACAGCTGTTGTTGGGAAGAATATCGCTGATTACCTTGGTTGTAGGAGCGGTATTTAGTGGATCCACTTCGAAAAGTAGAAGAGGTGCTGCGTCCGCGTGCACCACGAAAAGGCTGCTTACGGAATTGTAAAGTTCCTTAAGAACGAGCAGTGTCAGTGTCCTTTTTGATTGTCTGCAGTGTCTCGTCGACATGCGCACCAAAGAGTGACTCGCCGTCATACGGCACATCCAAGATCTTTGCCTGTACCTCCTGGCGAAAAGAGGTGGAACATAACCAACCTTGCCGTCGCAAAACAGCTGCCCCTGCAAGCTGACGGAAACCAGTACAAGCGATGTCAACAGCGCAGTCTATAATCTCTTCCGACGTTTTCACTCCTTCTTGAAGAATTTTCAAGGCTTCCGCTTTGGAGGGCTCCGGAATGAGGGCCACAAGGGCAGACATGTCTGACCACATCTGTCGGTCGTAATGCCTCAAAATGGCTAAAGCATTCGCCACCCTCACCGTAGTAGAGGCCATTGTTGAAAATTTGCGCCCAATAGCATCAAGGTGACGACCTTACCGATCAGGAGGAGCCGTAATGGGAGAAGTCGGGTTTCTGGAGCGATGCTGAGCAGCCTGGGTGACCACCGAATCTGGTTTAGACTGCACAATCAGGCACGCTGGGGAACCAAAGGGCGCTTTATACTTTTTCTCAAGGCGAGGCAGTTGCGCCGGAATGGAATTTGGCGTTTGCATCAATTTCACCCCCTCATTCCAGATGAAGTCGATGATGGGGACTGTATGTACTTGTTTAAACGGTTGATTTTTGAAGTCGTAGAGTAAACAGTCCTCCTCTCTTTGGACTCTTGGCAGCTTAAAGCGTTGAGCCGCTCTATCCATCAGTTGATGGAAACTCGCAATGTCCACCGGAGGTGAATCCCCTGGCGTCACAGGAGGAGGGGACGGCGTCTGAATTTGGTAGTCGTCCGACTCAGCCATAGGACTCTCGTCATCATCATCATCGTGAACTTCACCATCCTCACGTTCTGGTTGAACATCATCCTCTTCATCGGCATACACTGTAGTGTGTATCTTACGGACGTCTGAACTTGAGGAGAAGGCATTGGTGGTTGTGGTAGCTGAGCAGCTGCAGGAGCTGCAGGAGCCGCAGCAGGTGCAGGTGTTGAAGGCACTGGCGAACCCTGATGAGGTGGCGGCAAACGTCTGTTTTAATCCTCCAACATGTGCTGGATTGGGGAGATGAGCGACAGAGGCAGTGTTGCAGTAGGAACCTGCACGGAATGTTCCTCCTCCTGAAAATAATGTTCCTCATCGTCCTCACCATAGTCCTGGCATTTAACAACTAAATCAGAAGGGCTGCGTGCCGCCCTGAAGGTATCAACCACAACGTCCTCAGAACCAGCGTCCTGTTCTGAACCTGTGGCAAACAAGGGCGAAGGAGGCTGTGGGTCACATTGGAATGGACAGCTGGTCTACAGGCATCTGGCGATGTTGGTGCAAAGGGTTGACGGTGGAAGAGCCAGACCCGGAGTAAGAAAGCGGCACCATCGGCAGCGAAGCAAAAGAAGATGCAATCGTCATCGACGAAGTCGTCGTCGGAGCAGACGATGATGATGGCATAGGCGTCGACGGAGCCGTAACTGAAGGAGCTGCCGTCGACGGAGCTGCCGTCAACGGGAGCATCGTCGACGGTGCAGCCGTCGACGAAGTCGTTGTCGATGAAGCTGCCGTCGACGGAGCACTCGTCGATGGGGATGACGACGAAGAGGCATGTTTAACAACTTTCGCCGATGAAGATTTTGCTAACGGCAAGAGATTCCTCTTCTTCGACGATGAGGTGATAGGTATCGTCGACGAAACAGTCTTAAAACTGAGGGATACCTTCATTGACATGGATGACGACGATGTTGCCGTTGACGAGCCAGAAGCAGATGTCGTCGTCACAGTCGCCGTCGACGAGCCGGAGACGGCAGATCTCGTCGTCGGGTCGATCGTCTACCCTCCCGTCCACGATGTGACATGTTTTTTGGCAGAAACATGATGGGAAGATGCAGCAGACGCCAGAGAGTCCGATCTCCTGGGTGTAGACATAGCAGGAGGAGGTGAGGACACGCAGGAGCCACAGAGAGAGAAAGTTTTTTCTTTTTCAAGAATGGAGAAGGCGAATCCTGCACACTGCTACGTTTAGAGGCTGCTTTAGATGGTCCTGACACCAGGATTTCTGCGTCAGAAAGTGCCGAATCCTTGTCTTTAAGTCTTTGGAGCCAAAGGAGGAGACAACCTTTCCTGTCTTTAAGAGTCTTAGTTGAAAAGGTTCTGCAAATTTTACATTTGCCAACCTCATGGTCGGGGTAAAGACAGTGAATGCACTTCTTGTGGGGATCTTCAGAGTAAAGCTGCAGCTTCCCACAAGAAGAACAAGGTCTAAATAAAGACTTCTTACTTGAAGACATGTTGGAAAACACAGGAAAACCAGAAGAAGCTAAAAAAACTGAGCAGAGCTCAGGGAGACTGCCTTCAAACGACGTGCGGTAGAAAATCTGAGGGAATGAGCTCTGAGGAGAAGGTTCTGGAGGGGTGCTTGCGCCTGATTGGCTGTAGTTTGGACTAACATAATGACAGGAATATGTTACAAGTGTTTTTTCTCTCTACCATGTATTCCTATGTGGGAATTATGTCTTGGTATTTACTAACTTTTCTAGTGTATATTTTATGAGTTATGTTTTTACATACATTTGTTATTAGTATTCTATTGCTATTTTATTTACCGTGGGACTCCCACTTTGACGACGGGGAATATTCAAGCATGTGAATCTATGAAAGACACCCTAATACTGGAGAAGAAGGACTGCCCTGCTTATCCCTGGACCTGGAGAGATAGGCTGCACCAACCGCTGGACTTCACCTGCTGCTACTTGGGCTAATGAAGAGAGGACTGAGACTGTGGTGCCTCGCTCCTGGAAAAGATGCTCCAGAGCCCCATACAGAAAAGGTGAACTCCAAGAGTCAGTCGGCTGACTCACTCTTACAGCATAGGGGTCATATAAGCTGAAACAGCCTGTTCTGGCCAGACAGGAGCCACTTCCAAAGAATTGCCACTGACCGCTGAAGTGCAGCCAAGAAGCTGCTCAAAAGTTGCACCCATGTCTGTCCGACCCGAGGGAGTCATCAGATTGCTGATCGGTCACCCAAGAAGAACACTAGCATTTGTTTAAAAACACTGGGCTGGCTCTGTCACCACTGGACTTCTACGGACTTTGAGGGAATTTCAGGGACTCAAACTCCTGTGACCAAAGTCTCCCACCTCAAACATGGGCCAAGAAACAATACCAGAAAGACCCAGGTCAACGGCAAAGCACCCAGAGTATCTTTCAGCATGCTGTAGCCTCAGCATCAGGCCCACTTCATTGAAGTCTATAGCGTTCCTTGCATAAAGTATGGAACTAGACTCCAGACTGTTGTGGTGTCCAAATATTTCCTACCGCACCCCCTTGCCCTTCTCCCTGTCGGATTTGGTCGCCAAGTCCGGGTCGCAGTAGTAAAACACAACTCTTTCAAACTTTTCTAAAGTTTTAACATTTTACTGTTACCTATGCTTGTTTGCACCTGCAGTGATTCACATTTACTTACAAATCTATATCTCTGTAACCCTCTGGTGGCTTTTGCTCATCTTGGTGTCTAAAAATTCATAAAAATATTATCTTATTTTATAAATTGGTGTTGGATTTGGTTAGTGTTGTGGGACTTTCTTATTCTGGTAGTTGGTGCATCTTAATGCTTTACACTAGTTCCTTTGCTGTCTTGCTGTTTGAAACCACAGCTACCCAGGGCTGAGCAAGCAGTTTTACAAAGAGCATGACTGTACCCAAAACCCGGCCCCTCCCTGAACCTCAACATTTCCCAGGGATCCTATCCCCTGGGGTGATAATGTTTAAAAGGGGTGGTTGTGCACAGCCCCCCCCCCCTCCCAGAGACCCAGCATATCCCATCCCAGTGGCTGGTTCCTCTCTTGAGCTCATTCCCAAGACACAGTTTCCCTGTCAGCAAGAACATGGGCAGGGAAAACTTGCATGCTCCCACTCAGCTGGACATGAGAAAATGCTGCAGCCGGGTGTGATCACCTGTTTTTGTTCCTGCCTGCCCCTTGGTGCTCCCCCCTCCCCCGCAGCCCCAACACAAAATAAGAATTTAGGTGTCACAGGTAGCCACCAAGACACCCAAAATAAAAATAAAAACATATTTTTTTCAGTCTGGTGGTGCTCTTAGAAGGGGTAGGAGCACAGCCAAGCATTTTGTAATTTTGTGGGGGCTCCTGGGAGTGCAGTAGTCACTTAATAGCATTAATATAAAAAACAATAAGTCTCCTGGCTTATTAAATCCATGACCCCAGGAAAGCTTACTACATTTTTAAAGCACTCTGTTTGGAGCTCTATGCTCTTCAGCTGAAGTGTAGAGTCCCCATATGGGCAGTTATTTGGCTGTCCTTTGAAGCCTGGCAAATAGTTTAAAAAAAGTTTCAAAGACTTTTTTTAAATAAAGCTTTATTAAATTGTGACAATCACTCTTACTAGACATTAGACTGTGAGAATGAATTAAATTATATTTATTATAATCATTGCTAATTTTTTAAACAAAGACAATGTGCTGTGTATATGTTGATATTATTACCCCTCCATAAATTCAATAGGCCCACTTTTAATATTTTGATGTTCTGAACCTTTGACAAAATCAGTAGCTTTGCTTACTTAAAATGATACCCCTTATATTCAGACATGTGTGCTGGCAAGAGTTTTGGTGCCAGGCCATGCGCACAAGTAACTATAACTCACGTCCTCACCATGCACTGCTTAAGACCTCAAATATGATATTACTCATGATATGTTCTAGGACATCATTGATAACATGACTGCAACATCTGATATGACATCACTGATAACATTGCGCATGGCGGGGGTGCAAGTTATAGTTACTTTACTGCTTGAGTTACAGTTGCTTGAAATAACTATAACATGAAAAGTTATGTTTAAACTGAAATTTGTAACTAACTAAAATGTCCCTTTAACCTTTGTTTTTATCAGTGAGTTTCCAGGATTTTTTTTAACACAAAGTAAGATATCATTAGAAATCCCTAACTAAAACGTCACTTTGTTTTTTTAGTGAATATATATATATATATATATGTATATATATTACCTACTGGCAGTCGCCAGTAGGTATATATAGTTAGGACCTTGTTTCCATAGGAAATCCGCAACATTCTATTGGGAATAACTTTGGCGCCGGTTGATGAATGTTCGGAATTTCTCAAAGAAGATGGCCCGCTCCGCTCCGCTCCTTCCCTGAAAGTTTTGGGGGGGTTCGCCAAGTGGGGGCTGAGAAAAAAGGAGGGTCCCAAAACGTGTTTTCCCTATGCAATTTTCTATAGGACCTTTAGACACGGCTACATCCCGAACGGCTGAACGGAATTACATCAAATTTGGCAGAGATGTAGAGTTTGGTTCGCAGATCGCCCTTTTGCTTAAATGGTGTAAATCCCTCCAGTAGTTGTTGAGAAAATCGAATTTGAAAAAATGTATATATCTATAGGCATGCACCGTCCGCATACCGTATGCGTCCCGTGCGCGCAAGGTACGCGTACTTGCACGGACCTTTGCGTGCGCGAGCTGCATTCTGATTGTCTGCCAAAGTCTGTCAATACTCCAAAACAGAAATTGTTGGCAGCCATCTTGTGCCTCCGTAGACTGAGGCACAGGAAAGCAGAAAAACAAACGTGTAGAACTCAAAAAGGGGGCAGGGTAGAAGCACCCTGACCCCCTAGGCCTGCGTAGAAGGTCTCACAAGGACCCCCCAGGCCAAAAAATTTACCTATTTATTTTTTTTAAATCGCGGGGTACGCGTACCGTGCGCACACGGGTCCCCGTACGTACGCGTACAGTGCGCGTACCCCGCGATTTAAAAAAAAAATGTTTTTGGTGGGGTCTGGGGGCTCCTTGTGGGACCCCCTGAGCAGGCCTAGGGGGTCAGAGTGCTTCTACCCTGCTCCCTTTGCATGTTTTCCACCTTTGTTTCACTGCTTTCTTGTGCCTTGGTTCTACCGAGGCACAAGATGGCTGCCAAAACTTCCTGGTTTGGAGTGTTGACAGACAGTGGCAGCAAATCAGCATGCCTTCCCGAGAAAGCTGCATGCTCATTGGCTGTCAACACTTCTAACCAGGAAGTGTTGGCATCCATCTTGTGCTCGATAGACCGAGGCACAAGAAAGCAGAAAAACAAACGTGAAGAACACAAAAAGGGGGCAGGGTAGACACATCCTGACCCCCTAGGTCTGCCCAGGTGGTCCCACAAGGACAAAAAAGGCCCAATTATTTTTTTTTTAAACCTGGTCTGTTTTTTTAAAATTACCCCCCGGGGGGACCAAATCGCGGGGGCATAGTGATAAAGAAGTGTGGGGGGTCCACAATCCCCCCCCCCCACACTGCCCCGGGGACCGCCGGCCCGGGGCAAAGCAACGCAGCCCCTTGGCGCATTCTGGAGGCTCCTGGTGGGCTAGTTGGCCCTCAGGGACCCCCAGTATGCGAGGGGAGTTAGTTCCTCCTCTGCAAACACGCCTGAGGTTGCGCTGCAGAGAGGTGAAAAAAAGGGTGTGCCCTCATTACACCTCTCTGCAATGGGGCCCCTCGGCGCATACTGCAGGTTCCAGGTGGGCTAGTTGGCCCCCAGGGACCCCCAGTATGCAAGGGGAATTAGTTCCCCCTCTGCAAACACACCCGGGGGCTGCGTTGCAGAGAGGTGTAAAAAAGGGTGTAGCCTCATTACACCTCTCTGCAACGAAGTCCCCTGGCGCATACTGAAGTTCCGCGTGGGCTAGTTGGCCCACAGGGACCCCCATTATGCAAGGGGAATTAGTTCCCCCTCTGCAAACACGCCCGGGGGCTGCGTTGCAGAGAGGTGTAAAAAGGGGCGTGGCTTCATTACACTTCCCTGTGGCGTGTTTTAAGTTGGGGAATTAATTCTTCTTCAATCCAGAGCTCCCCTAGAGGGCAACTAGTCCAACAGGTATCTTCAGTAAGCGCCATGGAGCTGCGCTGCAGAGTGTTGTAAAAAGGGGGCGTGCCCTCTGAACACCTGCCTGCAAAAATTTAGTAAATCACTATAAAAAAATAACAATTTATACAATAAAAAATTGTCATTTAAAAAAACCTTCAAAATTAAATGAAAAAACCATAGGTTTCAGGCCTGATATAGTTAGGAATTAACATTTTAAAAACCATTGAAATTCATTAAAAAATCATAGGTTTCAACCCTTATATAGTTAGGAATTAGCATTAAAAAAACCTTTGAAATTCACTGAAAAAACCATAGGTTTCAGGCCTTATACAGTTAGGAATTAGCATTTTAAAAACCTTGCAAATTCACTGAAAAAACCATAGGTTTCAGGCCTTATATAGTTAGGAATTAGCATTTAAAAAACCTTGCAAATTCACTGAAAAAACCATAGGTTTCAGGCCTTATATAGTTAGGAATTAGCATTTAAAAAACCTTGCAAATTCACTTAAAAAACCATAGGTTTCAGGCCTTATATAGTTAGGAATTAGCATTTAAAAAACCTTGCAAATTCACTGCAAAAACCATAGGTTTCAGGCCTTATATAGTTAGGAATTAGCATTAAAAAAAACTTTGAAATTCACTCAAAAAACTATAAGTTTTAGGGATGTTATAGTTAGCTGGACATTTCACTCATACAAAACCATTGAAATTGTTCCTATATTGTTAGTTGTACTAACTATATTTCGCGCACCCGCAATCCGCTGCTGATGATGTCACATATTAGATCATTCATGACATGGTCAGTGACATCACTGATGACATCTCAAATGACATTACTGATGACATCATCCAGTGAATGTGGTTTGCTTCATTATTTAAATATGCATTATATATATAGCAATTTGCATTGAAGAATGAGTGGATATATATAAATACATTTTTGGATGGAGGATTTAGTAGCAGTGTAATTGACTGTTTACTTGACCAATTTATAGTGTCTCACTAAATATAGTGGATAGTGACTAAACTGTGTGAAGCCACAGGGAATGGGGTCCCCTGGGGCCCAAGATGGCCCTTGTAGGGGGACCGTGCAGGTCCCCTCAACCATTTTTTTCTCTTTTGTAGTACTGACCATGTCCCGGGGGATGGGGTCCCTGGGGCCAAAATCAGCCTGGCACTCCTCTTTAAAAAAATTAATAAACAAAGGCCTAGCCCCAGGGAATTGGGTCCTCGGGCCGTAATCGTCCTCAGGAGGGGGGCCACGCGTCCCCGTCCCTTTTCATTTAAAAAAATGAAATGGCTCAGGCCATGAGGACGGGGCACCAGAGGCCCAAAAGGCGACTCTGCAAACGCGCCTCCTGGCACGCTCTGGGTTGGGGGGTGAAGTCCCCTTCACTGGTGAGGGTTATTAGGGGCCAACTAGCCCACAAGGTACCTCCAGTAAGCCCCACACAGTGGGATTGCTGAGAGGTGGCCCGAGGCCATGCCCCTTTTTACAACACTCCGCAAACATGCCTCTTGGCTCACTGTTGGTTGAGCGATGAGGTCCCTTTGCATCCTGAGGACTTCAGCACTAAAGTGGACTTCATCCCCCAAGCAGCAGTGCACCAGGAGGCGCGATTACAGAGTGGTGTAAAAAAGACGGTGGCCTCTGACCACTCTCAGCAATACCACTCTGTGGAGCTTACTAGAGATAACAGGAGGGCTAGTTGGCCACAAGGGACTATCAAGAGGCAAAGGGGCTTCAGCCCCCAACCAAGAGCGCACCAGGAGGCACGTTTGCAGA
Organism: Lissotriton vulgaris; assembly: GCF_964263255.1. Taxonomy (NCBI): domain Eukaryota; kingdom Metazoa; phylum Chordata; class Amphibia; order Caudata; family Salamandridae; genus Lissotriton; species Lissotriton vulgaris. The sequence continues at coordinate 1,110,474,692 of NC_141689.1, read as the reverse complement.
GTGGTGGAGAAAAGGGGCGTGGCCTGTCCACCTGTCAGCAATCCCACTGTGTGTGGCTTACTGGAGGTAAGAGGTAGGCTAGTTGGCCCCTAAGCACTCCCAGCAGCGAAGGGGCCTTCAATCCCTATCCATGAGCACGCCAGGAAGCGCATTTGCAGAGTGGTGGGCAAAGGGTGCATGGCCAGCTATGAGAACTTAGCAACAGACTCAGATTTTCTCAGAATCTGTTCAAGCCTAAATCAAAAAACCACGTACAAATGTGAGCCAGCCAGGGAAAAGTAGTATGGATATCAAGTGTCAATAGTTTGCTCAGTGTTTGTCTATATGTTTCTAATTCCTCAGTGGTCCAGATTCTAACCCAGTATAACAAGGTCACCAGACCGCTTATGTTCGAGTCATTTTATGCCCAGGTCATACATTAACGGGATCACAGTATTATTTTGGGGAAGTGCCTCAAACCTTCTTAAGACCTTGTTTTCCCCCACAATTAAAGGGGAAAGGTCCTCCCCCCGCCCCTCCCCCAGCTCTAAGCCATACAGAGCAGCAGTTTGAGCTCTGGACTTTGAATCAATGGTAACCCCTAGATAAACGAAATTAGAGACACGCTCTAAGGTCACTCCATTCAACACTATATTATTTTTGAAGCATTTGTGGGGTTTTATAGCCATATATTTTATTTTAACAGGGTTTATTTACAGACCTTTCAATTTACAATACTCATTAAGCGAGTTTAGAAAAATGTGCAAGCCCTTTTGGGTTTGGGACAGCAGAATTGTGTCATCTGCAAATGTTAGTGCACAAATGTGGATCCCTGCAAGTTTTGGGGAATCATGTTATGATTTTTGGAAGAACTGGACCATATCGTTAACATATAAAAGGAACAAGCTTGACTCCAGGACACAGCCCTGGCGCACACCTCTCTTGACTGGTATTGTGTCCGTACGTTCCCCCCTTTGCCCTTACAGACTTTTACGAAATTCCCCTTGTGAAGCCTTATCAGTTGAGCTAAGATCTCCTTAGGTACCCCTACTGCAGCAAATTTATCCATAACAGATCTCTAGGAAAAGAATCAAATGCGACCTTTAGGTCGATAAAGGCCACATATAAATGGCCAGGTCCCAACTTTGTATATTTCCAGGCTATGGTTACGAGTCTAAACACTTAGTCTATCGTGCTAGTTTTCCTCCTGAAGCCCACCTGGCAAGGTGAAAGCACATCATTTTCTTTCATCCAGTTATTTAACTTTTCCAAGATTGGCTTGGCATAGACTTTTTGTGTTGTATCTATCAGACTTATGGGTCTGTAATTAGCAGGATCGTCTCTGCTACCCTTCTTATGAACCGGGACGATCTCCGCTCCCTTCCAGGACTCTGGAATAGGTTGTCCCCTGGAAATTGCGTTGCATAGGAGATTTATGTATGGCACCCACACCTCAGGTGCATGTTTAAAAAGGTCCCCTGGTATCTTATCGGGACATGGAGCTTTAGATGATTTAATGGCCGCTATAGAAAGTGTAAAAAACACAGTTAATGGACAGAATGCAGAACAATGTCTTACATTCACCCCAGTACAAAGATCTGGGCCTAAATCCATCGTTTTTTTGCACTCCACACCACCCTAGGTCAGACACTGGCTATATGCAAATCAGCCTTTACCCTGTGCCTCATGGGAACAGTCCAGCCCGAACTACCAAGCCATGTCTTTCCTAGACCTGAATCAAGCATCAAAGGACCGGTTTCTGGCTATCAGCCTTCTTCAGCCTGGATAGCTTGACTCCAGTGATGTAGAGAGCCCGGGACTCACGTCTGAGCATACCCAGCCCACTCGGGGTGAAAAATGCAAAAAACACAGTTGATGGACAGAATGCAGAACAATGTCTTACATTCACCCCAGTACAAAGATCTAGGCCTAAATCCATTGTTTTTTTGCACTCCACACCACCCTAGGTCAGACACTGGCTATATGCAAATCAGCCTTGACCCTGTGCCTCATGGGAACAGTCCAGCCCGAACTACCAAGCCATGTGTCTTTCCTAGACCGGAATCAAGCATCCAAGGATCGGTTTCTGGCTATCAGCCTTCTTCAGCCTGGATAGCTTGACTCCAGTGATGTAGAGAGCCCGGGACTCACGTCTGAGCATACCCAGCCCACTCGGGGTGAAAAATGCAAAAAACACAGTTGATGGACAGAATGCAGAACAATGTCTTACATTCACCCCAGTACAAAGATCTAGGCCTAAATCCATTGTTTTTTTGCACTCCACACCACCCTAGGTCAGACACTGGCTATATGCAAATCAGCCTTGACCCTGTGCCTCATGGGAACAGTCCAGCCCGGATTTCCAAGCCATGTCTTTCCTAGACCGGAATCAAGCATCCAAGGATCGGTTTCTGGCTATCAGCCTTCTTCAGCCTGGATAGCTTGACTCCAGTGATGTAGAGAGCCCGGGACTCACGTCTGAGCATACCCAGCCCACTCGGGGTGAAAAATGCAAAAAACACAGTTGATGGACAGAATGCAGAACAATGTCTTACATTCACCCAGTACAAAGATCTGGGCCTAAATCCATTGTTTTTTTGCACTCCACACCACCCTAGGTCAGACACTGGCTATATGCAAATCAGCCTTGACCCTGTGCCTCATGGGAACAGTCCAGCCCAAACTACCAAGCCATGTCTTTCCTAGACCGGAATCAAGCATCCAAGGACCGGTTTCTGGCTATCAGCCTTCTTCAGCCTGGATAGCTTGACTCCAGTGATGTGGAGAGCCTGGGACTCACGTCTGAGCATACCCAGCCCACTCGGGGTGAAAATTGTAAAAAACACACAGTTGATGGACAGAATGCAGAACAATGTCTTACATTCACCCCAGTGCAAAGATCTGGGCCTAAATCCATCGTTTTTTGCACTCCACACCACCCTAGGTCAGACACTGGCTATATGCAAATCAGCCTTGACCCTGTGCCTCATGGGAACACTCCAGCCCGAACTACCAAGCCATGTGTCTTTCCTAGACCGGAATCAAGCATCCAAGGATCGGTTTCTGGCTATCAGCCTTCTTCAGCCTGGATAGCTTGACTCCAGTGATGTGGAGAGCCCAGGACTCACGTCTGAGCATACCCAGCCCACTCGGGGTGAAAATTGCAAAAATCACAGTTGATGGACAGAATGCAGAACAATGTCTTACATTCACCCCAGTACAAAGATCTGGGCCTAAATCCATCGTTTTTTTGCACTCCACACCACCCTAGGTCAGACACTGGCTATGTGCAAATCAGCCTTGACCCTGTGCATCATGGGAACAGTCCAGCCCGAACTACCAAGCCATGTCTTTCCTAGACCGGAATCAAGCATCCAAGGACCGGTTTCTGGCTATCAGCCTTCTTCAGCCTGGATAGCTTGACTCCAGTGATGTGGAGAAAGTGTAGCATCTTCTGTCCTAAAGTGTAGGGGCTTAATCTCATTTAAAGTCAGCAGCCCCTCGATGCTACCTGCGGGATCTCTATCCAGCGTATTTGGGAGGCATACAAGTTAGCAAAATGCCTTTGCCATGTAAAAGGATCTAAATTGTAGTCTTGGACCTGATTACTTGATTTACTACCATGGGTGATAATCCGCCAAAACATGGGCTGGTCACCAGCCTTTGATGCAATTATCAGATCCTCCCAACTAGCATCTTCCCGGATTCTTTGGGCTACTTTCAGGGTTTTATTATATATATCTTTCTTTCGTGTCTGATCATAACTATCTCTTTATATTGTATGGCCCGGATGAGACATTGTTTGGCCACTGCACATTCTTTATTAAACCAAGGATTAGATAGCCTTGTATTACCCTTATGGTTAGTTTTCCCTGGCTGTGATTTGGTTAAATAAGGTTTTATATTTTCTACCAGATTCTGGTGAGTCTGAGTTATGGTTTTGTTTTCAGGGCAAGAATCTCAAAAGGAGGTTAATAGTTCACTGAAAATGTTATATATTTAAGTGAGGGGTTTTACTTGATCCCCTATAGTTGCCCATTTTACTGTCCTCCTGTTATTGCTTATTAAAGGGCAGTATAATCTCTGCACTCGGTTCAGATTAGGTAGATGGATGTGTCTGAAACCATTTTCCTACCAGATCTAAACATAATGGAAAATGGTTGCTTCTCTTCTATCATCCACCTTAAAATCCTGTACATAGGCCCAGTAAGCTACACTTATCATAATATAATCTATTCAAGAGGGAGAATGACCACTTGAGAAAGTATTTGAGCATCCAAATCTGAGGGGAATCTACCATTACAAAACCTTAGGCCTTTCTCTATTGTGAAGTGAAATATTTGCATTGCTGAAACAGAACACCCCACCGTATTTTCTACACTGAATAGCGGGATCCCCATTGCTAAGTCTTCTTCCTCAAAGATGGTATCTAGTCCTGACAAGGGTTCGTAGCAACAATTAAAATCTCCCTCAACTACAATGGACCTGTTTGGTTGGACAGAATCGAGGATTTCTTCCAGTTGTTGAATTATCAGCGATTCTTTCGAACGCTCCTTTGGTCTTATATATATATATATATTAAAAATGTGCATCTGGGACCTACTTGGGAACTTGAATTTTAAGCCCAAGATATCATTTGAGTCAGTGGGTACAATTTCCAAAGTTGAATTTATATGATTTTTTACCCAGATTAAAAGGCCACCTGATGGTCTTCCTCTGTTTGATTGTTGAGCCTCTATACTGAATGTTCTGTAGCCTACTTTATATAATGGCTCTCTGTCCAAGTCTCCTGAAAAAGACAGAGATCAAAGTTACCAATATAATCCTGCCTGTTAGGTTAATAAAGCTTTTTTAAGGAGCCCCGTTATATTCCAAGAGACAATCTTCACACATTCTGATGTTGGATATATTGGCGTATTGGACAAGCAATCAGGGATAATTATGCAAACAAACCCTTCTGACTCAGAGATATTAATTACCTTACTTCCATCAAGATCTTTTCTTTCATGATGTGTGTCCGGGATGAGTTGATCATTCAATTCTATTACGCATTGGTTCCCGACTATCTGGCTTGGTATACCCCCCACTGTAGGATTCGGTCTTACCTGCTGTTTCAGTCAATCTACAGCTTCAAGATTATTTGGGCCTTCCATAGCTTGTGGGGCAATATTACATCTATCTAACCATGTGTTATTCTGTCTAAGGCCAATTTTAGAATTGAAGAAGGAGTGTGTTCGTAGGTTCATGGCTATTAGGTTGTCGGCGATAGTTTTTGAGTTCAGCGTTAGTTTTATATGACCCAAGTCCCCCTCTTCCTGCTGGATCTGCTCCGCATTATTTGTATTGGATCTTATTACTGAAAGGCACTGCCGATTGTTTCTAATCCAATGTGTTACTTTGTTTATAAGAGAGTCCTTGTCTTCCCTGGCACCCTGTTTTAATCTTGGGACATTGGTTAAGAAAACGTTATAGACGCTCGGCTTACCCCTGTGCACATAATGAATTACTGGATAAGGTTCCTGTTTCCATTGGGGACCCCTATTCTCCACCTAAAACCTGGGTTCAACCTAGATTTTCCTTGGGTGGCTTGTGCTGGCCTCTTTACAGATTGAGCTTCTCAGTATGAGTTTTTATGTTGTGTATTTTGATGCAAAAGGGACAATCCAGGATGATTATGTGTATTAGTCACATGATGCCTTGGCCTACTTGGAGAGTAGGGTGTAGGAGTCTTGTGCTTACCCTGGTTTGTTGAGTATTTTGGTGCTGCTCCGGGTAGCGTTCTATCTAGGGTATTTTCTATGTGGGTGTTATGAGATTTTCTCTTTGTATTTTCTTTCTCCTCCGGTGCACTAACCTCAGCTACTGGGTTTTTGTGTAATTGTGTTGTTAAGACCTCAATTATCCTTTTAAGTACTGAAACCTCTTCTTGGACGGCGTTTAATTTTGCACAGAGATCCAGCACAAGTGCAAACGTTTTTCGGTTTCGTTTGTGTTTTTGCTACTCACCCATCAACTGCGGACTGTCTATTACCCTCTGGTTCTTTTATTTGCTGTTCTTGTATTTCCTTCGGATTATCTGCTAAGGGTAAATATCTAATAGAGCACTCTATGTTTGGGGTCTCCCTGCAATTGGGGCTTCCCTGTGTCCTATCCATGTTACCTAATTTAGGGGATGTTGACTTAGTGCAACTGGATGTTATCTCTGATAAGGGTGTAATTAATGGTTGTGGAGATGTCATATTGTGAGCTCTATGGACAATGATAGTTGGACTACTTGATCCTGTGGTAGTCGCTTTTTCCTTTTTACTATAGTAAGATTAATTTTTACTTTTACACTCAGGACTAAGCTCCTATCCATTAGCCAGCTTAGTTTCCAATTCTTCTATCAGATCATCAATATCTGCTAAGGTACAGTTTTCGGCTGCTGATTTGGTAGATCTATGGGTCCTAGCTATCTTTTTCCTTCCCATCATCACCTCTGCTGCTTTCATTTTCCCCATTATTGCCAAAACAATTTCTAGTAGGCCTATTTACTTAATTATTAAATCTATTCTTGTTGGGGTTTGGAAGGCATGAATGAAATAAAAGTTTAAAAACTTGAATAAACAGATGGTGAGTAGTGGAAACTATATTCAACTTGTAGGAAGCCTGTAACAAATACTGTAGATACAATGTACATCAGAGACCGGGGCTCTTAGGATCGTAAAGTTCTTCCAGGGTACGATTAGTACAGTAAACACAGGGTTGATAGAACAATTTCTACATAAGCTTTGGCCTTTAACGTTAAGGCATGGGATGATCCTTTGTCCAACTTACCAGGGTTTGTGCAATGGGGCCAGGAGCTCTGATAAACGCTCTGCAGTAAATGATTGCTGATGTGCATAAAATCAAAGGGCTATTGCCAATTGTCAATTAATTAGTAAACATGAAGGTCCATACCGAGTCACTAAAAGTTAGGAGAAGGTCTTACCGCAGAGACCCGCTCGAGGTAAAGATGAATCAAGGGGAGAGGCACGGCCCCTTTCGGACACTGACGGGCAAGGACGGGCACGTCCTTGGCCCGGGCTTTGCCTGTGTGCTGCGGGAGCCCCGGGGGGATTCAGTTTACGCCTGCTGGTGCGGCGATGACGTTGGTGGCTGCACTGGGTGCAGCGGACGATGCTGGGGAGTGTAGTTCAGCACTCCCCAGGTCTCAGTGTTGGTCCTCGGGTTCTTCGGGACAGGCCCCTACCGGAGGGCGCAACAAGTAGCATACGGGCTTCCTGCACTGCGGGAGCACCGGGGCGATTAAGTATGCGCCTCCTGGCACAGCGATGAAATTGGCGGCAGCAGTGGGTGCGCGGGTGATGCTGGGGAGTGTAGTCACCACTCCCCAGGTCCTGGTGTTGGTCCTCAGGTTCTTCGGGACAGGCCACTCCGGAGGGCGCAACAAGCAGTAGACGGGCTATGACATGCCATCAGTGATATCACTGACCATGTCATGAGTGATGTAATATGTGACATCATCAGCAGTGCATTGCAGGGGCCCCAGTTGTAGTTAGCTCAGTTAAGTATAACGCCTGAATTTCTCTAGTTTTGTACGAGTGAAATGTCAGCATAACTATAACGTCCCTGAAACCTGTGTTTTTTTCAGTGAATATATATGTCCTCTAATCTCCTTTGAACTTTGCCTCTGATGAAAGGATTGAGGAAATCCTGAAACGCGTCAGGCTGACATTAACCTTTGACGACTGCAGTTGTGTGTTTTTCTGTTGGCAAGCTGTGAAATGGATGCAAATTTTCAGTGCCGATTAAACTTCTTGTGGCTTTACCTGCTTTGTTGGATGTACTAACGGCTGTTGCCCAGCCGTGAAGTAAAAGTCCACCGGCTGGAAGCTGCTCCGTGCAGGCTTATTATTTCTGCTTGCAGCCACGGAATGAAGAGGGCAGTGCCAATGCAGTATGGTGCTGTTTGAGGCATGAATTTCACTGCTGCAAAGCAAGGCAGGCGGCACCTTGTGTGGTACTTCTCTACACTTGGAACTTTAATTCAGTTCTAATTTGAAGGCATTAGAGGCAGCCCCACGAGGGGAAGATTTTCGGCGCACTGCAATGACCAGAAGGCCTTGCGAAATGGCACGCCCACTGAGGCAGGTGCTTCAAATATCTACTAATGTGCGCTTTGAAAAACAGTCCTCTAATCTCCTTTGAACTTTGCCTCTGATGAAAGGATTGAGGAAATCCTGAAATGCGTCAGTCTGACATTAACCTTCGAAGACTGCAGTTGTGAGTTTTTCTGCTGGCAAGCTGTGAAATGAATGCAAATTTTTAGGGCCGATTAAACTTCTTGTGGCTTTACTTCGTCTTTGGGGCTTACCTTCTTTGTTGGATATATATATATATATATATATATAGTTAGGAATTAGCATTTACAAAACCTTATTTTACTCACACAAAACCATTGAAATTCGCATATATAGTTAGTTGCACTAACTATATATCGCGCACCCGCAATCCACTGCTGATCATGTCACATATTACATCATTCATGACATGGTCAGTGACATCACTGATGACATCACTGATGACATCACTGATGACATCTCAAATTACATCACTGATTACATCACTGATGACATCTCATTTGACATTACTGATCACATCACTGATGACATCATTCATGTGATTATACGATGAACCTCTTCAGACTCTAATATAACCTTAGATACACTCAGTGTAAACAGACACTCACAGACTGTCACTCATCCATGGAGTTACTCACACACCTAGTCAGTCATGCAAAGAATCAATCACACCTCCATTTCCTCAACTATACAGTTATACACACCTTACTTATTCAAACATATACTAACACATATTTACTCTCTTATACAATCCCTGATACAAGTTCACAATGATCCATACAGCCACTCACACATTCACTGGCTCTTATGCACAGTTATTTATATATGTCAACTCTCACATGTACTGTGTTTTACATATGTACTTACTTTGACATGTAGCACTGAGATATCCATTCACTCACCAATACACTCATGCACACAGTCAACCGCCCATACATCTGTTTCCACATGCACTTTTGAACCCATACATCTAGTGAATCAACTGCTCACACATCTATGCACAGAGTCATACACCTCCCAGCCACCCCCACACACACACACACTCAGTCTCCCATACAAATACTTGGGCAACCAATCAATAACCCATATAGTTACTCTTATAGCTACTGATCAACACATGCAGCAGTTTACAGAACAACAGACATAATGATGCACAAATTAAGACAGTTTAGTCACTAACCCATGCACTCAGTGAGACACATTTAATCACTCACTCATACAGTCAGTCATGCACCTACTAAATCCTTCATCCAGACACTTATACATCCACTCATTCTTCAATATGTAAGACATATTTTAACTTTACAGAAACATACAGTCACTGGATGTTGTCATCAGTGATGTCATCAGTGATGTCATTTGAGATGTCATCAGTGATGTCATCAGTGATGTCACTGACCATGTCATGAATGATGTAATATGTGACATGATCAGCAGTGGATTGCGGGTGCGCGATATATAGTTAGTGCAACTAACTATATATGCAAATTTCAATGGTTTTGTGTGAGTAAAATAAGGTTTTGTAAATGCTAATTCCTAACTATATATGGTCTATAACCTATGGTTTTTTCAGTGAATTTTCAAGGTTTTGTAAATGCTAATTCCTAACTATATATGGTCTATAACCTATGGTTTTTTCAGTGAATTTCAATGGTTTTTTAATAGCAAATATCAAAAGCTGTAAAATGTATTCTTCTTTTAAAGGAAAAATATATTTTATATGTATTTAATATAATTTTTTTATGTATATAAATTTTTTGAGGGAACAAATTTATCAACTATCATGCTGAAGAAGAGTGTGGGGAAAAAAAAACAAAGAGGAGGACTAGGAGGAAAGAACAATCAGTTCAAAAATACAATTGCTTTAAAGCATGAAGTGCTTTTCCACACATTTACATTTAAATAACCCATATTAGAACATACAAAATATCTACAGAGGAGACGGTGTACATTGAATTTTAGACTCTTAATTGGTACCTACATGTTGGTACTTACATCACCCACACAACACAACAGCTCTATTCAGAGCTACCCTACCACAAAGCACTCTAAAATATTATTTTACTGTTTCCCTTGGTTTTCCCCTTGTTACGCTTTCCGGAACGCTACCCGGTGCGCGGACCGGGCGCTAACCGTGCAAAATTTTTTTTTACATATATGGGCCTTCTCAGCCTGAGCAGGCCTAGGGGGTCAGGGTACTTCTACCCTGCCCCCTTTTTGAGTTCTACACGTTTGTTTTTCTGCTTTCCTGTGCCTCAGTCTACCGAGGCACAAGATGGCTGCCAACAATTTCTGTTTTGGAGTGTTGACAGACATTGGCAGCCAATCAGCATGTAGCTCGCGCACGCTAAGGTCCGTGCACGTGCAAGGACAGTGCAAGGACGGTGCGCGCACGGGTGCGCAGCGTGTCCCGCCCATAGATATATAATTTGAAAAAAGTCGATTTTCTCAACAATTACTGAAGGGATTTTCACCAACTATACAAAAGGCACTTCTGCATACCAGGCTCTACCATTTTGCCAAGTTTGCAGTAATTCCATTCAGCCGTTCGGGCTGTAGCTGTGTCTAAAGGTCCTATGGAAAATTGCATTGGACTCAATTTCACATTCAATTTTCTCATAAACTACTGGAGGGATTTACACCAAACATACAAAAGGCACTGCTCCATACCAGTCCCTACCATTTTGCCAAATCTGGTGTAATTCCGTTCAGCCGTTCGAGCTGTAGCCTTGTCAGAATGTCCCTTTGGAAATTAACATGGGGAAAACACGTTTTGCTACTCCCCTTTTTTCTGGGCCCCCGTTTGACAAATCCTCCCGAAACTTTCAGGGAAGGAGCGGAGCGCAGCGAGGCAAATGTAAGGAAAATTACAGGCAGATCCCTCAATCGGCGCCAAAGTTATTCCCAATAGAATGTTCAGCATTTCCTATGGTAACTAGGTCCTAACTATATATATCTACTGGCTATCGCCAGTCAGTAATATATATATATATATATATATATATATATATATATATATATATATATATATATATATATACATACATACATACATACACACACACACACACACACACGTGTGACTGGTTGGGGTGAAGGGCCCAGTAGGAGGCCAAACTCTGTATCACCTGTGGCAGTGTGCAGCAGAGGCTGGAGTTCTACGAGGGTTGGATGCAGGGTCTGATTGATCCGACTTAATGAAACTGATGCAATTTAAAATCTTGTTAGTCTTTTTACAGATGAGATTACATATCACCATATCCATACCACTTTGACAGGGACGACTATAACTTATTTATGTCTTATTGTTTACTTATATTTTGTTATATGGTGTTATTATTTATTGGTATAAATATTGTGAGGTCATAAGCATTGCATTTGGTGAGTGAGATAAAGTTGCATGGCTGTTGCGTGAGCTATTTACTGTGGTCCTAACCATAACGTGCAGATTTCAGTAATTGCTCTGTTTAAATTCACGACCACAACTGTTCTTTACCTGTGTTTTTTTGGATTCTTTCTTTTGAATATATGTTAAGGTGTTATAACAAAGCCAGCCATACCTTTACTTTTACCTTTGTGTTTTTTCAGTGAATATGTTCAGGTTATCATCTATATGCAAGTAGGCATGTTATCAGCTCTTTCGAAACCTTTTGAGTAAGATAACAATTAAATATGTTTAAAACATGTGCTCATTTGAAACATTCATATTTCAGGATTTTTTTATTGTTTTCTATTTGATGTCAACAACATCCTGACACAATACCGTCTTCTATCCTGCGTCCTTTATATTTTTAGAAGCATTGATAGTTATTCTGACACTTTTGTGACTTTATTTGCAACGTAATTGCTTGTGCATAAGCGAGCTGACGTGTGGGAAGCTTTTTAATTAGATTTTAATGAATGATAATCAACATTTAATGGAATGCCGCCCCTGTTATAATTTGCCGTGTGATTTCATGACACATTAAATGAAGGTAGCAAGAAAGCCTGCATCGTGGCAACCTTAAAGAGCACCTCGACTATAGCGAACCTCTAGCACTTAAGCAGCATTAAGGGAGATTGAATGTACAACATGGAATGCCACTCACTGGCATCAAAAAGAAGGCTATACGAGAAATCTGATTTCCGTAATTAATGCAAGATGCTTGAAGCTAAGTGAATTTTTACTTTTGATAAAGGGCTACACGAGTCTATGCACATAAACTGAGAAAGGGATGGGCAAAACCAATAGCTCTGAGGTCTAAAACGTAAGCTACTGGATTTTTCAATCTTTTTTGCACTGGCATTAACAAAATGGTTGCCAGTGTGCGCATGTGTCATGATGCATGCCCGATGGGCCATCTTGGAATTGGTTTTTATTAAGGAAATGCCATTCCAAAATGAACACTGATGCCCGCGGTGGTGTTGTGACGTGCAAGTGAGTGTGCGTGTGCCGTGATACGTGTGTGTTTACAAAAACATGAAGTAGCAACCATTCTCATGGGCTGCCACTCCATTATGAAAGCCTCTCCCAATGGACTTGAGACTCAGCTCGAACCTGATGTTTTTCCAGCCACAGGTTACACCTCCCCAAGGGGAACAACCTTTATAACGCAACTTTTAGCACGCAGTGCTATTACAACGCAGACTTTAAAACGAAAACCATTACAACGCATTACACTGGGGGGCGCTCTAGGATAGGGAATAGTTTTAATTTACTATCCAACACCTTCCCTAGTGTCCACGGGGACTGGTGTTGGAATAGTAAATTAAAATATTCACTATCCAGCACCCTCCAGTGTAATGCGTTGTAATGGAATGCGTTTTAAAACTTGCGTTGTTACAGCATGCGTGGTAAAAGCATGCGTTGTAACAACGTACATCCCTCCCCAAACATGTAGCCCATTAAACCTTGCACGTCTTGTTTTCACTACCATTTTGTAATATTGCACCAAAGGTTGATGATTTCTCTAATGCTACTTGCAACAGTTTATTCCATTGTACAATGATGTTCTCAAGTACAGGCACATTAGAAAACTTTTAAATAAATGCATTCAAAGATGGCAGATCTTACTTGCACATGCATGCACATCTGTTATGATGCACCAGTGGCTATTTTTGCATTTTAAATTCATCTTTTTAATATTGCAATTTTAGTACAGCAAACTGTAAAAAGTTTTTTCTAAAAAGTGCATGCTAGCACAAAAAAATAGAAACCAGGCAGCCCAGTAGCACTTTAAACTGCTGGGCCCGCTGCAATAAACAATTAAACAAATAATTAAAACATGGAATGGAAATGGGTAAAGCAGAGTAGGAAGCGGAGGAGTGGACTAAACATAAAGCTTGTGGGAAGATGAGATGGAAAAGAAAAATGGACACTGGGGAACAGGACAGGAAGTACTAGGGAGTGGCAGTGGCAAGAGTGTAAATAGGGAGCATGTTGGTGGATGGTGCTTTGATCTGAAGAGAAAAAAGCAGGGGAGGGACAAAGGAAAGACATGCACACTCATGTCGTAATGGGACAACAAAAAACAGAATCAGCTAAAGTCAGCTGTGGATGGATGCAACTCATCCAGTCGGAACACTATGATACTGAAATGCTCTTCATTGGGACAAATACAAGACTATAGAAGCTTGTTGAATAAACAGCAGAGACCTGAGAATAGACAAACCAAAAGGGGGAAGACTCAAAGCCCACTCTAAGTATATTTCATGTAACGGAAACAACAGATCTACCACAGACAGCTTAAGCTATCTCTAGCCAAGGCCTACCACTAGAGCAAAATTTCTGAGGGACATGAAGGAGTGAAGTACCTCGGACATCCTGGTGGCTGTAGTCTCTCATTGCTCAGATATATTCTTAAATACAGAAAGGAAGTCATAAAGGGTGTAATCCAGAGCATTTTTTTCATCGTCAGAAAATCCAGCAATTGATGCAGCAGAAAATTTGATGGGAAGCTAATGCATCTACTGCTCCACAATATGTATGGGATTTGTTAAAAGCTTTTAGAAAGTGGGTGGTTGGTGGGGGGGAGAGGCGGGGTGAGCCCTTCCGAAACAACATTCAAGAAAACAAGAGCGACCCATACGTCCTTGCGAACTGGGTTTGCAATCAGGCAAAAAACAAAATGTTCACTAGGAACTAATTTATCAAAACAATACCATATGTGCAAGCTAAGTATCTTGTTTAGATTTAATCTGATGCATAACTCTTTGATACTGACCATCTGAGTTAGGTCACAGTAGAAATACCTGAGAGTATCTATACATTACACACTTTATAATGAGAATTCTTAAAAAAGCCCAACGCAAAAATTAATCAAGATAGTGCTTACTTCAGCCGAAGTAAGTATGATTTATTCTGAAGTCACAGTGTTTACCACAGATGTATTTCCTTATACACAAAATAACTTTATGGTTTAAATTAGTTGTACAAAAGGGTGAATTATGAGCTCCAGTGAAGTGACCATAACCTATCTTGTACTAAGTGAAGTGGGTGATGTATTTTTGATGTATTTTTCATGCTCTCTTTTTTGTTAATGTTGACAACGTTTTGACCCTCTCTAGATACGGGGTCTCTTCAGGACAGCATTTCTGGAGACTAATGTATGAAAATTGGAATTAGGGTGGTGGAAATACAGCGTGGTGATAAGAAGGGCTAAACTAATGTGTGCACTGTGGCTTGCCAGTACAGCACAGGACGTCTATTACTCAGGAGTATCCTACAGTGGGAAGGAATGCCTGGTGAAGAATTGGAATCAATCACACAGGAACAGCAATGCGGAACCTGTAAACAAGGGAATGCCATGTTTGAGTATTTATTAATTATACAAACGATGTGCATTGGTTCCAATATGAAGTTGACTGGGTTGCATCATGGGTTAACGGTAGAAACGCGATGCTAATCTGTTATTTCAGTTCCCGGACGAACTGAAAGAAATTAATCACAGCTCGTGTGAGTTCTGGGACGAACTCAGGAAATCAATTGTCATGGCATACGGGGATTAAGGAAAATATACAACTCAGTCATGCCAAGTTACTTACTTAAGAGTCACCATCTCGGAGGGAACTGAGACTTCAAGGCCAACACACTGACCAGAGACACTGCGGCTCCGGCATGCCATTGCTCCAGGTGACAGTGGTCTAACCACAGGAATTCAACTCCTTTGAATTAAAAAAGAAGGCAGATAAAGTACAGAAGGATATTACTGCTTACAGCAAAGAGAAGGCCTTCCCATATTTACAAGAGGACTTTTACACTCAACCTCAGCAGTACAAGAAGAGTGTAACCTGGGGATGATGCAAGAATAATAACCTCATTGGGTTCTTGGATTCCTCGGCAGGTTCCGAATCATCGGACGACGGAGATGAAGGTACCAGTGGACTACAAAGAAATCAACTACAGCCTTTTTTAGGTTAGTCACAGAGGGGCAGAGGGACCAACCGGAACCAAAAGAGAGTATGGCACCAGTTTGCAGGAGAAAGGCAAACGGGTCGCCAATACTACACCTGGGGACCGGATGGCCAGTGACAAGGATAGAAGAAGGAAGACAAACATTATGCAGTGCGACATGGAGGATCAAGCAATGGGAACAGTAAGACCCCAAATAACCAGTACCGAAAGCAACACTGTGGACTCTCCAAGAAACACTAACAACAATATGGACCCATCAAGAAACACTAACGACTTGAATACAGATGGTATCTTCGCTGTTTTCAATTTATCGACACACATAATGAACAGTAATGAAATGTCTCTTTTGAGCAAAGGTTTATCATACGTACTTACAGAAACAACAGATTTCTTTAAACTTCACACGGGACTCCACAAATTCTTCAGGACACTCAGACTAAGAGTGTTCTTCAGCAAAAAAGAAGAACTCCCATCCACCTCACGATCCTTTATGCGACCTAAATCGACCTTTATACCATCTAACAGTATGATGCCTCCTGAGATTCTAGCCTTCAAAAAGGGCGTACTAGAAGACATCCTGAAATTAAAGGAACAGAAAGTATTTACACCATACAACATCACAAGACCGCAACGCGAGGCATTGATCGCGCTGAAAAATAAAGAAACTATTATCCTAAAACCTGCCGACAAAGGAGGCGGGATCGCCATCCAGGAAAGAACAAGTTACGAGGCAGAGATAATGAGACAAGTGAACAACATCCAACACTATAAGAAATTGCCACGAGATCCCTTGACAGATATCCAGAAATCGATACAGGTAGTCACAAAAAATGGTCTAGATAAACGATTCCTGACTAAAAAGGAATTTGATTACCTCAACAAAGAAAATCCAAGGACTCTGGTCCTATATACCTTACCCAAGGTGCACAAAGATACCAACAATCCCCCAGGGAGACCCATTCTGTCTGGGTGTGGTTCAGTCCTGGAATCCCTGGGACACTACATCAACAGTTTTATTAAGGAGTACGTACCTGCTTTACCCACATACGTCAGAGACAGCACGTATATGATAAATCTGGTAGAAGGTATGGAATATGACCCCACACGAGAGATGTTCATCACAATGGACATTGATTCGTTGTATACAAATTTACCACAAATGAACAGCATTAATGTTATCAAAACTGTCTTAAACTCCCGGCCAGCCCCATTCGAAGTTCCCACGGAATTCATTACTGAACTGCTAGAAATAGTTGCTCACTAAGAACAATTTCAGATTTAATACCAGCTACTTCCAACAATGTCCCAGGACTTCAATGGGAGCTATTTTTACACCGAACTTGGCCAATCTCTATGTAGGCGACCTTAAAGAGAAATACATCAACAACATAACCAACCCCTTCTTTAATAGTATTAGGTGTTGAAAACGCTACATAAACGATATTTTCTTCATCTGGACTGGCACTGAAGAAAAGTTGGAAATGTTCATCACAGATGCCAGTCAGCACTGACTTTTACATACAACAAAGATAAAGAGATGGTCCCATTCCGAGACCTAAAAATTAGATGCAGTGACACTCAACTGTATGTAACACTGTATCACAAACCGACAGACAGAAACCCACTCTTACAATACAACAGTTTCCATCCCAGGGCTCTGAAGGATGGTTTACCATGTGGCCAATTCTTGAGACTTCAGCGCAACTGCACGGAGAAAGAAGACTTCTTCAGAGAAGCAAACACACTGAGTAAAAGACTGCGTGAAAGAGCATATCCAAAAAGACAAAAGACTGGTTAAGACCTCAATGAAAAGGACATAGTAGCCCCTGTGAAGTATTACTCACAAAGACTATTAAGAGCTGTATTGAACAGAGTGTGTGAGTTACTAACTTTTGCCCTCTGAGTACTCAGGTACAGAAAACCATCAAGAGACATTGGCCCACTTTGAATACCCTGAACTCTTGTCAAGAATTACAGATGTTCTCCTTCAAAAAAGGCAAAAATATTAAAGACCACCTAGTACACTCAGACACTAGTATTATCAAAGTCAAAAGCAGTATACACGACCGTTGGTCACTTTCCCCACTGACAGGACAATATAAATGTGGTAATTGTGTCGCTTCTGGTTTTACTCTGGAGACCAAACAGTTCATGCATGGTAACACGAAAATAACACTCCGTGACCTAACGAATTGCTCTACGTCTAATGTGATCTATTGCATTTGGTGCCCATGTGATCTGATATACATTGGCCAGACTACTCAACCTGTGAAAGCACGCATTGGTCAGCACAGTAGTCGAATCCGCTGTCAAAGAGAGAATGCTCCCCTTGTGGAACATTACAAAGAAAAATCACATTCAGCTGATGATTTCAAATGGCAAGTGATAGAGAAAGCTAAGATACCTCCCAGAGGAGATATTACACTCATTTTACAAACCCTTGAGTATAAATGGATCGACAAATGCGAATCTAGGATTGAACAGCCTTAAGGAATGGAGCAGATTTATCAGCTTGCACTAAGGGATAACAATACACAGCAGATCCCTCATCACTAGCTAGACAGGGCCCTGTCTAGAACTCCCATGAATCACACACATGCACTGTATATAGATCAACACTAAGACTGTATATTATTGTTACTGTATATATATATTAGCACCATGTAGCTCTATTCTAGGCTATTGGTTCATCAACTATAGAAATGCAGCAATTAATAGTTAGAGTGTGGAGGAGATAATGATATGCACCTCTCTGCTACTATGGACCAAGATGTATAGATTGTTTCACAATCGAATCGCAAATAGATAACTACCATAGTCACTGTATAGAGTCATACACCACTGTACATAATGGGCACCTGTCTGTACGAGTTAGTGACACGTGTCTCATAACTGAAAAGCTATGTCAATGGAACTATTGTATATTGAAATACAACACTGTACATAATTGGCACCTGTCTGTACTACTTAATGCTACGTGTTTTATAAATTAAGTACTGTATTAATGTACACCATACAGAGGAGAATTGTGCCTCTCTGCTATAGTAGGCTCGAAAAACTACTATAAGATGGCTGCTGTAACTGCACTGCTTCTATCCTTGCACCAAATTTATAACTATTCATTGTAACGTGATCTATAATGCATGTACTACAATAATGTGATCAATAACAGGCCACAAATGAAAGGTATGTACCTCTCTACTCAAATGATATATTGAGGCTTCAACACACTTAATGAATAGGTTAATCGTACCTTTAATCGCTGTAACATGGCCGCCCTAGCTACTATCATTACCGACCGAGCTGCGCACACGCATATGTGACTCATTCCAGCACACTTACTTTCGTATTAAATTACCGATCCTCCAGCGACCCACACCCGGTACAACCGCTCCACTGAGAGAACTGAGATGGTGACGCTTAAGTAAGTAACTTGACATGACCAAATTGTATATTTTCCTTAATCCCCGTATGCCATGACAATTGATTTCCTGAGTTCGTCCTAGAACTCACACAAGCTGTGATTAATTTCTTTCAGTTCGTCCCGGAACTGAAATAACAGAACAGCTTCGGGTTTCTACCGTTAACCCTTGATGCAACTCAGTCAACTTCATATTGGAACCAACCATAGTGAGTTTGCTTTTATCCCTACCTACCTGATGCACAACATGAGTATAATCAATAAATACTCAAACATGGCATCCCGTTGTTTACAGGTTCCGCATTGATGTTCCTTTGTGATTTTTCCCATTTCTTCACCAGGCATTCCTTCCCACTGTAGGATACTCCCGAGTAATAGACGCCCTGTGCTGTACTGGTAAGCCACAGTGCATACATTAGTTTAGCCCTTCTTATCACCACGCTGTATTTCCACCACCCTAATTACAATTTTCACACGTTAGTCCCCAGAAACGTTGTCCTGAAGAGACCCCGTATCTAGAGACGGTTGATACCTCGTCGACATTAACAAAAAAAAGAGCATGAAAAATACATGAAAAATACATCATCCACTGTGTATAGCTCGTCCTTTTTTTCACAATCTTCACTTAGTACTCACCAAGATAGGTTAAGGTCACTTCACTGGGGCTCACAATTCACCTTTTTGTACAACTAATGTAAACCGGATAATGATTTTGTGTATAAGGAAACACATCTGTGGTAAAGGCAGTGACTGCAGAATAAATCCTACTTACTTTGGCTGAAGTAAGCACTGTCTTGATTAATTTTTGTGTTGGGCTTTTTAAAGAATTCTCATTATAAAGTGTGAAATGTATAGATATTCTCAGGTATTTCTATCATGACCTAACTCAGATGGTCAGAATCAAACAGTTATGCTTTAGATTAAATCTAAACAAGTTATTTAGCTTGCACATACGGTATTGTTTTGATAAATGAGTTCCTTGTGAACATTTTGGTTTTTGCCTTCTCAAACAACAGCCACTATCATTGACAGGATGAACCACAAAAGGCACTAAATTAGCCTATGCTTATCGCTCTGGTAGCTTTGCACAAAAGCAATCAGGCTTAACTTAGAGGCAATGTGTAAAGTATTTATGCAGCACTCAAACAGTAATAAAGTAAAAATAGAACACATGAAAACTCCCACACCATATTTGAAAATAGAGTAAATTATTTTGACAGCAAAATGAAAAAAATCCAATCCGTAGAACCTGAGTAATGCATTTTTAAAGTGAGACATAGTGGCTAAATGATCAAAGCGCCAACAGTAGACATCTAGTTTTGAGAAACCTGGCCAAAAAAGTAAAAATTATGACCGGCTGCAATGAAGCTCACTTTGGATACATAAAGTATGTTGGGCCCGCCCTCCGCTTACTTTCAGACTTTGAAGACATTTTGTACCAAAATGCCTGAGAAGGTAAAGTTCAGCAGAGCAAAGCAGCCTGCAGTATCTGAAGAGGAGAAGGTGTTGTCGAGGAGCCGCTGGATGAAGTTGCAGTGAAGATTTAAATGTTTGGACTTAGGGCCTTATTATGAGTTTGGCAGTGCGGAAGGTACTGGTGTGCATGCACATAGGGGGGTCCATATTGTACCTCCGTATGGATCCACATGTTGCAGAGACGCAACAACGTTGTTACCTCGCTGACACACTTTTCATGGTGGTCACAGCACCATGATAAATAGGGGGGTGAGATAACTCATAATATGCTTTGCGGACAGCAGCATGTCCCGCCAAGCATATTGCAGCCTCATGATCACAGCAACACCGCTAGGGATCGCTGATCCCTGGCTGTTGTCCCAGGGCAGCCCTGGTCATAATAGGGCGGTTGGAAGGCTGCCACCGCTACGCCCCTACGAGTCTCTCGGTCCTTGGACTGCCAGACTCGTAATAACCCCTAAACTACTTTTTCGAAGTCAAAAATCTCCAAAGGGACAAAACCAAAGGGCTGTAGCTGACAAGGGCTCGACAAAGCTGGATACCTCTTCTGCGAGGAGCCGATTAACAGGATTTGCTACTGCAGAGAAGAACGTAGCAGGTGCTAATGAAACCGTAGGCCGACCGGCGATGCATCTTGTGTGAGCAGGTGAGTCCTGGTATCCTCTTAGTTCTCAGAACACTTTTTGGCCAAATGGCTGAAAAGTTTCTAAGTCTTAAGTTTTGGATATGGTCTATCTGGGCATGCTTCGCACCACTTCCAAGGTTCCAGGACTTCAAGGGTATTGCTTGGAGGTACAGAACTCACTCAGGCTAAGTCCAGGGCAGTTACAAGATGGTTGGAGCCTTTATGATCATGAGACCAGCCAACTATTCCTTAGAGCTACTTTGGTAGTCCTGGATTCAAGCGGAAATTCAGGCCTCAATCAACAGGACAGTCCTCAGGGGGCATAGGGCAGGTTTCAGGCAGCAGGGTAGTCCTCTTGGTGCAGCAGGGCAGTCCTTTAATGTATACAATAGGCCACAGGCAGCAGGGCAGTCCTCTGAGAGTCCGCCGCAGATTCAGAAGTGAACTCAAGAGTCGATCTGAGGGTCCTATTTTTTTTATAAGGGTGCCAGCTTTCAAGTGGAGGAAACTTCTAGAGTTGTCCTCCCACAGATGGTGTTGGAATTTCCAGCTCTGGTCTCAGGATGTCTGGGGACATGGAAAGTTAGTGTGAAGTTCTTTGTGTATGGGCCAAGGCAGCTTCTTTGAAGTATAAGTGGGGCTTTGCACAGCTTCGCTCCTGCCAACACCCAGTCTGTCCCAGAGACTTTCTTGGAGGAATACACAAAGGGCAACTGCCAACTTCACCTAGTCATGTCCAAGGATTCAGCTACTGTGGGTTTGGTGTGTACAGGTAACAGGGCGCTCAAAACAGTGCGGGCAAAGTGTGGTGATGGATGAAGATAGTGTAGGACGGTGCAGACAGTATAGAGGAAAACCCTATAACCTCTAACTAGTGTTACAGCAAAAATGCTAAGACACTATAGACCGTAAAGACAAGAACTGTGCACACGTCAAATAAACAGTTGTGTCAACTTTTTACAGGAAAAAAGAAGATGCAGTTGTTGGTTTTGAATGAAGCTTTATAAGGTTCTCTTTATAGAGTATAGACGCCAGCCGACACGTGTTTCATCAAACAGGACAGTGCCTGTGATTCATCAGGGCTGTAAAACATGTATGTAGCAATTGTCAAAAGATAAGTACAAAACTGAAAACATTGAGATAACAAATACAAAAAACTCCAGAGACAACATAAATATAACATGACACTGTTGTTCTGTGCTCATTAAAGTCATGTGCACGGAAAGTGGAACGTGGGTGTTCCTGAAAAGAAGACAGCTATTTTAAGTGATGAGTGAAAGTCATGCGTAACGAAGAAAAGGGGTGATAGTCTCCACGGTCATAATGAACTGGAAGAAAAAATATATATATATAATATAATAAAGGTGTCCAGGATGTGTCAACCAGGGTTGGTTGTTTGTGATGTTCGGGACCGTCCTGAACATAAGAGTAGTGGGTTGTAATGCAGTGGAGTCACTGTTTTTTATAAGCAGACTGGTATAACCGAGTGATGCCCCCAAAACGGTGGAGGGCTTTACAAAAGAATAACGTGTGTCCCGTGTAGCCAAATCATGCATGGCTTTTAGGTATATACAAACTGTATGGTCAGGAGTGACCGTGTGACTCATGCAGGTGTAGATGGTAAGATACACTTTTTTAAAGAAATGATTCCGGCGTTTCAAACACAACATCTTTGTACTGGTAGCACAGGTGGCCTACAGCATAGAAAATGGAATGGGTCCCTATATTCTATTTAAAACTATCGTTAAAAATGTACAATCTCTTGTGGTTTTGAACAAGAAACAGAGTCACTGGTGTAAATATTCGAACACAATGGTCAAACATATCCTGATGCGATAGTAACGTGGTACATCCAAAATAAAGGTTAACACAATTTTTTAGAGGAAAAATCAAAATTACCGGAGCATTTTCTGTTAGTGTCTCATGGTACATCATCTTGGTATTAGAATAAAACATGATCCCCGTGCAAGCTTAACACGTGTTAGTGAAAGCTGAAAAGTCGGCGCTAAGGGGGTTGCTAACGTGCTTGGTGAGAATCTACCATGCATCTTAAGGTGAGGTGCCAATATTTAACCATATTACCCATTACCTGTAATGGCGTTGCGGGGTAATCGACTAGGGGAAAAACAAAGGAGAGGGTAACCATTAGACAAATGATGCAGCGGCGTATCTCGCCGAGAGTGAGGGTAGCCGTCGGGAAGGTAAACGAACCTGTTTTGGTGGCGTAGTGCAGCGGGAATAGTCTTGGTCCCGGTGTCCTTGGTCTCGGCCGGGTAATGCTTTGGCGGGGGCAGTCGGGTACAACTGACCTCCGGAATCTGTGAGTGGAATGAGAAACACCCGTAAGGGGAAAATGCTCCTCAGCCTGGGGGTAGTAAGCTAATACGTCGAGGGGGGATCCTATCCTTACCGCGTGAGCGTGGAAGCGGGTCGCTTCTACGGTCCGTTGCTGCTCGCACTGTTGCATTCACAGGTCTGGGGAAGTGCTCGAGCGTAGTGGTGCGCATGCGCCGTGTAACCGGAAGTGGGTAGAGCCGGTGAAAAGGACTAGAGTGTAAACCGGTTGGGAATAGTGTTTATAGGGATCATGTTTGTACAGGAAGTTGGTCCCACAGGGACCCTATCTGGTAAAGAGCTTCAAAAAGATAATGAGTGGATTGTACAATAAAAGAACATGACTTTAAATTAACATGTATGTTAACTTTAAATTCACATGTATATTAACTGAATGCTGGTAGGGCATATATAACAGGAACATACTGAAAATCTTTCTAGAGAGTAAATTCAGAGGATAAGAAATGAGACCCTCAAGAGTCTAAAGGGGTAGAAAGGAAGCGCTAAAAAGAAAAGAATGCGCATATTGTTCTGCAGAGGTGTAAGGAGCAGGATAGACAGTAGACACTCAGTCGAAGACATAGGGTGTATTAAGGTTAATGCAATCACTGGTCTAAGAAGTATTGAAGTTCTGGGTCGAAATTTTGACCGTATTTCACAGTATGTAAACGCATTATCCAGGTGGCCTCTAATCTGCGTAGGCGGAGTTCTCTGTTACCTCCTCGTATGTTGGGTTTGGCAGTCTCAATCCCATAGAACTCGAATTTTTTGTATTGGGATTGGCTGGCACACGTGGCTATGTGTAAAGCCATGGGGTAGCGAGGATCCTGTTGGTACATGGCTCTTGCATGTTCTCCAATGCGTTCTTTGAGAGGTCGTATAGTGCTACCCACATATTGGGTATGACAGGTGCATTCCAAAATGTACACCACGAACTTGGTGTTGCAATTGATGTTTTCTTTTATTTCATATTTTTGTTTGTGGTAGCCTTGGAATTGTTTAGTATTGTTTCTGGACAGTCTGCAGACACCGCAGCCACCACAGTTATAAAAACCTTTGGTGTGTGGGGTGAGCCACGAGTTGGGGTTGACAGGAGGCAGGACCGTAGGGCTTAATCTGTTTCGTAGTGTTTTCCCTCTGCGATACGTGATCTGTGGTCTTGAGTTGATACATGGTGCCAGAGTTTTGTCAGCCATTAGGATGTTCCAGTGTTTATTAAGACTTTTCTTAATGACAGGACTCATCTCATTGTAGTCAATGATCATTCTTGTTTCAGAGTTATCATCCATTTGTTTGGGTTTGACAATCAGGGTATTGTTGCGGTTCAATTTCTTTGCTTTTCTGACTGCTTTGTTGACTGTTTGCTGGTCATAGCCTCGTTTCTGGAAGCGTGTTCGCATATCCTCAATGCACGTGTGGAATTCTTTATCTTCACTACAGTTTCTCCGTGCCCTGACGCATTCACCATAGGGTATGGTGTCTATCTGGTGTTTAGGGTGTGCACTGTCTGCTCTCAGAATGGCGTTGCATGAGGTCTCTTTCCGGTAGAGTTTGGTGTGTAGCGTATCTTTGGTTATGTATATTTCCAAGTCCAAGAAGGTGATACTGTTGGTACTGTGGTTACATGTAAATTTCATGTCCATGTTATTCGTGTTTAGGTATTTGAAAAAGGCTTGTAGACTTTCATGAGTTCCAGACCAGACAAGCAGACAGTCATCAATGTATCTTCCCCAATACACTATCGAATCTATCCACATTGCACCATTTATACTCCAAATCCAAGTGGTCTCTAGTGTGCCCATGTAAAGATTTGCAAAAGAGGGGGAAAACCTCGAGCCCATGGCTACCCCCTTCGTTTGTCTGTACCACTTTTGGTCGAACATGAAGTAGTTGTTTTTAAGGATGAGATCCATCATGGTTATGATCATTTTCGTGTGTTGCCATAGGTTGGCTGGTCTCTTGTCCAAGTATTTAGAAACGGCTGTTAGACCTTTGTCTGGGTCTATTGAGGTGTATAGTGACACCACATCCAAAGTGGCAAGGGTCATGCCCGTTTGCCATTGTAGATCACTGAGAATACTCAGGACATGTTTAGTATCCTGGATATATGATGGTAGGTTTTTAACAAGGGGGTTGAGGAAAATGTCCACGTATTCCGCCAGTCGCTCAGTTGGCCCCCCAATTCCCGATATTATCGGTCTGCCTGGTGGAAATGCTGCTGGTTTGTGGATTTTGGGTAGTGTGTAGAACCATGGTGCCATGGGCTTGATGATTTTCAAATAAGTCGCTTCATCATCGTTAAGAAGTCCTGCCTCTCGCCATTCTTTAAGATGATTGTTGATTTTGTTTGTTACAAATTCTATCGGGTTATTCCTGATGGGAGTGTAGCAAGTGGTGTCATTTAGTTGAGATGTGATTTCTTGTTCATAGTCTTTTCTGTTCATGATTACGACGTTTCCGCCCTTGTCTGCTTCCTTTATAACTAGGTCCCTGTCCAGGGTAAGTGTCTTTAAAGCTATCCGTTCACTCCTCGTGAGATTGTCTTCAAATTTAGGTCTGTTTCGTTTGTATATCTTTTTCTCGTATTTCTCAAGGTCTTCAAGGACTAGAGTGTGGAAGGTGTCAATCGGATTACCTGCTGGTAAATTGGGTGTCCATTTTGATTTGTTTTTGAGGTTGCTGGATTGAGTGTTATCATCCTCAATGCCCAGATCCTGTAGGAGTTGTTCACAAGTTAGGGGTTGTTCAGGGGTTTCATCAAGGGTCATAAGTAGATGTGTCTCTTTAATTTCTTGTATAGTTTGTGATCCTTCAGCCACGATTGTGTTTGTTATTTCATCAATTCCTGATTTTTTTGGGTTATGTGCAAAATGTTTTTTAAGTTTTAATCGCCTCACAAACTTGAACAGGTCAATCTTGATCCTACATGGATCGCCCATATCCTGGGGGTTAAAATTGAGGCCTTTGCTGAGAACAGTCGTCATGTCTTGTGATAGAGTTTTGCTAGAAAGGTTTACTACTTGTACTTCCTGGGTATTGACACTCATCTGCGGTTGTCTCCTGACCTCAGTTTCCTTCGATATTCTTCTTTGTCCTGATCGTTTCCCCCTTCTGGTTTTTTTGTTGTGAAGTTCTGACGTTGTTGGGTTCTCTTCTCTCGTCTGACTATTAAAATTTCCCCGAAAAATTTTGAGGCACTGGTGTTCCTATCCGGTTCGAGAATATAGGGACCCATTCCAATTTTTCGGGGAAATTTTAATATTCAGACGAGAGAAGAGAACCCAACAACGTCAGAACTTCACAACAAAAAAACCAGAAGGGGGAAACGATCAGGACAAAGAAGAATATCGAAGGAAACTGAGGTCAGGAGACAACCGCAGATGAGTGTCAATACCCAGGAAGTACAAGTAGTAAACCTTTCTAGCAAAACTCTATCACAAGACATGACGACTGTTCTCAGCAAAGGCCTCAATTTTAACCCCCAGGATATGGGCGATCCATGTAGGATCAAGATTGACCTGTTCAAGTTTGTGAGGCGATTAAAACTTAAAAAACATTTTGCACATAACCCAAAAAAATCAGGAATTGATGAAATAACAAACACAATCGTGGCTGAAGGATCACAAACTATACAAGAAATTAAAGAGACACATCTACTTATGACCCTTGATGAAACCCCTGAACAACCCCTAACTTGTGAACAACTCCTACAGGATCTGGGCATTGAGGATGATAACACTCAATCCAGCAACCTCAAAAACAAATCAAAATGGACACCCAATTTACCAGCAGGTAATCCGATTGACACCTTCCACACTCTAGTCCTTGAAGACCTTGAGAAATACGAGAAAAAGATATACAAACGAAACAGACCTAAATTTGAAGACAATCTCACGAGGAGTGAACGGATAGCTTTAAAGACACTTACCCTGGACAGGGACCTAGTTATAAAGGAAGCAGACAAGGGCGGAAACGTCGTAATCATGAACAGAAAAGACTATGAACAAGAAATCACATCTCAACTAAATGACACCACTTGCTACACTCCCATCAGGAATAACCCGATAGAATTTGTAACAAACAAAATCAACAATCATCTTAAAGAATGGCGAGAGGCAGGACTTCTTAACGATGATGAAGCGACTTATTTGAAAATCATCAAGCCCATGGCACCATGGTTCTACACACTACCCAAAATCCACAAACCAGCAGCATTTCCACCAGGCAGACCGATAATATCGGGAATTGGGGGGCCAACTGAGCGACTGGCGGAATACGTGGACATTTTCCTCAACCCCCTTGTTAAAAACCTACCATCATATATCCAGGATACTAAACATGTCCTGAGTATTCTCAGTGATCTACAATGGCAAACGGGCATGACCCTTGCCACTTTGGATGTGGTGTCACTATACACCTCAATAGACCCAGACAAAGGTCTAACAGCCGTTTCTAAATACTTGGACAAGAGACCAGCCAACCTATGGCAACACACGAAAATGATCATAACCATGATGGATCTCATCCTTAAAAACAACTACTTCATGTTCGACCAAAAGTGGTACAGACAAACGAAGGGGGTAGCCATGGGCTCGAGGTTTTCCCCCTCTTTTGCAAATCTTTACATGGGCACACTAGAGACCACTTGGATTTGGAGTATAAATGGTGCAATGTGGATAGATTCGATAGTGTATTGGGGAAGATACATTGATGACTGTCTGCTTGTCTGGTCTGGAACTCATGAAAGTCTACAAGCCTTTTTCAAATACCTAAACACGAATAACATGGACATGAAATTTACATGTAACCACAGTACCAACAGTATCACCTTCTTGGACTTGGAAATATACATAACCAAAGATACGCTACACACCAAACTCTACCGGAAAGAGACCTCATGCAACGCCATTCTGAGAGCAGACAGTGCACACCCTAAACACCAGATAGACACCATACCCTATGGTGAATGCGTCAGGGCACGGAGAAACTGTAGTGAAGATAAAGAATTCCACACGTGCATTGAGGATATGCGAACACGCTTCCAGAAACGAGGCTATGACCAGCAAACAGTCAACAAAGCAGTCAGAAAAGCAAAGAAATTGAACCGCAACAATACCCTGATTGTCAAACCCAAACAAATGGATGATAACTCTGAAACAAGAATGATCATTGACTACAATGAGATGAGTCCTGTCATTAAGAAAAGTCTTAATAAACACTGGAACATCCTAATGGCTGACAAAACTCTAGCACCATGTATCAACTCAAGACCACAGATCACGTATCGCAGAGGGAAAACACTACGAAACAGATTAAGCCCTACGGTCCTGCCTCCTGTCAACCCCAACTCGTGGCTCACCCCACACACCAAAGGTTTTTATAACTGTGGTGGCTGCGGTGTCTGCAGACTGTCCAGAAACAATACTAAACAATTCCAAGGCTACCACAAACAAAAATATGAAATAAAAGAAAACATCAATTGCAACACCAAGTTCGTGGTGTACATTTTGGAATGCACCTGTCATACCCAATATGTGGGTAGCACTATACGACCTCTCAAAGAACGCATTGGAGAACATGCAAGAGCCATGTACCAACAGGATCCTCGCTACCCCATGGCTTTACACATAGCCACGTGTGCCAGCAAATCCCAATACAAAAAATTCGAGTTCTATGGGATTGAGACTGCCAAACCCAACATACGAGGAGGTAACAGAGAACTCCGCCTACGCAGATTAGAGGCCACCTGGATAATGCGTTTACATACTGTGAAATACGGTCAAAATTTCGACCCAGAACTTCAATACTTCTTAGACCAGTGATTGCATTAACCTTAATACACCCTATGTCTTCGACTGAGTGTCTACTGTCTATCCTGCTCCTTACACCTCTGCAGAACAATATGCGCATTCTTTTCTTTTTAGCGCTTCCTTTCTACCCCTTTAGACTCTTGAGGGTCTCATTTCTTATCCTCTGAATTTACTCTCTAGAAAGATTTTCAGTATGTTCCTGTTATATATGCCCTACCAGCATTCAGTTAATATACATGTGAATTTAAAGTTAACATACATGTTAATTTAAAGTCATGTTCTTTTATTGTACAATCCACTCATTATCTTTTTGAAGCTCTTTACCAGATAGGGTCCCTGTGGGACCAACTTCCTGTACAAACATGATCCCTATAAACACTATTCCCAACCGGTTTACACTCTAGTCCTTTTCACCGGCTCTACCCACTTCCGGTTACACGGCGCATGCGCACCACTACGCTCGAGCACTTCCCCAGACCTGTGAATGCAACAGTGCGAGCAGCAACGGACCGTAGAAGCGACCCGCTTCCACGCTCACGCGGTAAGGATAGGATCCCCCCTCGACGTATTAGCTTACTACCCCCAGGCTGAGGAGCATTTTCCCCTTACGGGTGTTTCTCATTCCACTCACAGATTCCGGAGGTCAGTTGTACCCGACTGCCCCCGCCAAAGCATTACCCGGCCGAGACCAAGGACACCGGGACCAAGACTATTCCCGCTGCACTACGCCACCAAAACAGGTTAGTTTACCTTCCCGACGGCTACCCTCACTCTCGGCGAGATACGCCGCTGCATCATTTGTCTAATGGTTACCCTCTCCTTTGTTTTTCCCCTAGTCGATTACCCCGCAACGCCATTACAGGTAATGGGTAATATGGTTAAATATTGGCACCTCACCTTAAGATGCATGGTAGATTCTCACCAAGCACGTTAGCAACCCCCTTAGCGCCGACTTTTCAGCTTTCACTAACACGTGTTAAGCTTGCACGGGGATCATGTTTTATTCTAATACCAAGATGATGTACCATGAGACACTAACAGAAAATGCTCCGGTAATTTTGATTTTTCCTCTAAAAAATTGTGTTAACCTTTATTTTGGATGTACCACGTTACTATCGCATCAGGATATGTTTGACCATTGTGTTCGAATATTTACACCAGTGACTCTGTTTCTTGTTCAAAACCACAAGAGATTGTACATTTTTAACGATAGTTTTAAATAGAATATAGGGACCCATTCCATTTTCTATGCTGTAGGCCACCCGTGCTACCAGTACAAAGATGTTGTGTTTGAAACGCCGGAATCATTTCTTTAAAAAAGTGTATCTTACCATCTACACCTGCATGAGTCACACGGTCACTCCTGACCATACAGTTTGTATATACCTAAAAGCCATGCATGATTTGGCTACACGGGACACACGTTATTCTTTTGTAAAGCCCTCCACCGTTTTGGGGGCATCACTCGGTTATACCAGTCTGCTTATAAAAAACAGTGACTCCACTGCATTACAACCCACTACTCTTATGTTCAGGACGGTCCCGAACATCACAAACAACCAACCCTGGTTGACACATCCTGGACACCTTTATTATATTATATATATATATTTTTTCTTCCAGTTCATTATGACCGTGGAGACTATCACCCCTTTTCTTCGTTACGCATGACTTTCACTCATCACTTAAAATAGCTGTCTTCTTTTCAGGAACACCCACGTTCCACTTTCCGTGCACATGACTTTAATGAGCACAGAACAACAGTGTCATGTTATATTTATGTTGTCTCTGGAGTTTTTTGTATTTGTTATCTCAATGTTTTCAGTTTTGTACTTATCTTTTGACAATTGCTACATACATGTTTTACAGCCCTGATGAATCACAGGCACTGTCCTGTTTGATGAAACACGTGTCGGCTGGCGTCTATACTCTATAAAGAGAACCTTATAAAGCTTCATTCAAAACCAACTACTGCATCTTCTTTTTTCCTGTAAAAAGTTGACACAACTGTTTATTTGACGTGTGCACAGTTCTTGTCTTTTCACCTAGTCATGTGACCCAGGAAATAGGCTGCAGGAACCAAATGGTTAGGACAAGAAAATGACAACTTTCTAAAAGTGGCATTTTCAGAATTGTGTCTAAAAATGCAACTTTACTAATAAAGAGGGCTATAAATTACAATTCCTTAGACACCAAACATGACATTTCTATCTCCTCACAAAGAAAAGTTAGCACTTATTACATGTAATACATTAACGCAATGTTATCCTATTGGAGAGGTTTTTAACTACCAAGACATGTAAAAACTTAACAGTGCATGTCAATCTTTTTGAATACATTGCACCCTACCCTATTGGCTGAGTAGGACCTACCCTAAAGGTGACTTTAATCTATTAAAAAAGAGTCTTAGGTTTGGCAAAATGGCTATTCTGCCAAGTCAAATTGGGAGTTTAAAATTGCAAACAGGCTGTAATGGCTGGCCTGAGCCATGTTTTATGGGCCTACTTACGTGAGTGGCACAATAAATGCTGCAGGCCGACTAGTAGCATTTAACTTACTGGCCCTGGGTATATGCTATAACACTTTACTAGGGACCTTTGAGTAATTTAAATATGGCAGTCAGGTGTAAGCTAATTTTACCATGTTTTAGGGAGTGAGCAAAAGCACTTTAGCACTGATTAGAAGTGGTCAAGTTCACAGAGTCCTAAAGCTAACCAAAAGAGGAGGGAAGAAGGCAAAATGTTTGGGGGTGACCCTGCAAAGAGGACCAAATCCAACAAGAGCAAACTACAAAGGAACAGAGTAAATACAAAAGTTGGGGTTTCCTGCACGGAAACAGGTGGCCTTAGCCCTAATCTCACACAGGACTGACTATTGTAACACACTCTATTTGGACGCTTACAAGGCATCTCTAGCCAAACTGCAACTGGTGCAAAATGAAGCGGCAAGCTGACAGTAGATATTCCAAAATATATGCCAGTCTCAAAAGGACTTTGTGAACTTCACTGGCTTCCTATACAGCAGCGGGTCACCTTTAAAGCCATGTGTAATGTTCATAAAGCACTGTGTAGTGCCAGTTTAGGGGTAATTAAAACCATATTCCAATGGTGCTCCCCTTGCAGACTTCTCCGTTCAGCAGCTCACAATCTAGTTGTCATCCCCAAAGTTCAGGGAAATAGATGGGGAGGCAGAGCCTTCATAGTAGCAGCTGCCAAGATCTGGAATTCCCTCCCCCTTTCATTTAACTGGTGTAAAACCGCATGCTCCTCTTAGGAAGTCCTTAAAAAAATGATATTTCTCTTTGTAACCTAGCCAGGGCAATGGGCAAGGGTACTGTAAGGTTTGGTGTTCAGTGCTTTGATGCATTTTGGTGTGTTGAGCTTTACAAATGTATGTAGCTTTATGATCTTAACAATGGAGGGGTATATGGGAGAAGGGATTTTAGATGACTTGGGACTTGAGAAAGGTTACCAGTGGTGATATTTTTTTGCATGCAAATCAAACCTGCAAGAATGAGGATTCATAGAGAAAATTACTTTCTCTTGACTTGATATTACCAAGTGCTGGCTCTGTTAATCCAAAGACTGTCAAATGAACACATTACTGGATATTGTTTACTTACAGACACATTCAGCATGTCTTATAGAGCAATAAGAGTAAAGAGCACCAACCCAGGTACAAACCTATACATGCGAAAATGCAACCTTCATACTCATTCATGTAGTAGTTATGTGTGCATGCTTCAGTACCATATATAAGAGGTTTTCCAGGGTGTGTCAGTTGAAACCTCAATCTTCTATGCTGGGGTTATTCATAGGGTAAAGGAGCAGGATTAGAGTAGTCAAAAAAGACTACAATTACAAGATCTCACTAGGCATATAAACATTCCAACCCAACACCGTTTACCTTTCAAGGGACTAGGCCATTGCATGGACCAAATGGTCAGGAGGCTTTTAAATAGTCTGGAGGTGTGAATCCTAGTTGGGGGTTGGGTGGTCCCCTCAGCCTTGTTTTTCAGAACTGAGAGGACTCTGATGTGAGGAAATTAGTTCCTTGTCCATGGTTGACATTCTTACTCAAGATGGGAAATGCCTCTAAACCAGGGCAATCAGGCTGATGCACAAGAGACTTTGTATTCTCTAAGCCAGTGTAACCTATCAATTCTGAAATATACAAAAGTGCTTTGAAATCAATAATGCACAGATTGCAAACGTTTTTTGAAATGACAAGGCAAGAGGTGTGGCAAATGGATA
This sequence comes from Lissotriton vulgaris, assembly GCF_964263255.1. Lineage (NCBI taxonomy): Eukaryota > Metazoa > Chordata > Amphibia > Caudata > Salamandridae > Lissotriton > Lissotriton vulgaris. Next base: position 1,110,441,278 of record NC_141689.1, on the reverse strand, counting down.
TTCCTCCCTTGTACTTTGCAATGTCATGCACAAATGCTTTGTGACTGTTTTGCTGTCACAATGTGTGGATGCTTAGATTCTGCTGCTCTAACTATTTCCAAATTGTAAGCTATAAAAAATTGGGAGCTGACAATTTGCTTGTGCACGCTGAGGACATTGAGAGACTCATGGACTGGGGTATGTGCTGCCCGAGGACACATTCATAATGTGCCTCTGTTTGTAACATTGTGATACCAGTCATGAAATAAAGGAAACAGCACAAACAGTCTTTAAAGTACTTCTATTCTTGCTTGCCCATATTGCAAACATATCACTTGCAATGCATTTATCATATAATTCATATCCGGGGGAAACTGGCAATCTGGCATTAGTTAAAAGTATAATATTGACTTGATGCCTTTATATTTTTCAGGGACCCTATTTGAGATTCCTAGAAAATACTTAGTGGAGCTGGATAAGCTGATAGTTGAACTTCTGTGGGTCTCACGGAGAAAAAGGGTTAATCTGCCCAAACTTTAGCTCATTTGGAGTCAGGGAGAACTCAAATTACCAAATCTGTAGCTCTACTATCATGCAGCACAACTGCAACATTGGATGGACAACCTTGAGAATTGGGAGCATAGATTGCTGAGGGGTACTTGTAAAGACATTCCATTGACGGAACTACTAATGATGGGTGCAAGGGCTCCGGCTTCCATGCCATATGTGGTCAGACAGGTCTGCAGGACATGGCAAAAGCAGTGTGTAGGGCCCCATTTGCTGCACCAGGCATTACTTTTTTGCCACTATGCCCATTCTCGCTTATTGGCCGGTTGATGTCGATAGACAGGTAATGAGAGGGTGGCTCCAAAACTTTGAGGGACTTGGACCGGAATTATCACTCTATCACTCTGACAGATGCCATAGAATTGTTCCCATTAGGAACTGGGCAATTTCTACAGTTAGCGAAAATTGCAGCAACGGCCAATGGAATATGGCCCTCCTTTCCAGAGGCCCCCTCCGGGTGTCCCATTCATTGGTAACTCTGTTGAATATGGCAGGGGAGTTGGAGATTGATCTCAACATCTATAGGGTGCTGAGGGAGGGCTCACCTCTGGTAGAACTATCAATGATTGCCAAATGGCATGATGTGTTGGAGGCGCCACTTTCGACCAAGGTGAGTGAAGGGATTCCTGTGGGGGGTGAAGACCACCTCTTCTAATAAAAGGTTAAAGTTAATTCAATATAATGTGGTACATCAGGTTTACCTCACCCCAAATTATTTGCATGCATTTTACCTTGCTTGTCCCTCATCCTGCCCACGCGGTACTGGGTTAGATGTGAATTTCATACACACGTTCTGGGGGTGCCCTAAATTAGATGAATATTGGGAGGCGATATTGAAGTCCCAGAAAGTAACCACTGGTTGGTCTATTCCCTTTTTTTAAAATATTTTTATTGTAAGATAAAACAAAAAATTTTTGGCACACATATTACACAAAATACATAATATTTATACCGATATTAAACAAAAAAAACTACTGTCAAAAGGTAATGTATATCAGTAAACATATCATATGGTTGGTCTATTCCCAGAGATGTAGCACAATGTCTGTTGGAACGGATTCAATAAAGAAGAAAAAAAACGGATTAGGAAGTTCCTCCTGCTGGGCCTTGTACTGCCCAAATGCAAGAGCTCCGACGATAGAAGAATGGAAGAGAGATATGGCTTAATGAGCAAATGCTGAGGAGTGCTACATGGGTAAAACATGCAGGGATAATAAACATGCATACTGGGAGGCAATGCTCACCGAGCTACTGGATCCCTCGGATGCCCTACCCCCTTGAGCACGAACGTAGATTACAGTTGAGAGCGCATGATGTTTGCCTGGAGAGGGGGACGAGGAGGGTTCCTTAGTACTATCTATAATGAGGAACATCTACCATCTCCAGGCCTCCTACTCTGTACCCAGTTTGTTTTATAGTGTTTAATCCTACATTAGGGGAAATTGACAGAGCCTGTGGGGGTGGTGGGAAGGGAGAGGGTGGTTGTTGTACTTTTACATGGACATTTTAATGTGTTCATGCAATATGCCACTATTGTTATGTTTATTGCACAAATGCCAATAAAAATGTATACAACAAAATGAACATCCTTTTCAGCTTTTTAACTAACATACTCATCGCCTCTTGAGAACCCTCCATTGAAATAGTTTACTCTCAGTTTTCTTTAATATGCCCATCATTGCTGCCTCACTCTGCAAGTGGCTCGCTAATGGTCAGCTGGTGTCTTTGGTGCTCCCTATTAGTGGCTGGTATTGGACTACCACTACTATAAAATCACAGTCAAATTCAAGTATCAATGGCCATCAAGTGACCAGTGCTATATCTCCCACTGTCACCCTGTGGTCTGCTAGGCATCATTTCACCTCTGCCCCAGGTGACTCAGACCTTCATCTGGCTGTGGGGTAGGCACTGCTAACAGTCCGATTCTGTTTCCTTTCTTATGGCTCACATCTTAAGTTCTTCTCACTACTATTGTGTTTTTATCTAGGAACCTAAATCAATATTGCTATTGTATGCCCTTGTACGGCTATAATCAATAATATCCCTATAATGGCATAAGAATCAGATTCATATTTAGTAAATAGCCCTTGCAGTCCAAAGCACGGCAAAGCTACTTCCATAGATTCCTAGAGAGCACAACGAATTCTTTCGACACACCAAACCTCCAGCAACCTGGGAAATCCCCATTTGCTTTTGTTTTGATTTGTCATTGAACTCCTGCGAACACTAAAGGAACAGTCAGTTCTTAGTGACATCTTTATTGACGTCTTATGTCCAAACATTACGTCAAACTCGGCACCTTTCAGGTATAAATATACCAACGTTGCCTTAAGCAAACACACGGTGGTGGTTTTGGAGCTGAGCAGCTATCTACTTGCCAGAGAGCCCAGCTAATGCGAGAGCCCACGGACGCTGCCCCTCCCTTTTGACGCACTGAGAGAGATGCTGTCTTTTCTCCTGCCGAGAAATCCAGCTCCGGTGTTCTCAGCCGCCTTTGCGGGCTGCTGGGATATCGAGTCCTGAAAGAGAGATACCAGACCTCCTGCATTCTATTACCCAGGTACGGAGCTGACTAAATCCTTAAAGAGAATTCTTGAGTCAGATTCTTGGCAAAACCAACTTAACTTAAACTGCTACTTACTTACTCCTTCCCACGTATTAGGCTTAGGTCAGGTACACCGGGGTAGGCGTAGTTAGAAGCACCAGTTGAGTACGATTAGTCAATGTATATATGTATGTATATATTTTATCCATTTTAAAGTATCTCATGGCTAAGAAACCATATCAATGCTTTTACAGTATTATTTCATAATACTCTTTTTACTGTACGCACTTTACTTTACATTAAGTACTGCAATTATGGCAATTAATTTCTCTTGAATGAGAAAGAAGACTGCTCAATAAATTACACCTTTTATTGAAAACGCCCGTCTCTCTTTTCTCTGCACTCTGGTGAAACTAAGTACGCACAATTGACTGTGTGAAATAGCTGTCTATTGTTTTCACACGACTCTAGAGATAGACTCTTATTCTGAGGGAGCAAAGTTGTCATGTTATATGGTTGTCAGAAGCTAATCCCTTCTTGTCTATCCAGGGAGGTTAAACTCCTCCTCGTTTATTCGAGAAAATTTCTAGTGACCACTGAGCTAGCTGGCAAACCTTAAGTCTAATATAGTCAGTAGAGACCTAGTCGACCTCAGTCCTACATCCACACTGCTGAATATATTATTCCAATGCGCAGAGCCTATTGGTAATATAGGAACTACACTACATGGCGTCCAACGTTTGGTAAGGCGATAAAACTAACGCAAGTCGTTAGAGTAACTCAGTCGTGCTTTTTCACACAGACCCTTTTTCCCGTAAAATATTCCAAAAGACGTCTGGAGTGGGTAAGAGGTTAAAATCCGCCGGAACTTAGTAGGAAGAGATTCCTATGTATAGTTTTTGGTTTAGTCAACGTTGAAGGATACAGTGTTCTAACATATTGTGCACCTAATCTTTGTTTCTTTGAAACCTGATCTGCAACAAAAACCTTTCTGCCAGTAAAATGGGGGAAAGTGAAGAAGAGAGGGAGGCAGCTAGAATAGCAGCTCGACTCCTAGAGGATGACACAAGTCTCCTACAGACTGACCCGAATGCTATACTCATTCCGGTCAACATAAGAAAAACTATAACTCTTAAACTTATAGAAAACGGACTGACATCACGAGGTGGTACAGTCATATTCGTGGTAGAGGCCCATGAATATCGGCAGACAGCGGTATTCTATTTATGGATAAACTTTCCAGCAGCAAATGCTGTAACACACGAATTCCACTATTACAAAATAGAGGAACCTCCGGATGAATACACTCCTTTCGAGGACGTTGAAATCCCACTAAATTACCAAGAGCACCTGCTCTGGTTTAAAGGCGCCCTAAAACATAATGATCACTTCACCAGGCTCGGCCCACTAGGTAGACCAGGAGCAACGTGGCCGGTTCTAGCCAGCTACACACCACATCCAGACATTGATAAAATGTCAAGCGAAGAACTCTTAGTTAAAATAAAAGAATTAACAAAGGCATATAGAGAGTTAGTTCAATTGGCAATGGAGGATATAACTTACCTCTAGAAATTGAAAGAAACAGATATAACAGCCCAACCAATTGAACTTGCCAGAATCATAGAAAAATCCTATGAAGAACTAGGTAGAGATAGTTTGGGTGGGAAACCGGTAAAACCCCAACTAACTGAAAATCCTGAAAAGATATTTATCAAAAATAATCTAAACACTCCAAAAAAGAGCTGGGATGGAATTAAACAATCCACTCACAAAGAAAAAAGATTCCAGTCCAGAGGAAGGTTTCCTCGGCGGAGAGAAAGATCTCCGGACCAAGGACATAAGTCTCCCCAGAGGGAGCCCTCTGAGAAAAGATACAACCTTAGAAATAGGGATAATTTGAAAAAGCCTGATAGATATCAAGATATTGATACACGTCCATCTCGATCTTTTCAGACTTCCTCACAGAAATCGGAAAGAAGAGGACGGTCAGAACACAGGGAAGAGCACGTCAAGTCCAAAGACAAGGAACCTGCTCAAAGTAAAAAATTACAATTTCCAAAAAAGAAGGTAGCCAGTATTAAAATAATCAAACATGCCGAGGATACTGAGGACACAGCTGAAAAACGGAGAGTGGGCTCAGACAATGCTAGACAGCGCAGCAGAAGTGACACTAGCTCGCAAGATCCTGATGAATCATCTGGAGACAGTTGACACGAATGAATACATTCAGGTGGAAACTGCAGATACCAGAGTTAGCAAACCTCATAAAATATACGAAATAACATTACGTATAGAGGGAGATAAGACTAGGAAAGTAAGGGGTCTGTTTTGGGATAACCTTTCAAAAGGCTATGACATCCTATTAGCTGAGAAAGACTGGCCACCAGAGTTTGTCAGGGAGTGCCATCATGGCGAAGAAATGATTATGCCTGCCTTCTCAAATCATATTCCAATTCATAGAAAATACATATATGCAAGAAAATGGGCAGTAGCTCAAGCTCCTGCATTATATAAAAATCATGTAGGATGGGATGAGGACTCCCCTCCTCACAAAATCCAGTTAAAATATCAACCTACTGCACAAAGGCAGTACCCAATTAAGCAAGAAGCTAAAAAACAAGTCAGGGAGATCTTAGATCAACTTGAATACCAAGGGGTGATCGAAACATGCACCTCTCAAATGAACAATCCTTTGTTTCCTGTCTCCAAACCAGACGATTCATATCGTCTAGTCTTGGACTACAGACACCTTAAATCATGTTGCAAGACATTTTCAGTACAAAACTCACACAGTGCAGCACTAATGAATAACATCGTTCGCAAAAAATACAAAACAACATTAGACATCTCTAATGGATTCTTTTGTCAAAACATTGCACCTGAAAGCAGGTATTTAACCGCTTTCTCAATAATGGGTTCACAGAAAAATTTCTGTCGACTCCCACAGGGATTCAAGAATAGCCCAGGATTATTCTCAGCAAGGGTAACAGAGTTACTACAAATATATGATGATGAGGCATTATCTTATGTCGCTGACATCTATCTCACAGATGATGACCTGGATACTCACTTGAAAAGAGTGAACACCATAATACTTGGGTTCGCAGCAGAGGGTTACAAATTCAACTTTAAAAAGTCACGAATTGCCCACCTAACTGTCCTGTTATTAGGATATGAAATATCAAGTGAAGGCAAAAGCCTAGCAGACAACTTCTTAGAGAAGTGCGCTGTACTCCAAGCACCAAAAACGGTGAAGAACTTACAATCAATACTAGGTTTCCTGAATTTCGGAAGTACTTACATTCTAAATTATGCAGAGAGGGTTAAACCCCTCTATGAATTAATAAAACCTGATTTTAAACCAATCAATTGGACTCAGAAACACACAGAAATTTTGAGATCATTGCAAACAGACATGTTAGCTAAAACAAAATTACAAACTCGCAACAACACACGCAACCTTGTAATCCGAGTCATCCCAGTAAGATGCAGATTCACGTACCTGACCTCTAATGAGGGAGAAACGCTACCAATAGCTTACAAATCACATTTGTACACACAAGCTGAAAAAACATTTAGTCTTACAGAAAATATTGTAAATGCGGTTCAATCTGCTGTAGCAAAAGAAAGAGTCCAAGCCCAAGGCAAAAGAATAACTGTTTATACAGCAGAATCAGCCCTGGAGGCGTTATTAAGCCCAGTTAATCTAAAAACAGTGGCATTAGATCCAAAATGGATACAGTGGGAAAATTCTCTTGCTGCAGAAGACGTGAAATACTATTTTGACCCGAACATGAAAAAACTGAAAGATCTAAAATATGAAGAAGAATATCCTCTGCCAATTGAAATTCTGCCTCTCCAACAGTACTCTTGTGTAATCTATATGGACAGATTTGCACAACATTACGATGTGGATAATAAATCCTACAATGCAGCATGCGCGATTGTTAAAGGTCGCTGGTGCTGTGGTAAATTCAGACCAAAAATAACAAAAACTGAATCACTGAGAAACTGTTCGGCTCAGCGAGCTGAAATCAGATCTTTAAAGATGGCGCTTGAAAATGCCGATCGTGAATTCCCGACACTGATAGTGTGCGATTCACATTTCTGCGTCAAATCTTACAATAATGACTTGCAGAACTAGGTTCAAAACGATTACAAAGATGACACAGGTGCCACAATAAAGCATAAGAAGCTTTAGGAACAGGTAGTTGTTTTGCAGAAAGAACTACGAAAGACTAATGTGATACATACACTGAGTCATCAACGTGATGGCGTTCACGTTGCAGGGAATTAATTGGCTAATACAGCCACAGCGGAAGCAACTCAACCGGCTTCCGTAGCCACAAAAAAGCGTTCAGAAAAATACATAGACGGGGAAACCATGCTGGTGGTAAAAACGTCTTCAAAAGGCGACTGTGCAGCACTACCCGTGAACTATCCACTCAATTATATATACATAAGTGATGCAAACTCCGTTCCTTTTGCTCGGATCCCTAGAGTGGGGGATAGAGTAATTCCAAACACGAACAGGAGAATCTTCTTAATAGCGGATGCACACATGGGATTGGGTCTGAGGCACCAAGAGATCAAAGAATCTCTGAAAGAATTACAATCAGAATACTGCTGGCCGGGGAAGAGCCTGCAACATTACAAATTTGCAAAGAGCTGTCCAAACTGCAACCGAGATCGCAGTAGCGAACCGACCGGAGTATTGCCATGGCCATTCTTGTAGTTAGCATAAGGCTATCTATACGTAAAATCCAGCGTCCCATTAATTTCTTTTTAGGACTACATCCACTTAAAAATACAGACACCAGCGCTCGGCTGACGCCAGAAATGTTATAAAAGATATCTTTATCGGCACATACGCAATTGGCATGCTACATTCTGACCAGGGTCCTGCTTTTTGCTCTCGAGCTTATAAGGAGGCCATGACCAGCATGGGCATTGCATTGCGGTACTCTTGTCCCTTCCATCCTGAGGGAAATGGGATTATGGAAAGAAAAAACTGGGACATAAAGCAATCTATAACTGCTAGGGTATTAGGTTCGGGTGATGGGTGGGTCCAACATTTAACAAGTGTCCAACGTAGTCTTAATAATCTGCCAAGAAATTCTCTAAAAGATTTCAGTCCGGACTAACTATTGTTCGGTACTAGAATGCATATTCAGGACTTAGATAGTCAGACTTCAGTGGTAGAAAGAAAATGCTTTGATATCAAAGATCGTTTGGCTGTTTTACAGGACTTAAATGAAACAAGAAAAGACCTGAGCAACATAAAGTTAAAACAGCAGCCAACAGCCACTGAAGATAAACCACCTGTCCCAGCAAGGCCTGTCTGGATTCCAAAGATTGGGGATCTGGTCAGAGAGAAGTTCGTGGTGAAGAAGGAATTTGGGCCTTCTTACAGAAAAGCAATACCTGTCTTAGCTGTCAGCGGAACAAGATCAGTTGTACTACCGCCCCTTGCTGGTAGAAAGGAGAACCGAGTTGTATCCATTGATCTGGTAAAACCACAATCATGTGACCAATAATAAATAGTAGGCCCAATGGACTCCCAAGAAATAGCAGAATACCAAAATTTGCTACAATCCAAGAGGTTCAAACTGAGAGACTAATCACATTTAATAAACCTGCAGTGAATAAAAAAGGACTATGCAACAATGCCATGGAACTTGTGCCTCTTGAAACCCAAATTGAAACAGTTCATCAAGAAACACCTGTCTACAACGATGTAGCCTCAGACTATGCTAATGAAAGAAAAAATTAAAAAGCAAAGGAAAATTCGGAAGCAATTCCAACAATTGACAGAACTGCATCTGGCTACTTCATCAATTTCGATAACTTTTCTGAAGATCCAACTTGGTCCTAAAGCCACACAAGTCATCTCACATCGAGAAAAGAGAACTATCATCAGTGAATGTCACAGCTTTTCCAATACCCGGTGGGGTAGCTTGGGACAAAACGGATTACGAAATCTATGGCCCGGTTGAACTCTTGAAATATCCACATCAGTTCAAGGTTTCATTAAGTGACTTTGTAAAACCAAGTACATTCTCTGATGATTGGGACTTTGAAAGCATAAATAATATGATGTCAGATTTAGTAATGTCAGCAAAATTTACAGAAAATAATGCACTCTTTCCTCAAAAAAAGTGTCTCCCCAGAGCACTCTATAGCAACTTTTTCAAAATAATGTTCAACAACTTGATATTGGGTTCTTCATGTCTTTTAATTTTCTTTTAAACACATAGTTCATTTTTTCTTAGCATGATTCATCTCATGTTTTAGCATTTCAACTCGTTGGCCCAATGCATTTCGGGCATAGCCCTTCTTCGGGGGCCCTGTGTACAAAATGATATAAATACGGTATCACAAAGCAAATTCATCAACATGTCCTTTGAATTTCACTTTAGTTCATATACAGAGGAAGAGAATAGTCAGTGTTTTTGATGTCACTGTTTATCTATGATTACGCAGAAGGAGTGTTAAAAAAGTTGAAGGGGTGATTCAGATTACATGCCACAGGAGTGAAAAAGAGAAGGGGTGTGAGGTGAACGGGGTATTAAAGCAAACACGGTGCTCAAAAAAAGTGCTCTGTGTCTACGTTTAAATCTGACCTGTAATGGGACAGTTATGCCCCGAAATTCTTTAGCGGGTAACGTGAGTCTGAAAAAAAGTGAAAATGCGGTCAAAATACGTTTCTCCGCGGAAGACGGAAAAGATATGTATAACTTAAGCTAAGGTTCGGCGGCTTACCGAGTGGTTTGTGCACGTCGTGGAGATTCGGCCGGCGAGGTGCTTTCGAATGGTAAACAAGAGTCCGAAGACTCTGAAATATATGTTCATTGCTGATTGGTTCAGCACACGCTAAACGTGTTCGATCGTAGAACGGGTGTGATAGGTTAGAACTGGAACACGTGTGTAAACAAACCGGTGGTCGAATGGTAAACAAGAGTCAGGGGACTCTGCAATATATGTTCAATGCTGATTGGTTCAGCTCACGCTAGACGCGTTCGATCGTAGAACGGGTATGATGGGTTAGTACTAGAACACGTGTGTAAACAGACCAGTGGTCGGTGAACGTCTATTGCTGGAGTTGTTCACGATAAAGATAAAGTGAATAAGTGCAGACATGTATAAATTCAGTTATCTTGAGAGTAATCTCAGGGTGATAGTGAATCAATGTGTATTACTTTGTTTGCCCGAAATGCATTGGGCCAACGAGTTGAAATGCTAAAACATGAGATGAATCATGCTAAGAAAAAATGAACTATGTGTTTAAAAGAAAATTAAAAGACATGAAGAACCCAATATCAAGTTGTTGAACATTATTTTGAAAAAGTTGCTATAGAGTGCTCTGGGGAGACACTTTTTTTGAGGAAAGAGTGCATTATTTTTTGTTTTCTCCAACCCTTGTACAGAGGGTTTCACCCCACGGGCACCACCCACTTTAAGAACTTTTGTTGAAGAATAACGGAGTGCGTATCCCAACCACCGAGTTTGGATTTAACGTCTATTAACCCCCAGCAAAATTTACAGAACATGATTACTTACAGGGTTCGTCGAATTATGAACAAATGTATTGTTACAATCACTTTGCACATCACTATTTACATAAATCTGCTCAACCTAGAAATGTTTTTAGGTATAATTAAAGGGAACATTGTGCAACTGCACCTAAAAGCAGTTCGAAAACATTTTATGAGAAATTCCCATACTTCTCAGGGTTTAACACAAGTGATACAGAAACATTTTATTTTAAACTGTTAAATAAGACAGGGATAAAAACAATGTTGACAAATACTAAATTGATTTATTCTGAAACATTTTATGAAAAAATGATTACATTTGGTTTTGAATTCTGGAAAAACAACATTGAAACGAAAACCATCTGGGGTAAAAAAAATTGGCAGGTCCAAGGTTTAGAAGCATTATTTAGAGCCTGCATGACCCCAGAACAAATAATATTCTTGAATGACACCATTCAACAGACTACTTGTCTTGGCCTAGCTAAGATTAAAGACTTAAACAAACCGTCTATTCCAAAGCCAATACCTGATAGTAATACCACTACAGATGTTGAGATAGACGTATCCAATATTTTACACCAAAACAGAACACATCCTGATTGGAAAAAGTGGTTGATCTGGCCAACAGACACAAATAACTGTCAAGATAGATTCCTGAACAAAAAACAGAGGTTCAAAATGACCAGACCAGACCCTAGATACTCCCAGAGACCACATCCAGGGATAGTAACAACATACAGTGTAGGGAAACTATGCCTTGAATGGCTACAGACATCCACACTGGCTGAAATTAAGCAACACTTGACTTTACTTAAAGACGGTGCTGACTTGCGTGATTTCATAATGGGACCACGCAAACAGCGTCAAAAACGTTTTTCATAGCGGTCGGTATATACGCTGCATACAACGAAGCTTGGAAAGTAACTCAAATTGAGACAGCAGAGAAAATACGAGAAATTGATCATATTAATTTGGAAAAATCACTTTCTGTTGTGGACAATGGGTTAATGACTCTGTCCTCCAGAATATATTCACTGGACAGTATTGTATCATCTGCTATCGATATAATAGATCAGGACTTACTAATGTTACAATACGGTCAGTCCCAATTAAGTTCTGTTGTACAGCTAGGCTGGACGTTGCAAAATCTGCGTTCAGGCTACATGCCATGGCGTTTGATAAACACAACGTCATTATTTTCTATCTTTAACCTTACTGATAAACAAATCAGTTTGGCACAAAAAGGAGCAGACTATACGATTCTGAGCATTGAAAAACTTGAGAGATTACCATTGACAATGTCAGAAAGACCTGTCATTGAATGGATAATACACGGAATAATTACAATTCCGATAACAACTTTCCAATTTAAATACTGCCAAGAGTATATACCAACGGGCCAGTATGAAAGGTTGGGTAAAGGGTACATTAAGTCATCATGGAAATTGCCTTACACACACACATGTTATAGTGAAAAGAAACAGAATGTATTTCTTAGTGGTAACAATTGTAAACAATCACTAAGCGGTATACTTCTGTGCCAAGGTATTAATTTGCATGGGGCCTGTGAGGGGACTTCAAATAACCTTTCATGTCACCAGAACAGCACACCTGCAACACAAATAGAGCCATTCTTTAGACGGCTTTCTAACGGGAGCTATATTCTAATAATGGACCACAGCTGTTGTGGCATGGTGCCAGGTAAAACCTATCTCGTAAGCGTTAGTTCCATGGTCACTTGCTGTATGCAAGTATTGTATCCAAACAGCATTCCAGATACGGAGGCGACGATTTGGCCTTCTTTGAATATCTCTTCTATTCGAATTGATACTTTAAGCAGAATGAAGTCTATTCTTTTACAGACAACCGTGCCTTTAACGTCATCAAAAGAAACGTATGATCTTCTGGTTGCAAGGACAACGGCAGAGATACATACCCTTTTATCAACAAATTGCCCTGTGCATTTCGTAGAAATGCTAAGCCAAATCCTAAATATGTCTGATGCCAGTGTTATCCCACATATATTTAAGACAATTTTTTCGGGACTGTTAACACCCTTCGAAACCGTTCTGGGCATTTTTCCCAATTTTGTCCATTCTGTCTTTGGCGGCCTGCCACTACTTTTGGGACTCGTAGCAGGAATTTTATTTTTGACCCTTCTGCTCCGATATGGCAAGCCAAGTCGCAGACAAGACTCAAGCAACAATGGAGGAAACGATCCTAGCTATACCCTATCGGGGCCGCATAACTAAAGTCCTTGGATTAGCCCGGCTAAGAGATCTGAATATGACCTGGTTTCTTTCATTCAGACCAATCTGGCAAAATTGCATCCTACCTGTGCTTCGATGTATGCTATGCGGAGAAAAATGCGTGTTGGACGTCTGTCTTACACTACCATCAGCTGTACCATTGGATACAGATACTTTGCTAAGTCCTGTAACGGCTCATGCATCGTGTTGTCCCCAGCGGCTACCCATTCTGATGACGGCATTCGTTGAGACTTCACCACTACGATTAAGTGGCAGTGAAGTACGAGATGAGAGCAGCATCACCCAGGTACGACCTTCTGTGAGCATTGCTGATCCTGACATCGATGATAGCAATCATTCTCACGACTGCACTGTTGCGGCACTTTCAAACTTGGTCGAACTTTCACCTGATGTCGTAGACCAATTTTTTGCGAGTCTGTCTGAAATGATGTTCTCCCCTGAACAGAAAGAATAACTTTTTAAGCAACGAGCACACAGCGTTCCCCTGAACTCTGAATTCGGCCTTCAGCTTTGATAAACAAAAGCTACTGAAAACATTTGGAACTATTTTTTCCCCTGAAAGCGAAATTATTTTTTTCAAACTTCCAAAATATTTACCTTTTTCTGGCACATGTACTCTGCTTAAAGTAGAACTATTCTTAAAGAACAGAGCTTCTATTTTTAGAAACTCTAGAGACAATATATTACCTCAGCCTCTAGCACATTTACAGCAACTGTATTTATATGTGATGGAATGGTCTCGACCTTCTTTTCTGTATTAAGAGCCATTTTGTGTGTAATTTTCGCAAATCGTTCAGCTAATATATATAAGCATATTTAACTGAATGATTACACTGCTTGAAAAGCGTACAGTACCAATAATCATTTTCGTGTATTTCGCATACACCATTTCAAATGCAAAAATGTATTTTGGGGTGGGTTGGAATACACATGCACCTTTAAATGTTTACTATTGCTTAGTTTTAGTAATGATGGACATTAGATCGTGGAGTGGGTATTGTGTTTTTATCTAGGAACCTAAATCAATATTGCTATTTTATGCCCTTGTACGGCTATAATCAATAATATCCCTATAATGGCATAAGAATCAGATCCATATTTAGTAAATAGCCCTTGCAGTCCAAAGCACGACAACGCTACTTCCATAGATTCCTAGAGAGCACAACAAGTTCTTTCGACACACCAAACCTCCAGCAACCTGGGAAATCCCCATTTGCTTTTGTTTTGATTTGTCATTGAACTCCTGCGAACGCTAAAGGAACA